>NC_089855.1:44304212-44904212 GCF_036373705.1 Amia ocellicauda | reverse complement strand
GCCTGCTAGACAAAGTATGGTCATCACCACAGTGTGAACTGGTCAGGGGTAATGGTCATTGTGGGACATGTTCCAGAAACTCTGTTCCTACTTTGACTGTAATGTATGTCCACACACACTCACAATTTAAATTAAATTCAAACTTGTATTGGTATGAACTGTCTCTGTTTGGTGTAGCCAAAGCTTTTATTAATGTAATAATATTACATTTAATAATTAAAAAAAAACATTAAAAATTAAAAAATGGATATGAAAGTAATAATTAACACAATACAAACAGTGCCTTAGGATTTAGGATTTTTAAGGTCTCATTCTCTACATCTCATGAATCTTGGACGACCCCACAGTCAAACTCCTCTTCAAGGATCAACTAGGATCACTTATTGCAATAAAATGAAAGAGTTGTTAAAAAATACTCCTCTTCTAAAAATACTTTCTTCTAAGCCAGAGGTTTTCAAACCCTTCCTGGAGTACCCCCTGCCCTACTGGTTATTGTTCCAACCTAGGTCTTAATTACTTAATTGAATGGTATATTGCTTTGTTAGGTCAATTAAGGAATCAATTAAGCAACCTTGGTTGAAACAAAAACTAGCAGGGCAGGGGGTACTCCAGGACCGGTTTTAAAACCACTGTTCTAAGCTATGCCTCTTTTTTTGTTCTCTATTTTTAACTGCATTACCAATAGTGTTACTTGCAGCTGTTGCATCTTTCCTTCCTATGTAGGTATGTAGGTCACACATTTGTAAAATAAAACTGTTAATAACTGGGGATTGTGTTTGAAACATAATGTACTTTATCTAGATGCTATGTGATATATTAAATTAAGTTCTCTTGTCTACATTCCTTTTTTGGGATGTTAAAAAACAATATTCCAAAAGATATAAAATCATAATCTTTTGTAAATAGGAGTCCTTGCACTCAGTTCAATTGGTGTATGAATTCAATTATCATTATTATTACTGTGATTAATACAAATAATAATAGTAATTTATGTTTTATTAGTGATACTATGAACTGTCCAGTAATTGTTTGCTGGTCTTGGTCTTGGTCTCAACTCAGACTCAAGGGACTCAGTGGTTAGGGCTCTGGACTAACTGGAAGGTTAACTGGAAGGTTGTGGGCCCAAATCCTGGGTGAGTCTGTGCTGTTGTACCCTTGAGCAAGATACTTCACTTAGATTGCTCCAGTGAAATACCCAGCTGTATAAATGGGTACAAATGTAAGTCACCCTGCATAAGAGTGTCTGCTAAATGACAAATAATGTAAAAAAACCAACAATCACACTTAACAGCAATTGAAAATCTGTGCTTTTTTATTGGAATATATGGCAGAAAAATATACATTTTGGGAGAAATTTTCTTAAACTTACTCTGACGCACCCAAACAGCATGGGTAAATTAACAGCGTCAACATGCTGTGTGTGTGGACTGTAAAATGGGAGTTCCCAATCTTGGTCCTGGAGGACTCCCTACCCTGCTGGTTTTTGTTCCATGCTTTTCAGCATACAATTATATAAATAACTTTTTTAATTAAGGAACCAACTTTTAATCAGTTACACAATTTAAAAAGTCAAATGTAAACAAATCATTTGTTAAATTATGGATTCAGTTAAGTAATTGAGAGCTCAGTTGAAACTAAAACCAGCAGGGTAGGCGATGCTCCAGGACTATGGTTGTGAACCCCTGCTGTAATGGGCAGAATGATGGGCAGAAACAATGTAGAAATATGCCAGAATAATTATTTAAGAGCAAACATTTGTGTACTGGGGGAGGACCTCCCTCAAATCTTAAACAGACCACAGGATTGGCTATTGAAATCTTTGGGAAGGAGGTTTTGGGCAGGCGTGGCCAGTCCTGCTACAGCAGAGACACTAGGCCCACAGCCGGGGTGTCAGACTCCAGTCCTTGAGAGCCACAGTGTCTGCTGGATTTCGTTCCAGCACAGTGCTTGGCTCCTTAATTGGTCAAATTATACAATTAACTGGATTAATTTAACACTTCTCTTATGACTCTGAAAAGTTCTATGGTTTCAATGTTTTGAGTAATCGACCAAATGTAAAGTAGCGTCTATGAAAATAATAAAAACAAGTTTTAGATAAGCCTACCTGAGTAAATAATGACATTAATTTAGTAATTGGGAGAAACTGTGTCCCAGGCAAGCATTTTCCATGGAAAGATAGACTTAAATTCTAAGTGAGCCTGGAGGATAGGGTCGTCTCAACACCAGAACTGATTATTAATACATTCATGTAAATATGTAAATACAGATTTGACCTACCAGACCTGTGACCCCTACCACAACCACCGCCCTCCCAGCCCCTCCCTCCCACTCTTTCTATGTGTGTTCCGCAGGTTCCTGATTGGCCAGGATGTGGGTATGGGCTTTGCTTCCGATCGCCATGGCGATGATTGGAACCATAGGGTTCTGGGCAGTGTAAGTTTCTCACTAGAATCTCTCTCCCTCCGTTCATCCTACCTCTGTGTGTGAAGTTGTGATCTCTCTCTCTCAGTTCAATTAAAATTTCAATTTAAGGAACTTTACTGACATGACAAATAAATGTGTGCTGCCAAAGCAATTGAGCAATCTCTTTCTCACTCTCCCTCTGCTGTTTCAGGTTTGGTATGGCAGTGTCCAATGGATCAGTCAACCTGACTCAAGAATTCCCCTACATCAGGTGAGCAGACAGGAGAGGTGAGAGTCTGAGGGAGAGAGTTGGAGAGGGGGAGGAGGAGGGGAGAGGTGTGGGATACTGGAAAGGGGGTGGAGGAAGGGAGAGGGCAGATGGGGAGGGGGAGAGAAATAGGGCAGAAGGAGAGGGGGAAGGGCGAGTGAGAGGGAGGGGAGAAGGAGAGGGGAGACACACATTGGGATAAAGTTGGAGGATCCTGGCAAAACAGTCTTCACAAAAACACAAATAAATAAATAAACTGGGTTGATTGTGCAATTGCGACAGGCAGGGGCCCTACAGGAAGCGGGTTTGAGCCTCAGCGCAGTGGGCCCTGGGTGTGCAAGCAGTCAGGGGAGCCAACTGCTGTTTACATGTGAGATAAACGAAGCAAAAATATTACGATGGTTTACTACTTTCATGCCTGAAAAGGAAACTATTTATTTATGTATTTGCTCTCTCTCTCCCTCCCTTCATCCCCTCCCCCATCTCCCATCATTCTCTCTCTCTCTCTCTCTCTCTCTCTCTCTCTCTCTCTCTCTCAGTACATGTGGTACCCAGACACCTCAGAGCTGTGTCTTTGCCCAGATTCTCAGCATTGGCGCTTTGATGGGTGAGTCTCTCTCTCCTTCCTTCCTTCCCCCCCTCTGTCTGTCAGTATGGATGTATATTAACACCTCTCTTTCTGTGGGCAGTAATACTGAGATCTTCTCCCTCCCTCCCTCTCTCTCTCACCCCCAACCCCTCTCCTACCCCTCCCTCTCACCCTTTCTTCCCCACCAACCTCTCTCTTCCCCCCCTCCCTCTCTCCCACCCCCTTCCTCTCTCACAGTGGTGTGGATAGTGCTGATCCGTTTCCAGCAGCTGCGTGACTGTGGCTATGCCTGCCGGGCCAACACAGCCAGCCTGGTGCTGGGGCTGGTGTGTGCGCTGGGGTGCTCCATCGTGGGCAACTTCCAGGTACTGGGAGTGAGAGTGTTAGGGAAGAGAAAGGGGGGCAGAAAGACGGAGAACTAGAGATGGGGGAGGGAGAAGGGGAAAGAGATAGATTTTCTTCCTAATTGTAAATGCTTTGGTAACACCTGTCCCTTCCAATGTCATCAACTCCCTTCCCACCTTCCCTCTCCTCTCCTCCCCTCGATTTCCATCCCTCTCTCCCTCTGTTCCCTACAGCAATCGGCTGTGATGCAGGTTCACCTCCTGGGGGCGTTCCTGGCCTTCTTTGTTGGCGTGGCCTACTTCTGGATCCAGGTGTACCTGACTTATAGCACGGCCTGCTGCCCCGGTGGTGGGCGCTGGCTTGGCCCTGTCCGCATCATGCTTTGCTGCCTCTGCACTGTGCTCATCATCACCAGTATCCTGACAAGGAGAAATGGAGGAGGGGAAGGGAGAAAAAGAAGAGAGGTTATATAGAGAGAGAGAAGTTGGAGAGACAGAGAGCTGTAGACCAAGAGCAACAGAAAAAAGAGAATGAGATAAAAAGAGAGTGAGAGACATAGGGAGAAGGAACAAATAGAAAGAGAGAGATGATAGAGAGGTTGGAGAAGCTAGCAAGAGACAGAGAGAAGTGGGAGAGAGAGAAGATGCTAGAGAGAGCCAGCGAGAGAGACATGGAATGAAAAAAGAGTGATAGAAAGAGATAAGATGCTGTGTAACTGTGCTCTGGGGGTTGTGACCCTTGACCCCAAACCCCTGCAGTGTCGGTGCTCCACAATCAAGACTACCGGTCAGCGGCGGCGGGCTGTGAGTGGGGGGCAGCCACGGCCTTCTTCCTGCTGTTCGCCCTCTTCGCCGAAGACTTCCGCTACGTGGACTGCCACCAGTACCACGTCCAGAATGGCCAGAGGGCAAAGGGCACACCCCAGGAGATGACCTCCACTGCCACCACTGCCCCCACAGCCTGAAAGACTGACACTGCGTGAGGAGAAGGAGGAACTAATAAGATAACAGACTGGCAGACAGGGAGAAAAAGGGAGAGGGGAAGAGAGAGAGGGAGAGACTGATTGACACTGGGAAACCCACTGGGAGACAGCTAGGATCTGAGAGAGTCAAAGATACTGTAAGGGACACAGACACAGACACAGACACAGACTTGGGGACAGGGAGAAAGATTGACTGACACATTGATACACACAATTACACACTGACACAAACAGTCACACACATATATACATTCTGTAATGTACTTGATACATGGATATATATTATAAGAGTTATTTTCTAAATGGTGCAGGTTTGTTGATATACTTTGGCATTTACTGTAATGTATAGAACACATATATCTCAAAACTGCTGAGCTGAAATTAAAGGATATTTTGTTTGTATAAAATGGGTGCTTAATATACTGTGTCACGGTTTCCTTTGTTGATACACACACTAGCAGTCCAGTTAGTGACTCTGCAGCAGTCCAGTCCAGTCCAGTCAGTGGCTCTGCAGCAGTCCAGTCGTGTCCAGTCAGTGGCTCTGCAGCAGTCCAGTCCTGTCCAGTCAGTGGCTCTGCAGCAGTCCAGTCCAGTCCAGTCAGTGACTCTGCGGCAGTTCAGTTCAGTCTAGTCAATAATAATTGCACACAAGGTAATGTAACACATTAATACGACCAATTCCTTTTTATGACTGATTTGTTTTTATTGCAGCTCTTAGGTAAATAACCCAGCTAATATCCCGCCTGTAAACCAGACAGAGGGCAATAACTGAGCAGACAGCCAGTGGAGACGCAGATGGGTGTGAGCCTGTATCGGACCACACTGCTGGCCCATCTGGGATTAATATTTACAGCCCTTTTACAGCAGGTCAAAGATACAGGGATACATCAGCTACTGACACCACAGCATCTGTTGAGGGGGTGAGGGGAGGGGCGGAGATGGACAAAAGTTGTAGTCAGTTGCGTTTTCCTCTCTGTCTGAGACCCAGATGATCTAATGGGCTTAGGGAGTGTGTATATTGAGTGGGCAGCACCCTCATCTGGTGGCACACAGAACAGAAGGACAGATGCACAGACAGGTGCAGTGTATGAGGGGCCGTTCAATTAAAAAATAACAGAAAAAATAAATCATATACCAAAGTGGCTATATCATATAGCAGGAAAACAAAACAATCATATACCAAAATGTATAGATCATATGGCACAAAAATATAAATCATAAACCAAAGTGGATATATCATATAGCAGAAACAATATGTCACTGCATATATCAATGTCACGTGGTGGAGATGTTGGAATGGACATGCGCAGTGTGCCCAGTTGGATAGAGATGAGAGTGGATCCTTCACAGGGCCACAGCACAGGCATTAGCAGCTAAAATGTATATGCCAAACATTTCTCTCTGTACAGTGCATTGATACAGAACTATGTTTTATCATCGGATCTGAACTTCTCTGTGTTTGATAGAACATATTACATATAAAACATATATACTGGATTCATCATAAGGGTGTTCTAAACAAAACAAGCCTATCTGCAAATAAATGAGATTGAATCTGATGGATCTGTGCATGTCTGAGTGGGTGCCACTTGGCCACTTGGGCATGTGTTTGGACAGCACTAGACACCTCTCACACACGCCCTGGTACAGTGGGGCGCAGCTGCACACACATTGGTCTGACAGGATATGAGACGATTCAGAGAAATGTACTGAGAGGCACCTTCTTTAGGTGATGCGAAACATAATTTTGAAAATTGAAACAATAAAACTCTACTTTTCTGTGCGTTATCTTGTGTTATGTGCATTGTGTTACTCCAAGCTATGTCCTGAATTGTGAAAAGAAAAATCAAGTGATTTCCTTTCAAATAATACCATCCATATGCGTATGATGCACATACGTACAGAGTTATGGGCTTTTGAAAATGGGCCAGCCCTTTTAGCAGTAATTCCCATTTTTCACCGTCAGCTTCAGAGGAACTGCCTCGGCAGGGCCTTGCAAATAAATGTATATATTTTTTAAAAAACAATAAAAAAAACAAGAGAAGCTTGCAGAGAACACCTAGCAGAGAAGAGAACATAATAGTTTAATAGAAGGTTTATTTATTTTTTAAGGAAAAATACAACATTATATATAAAATAACTATAAATAATGTTATGGATAATTTTTAAGCAACCGGGGAATGAGGTGATGGATCGTGGGCGCTATGAAACGATTTAATGGGTCAGTGATGTTTATGCTTAAATACATACGTTTGTAAATATGTGAAACAACCAGAATTAATTTGAAATCTTGTGAATTCGAGTAATTACAAAAGCAGCCAGGAATGGTGAGGACATTGTTTATTTGATGTATTGTTTGTTTGAGTTTGCATGTCTCTTGAACTAAGGTAAAGAATCCTCCATTTTGTGGTGATGCAATGTGCATGGAAAACCCGCGCTGGGAGAGACTGGCTGTCACAGTTTTTACTCAATCTTATATTTATCTGTCCGCACATCATATGCCGCTAATTTCAATTCCACGTGGACATTGGACATTGTTCAGATCTTCACTTCAACATGAATTATACAGTGCATTCGGAAAGTATTCACAGCGCTTCATTTTTTCCACATTTTGTTATGTTACAGCCTTATTCCAAAATTGATTAAATTCATTTTTTTCCTCAAAATTCTACAAACAATACTCCATAATGACAATGTGAAATAAGTTTGTTTGAAATCTTTGCAAATGTATTAAAAATAAAAAACAAAAAAGCACTAAGTATAAGTATTCACAGCCTAAAACCTGAAGTCTAGCAACACCCCTGAACCAGTCCTTAATATTTTAGAGGGAAACCCAGAGCTGATGGATTTATTTATTTATTCATTTAACTTGTAAATTGACACACGTTAACTGAATCGTGTTTGCCTTCATGCTGATTGTCTCCGTGGGGCTGTTATACACCAGAATGCAGATATTTATATTGTTGAGGAAAAAGGACTGAAAAGGGATTTTACTTAATTTTACTCATGCATGTTTTTATGTTGAAAAAAGATTGTATCATTATAATTGTTTTGAATGTTCTACCTCAGATTTCTGAAATGATCCACTGTTTGGCAAGTGTTTTCATGTTCTGACCCATAAAGAATAGTTAAAAACCACAACCATCTGGTTTCTTCAACTTTCACTCAAATATCAACCTTTAAACTTGAAAGAAATAATGATTTGACATTTATCGTGATAATTATCGATATCGACTGATATGATGTTTTTTTTTAATCGTGATAACATTTTTGGCCATATCACCCAGCCCTAATTGTTTGTAGAATTTTGAGGAAAATAATTAATTTAATCCATTTTGGAATAAGGCTGTAACATAACAAAATGTGGAAAAAGTGAAGTGTTGTGAATACTTTCTGGATGCACTGTAAATAGTGCACACTACAACTACACCAGAACATAAGTGATACCTTGTTGCAGGCAGGTTACATTTTTTGCAAGTGAATGTAAATGTACCTTTTCCAAAAATAACTATCCCTTTATTAATTACAAATTAATGACTACTGTATCTGTAAACGTTTTTGTAATTGTTAAGCCTACAGCTAAAATGTGAGGGTGATGTGCCCAAATTAAAAAATAAAAAAGAGGGTGCAGAGCTCCACATCTCTTACAACTACTGGAACTAGCAAGGCCAGTTGCCTCTGGTTTCCTTATTGACAGTATTGGGTGGTGTTTTAAGAAACCTGTGAGTCGGCTGCTCTTTATCTGTCTTTATTTTATTTTTTTAATCGTGATAACATTTTTGGCCATATCACCCAGCCCTACTTGAAACCTAATTTCCATTTGTGTCCTTGCTGATCTGGAAAAGCTCCTCTGGTTTGATGTGTTCGATGCCTTTCATGATTTTGAAGACTTGAATCAAGTCTTCACGTAGTCTCCTCTGTTCCAGGGTGAAAAGGTTCAGGTCCTCAGTCTCTCAGTAGGACTTTCCCTTCAGACCTGGAATAAGTCTGGTTGCTCTCCTCTGAACTGCCTCTAGAGCAGCGATATCTTTCTTGAAGTGTGGAGCCCAGATGTACACAGTATCCAGATGAGCTCTATGTAGTGCATTGTACAGTCTGAACATTACTGCCCTTGTTTTAAATTCTACACTTTAGACAATATACCCTAACA
Source organism: Amia ocellicauda (assembly GCF_036373705.1). NCBI lineage: Eukaryota > Metazoa > Chordata > Actinopteri > Amiiformes > Amiidae > Amia > Amia ocellicauda. Next base: position 44,895,475 of record NC_089855.1, on the reverse strand, counting down.
TTTTGTTTGCCTTTTTTATTGCTTCCCCACATTGTTTGGATGGGGAGAGTGAGGAGTCCACATAGACTCCTAGATCTTTCTCAGTTACTTCATCTAGTTCTATTCGTCTCATAGTATAATTATAGTGGACATTTTTGTTACCTGCATGTATTACCTTGCACTTGTACACATTGAATTTCATCTGCCAGGTGTCGGCCCACAGCTGAATATTATCTAATTATTAAGTTCCTTTGAATAGCCTGTGCTGCCGAGATTGTTTCTGCTGAGCCACCTATTTTAGTATCATCTGCAAATTTGACAAGTTTGCTAACTATCCCAGAGTCCAGGTCATTAATATAGATTAGAAACAGCAAAGACCCTAGTACTGATCCCTGTGGAACTCTACTAACAACCTCACTCCAGTTAGAAGCGACTCCTCTAATCGACACCCTCTGTTTCCTATACATCAACCAGTTCATAATCCATCTACTTACATTATCCTAAATGCATACAGCTTCCAATTTGAGGTATCTAGACCACAAACAACAAACATACCATGTAGTTCAGCTGCACTTGGGGCAGGCATTTCAATCTCTCTCGGTCTCCCTTCAATTTCCACCTCTGGGTTCCTGTCTTTCTCTCGGTCGGTCTCACTTTCTTCACTGCCTGTCTCTGAATCTCTTTCTTCTCAGGGTCTGCTGATTCCATCTCTGTCTCTTCTCTTTATTTCTGTATCTTAGTTCACCATCTCTCTCCTGTCTCTCACTCTGCTCTCCTTCTTTCTCCAACTTTCCCTCCTTCTGCCCCCTACACTTTTTTAGGGGAAGGAAGAAGCTGGAAATGTCCCCACTTTTAAATTTCATTTTCATTTTTTCCCTACAGTATTCAAGATGTAAAAATTATATTTAGGTTAATCTATGTCATACATGTTTACAGCATGATTAATCATTAATATGCTGCTTTATTCTGAAATAATCATAAAAGAAACATGTAGCTAGCAGTGTGAAAACTCCTTGATGAATAATATAGAAAAATTACAAATTACAATTACAAAAGAAAACATTATTGTCAAAATAAAGGATTTAGTAATTCATTTTAAATACTGAACATGTTACCATTTACAACCAAGAAAATGAAAAAGAACCACAGCTTGTATCTCCCATGGACGTATAATAAGAACGCAGGTACTTTTAGCTTAACTGGCTCTAGGATACGAGTAGCATTAGCCTAACAGGAACGCGCATACTTGTGACACTTAATAAACATAGTCAAATGACAATTACTCAATTAGAACAAAATATACACTTAAGGGTGATTTTACAATACCAAAGTGTGCTTTGAAGGTACACTTATTTACTCACCTTAAATACAAACATCAAAAATGCAGGAGCATGAAAGAAATATTAGACCATTCTCTCTCAGATTTTTACCATAGAGTCTAGACTGTATTCAGGATCATGTTGAGAGCTTGCTGAGCTTGCTGTTGCCACCCCATGGTCGAGAAAATACATTGCACCTTCCATTAGAAAGGTGTTGCGATTATCTTTGTCAGTGAGTTATTCGCTGCGAAATCGGAGGGACAATGTGACCTTTGTGATAACATTGTAATTTAAATAATGCCAATCATAATAATATTAATATTATTGAATGAAATGTACTATAATGTCAAAATTATATATTTTAGCATGGGGAGATTGGGGTGGCAAGTCTTTTTTGCTGGGGTGGTATCTGCCACCCCTTGGATCCGCCAGTGCAGTGGACAGAGTCACAGAAAGGTGTTTGTAGTGGTGCAAAGGCACAGTTTGTAGCTTAGATACTGCGATATGTGAAACAATGAGGATAGCGCAACACAAACTGTAACTAGTCACTCAAATCAGGAAGTGTGAGCAATGGGATCGAGAAATGCAGAGATTGGGGGAAGGATGGGATGCCATCATAGCTAATCAGAGACAGTGCCAAGCTGATAAAGGGAATAAACTAACCCATCTGGAAAGGGGGGCAGCTACATTGGATGCAGCTTCACCTCCCCCACCATGTGCCAAACAATATCAAACAAGAAGCTGAGACTGCAGTGAGAGAGAGACCAGGAACGTTGTGACTGGAGGTGTAAGTGAACAGTATGCTGCACCATGAACAGCACAACTATGTCAATAAATAGTAAAGTACTTGGGACATTAATTGGAGAGAAAGAGCACATGCAAGAAAAGAAACAATTAATAAATGTCCAATTCCACTACAGTGCACAAACTGCACAGTGTGTTAGGGATGTTACATTATATAAGATGCAGTTTGATAAACACAAACACATGCCACTCAAGACTGAATGCCTGGTTATGTAAAACCTTTTATATATATTGATATTGAAGTTGACAGAAGAATCAAAATCTAACTTTTTCTATCTGTCCTCACAGGGGACAGAAACAAAAAACTCTCATACTCATCCCACAGGTCTAACTGTGAAGCCCTATCCAGCCCTAATGTTAATTTCTCAAATGACTACTTTATGCATTGCAGGTTTTACTGGGAAAACTCTGAAACAGAGGTCAGTACTTCCAGAGCATTTTCCTGGAAGTTCCCTGCTTTCTCTTTTCTGGGATACTGAGACTAGCTCACATCTGAAAACCATATATAACAGAGAATGCTCAACATATTTTAAGCACTAAATGTGAATGTAAGGAGGATCATTGGCACTGGAATTCAAATAAGATTTTCAATCAGTCCATCAATTTAAATGTATTATGGGCTAATCTTAAGACCTGGGTGTGAGCGTCTCTTCTTTGACAGCAACAAGAAGATCCAGAAGACTTCAAAACAGCAGTGCACGATATACCACATTTATAAAGAAAATAGGGATAAGCCAGTTTTGGACCCTGCGGTATATTTAAGTGGTACCTTGTCCTCTGTATGTTTCATGTTGTATCTTGTCTTGTGTCTGTCCTAGAGCCCACTGAGAGTTAATAACTGAATCCATATGTCTAAAGATGGGTCAGAATAAAAGACTGCCCCACAGGGCGTTACACTAACTTATTTTGGTAGGAGCTCAGGTGATCCTAAATATATAAACAAAAACAGAAAACACACAAATACTTTCTATCTAATCTATCTATATGCAATTAATATGCACAATTAACTTTATTTGTCTCCAACTTTGTACTAGATGTGCTAAAATGAACAGAACATTTAGCATATCAAACAATTAATAATTATTTAATTTAGTGGAAAAACTCAATATCTTTAAATTAAATGCATGCAGATTAATTGTGTGAAGAGAGAACGCATGCTTCTGTTATGCTGTTGTAATCCTATATGAGTGTACAATATGCTCAGGGTTGTGGCATAGTGCATACTAAACCCTTGAATAAAAACATACCAGTGTTACTACTTTCCTTTAATGGTATTTTACTTTTTTAAGAAATAATGTGCAATCAGTAAATTCCAATAACAAAAAAACTAAAAGACATCAAATACAATAAAATGACAGCACAGTTCTTTGTCTCAATCAGCTCGTTTGTCCAACCACTCTTGCAGCTCAGAGCAGATCACATGAACAGTGTCTGAGTAGAGAGGTGGAGCTGAGCTGCGATGGCTGATGTTGTCGTTGCTGAACGATCATCCGATCCAAAAGCTGTAACGCTGGTGTGCATGCGCTGAAGCTCCGATGAGTTTAAAAAAAAAATGAGGAATGATTATTATTATGCTGTCTAAACAACTTCTCACTTCCATTACAATTACACATTTTTTTTAATTTTCCTTTTCAGTTTTAAGTATTAAACACACTTTGCTTATTTCAATACATACTAACACAGCGATTAACATTACTTTACAGATCCATCTAACCCTTTGCAAAACAATTTAAAAAACAAACTGGGGGGTGCTGATGGTGTCTTTTTTTCTGGTGTAAGGTGGGGGGGAGTTGCTGAGTTACTTCTTCATTCTTGGATTCTTTTGTTGTATTATTTTTAGGGGGCCTGAGAGAAAATACAGGAAATAGTGTTTAGTGACACCCCTGACTCTGATACAAACATGTAACATCAAAATGCATGTGTGCCTTTTTCATCTGAGGTCAACCATTGTGTTAGTTCAACTGCAAGTCACAAAACATTGAGGTAAGCACAATGTTCATGTTTTTTACCACCAAACAATTAAAAAGGGTTTCCTACTACTTTTGTAATAAAACTTATTATTATGTTACATTGGGGTATTCAAGAAATAGGAATTGAATTAAAGAAGGACCCAGTTATGTTTTGACTCTTTATCTGGAAGGCTATGCTATATCATATCAGGTAGTCAGCATTAAGTTAGCATAACAGTCTGGTTGAGGCAAGTTGTCACATGAAATGTGGGGCTGGTTGTTACATGTCGATATTGTAAAAAGATCAGTATAGGACACCCAGGGAAGAACAGCATCATCTGGCTACAATAAGAATAGACAGATCTTAACTTTTGATATGGAGAGGCAGCAGTGGATACATATACAAGGTGTCTGATATTTATTTTGGTATTTCTCCAAAAGAAGTACAGAAGCTTGCCTTCCAGTGAGCTGTGGCAACAACCTGAAGGTGTCGGAGTCACGGACAGATAAAGAGCAGCCAACTCACAGGTTTCTTAAAACACCACCCAATACTGTCAATAAGGAAACCAGAGGCAACTGGCCTTGCTAGTTCCAGTAGTTGTAAGCCTCTGCACCCTCTTTTTTATTTTTTTATTTGGGCACATCACCCTCCCATTTAAGCTGTAGGCTTAACAATTACAAAAACGTTTACAGATACAGTAGTCTTTAATTTGTAATTGATAAAGGGATAGAGTTACTTTTGGAAAAGGTACATTTACATTCACTTGCAAAAAATGTAACCTGCCTGCAACAAGGTATCGCTTATGTTCTGATGTATTTGGATGTCATAAGTGCACACTGTCTATTTACAGTGCATCTGGAAAGTATTCACAGCGCTTCACTTTTTCCACATTTTGTTATGTTACAGCCTTATTCCAAAATGGATTAAATTAATTATTTTCCTCAAAATTCTACAAACAATTAGGGCTGGGTGATATGGCCACAAATGTTATCACGATTTAAAAACAATCATATCAGTCGATATCGATAATTATCACGGTAAATGTGAAATCATTATTTCTTTCAAGTTTAAAGGCTGATTTTTGCTCCTGAGTGAAAGTTGAAGAAACCAGATGGTTAATTGTGGTTTTTAACTATTCTTTATGGTTCAGAACATGACAAACACTTGCCAAACAGTGGATCATTTCAGAAATCTGAGGTAGAACATTCAAAACAATTATAATGATAAAATATTTTTTCAACATAAAAATATGCATGAGTAAAATTAAGTAAAATCCCTTTTCAGTCCTTTTTCCTCAACAAAATAAATATCTGCATTCTGGTGTTTAACAGCCCCACAGAGACAATCAGCATGAAGGCGAACACGATTCAGTTAACGTGTGTCCATTTACAAGTTAAATGAATAAATAAATAAATCCATCAGATCTGGGTTTCCCTCTAAAATATTAAGGACTGGTTCAGGGGCGTTGCTACACTTCAGTTTTTAGGGCGGCTACAGCCCCGAATGTTTTATGAATGTCCCCTGATCTCAAGTTATTTTTGCTGACAGTGTTTTCTCCGGAAAGAGGGGGGGGGGGCTGACGGTGTTTTCTCTCACACATTATGTTCTTTTTGTCGAGATATTAAAATGAATTATGCAAAAATGGCTGCGACGCCGCTGGACTGGTTTATAAATGCGTCCATAAACGCCATCACTGAGACGTGCACACTTTAGTTCAATTAAACCTACTATATTGTAGCTGATGATACTGTGTGATTAATCGTGAAGTGTGTATTTTGTTACTGTTAACTTGCCCTGGTTATGGATGTCTCCTAACTAAATTAAAATAATACGGTCAAAAGTGTCGTTGGCAGTTACACATCTGTAGTAGGGCTGGGCGATATGACTTAAAAATAATATCTCCATATTTGTAGGAGTTTGGGCGATACATGATCTCGATATTTCTTGTTTTTATCCATCAAGCCACAAAATAAGACCAAAGACATTCAAACTACAAGTATTTTGTTAATCCTTCAATAAGCAAAACTAACAAATACTACATGCAGGCTGTTGTGGTAAATATAAGAAGAATGCAACACATTACAGGGCAAGTGGTGTGTGATTACTATTACTTGTGTTATGTTATTATTATTATTATTATTATTATTTTTGACATTTTGCAGATGCTCTTTTCCAGGGCGACTTACATTTGTACCCATTTATACAGCTGGGCATTTTACTGGAGCAATCTCAGTGAAGCACCAAGGGTGCTCAAGGGTACAGCAGCACTGGACAGCACCCCACCCAGGATTTGAATCCACAACCTTCCAGTCATGAGTCCAGAGCCCTAATCATATATATATAAGTTTAAAAATAGCTGGCATTACAATAGTTTTAATAAATCTTAAATGCGGGGTGCCTTATCCCAGGGATTTCATATAGAACAATTATCCGGTCAAGGAAGGACAGCAGCTCCCATCTAAAAACAGTCCATATTCACAGAGGTCTCAAAAATTATTTATTAGAGAAAAAGTGAACATCAAAATGCTTATCTTCCTCAGAGCACATATATACATATACACAGTATGATTTACTGTCACATAACAACAATACCACAAGTAATATTAATCACGCAACACATGCGCTGTAAAATGATATAGATTCAGGAAGATTTACCACAGCCGGGTTTATAGTGGAGCATTAACATCTGCTAGACAGAGACATTTCTCCTCTGACTGTCGCGTCTCATCATCTACGTATACGTACAGCACGTTGTTAATACAAAATAGTTATGATAGTAATAACAATAGTAATAACAATAATAATAATAATACAACTTCACCATCTTAATAAAAAGAAAACGATACTTTCTGCATGTGTTTGCATTGCTTTCCAATTTATTAAAATGCAAACAAACGTCATTATTAATTTTATACAAACGATATCAATCTAAATTAGTGGGGGTGGGGGGTGCTGGCAGATCGAGTTTAGCCCGGCGACGAGAGCAGGCCGGACCGTGTGCGCTTGCGCATTACAGTATCTCTTGGTTGTGTGTTATTGTGTGTCGGGTCTCTCTCCTGATACTCATTTCTTGCCGCATCCGACACGTGTGGAAGAACCGGGAAGAACGCAAAGCGTCCTAATGACGACAAATGCAGCCGTAAAGACTGCAATTTGCGACATCCTTCTACTCAAGAAAACAAATAAAAGCATGCAAAAATATGGACTTATAAGGTTTTTGTTAGTGGTTGGGTCCACGGTACCAAAGTGCTCCACAAAGACTGTCGTTTGGTTTTCGTCCGGGTGAGTGGCATTTATTTGTTTGTCCTGTGGATTATAGCAACAGACATTCAACGCCTCTCTGTGTTAGCGTTACGGTTGTTTACTGTACGTTCAGGTTAACCACTAACATGGCATGACATGGGCTGACTGTAGGAGCCCTGTCTACAGACTCAACATCGTTTAAAGCACCAGGGCAGCCTAAAGAGCACAGCCCCGTAGCAATAAGGCTGCACCCTGCAAAACACTGAAGTTAGCTTTGCTAACGTTACCTATGTTTGTTCAATTACAATAAAAAACGGAAACAGCTAACGTTACATAAACATAGCCACATAAATTGTATTAACTAACTTACCTTTGACGAAGTGGTCACTTTATCCGAGTCTTGCAGCGAGTCTACATTTCCGGGGGGGGGGGGGGGGGGTAGCTTCAGTGTAGTGAAGCTTCATTTAATGTAGAGTAACTGGTAGCTTAGCTCACTACATTTTCCAAGTTGCTTGCCCAACACTGCACACAACTACTGCATACCAGAGGCACTCCTCTGTCCAGCTCAGTGATTTATGATCGCTGGCTGCACTCCCTCCAAATACTAGACACACACACACACAGCACAGAGTAAGCTCTTGTACCCGTAGCCTGAATATCAGGACACTCTCACACAAAAGCGACTGGTCATGGACACACACATTTACTTCACAGAGGACACCTCTCTCTGCGCTAATGCTAGGTGCACATTATTTGATTTGTGTTGCAGACACATTTTGGAGGTCTGCAACAAAAACCCAGATCGGAGCCAAATTGGTGCTGGCCCTTCACCGCATTAAGTCTGAGCAGCTCAGAGACGCGTCTGACCCAGTTTTGAGCTGTCCCAGACGCCCCGATGTTTTTAAGCAAGTTTGAAATGATCGGTACCTATTGAGCGCTGTAGTGAGATCGGCGAGGAGCTGCAGCCAATGAGATCTACACTGCGGTATCTGTACAATTGTATACGTTTGAATCACATTTTTCAAAAAGTGTCTTTACATTTGTAATCAATCTAAAGTTAAAATCAACTGAATAATATGCTTTACCACTTTACTTCCCTATAATGACATTAAACAATGGAAATAAATCAATCATATGATATGATTATAATACAATATTATAAACTATGCCAGTGCACACATTACTACAGCTTTTTCAATTTTCTTGTTATAATTATTATTATTAGGACTTTACTGACAATATCGTCTGAGCCAAGTTAAGTACTGTTCAGGAAGCAGCCTCTATGAAGTGAATACATGGGTTCACATATACACTCACCTAAAGGATTATTAGGAACAGCTGATCAATTTCTCATTAATGTAATTATCTAACCAACCAATCACATGGCAGTTGCTTCAATGCATTTAGGGGTGTGGTCCTGGTCAAGACAATCTCCTGAACTCCAAACTGAATGTCTGAATGGGAAAGAAAGGTGATTTAAGCAATTTTGAGCGTGGCATGGTTGTTGGTGCCAGACGGGCCGGTCTGAGTATTTCACAATCTGCTCAGTTACTGGGATTTTCACGCACAACCATTTCTAGGGTTTACAAAGAATGGTGTGAAAAGGGAAAAACATCCAGTATGCGGCAGTCCTGTGGGCGAAAATGCCTTGTTGATGCTAGAGGTCAGAGGAGAATGGGCCGACTGATTCAAGCTGATAGAAGAGCAACTTTGAATGAAATAACCACTCGTAACAACCAAGGTATGCAGCAAAGCATTTGTGAAGCCACAACACATACAAACCTTGAGGCGGATGGGCTACAACAGCAGAAGACCCCACCGGGTACCACTCATCTCCACTACAAATAGGAAAAAGAGGCTACAATTTGCACAAGCTCACCAAAATTGGACAGTTGAAGACTGGAAAAATGTTGCCTGGTCTGATGAGTCTCGATTTCTGTTGAGACATTCAGATGGTAGAGTCAGAATTTGGCGTAAACAGAATGAGAACATGGATCCATCATGCCTTGTTACCACTGTGCAGGCTGGTGGTGGTGGTGTAATGGTGTGGGGGATGTTTTCTTGGCACACTTTAGGCCCCTTAGTGCCAATTGGGCATCGTTTAAATGCCACGGCCTACCTGAGCATTGTTTCTGACCATGTCCATCCCTTTATGACCACCATGTACCCATCCTCTGATGGCTACTTCCAGCAGGATAATGCACCATGTCACAAAGGTCGAATCATTTCAAATTGGTTTCTTGAACATGACAATGAGTTCACTGTACTAAACTGGCCCCCACAGTCACCAGATCTCAACCCAATAGAGCATCTTTGGGATGTGGTGGAACGGGAGCTTCGTGCCCTGGATGTGCATCCCACAAATCTCCATCAACTGCAAGATGCTATCCTATCAATATGGGCCAACATTTCTAAAGAATGCTTTCAGCACCTTGTTGAATCAATGCCACGTAGAATTAAGGCAGTTCTGAAGGCGAAAGGGGGTCAAACACAGTATTAATATGGTGTTCCTAATAATCCTTTAGGTGAGTGTATATGAAGTTACTGTAAAGCAAGGAATGTACTTCACATTGCTTACTTTCAACCAACTATTCAGAACTGAACATAAAAACCATACTCTTAAAATCAAACCGATTCCCTTGGACACAATTATGTACTTGGGCAAATTATATTAAATGGAAAGATTACAGGCTATTATTAGTAACTATTTCCTAAATGTGTCATCAAGTGTCAATTGCAATGAACTGCTCTAAGTCACAATCACAGTGTTTGTTGTTCAAAAGAAAACCAAGGCAGAGAAAAGAGAAAGAGAAAGAGCTCCTGTGAGATGTAGTGACAGCTCATGAAGGGAGATAAATACAGCAATCTGACCCCTTCAGGTCTAGTGTAGTCCATGCCACGACGGGTCAGGGCTGTTTTGGCGGCAAAAGGGGGACTACATGATATTAGGCAGGTAGTCATAATGTTATGGCTGAAAGGTGTATATAATTGATTGGTTAATTGTGGAGAATTGTGAAAGATTGTAAATACGTAGTTATGAAAGATTGAGAATTATGGTCCAAGAATGCCCCAAGAACAAGCAGGAACTAAAGACAGCTGCAGTGCAGGCCTGGCAGAGCATCACCAGGGAAGAAACCCAGCATCTGGTGATGGCTATGGGTTCCAGACTTCAGGCAGTCATTGACTGCAAAGGATTTGTAACCAAGTATTGAAACTCACTATTTAATTCATAATTATGTTAGTTTGTCCAATTACTTTTGTGCCCCTAAAATTGGGGGGACCACATATAAAAATGGGCATAATTCCTACACTGTTCACCCAGTTTGGATTTAACTATCCTCAAATTAAAGACAAAAGTCTACACTTAAAGCACATCTTGATTGTTTCCTTTCAAATCTATTGTGGTACAGAGCCAAAATGATGACAATTGTGTCACTGTCTAAATATTTATGGACTTAACTGTAGAGAGGATTGAAGAGTAAGGGAACAATGGTCAGATTAAGTGATTAGTGCAAATACACAGGAAGCCTTGCCTGCATTGACCTGATCACTGTTACATAACCTATGCCTGTTATTGACCTGCCTTTTGCCCGTGCCTGAGTCCTGCATTTCCCTGGCTGTTCCCATATCTCAAGCCTGACATTTGCAATGTCCTCGGTACAACACAGTATTTTCCATTATTAACATCTACATACCCATACTTTAATTCAGCTGTATGTTGAAGTAAAGTTAGAAATTCCCCTCACAAATATTTTACTTCATGTATACTTAAGAAAGATAAGGTTAAGTCAACAGCCAGGCCAGAAGTTAGTTTGACCCCTGTTTGTTATTTTCAATGAGCATCCTGGAGACAGTGACAAACAGTATGATTTGAGTGTCTGCTCCTTTAATCCTTGTATTGACCCGGACTCTGTCCTCTAATAATATATTCTGCTTAGCTAGTTTTTTAGATAACATAGTACTTACAATTAATTGTAATCAGATCTTTGTTTTCTGTCTATAAAAAGCTCTGACTTTCAACATGAAAGGAGAACAGCTTTGGGATCTTCTTGATTCACTGCTGTTCTCCACGTCATGTGTAATGAAGGCATTGCAACAAACATTCCAACCTGGATTGATTGTTCTTCCAAATGTATAATTGCAGGATTCATGCACATTAGAGTTTATTTAAGATGTCTATTTATGGTGGTGTCATAAGAACAAATGTGGTGATGGTACAAACTGACTGCAGGGGAACTTACCATAGTGCATATCAAAATGAGCAGAATTACAAACAGAATCTCAGGTAAAGCATGGCTGCTAGACAGATTATATGAGGAAGTGCATCAGGATATTAATTAAAAGGAACAACCACAAAAGGACAGTTCACACAAAGAGTGAGTCAAACTGCAGATGTACAGAACATATGAGACTGCAGTGTCTGTGAATTTCATCTAACAATTGTTTTAAAAACTGCCCTCTACCTCTCCTGACCCTGGGGGAGGGGATTTACCGGTAGTTACTGGCTCCCAGCCTCTATTAAACAGTGAAGCAAGGTAAGCCTGGAAGGAGGGTGTGCAGGAGACAACTGTGAGTGCAATACTGAAAAGATTGTGTTTGGACAACAGGACTTTGTTTATGGACTTTGGGTTACAAATTGGAATACGGTCTCTGGATTGTTTGCTATTTGTGTTCATTATTAGTTTTGTGTAGAGAGGGACTTGTTTACTAGTGTTAGGCAGCCTCAAGAGGAGCTAGTTTTTTTGTTCAATTTTTGGTATTTCTTTTGGTTTCGCACACAGTATAACAATCTTGCACAGTTTTCACTATACTTCTGTCTAAGTGTTGCTTAAACCATGCTATGAGAGCCCCAACAGTACTGGATATATCCCCCACACTGTCACAAAAAACCAAGTTTGAAACATATTAAATATTCATCTTGCATAAAGCATGTCATACACATTAAGTTAATTGTTTCAGAAATTGTAGTCAACATAACCAGCTGTAATATGTTCTAGATATAGATACATGATAGAAATTGAATAATGTAAGAGCATAATGTAAAAGGGTCTAATATAAGTGGGTACTAAATGTATTATATTTTGAATTTCTGTTTGATGTAAATTGAATTTGTAATGTTTGATGCCTTTACTTAACTGTATTTTTGCACTTTGTTTTGCATTTATGTAGTAAGTCGCCCTGGAAAAGGGCATCTTCCAAGAAATAATAATAATAATAATAATAATAATAATAATAATAATAATAATAATAATAATACAGATACATAGGTATAGTGCAATTATAATGTATGTAAAATCTATATTGACAAAATAGGAGGTGGTTTTATTCCATATATCTACAAATTGTGTATCCTTAATGTATAAAGTTTGGAATAAACTGGAGGTCTATGAGCAGTAGGGTAAGCAGTTAATTGAGTCAGAAGCCATGTCTATCTGTCTATTAATCTATGTGGTAATGAATGTACTTTGTCATAATTACATTTTAGTTTAATAAATAATTTAGTTTACTGAAATACTAATAGATGGTGCTAGAGGACTATAGGTTATGAAACACAAGGTCTTAATAATGGTGAATAGAAAATATACTTATAAGATTTAAGATGTAAGATCTTGCTTCTAAAAATGACATTTGCAATTTACTTGCATGTATTTAAAACATAAACTTCAAATTTAATCTGACAGAAGAAACAGAAACAGCAGCATTTTGGGTGTAAAACTTAAAAATACATTCCCTGAATTTAATTTGTTACTCCCTAATAATAAAACGTGGAAACTTACTAATCGGTCTCAAAATTAATCTGATTGCATTAATAATTCAGTTGTGTGTCTAACATTATTTATCAAATTATGATTTTATTGTATAAGTTTACTCATTTTAAAATTTTGAACGAGAAAGGAGGAGGAGGTGGAGTAGAAGAAAATTGAGCATTAATAATTTCTAATGAACAAAGATTAATAAATGATTAATAGTATATGTACAGGAGTATTTGAGCAAGGCCTGTGGAGAGTGGTGTTGTTTAACTTGGCAGAGAGTGGTGCAGCAGCCAAGATAAAAATCTCTCTCACTGAAGACAAAGATGTCTGTGTTATTATTTTTCCAATTTCAGCCATGAAGTATGCTCTGGCCGTCGTGGCCCTTGGATTGGCAGTTCACTTCAGTCAACCTGAAGTGGTTAATGACTTCCATAACTGCAAGGGTTTCTTCTACCGTGGCACAAAGCCTAAAGGAATTGCCACCGGTCAGCATGTACGTATTTGTCAAAGGCTACAAAATCAGTACCACTACGCGACTCTCTTTGACCCCAAAAGTAAAATTCCTGTGTACTCTGCTTACAAACTTGAGACGGGGAGCAAGGGTGAAAGAACTTGGCATTATGAGCCTCAGGTATGTAAGAACTATTCAATATGTTTATATTCAAATTATGAGGAGATTCACGTAGTTAAATAGGCTGATGAAGTACATTTCAAAGACTGGATTAAAACAGACAGAAATAAATTATAACAAACAAATTAAATGTTTGATTCCACCATCAAAAACAGGGATCTTCATGGTGACTTGGATTAGAAGCTTTCATCATGTTATGTTAATGTACTGTTTTCCTGAATAATAATATGTGCTGGAATTGTATCGTTAGGCCTTTCTGTTCTCTTATTTGAAGTTTACATGAATGTCTAATTATTTATGCGGTAAATGTTCATGTTTTTACTGTTCTACTCTATTACATTATTTACTGGTGATATCACAGCAGGTAAAAGTGATGCTTATTCAATAATACAACTTGTCATAATAATAGAAAATGGTCAAAATGGACAAATGTTTCATATTATTTGAGAAGCAAATAAACCTTCAGACATTGAACACAGACATAATATTTGTTAATTATTTCAGCTGTGTGGTCTTGCTGAGATATAGGTAGTATTTCCAAACAAGTTTCTTCCTATGCGATCAAGTATGGCTAGCATTTAGGATCCCTATCTGTGACAGGTCGGCCCTGTCCCAGGCATGGCTGTTGGTGAGGGTTGGGTTGGTTCTCATTTGTGGCGGCATCTGCATCTCGTTGATGTGTTTTGCACCGGGTTGCGAGATGCACCTACAGTGCTGATGCAGACGGCAATCAGCGCTCTCAACACAGCTGTGCCTCTCCCTATTTAATATCTTCCAGGGTGATCCCAGATTCCTGCAGCCTGTGTGGCAGCTTTGGAGTGCTCAAAGACAGTCCTCAGTATTTGTGTCTTTTGTTTGCCTTTTTTTTGGTTTATTTTGTTAGATTGATTCTTTTGAACCCTCACGGGTTTGAAGACTCCTCCGTGTGGAGGAGCACTATTTAATAAACATGCCTGTTGGCTACCAGGCTACACTTGTAGAACAGATTAATCAAATAAATAGTATACTGTAACAGATTTGATCAATGCAGTGTTGATTAAATCTGTTACACTATACTATATATTTTTTAATGAATCTGTTCTACAAGTGGAGTTGCATAACCAGTAAATAATGCAATAGATTAGATCAGTAAAAACATGAAAGTTTACCTCAGAAATAATTAGACATTAGTGTAAACCATGCAAAGAAAATGATAGGTTGTGAATGCAACCCCGGTTATCTGAAAAAGGAAGGACTGCCCAAGGGTTGCAAGGTCGCATGGGAGTTCAAGTCTCACGGCAAAAGAGGAAGATCCTGTGCAGACATCACCATTTAGATGTCTACTGTGCTGTGACAAACTAACTATACACACAGAAATCCAGAGAGAGATGTACCTCCAATCAAAAGGTTTTTATTACGAGCAGCTGCAAGGAAGAGGTTTGAGAGGCAATCTCAAGAACAGTTTTAGAGAAGTTACAAACTACAGGCATTTTTATGCAGACCAGACAGGACAGAAAGATAACAGAGCCCACATGTCTGTCCCGTGATGAGCGTAAGTTCGGTTTCTGCATGACAACTGCTCAGGAAGACGCATATATGGTCAAACCAGGGAGAATTAAGGCGTACGTAATGTTTAATATAAGGGGGGTTGTACGATGTATCAGGCCCAAATTGCTGGTGAAAACTGTTTCTTAAAAGAACCTGTTCTTCTAGGTATCAGGGTTGAACTATGGCACAGTACCATAGAACAGTGCGACAGTGAGACAGTGACCTTGTTTACACAGACACACAGGGAAAGAAATGCAGTTATTCACCCTGTATAACATAGGAGCCACACCAAGCACTACCATGACATTGCAAATTAATTAAATACACCGCAGGGTGCAGGGAGCACCCTCCACGCAATACAGGAGTGTTGGCTGCTCGCTCTACTAGCACAGCTAGCAGTTGACACCTGCCGATTAGCACAGCTAATGCAGGGCAACTGCAGTTCTACCGTGTAGTAACAAATTAACTATGTACACAGCGGGACATGAGAGCCAGCTCAAGTGCCCTCCACTGGGGACAGCAGCAGCGGTCCACTGCTCTACTAGCTCACAGCTAGTGCGGGGTCACAGACCTGCTGTCCAATAAACTATCCACACAGCGAGGCAGCGAGAATCAACTAGAGTGCCATGAGCTGGGGACAGCGGCAACAGCCCCCTACTCCATTAGCACAACTAGGATGGCCACAGACCTGCTGTCAAACTAACTACATACACCGCAGGGTGCAAGAGCCAGCTCATGCACATCTCTTGCAACACAGGAGCAGTTGACACCTGCCGATTACCACAGCTAATGCAGGTCAACAACAGCTTGACTGTGCTGTAACAAATAAACTACGTACACAGCAGGGCATGAGAGCCAGCCTGAGTGCCCTCTGCTGGGGACAGTGGCAGCAGTCCACTGCTCTACTAGATCACAGTTAGAGCTGGGTCACAGGCCAGCCGTCTGCACAAAGTATATACATGGTGGGGTACAGGCCACACACATACACACGTGACACAATGCAACAGTGAATGGACTATGTACAGGGTGGCCTCGCAAAGCACATGACAGTCCTTGGGAACACATTCAACAGGGCAATCACCAAATCCAGGAGTAGCTTATATGGCTTGACTGGAAGGCATAGTTTGGTCATAAGGGAAACTGTTCTGTTTAGCGCCATCCAAGGTGGACACCAGGATGAGCTGACAGGGGCAGATGGGGAAGAAAAGGTCAGGAGCCCATGCCCATAAGCTCAACTGCAAGTCAACACCAGATTCCCAATAGAGGTAGCCTGTCCTGTCATGTCCAACCTGTAGAACTGGAAAAATGTGTGCAGCGAGGCCCAAGCTGCAGCTGAACAAATGTCTGCTAAGGGGGCGCCTTGAAAAAGGGCCCACGATGTGGCAATGCCTCGAGTTTATTGGGCCACCAGGTGTCCAGGCATTAGGGTCCCAGTGAACTCGTAGGCCGTAGTAGTAGTATCCACAATCCAATCCGAGAGGCCCTGCTTAGACAGTGCCTGCCCTGTGTCCACAAACAACTGGTCCATGCGCCGAATATAGATCAAGTAGCACCTGATGGCCTTCACGGTGCAAAGCAGGTGAAGCCAACTCTACTAATTTGAAGAGAAACGTCTGCAGCGGTAGGAATACTGCAACCTCATAGAAGGAGCTCTCGCCGATTACTACCGCGTATGGCAGACCCCAGGCTATCAAGTGATCCCGTCCAGTAGCAGGCCTAGGTTGGTCTATAGAGGAGACGGCACAATCACACGTGAGACAGGTCCCCCAGGTAAACAGGCAGCGGGGGCCCCTTGGCACCAAATTTAGGCCTCCCAGGAGTAATGACATCAGTCATACTCTGGGAACAGTAATGCAGAGAGGGGAGTTCCAGTAGCATCACTACCCTCACCTTAAACAATAACTAAAACCATATACGGAGAGTGGGGGGTGGGTGGTGACAGGAGATCTGCTGAAGAACCCAGTTTGGATGCATAGATGGTAAATGTATTTATTTAACATGCCAGGCCTGGAAGGGGCCCGACATGGAAGCACTCTACCTCAGCAGAGACTTATTGAACAGTAGAAGTGGACAGCCTTTTATACAATGCATGACATGTTGGTCTGTGGGCAGGGGCACAGACAGATTTCCCAAAGTGTTGTCTTGAGATCAGGTTTCTGAATGTTTGTGGTGGTCTTCCTGAGCAGTGGGGGTCATCATGGAAGCAGATGTTTTCCAGTTGTGGCATACAAACTGCCCAATCTCACATTTCTTTAACAATGCACAATGAGGTAATCAATCACTATAATGTAGCATCTTCAGCCTTGAGAGAATAACAGGAAACCGCAAACAAACTGGTATCTGTAGACAACTGCCTGTTGCTAGCTTTACAAATCTACTTTACTCAGTCTGCATATTATAATTTCTAATATAAAACATAATACAGTTTATATAAAACATTAATAACACCTCTACAGTCCCACCTGTTGGCAATAGAGCAAAGCGAAAAGAAGCCAAAATAATCGTGTTCGTCAGTTACAATAATTTCTTCCTCCTGAGGGGCAGGTGGTATAGTGCTGTGTTTTCAGCTCCCATTCATCCCAGTCTGCCACCTACGAGGTGTGTATGTATGTACAGAGAGGTATGCAGATAATCAGGGGATAGGAATGTCTTTTTCTTTGCTTGGTCAGGGAAACAATTATGTCATAACTACACCTTATCGAATATTGAGCTCTCTTATGGAAATTGCAGTGGCCACCTACAATTTCTTGGAGCTTTACAGTGCATCTCAAATTATGTTTTGTAAGAGAATTTGGAATGCTTGGTTTTCCAGTCAATCTAAATAAATAGTTGAACTGAAAACTCATAGGTCAATTGGTTTCTCTTTTAAGATTATTTTTAGAGGGAAGATGCGGTCAAGTCACAGATGTGCAATAATCATTTATTTTGACTAATATCATTCAATTATATTACTGAAAATAAGTAATATTAAGCTTCTGCTGGATTACAGTAAGAAACAGATAATACCCATTTTCTTCTTTCTCCTCACAGTACAGCTTATAGGCCAGTCTGGTCAGGCAGGAAGCGGTGTGTCTCTCTCCGTCTCCCTCCAGCTCTGTCTTTTGTCTCGTTGCAGGATGAAGAAGTTTAGAGAACTCAAATTCTCTTTGTTTTCCCTTTTATAAGGTTTCCTTCCAACCAATAGCATTTTTCCACCACCATGACTTGGGTGTCTTATGCTAAAGTAATTTAGAAGTGGGGGGTCATTTTGAATTTGGCTAGGAGCCAATCAGAGGACAGGTCCCTTTTGGTCTCTGGTCATAAAGATAGGGTTACCAGGGCTACCAGGGGCTACCAGGGGAAAGGGAGGAGGTCTGTTTCCTCTACCAAACCAGATGGTATAGAATTTCCCATAGAAAAATACATTCTAACAAATAATATCTTACAGTTTCATCCTGCCCTAGGTCAAAAAGGTAAATCCCCAGTTACTAAATATATAATACATACATTTTGTTGCTTCTAAGAAAATACAAAAGTCAGCAAAATGTTATTTTTACAAATTCAGTTATTCACATCTCAAGAGAAGGGCAATGGAGTTATTCTCAAAGTGTAGAGGAGAATGTCCAGAGCATATCCTCTGGACAACTGCCTGTTGCTAGCTTGACAAATCTACTTTGCTCAGTCTGCATATTATTATTTCTAATATAAAGCATAATACAGTTTATATAAAACATTAATAACGGCTCTACATCGGCTCATGTTCCCTCTGCTGAACACAGGAGCACTCGCCTTCCGCCAAATGCTAGGGGTGGGACGATAGAAGCTCTACTGTACTAAAATATACAAAGCAAGGCAAGAAGAGCTAAGCTCTTGTGCCCTTGCTTAACACATGAGCAGCCACCTCTTGATCAACTAGCACAGCTAGGAACAAGTGACAGCAAACTTTACTGTGCTAAAACATACAAAGCGGGAAAAAAAAAAACAAAAAAAAACTCTTGTGCCCTCGCTTCACACAGGAGCAGTCACCTCCTGCTCAACTACCTAGGAACGGAGTGATGGCAATCTCTACTGCTTGAAAAGAAGGAAACATATACAATCTGGAGCAGCAAGAGACAGGTTGTTACGACCCCAAGTGGCTGATGTAAGGGAATGAGGACCACATAACATAGAACATGCAAATACAGTAGTGAGAGTGAGGTGAGTGCAAAAACCAACACTTAGACTCAACTAGTGAGGGAAAAAAGTATTTGATCCCCTGCTGATTTTGTACGTTTGCCCACTGACAAAGAAATGATCAGTCTATAATTTTAATGGTAGGTGTATTTTAACTGTGAGAGACAGAATAACAGCAAAAAAATCCAGAAAAATGCATTTCAAAAGAGTTATAAATTGATTTGCATGTTAATGAGGGAAATAAGTATTTGATCCCCTATCAATCAGCAAGATTTCTGGCTCCCAGGTGTCTTTTATACAGGTAGCGAGCTGAGATTAGGAGCACTCTCTTAAAGGGAGTGCTCCTAATCTCAGCTCGTTACCTGTATAAAAGACACCTGTCCACAGAAGCAATCAATCAATCAGATTCCAAACTCTCCACCATGGCCAAGACCAAAGAGCTGTCCAAGGATGTCAGGGACAAGATTGTAGACCTACACAAGGCTGGAATGGGCTACAAGACCATCGCCAAGCAGCTTGGTGAGAAGGTGACAACAGTTGGTGCAATTATTCACAAATGGAAGAAACACAAAATAACTGTCAGTTTTCCTCGGTCTGGGGCTCCATGCAAGATCTCACCTCGTGGAGTTTCAATGATCATGAGAACGGTGAGGAATCAGCCCAGAACTACACGGGAGGATCTTGTTAATGATCTCAAGGCAGCTGGGACCATAGTCACCAAGAAAACAATTGGTAACACACTACGCCGTGAAGGACTGAAATCCTGCATCACCCGCAAGGTCCCCCTGCTCAAGAAAGCACATGTACAGGCCCGTCTGAAGTTTTTAATGAACATCTGAATGATTCAGAGGAGAACTGGGTGAAAGTGTTGTGGTCAGATGAGACCAAAATCAAGCTCTTTGGCATCAACTCAACTCCCCGTGTTTGGAGGAGGAGGAATAACACCAAGAACACCATCCCCACCATCAAACATGGAGGTGGAAACCTTATGCTTTGGGGGTGTTTTTCTGCTAAGGAGTCAGGACAACTGCACCGCATCAAAGGGACGATGGACGGGGCCATGTACCGTCAAATCTTGGGTGAGAACCTCCTTCCCTCCCTGAGATGTGTGCAAACGTGGTGGCCAACTACAAGAAATGTCTGACCTCTGTGATTGCCAGCAAGGGTTTTGCCACCAAGTAATAAGTCGAAGGGTCAAATACTTATTTCCCTCATTAACATGCAAATCAATTTATAACTTTTTTGAAATTCATTTTTCTGGATTTTTTTGTTGTTATTCTCTCTCTCACTGCTAAAATACACCTACCATTAAAATTATAGACTGATCATTTCTTTGTCAGTGGGCAAATGTACAAAATCAGCAGGGGATCAAATACTTTTTTCCCTCACTGTATAATACAAAAAGGGTTTATTTACAAACGGGAGGGGAGTATATACAACTATGTACAATAGCCAAACCGGACGTGACAACAATAATAATAATAATAATAATAATAATAACTAGAAGTTGCATGCAACTTTTAAGGTTTCCATGTTGTATCAGTAGGTTTCAGATTTGAGCAGGCAATTGTAATTTAAATGCATGTGTTATTAAATGTGTAATTTTCAATTCTAATCCAATTTAGTATACATTTGAGTTTTTCAATCTTTTGTCATTTGTAGTGCACATTTCAGTGTCATTGGACTATAATATGAATTTCTTGCTTGCATGCATCAATTTTGTAAGGTACCATTTTATTTTTCAATTAATTGTAGCATATATGTGAAGTTTTCATTCTTTTGTCATTCAGGGCACTGGGCTTTAGAGTTCCAGATTAGTAGCTGTTTTAATTTTCGCACGTGGACACATGTTAAATCCAACATTGCGGCTTAACCGTGTACCTCACAAACTTAATTATCAGGTTTTCTCTTCAAGACAGAGGCATACACACATGTGCAGAGTTTCATGTGTGTACTGCATTCCAGTGTCCAGGAAATGTGTAACTTGTCTGAAGCGGCGCGTACGTTTTTTTTCATTGGCGCACAGCACCCATGTTTTTTACTGGGGTACCTCGCCTTTAACAACCTTGGTAGTACTCTGTAGTACTGTCATGCATACCAATTTGTGGCACAGTGGGTATAAGTGGCATGGGGTAGAAGGCACCAAAGCTTGAATCAGAAAACGCACCATGGCGGACAAAGCGCGAGACCGAGCAACTTCTGATGAACAAGAGTAACAGTAGGGCATAAGGTATGTATGTGTATGAAGTGGCATATGCATGTGTCCATTGGTTTTGGAGAAGAAGATTTTTGTAGCATTTCACAATTTCGACACTCATCGCAACATGGCGACGGCACCATGTGACCGACACCTGTAGTTTTCACTGCATTTGTAGGTATAAGATGTGTCTACAACACTTGCAAGTTTCGTGAGTTTTAATGCATGTATGAGCGTTTTAGGTGCATTAGAAATTTTGGTGGAAGGAAAAAGATAATACAAAAAAATATACAATAATAATAATAATAATAATAATAATAATAATAATAATAATAATAATAATAATAATAATAATAATAACTAGAAGTTGCATGCAACTTTTAAGGCTTCCATGTTGTATCAGTAGGTTTTAGATTTGAGCAGACATTTGTAGTTTAAATGCATGTGTTATTAAATGTGTAATTTTCAATTCTAATCCAATGTAGTATACATTTGAGGTTTTCAGTCTTTTATCACTTGAAGATTGTATTTCAATTTCAGTGAAGTATAATATTAATTTATTGATTGCATGCATCAATCATGTAAGGTACCATTGTATTTTTCACTTAATTCTAGCATATATGTGAAGTTTTCATTATTGTGTCATTCAAGATGCAGAATGCAATTCCCAAGTTTGGCCATATGATGGAGGTGTATGTCTACATAAGGAATGTCATGATGTGGCTGACATGTGAAGCTTTCATTTTGGTTTGTTTACAGTAGCCAGGTTTTGTGTCCTATCAAATTGGCTTCATCAACTTTGACAGATCTTTCTACTAGTTTAATCACTGACAATTTAAGTTCATTAGGCTATAGTTCTGAATATATTTGCTGTCATAAGTGACATATTGTTACACATTTTGATGAGTTTTTGAATTTTGAATATAGGTTTTTCTGGGGTCAGTTTCATGCTTTTATAAATACGTGTATTTTGCATTCGTGCACAGTCATTTTCTTGTTGCTGCCATGTTCTTGCACACAGTCACTTGCCTCTTGCAGACGTGATAGATAGCAGTGTAGCGTAAGGTACACTTATACATTTCAATTAAAGAAGTGAATTTATAGTATCACCTTATCACGAATCCTGGAATCTTGTAGAACTCAATTTCCGTAATAATTGGACGCAGACACCAATTCCAAAGATATAAATTGTCAAATTAATTAAAAACAAAGGCTAAATGTAGCACTACACTAATCATACAAAAGGGAAAAAAATATTAAAATTAAACTCTAGATCAACAACTCAAAGACAAATCACTTCCGTGACCAAATCAAAGACAATGGGATCGCATATGATAACACACAAATCGTTAAACAAAAAAGGTTATAAACACATTGACCACAATACCAGTTATTAAGACGAAGGTGAGTCTCTCATTAGTATTTTTAGTCAGACATCAAATAACTACGCAGGTTAGTATTTATGTCAGGTATCATTTTTTGTAACCACAATTTCCCTTAACTGATTATTATTCAATGATTAAGGATAGGCAGGGCCACCAATAATCTAAAGTATATTAACGTGTGTCACTTTCAGACTAAAACAGTTAAACAGGAATGAGTAGATATTTCTCGGCATTGACAGGTTTTATTTCTAAAATTGTCAACAAAACAGTTTAATGCAACACACATTTATATTGAAGAAAACTAAATGATATTACACATTCTAGAGTTATGAATCACAGATTAACATTTCTAATTGATTTCTCAAATGTCATGAATCACAAACTCCAAACTGTTAAACTTATCTGAACTTCGTCGCAGAGAGGCCTCTCTGGCTTCGGGCTCTGATAACAGCACACGGCACGAGGTCCGTGTGGTTTGGAACAAAGGCAGTCCGGTTCGGCTTTGTCCAAGAACTTCCACTCAGTCGATGCACCTGGAAGTTGGGGTTTCGCAAAAGTAGAGTCTTTTCCAAACAGATTTTCCACTGGTTTGAAGGCTCCAAGGTTGTACACAAAATCTTCTTTGCAAGCAGGGTTTCCACCGTAGTTACTCGAAGACAAAGTCTTTGAGGAAAGCAGGTCCCTGTTTGTTTCCGTGGGGCAAGTTTCTTAAGGCTCAATAGCTATTTAAATGACTGAACACCTTCGTATTGCAGTCGACTTGTCAATTGTCCAGCTGTAAAACTCCACAGATCAGATGGGCACAGGCGGGCAGGTGCAGTTTGTAAAATCCTTTAAAATAATTATTAATATGGCTCAATCTCCTTCTCCCAGTTTAACTCTTCTGTTGCTGGCAAATACTTTGTTTGTATCTGGTTCCAGTTCTGGCAGCCGAGCTACAGGTTGAGCTGCGGGTTACTGGTTCAGGTGAGAGAGAGGGAGAGATAGATGCCGTGTGTGCTACCCTTTATACGCCTGTCAGATCAATAGATGATTGGTTCTTGAGTTTGTGAGATTGGATTCCCGTTTCAGCCCCCAGTGTCCTATTGGAGGGGGGCTTGATTTATGACTGATGTCAATCCATGCCATCTTTTGGAAATGCCGGTTGGCCCGGGTTCGTAGCTCTGTGTCAGGATTTCGGCTCTCGTCCACTTCAAAAAGTTTTTATCACCTACAGGCCCTCTTCCCCAGACATCTCACAGCAGGGCTTCCAAGCTATTTGACCTATTCTCAGTGCCATCCTCCCAAGACTGCCACTTTGATGTAAACCAGTTCACATGCTGATGAGCTTAGGAAATCTGCTAAGTTTGGGGGAGAGGTCTTCTTTAGATCAGTGCTTCAGCTCAGAGCTATGAATGCTCTTATCAAAATACACCCCCACACTTAACGCTACATACCCCCTCTCTTGAATGGGACTAAGGTTGGCAAACAGCAACCTCTACTGTGAGGTAGCCAAGAAGTATAGACAAAATGGGGCAAGGGGAGACCAGCTCCATGCCCTCTGCTTAATACAGGCCCTCAGTAAACTGTATACAACTGGGTAACAGAGTAACACACACTCACACCTGCGCCAGTGCCTCTGTAGTGAGGAAGACAAGGTGGAGAGCCACACAGAACTGGCCGCTGTAAGTGCGTCTCCACCCAGCAATGCAATACTGACCAACAACAGGGACAACAGCATAACCGCACTGAAACCTTGCCACGCAGGCACACCATGTGTGTCGGGGTTTCCGGGTCCAGGGTCCAGGGTTTGGGGTCCGGGGGCCAAGAGTAGTAAGCCACCAGCCTAAGTGGGGCCTGGAACCAAGACTGCACACAAGGACAATGAAGTGTAGCAGAGCTTGATCCCAGCAAGCTGAGAGAGCGAGAGCTGTAGTGCGGGAGCAAGCCAGCAGAGGGGCATCGCACATGGGCGAGATCTCTTACGACAGACTGAGGCTGAGGCCGGGCAGCCAGGCCTCAGATGTACTGCCGTTGCTGATGTTCTTGAGCTGTGAAAGAACCCTGGAGCAACTCCCACAGTGGCTAGTCTAACAATAATATATTTAATATATTAAGTGACTTTCCAAATCAATACATAATTTGCCAAAGTGAAAGTGAAAGTAAACTGCAAAGTGCAATCGGAGTACATAGTCAATACAGTCGCTACTATCAATAATGTTTTTCCAAACAGTAATACAATAATTTAAATTACAGCAATATGTAATCTAAGAATAAGAAAAGCTTTCATTCACATGTCTGGGAGCGACGCCAAACACTGTCGAGGTGCCCCGAACAGAAACGCTGTGTATCCAAACAACGGAGTGCAGGAGTATAACTACCATGTAGGCCCGCAGGCATAACCACACCGTTTGTGCCAGGGTTTCTGGGGCCAAAGGGTGATGCCGGGTCCGGGGTCCAGGGGCCGAGGGTAGTAGGCCACCAACCAAAGCGGGGACTAGAACTGAGGCCGCACACATGGACGGTGGATCACAAAAGAGCTCGATCCCAGCAAGCTGAGAGAGTGAGACCCCTTATAGTCGTAGTGCAGGCGCAAGCCAGTGGAGGAGCACTTCACGCGGGCGAGATCTCTTACGCTGGCCAGTCGGGCCTCAGATTTACTGCCACTGCTGGTGCTCTGGCTGTGGAGGAAAAGCCATATGGACAAAAACCAACAGAGCGACTAGTCTGTTATATAATATATGACAATAATTATATTAAAAAAACTAGATAAGCCCTGCGTGATGTATTTTTTTACTGAAACTGAAAACTGAGGCACAGCCAGACCTCTGGGGCGAATAAGGCACAGAACTAAAAATACACAGACAGACAAATGTGGCGAATTGGTGGGAGAACAGCACACAGTTTGTGTTGCAACAAATACAAAGGGAGCTCTCACATCTTGATATTGCAAAGGCTAAGAGGATCCTGTGTAGATGTCACCTTTTATACAAACAGGAAGTGGGACAGACCTGTTTGAGTGACGAGCACAGGGGCTGTAGCGGCTGTGTCTCGCCAGTCGTGGATAGGGAGGGTCCTGGCATTGTTTGAAAACACACACAAAAGTCCAAAGAATAATCCAACAAAACGAAATACGACTTGATAAAAAATGCAAAAAACCTAATTTATTTGAAATCCAAAATTATAATCCAACAGTCCAAAAAAAAAAAAAAAAATAGTATCCTTATATGTATGTGAGTGTGGTTCAAAAAATATACGCCATCCACCACCCTATCCAAACATTTTCCAAATTCCCCCTGCCACACCCCTCAGTCGCCGTACCCCATATCCCTAACTTCCTGGGTGTGGCCACTTAAGAGCGTTTAACCAAATGACATACAAATTGAACCGACAGAATCAAAACAAAAATACATAAACAAATAAACCATAAACAACTAAATTAACTTCTCTGTGCAAAATAATAACAATAATAAGAATAACAAAAAAGGAACAAAAACAGAAAAACTTAATCTGGCTCCAACAGGGGTCAATGGCAGCTTTGATAGAGAGATGTCTTGATTGGCTTCCAAAGGAAGTGTGCTGAAACCCCTCCTCTTTGGGCAGATCTTCCGACTTGATAGATAACAGAAAGATTTCGTGACACCAGTACATATTATGGTATCCTGAAAACAGTAATAACACAGTGCTCATTATTTGTTTTGGTTGAATATAATTAAACTTGGCAACTGTAGATTTAAAATTGTGCATATGTTTGTTTGTTTTTCCACTCTAACAGGTGAATGACTCAAATAGTGAAGAAAGAAATATGTTGGAATACAAGCCAGGAGACGAGATAAAACACCAAGCCAGAGAAGAAGACTATAAGACAACTATCCAGTACAACAAGGGCCATCTCAATCCCTTCAGCCATAATGTTGATAACGCATCAACTGCAACCTGTACCTACACCAATGTTGTCCCCCAGCTCATCCATTTCAACAAAGCTATATGGGGACAACATGAAGTAAGGCTGAGCGAGGACTTGCTAAACAAATGCAAAGATCCTAGCACACGTCATGTCGTTGTTGGCGTTGTCCAATCCAATACTCATATTGGGGAGAAACATGATGTTAACGTGCCCATGGCCTTTTGGTCAGCCTATTGTTGTAGTTACCAGAATAAAACAGGCTTCTTGTCAGGAGCGTTTTGGGCAAACCATTATGATAATGCTTCTGTACATGGCATATCCCTGCAAACTCTGCATAGACGCATTGACCCCAAGAAAATCATTCAGATTTTCATTAACGACTGCAATTCTAATGAACAGGACGAAGGATACATGACTGACCCCAGTCTTCTCTCAAATGTCTTGCAGCTCATTGAGTCATGTGTTCAGTGGGTCTGGTCCATCTGGTTAAACTAATGAAATTGAGAAGTGTGGTGGTGGGGTTCAGGGGTGAACAGACCCAGAATTGTACCTTCTGATTGGATGAACGACCATAAGATTTCACGTCCCTTTCCTATAAAGCTGCACTCATGTTTGTAAACATTAAGTCCTCACTGAAGGAATTGTGCTGACGTGGGGCTTCCAAGCCGGCTTGATTAAAGTTCTATTTGCTTTATCTCCGCGACTTCTCCACTTATTTCCGAGACGGGTTCTACAGTAGGTATGTCCAATTGCTTTGACAATACAAATGCACTGAATTGAGAGCGAGAGAGAGAGAGAGAGAGAGAGAGAGAGAGAGAGAGAGAGAGAGAGAGGTGCTTAGGGCACATCTGTAACATAAATTAGGGAACATTCGTAACATACAGGGAACATTTGTAAAACGAATTAGGGAACCTTTGTGACATACTAAAAGGACATATACTGGTAAGATGCTGGGTACTTTTGAAACAACAAAAATGGCATTAGTTAGTTCAGTATTACAGCATACAATTTGTCAGGCTTCATAAGAATGGTATTTATAACATACTCTGTAAAAATAAAGGCAAATAGCATTTGTGGTTCATGAGAAAAAAAAAAATATAATCAAAGCTATCAGACTTTAGCAGTCAGTATATGAACACACGTACGATTATAGGGCATTTTTTGGCAGC
This sequence comes from Amia ocellicauda, assembly GCF_036373705.1. NCBI lineage: Eukaryota > Metazoa > Chordata > Actinopteri > Amiiformes > Amiidae > Amia > Amia ocellicauda. The sequence goes on along the minus strand of NC_089855.1, from coordinate 44,867,480 downwards.
TTCACAAGACCTAATATTAAACGTTGTTGGTAAATTAGATAATTAATGGGGGCCCTCTATTTGCATTTATTCCCCTCCATAATTGCTAAAATAAAGTTTTACTGACATTTTATTGACCCTACCACTGCATAGGGCACATCTGTAACATGAACGATACTGAATGGCACATACATTGAAAACTATTGAGACAATTGAGACAAATCCACTTTCCACTTCATAAATAATCTTAAAACGTTTCCAACCAAGCCAAAACCCTTTTTTTTTTTTACTTTTAAATGTACTTTATTACAGAAGTGCATCAATCAACACACAAATCTACAAAAAGCATTACAAAATAAAAACAATGCACCCTCCAAAAAATGCAACTGTTAAACAAATGTCCAATTACCATAAAAACAGAATAGACATCACTCTTTATATATTTAAAACCAAACCCTCATTCCCAACCAGGCAGAGAACCCTATCAAGGCACCATACCTTCTCAAACTGATCCACACTACACATTGTATTGTGGTATTCATAATCGACAGTGATTTGTGCAGCCACCCTAATTTTAAAAACTCAATTTCCGTTTCCTACTCTTTTTGCCCTATCAAAAAATTGGTTAACTTGACCTTGTCTTTCAGTTGAACAATAGCACTTATAACATACACAAACACCCTTGGAGAAAAACACAATGAGAGTTGAGAAACAATTACCTGCAACCATAGAAATAAAGGTTGTAATCTATTACAGTCTAAATAACGGTGAGCAACAGTTTTCGTTTGACCACAAAACACACAGGCATCAGTCACATCATGATCAATAATGGACAGAAAGGAATTCACTGCTAAGTGCCAGTGTAAATCCCCAGCTCTCTTATTCAGGGGGGCTGTATACAGGGTTCCCCAAGCTGGGCGAACTGCACTCTCAACTAGCAGCTTCCCTCTCCAGGGTGAATCAGGGACATCTTTTAACTGTGCAAAATGAGTCGTTTTCAATACAAATTGATACAGCGTCTTATTATTGGCACTAGAAAAAACAACATCGGAGACTTCCTTCATCTGTAAAATCAGATCTGGCCTATCCTGCCTGAGCCACATGGAAGGGGAAAGCTTCAGCTCAGGGAAAAGCCTCTCTCTATTGGGTTCATTGCTCCCCATCCAAACCTCCCCCTGCACACCCAGCCCCTACTCCTGCAGGGCCACACTCTACTGAGACAGCAACACCCCTACCACTCGCACTGAGTGCACCTGCAGCCTTCCTGCCAAGGCCTCCACACTCATCCAGCCACCCCCCCTCCCCATCACAACCTGCCCCAGCCTGGTCACACCTGCCTTAACCAGCCTGCTATGCAAGCCCTGAGACTCCAACACAGGGAGCCGCAGTGCAGGGTTACACAGCAACGGCTCTCTCAAAAGCCAATAAGCCCCCAACCTCTCCATATCTCTCCACACCCGCACTAGCCACCACACTTTCAAGACACTACGGTAAAAAAATGGAACCCCTCTGAGATCCAACTGAGACATGTCTGTCACAAACAACTGCCTGTCCAGCTACAGCCTCTGAGAACAGCAGCTTCCGAACTGTCTGTAACCTGAACACTGCCACCCTGCTGGTCAGGTCTAAAAGGCCCGGCCCACCTTCTGCTACTGGCAGAAAAAACACACTCTGCCTTTAGGAAGTCCAAAAAAATATCGTGTCAGCGCATCTGCCTCCGCCAACCCCTGAAAACGGGATCTCACCAGCGCACCCTGCACCCTAGTGTACAAAATCTCAGACAGACTCTGCCGCTTCTTATTCAAGTCCATAAGGAGCCTGCCGTCGGCACCCAGCTCTATGGGTCTCTGCAGAGATTCAATGTCCTCTTCCGATTTTGCCAGAGCTGCTTTCACACTTATTGCAACACTCCTACTGTACATTCCCAATATGCCACCACTGTTTCACAGATAAGAAATCCCCCTTTTGATGTCCCCAGCGCTGCCAGAAAACTTTAAAAACCTCTATAAAATGTGCATTGTCCAACAGGTTGTTATTAAAATGCCAATATGGGCTGTGTGTTTTATAAGCAGGAACCAAAATCAAAACCAATAAACTGTATACTTAAGAAAGATAAGGTCAAGCCAGAAGGACAGGCCAGAAGGTAGCTTGATTTCTGTTCGTTATTTACGATGAGAATCTTGGAGACAATGTCAAACAGTATGATTGCAGTGCCTGCTCCCTAATCCATGTGTTGACCTATGAACTCTGTCTTATAATGATATATATTCTGTTTAGCTAACTCTCTAAGATAATATAGTAATGACTCTGTGATTGTAAACAGATCTTTGTGTTTTTGTGTATAAAAACCTCTGACTTTTAAGGCAGAGCGACTTTGGGATCTTCTTGATTCACTGTTCCTCTCCACGCTGCGTGTATTAAATGCATTGCAACTAACGTTCCAACCTCATTGAAGATTGTTTTTCTTCCACACCATTCAAGCCAGAGAAATAATACTACGACTACTCTTTACCCAAGTGTATTGTCTATGATCCAGGTTAGAAGCTCTCCACACATCTACTAAATTATTGTCAGCAATAACTGAAAGCAACTCCTTAGCAGATGGAACATGTGGCTCAATGTGGTTCCTATCCATCTTTGCATCAATCATGCAATTAAAATCCCCTGCTATCACCCAAACTTCATCAGGCTTGGCATCAGCTAAAATGATATTTAATCTCTGCAGGAACTCACATCTTTCCTCCCCCCTTTTTGGGGCATAGACATTAACAAAACAAAAAATCTTCTCCCCAAAAATCATATTCACCCTCAACAAACGCCCAGGTATAATATCAAGGACTGTTATATTACCAACTGGAAAAGCCTGGTCAAATAAAATAGCCACCCAAATAGCCATTTTACACAATCAAGCACTGCCAGTCTTTTCTGCACAGATCTGCCACCATTGATATTCAAACTCCCCAAGTTAAACTCCTGCATAATACAAAAAAGAGGAAAAAAACGAATACTAACAGAAAACAATTGAACAAAAAATTAAGAACTTATTGTCCAAACTACCTATTAGGAATTATTCCTGAGAGACGCTCGGGTCTTTGTGACTATTTTTCTCAATCTAAACCTTTCCGGATTCTCAAGCTCCGCGGAGCCCCGCAACAGAGCTTGTGCCGAGTTAACAAACTGTTTTAAATCCGGAAAAAAAGGACTCCACATTCACCCCCCTTTTCGCTTTATGTTGTTGCAAAAAACAATAAGACTCTGAGCACTATACCCCCCTTCCTGGGGATCTGCCACTTCCGACATCTGAGACGAGTCAGTAATACAGTTTTCATCGTCCCTGTCTCTCTCTGAACTATCCCGCACCCCGGCAGCCCCGCCACTCTCGCCACAAGGACTCCTACACTCATCACCCCAACTGACCTCACCAGCTGACACACCATCATCAACAAAACGCGCATTTGTTTTTTTTGCAGGTACATCAACATTTTTCGCCTGTCTTTTAAAAACCTCCTCTTCACCATCCCCCCCTCCATCCTTGTCAGCTTCTTCCTCCACAACCACCTCATCAACACCCAAAACCTCACTCACCCTCACTGCTCCCCGGATCTCCACCCCACCTCCGCCACCTTCCTCACCGGCTTCACCAGCTGGTTCACTGATGTCCTCCGCCACTGTACGGTGCTGAATCTGCTGCAGCCCCGCGGCTTCAGCCGCCGGCTCACCGACACCCTCCTCTACCTGCACTGCCTGAGCCCGCTGCAGGCCCGTGGCTTCCCCCGCCGCACTGGTTCCTGCAACAAGTTCCTCGGCACCAACTTCATCCACCCGATTCTCACGCTGTCGTGCATCTCCTGCCCCAACCTCCCGTACCGGGCAAGTGCTCCGGATGTGCCCCTCTCCACCACATTTAAAACACTTCATCGTGTCTGTGGTGGCAAAAACCATATAATTGTCGGTGTCATGGCACAAAGTAAACACAACCTCGAACTCTCCCCTGGGGTTCTCCAGGATCATGTACACCTGTCTCCGAAAAGACACGACGTGCCAGAGCTCTGGGGCTTTACACCCCAGCGGGATATGCTTCACACCCGACATGAGTTTCCCGTACCGCTGCAGCTCTCGTTCAATCAGCAGACTGGGAATGAAAGGCGGGACATTAGAAATGGTTAAAAGAGTCGCCGGATTTGCCAACGGAACTACCTGAATGAGTGACTGGTTGACAACAATCCCCTGTTGTAAAACCATTTGCACCAGATCTTCCCTGGCCAGAAACACCACTACGGCTTTACTCATACGGGAGGCTGATTTTACATTCTCGCAGACCACTACCTTCCCCACCGCAAGAACACACTCCTCCACGGTAACCCGTTCAAAAGTCATAATTTTAATGGCGGGCCGACGCATCAGATTTTCCAAAGCAACCATTTTAGAACCACCACCGGCCCTGGCCATGACAGCCCACCACTCACCCCACTTCCTGACCACAAAAAGGAAATCATCCACTAAACTCCCACTACACAGAGAGACAGACAGACAGACACACACACAGCCAGCAAGACACACAGAGCCAGCCAGCTCAGCGATGACATCACGAACCTCTCTGTGAGCTGACTGCTACAGTCAATTTATAAATCAATTTATAACTTTTTTGAAATGCGTTTTTCTGGATTTTTTTGCTGTTATTCTGTCTCTCACTGTTAAAATACACCTACCATTAAAATTATAGACTGATTATTTCTTTGTCAGTGGGCAAACGTACAAAATCAGCAGGGGATCAAATACTTTTTTCCCTCACTGCATGACATCATAGAGCACGTACATTCCGTTGCTTGCCGTCTGTCAACCACTCAGTCACTGCCAGCCAGACTGCCTGGCTGGCTGGATGGGGATGCTGCTTGCTGCTGCTGCGTACCTAAGCAAGCTTATTTGCTTGACCGGCCTTCCTCCTCCTCCGCCCACATGCCCACCTATGCCCGATCTGCTGTTCACCTGGATCACAGCTCCGCCCCAACAAGGCAGAGCCTCCCAAGAATGGTACAAACTCATCCACGTTCCCCTCCACGGAAAGCTTTAGCAATAGGCAAAAGCGTTATAAGTAATGAAGAGGAACCCGAGTCCAAGACACTTCCGACCAGCCATACATATTTGTGTGTATTAAAGATCACATTTTATTACATTTTGTTTTTCTGTACTTTATTACATCTTATTGTGATGATTGTGATGAAATTATATTGTTTATTTTCCATATATATGTATGTATGTATACATGTCCAATTGCTTTGACAATACAAATGCACTGAATTGAGAGAGAGACTTTTATCAGACTTTATTGTCGGTTTTCAACAAGCAATAATTCATACAAAAGAAACCCTCATACAAAAAAAAAACTAAATAAAAAAATAGTTCTCCCCTTTGTTTGTCTCCCCCCAACAAACATTAAAAGTGTACAGATCAATGGCGGAATTAAAGAAAGCAACCCAATACACACAACAAAACAACCATCAAATAGTAAACCCTATACATTAATTACATGGTAAAAACCAACTCCCCTTCATACAATTCACAAAGGGCATGATTAATACACCAGACCTGTTCAAAACTCTCCAAATCATTCATCAGCCTGTAATAGTTAAACTCTAGTCTGACTTAAAACCACATCGCCCCAACATTCCTTATTCCAGTCGATGCTGTTCGCATCATCACTGTGCGTTTCTTGTAAAAACATTACATTGACATGTTTTTGCTGAACCAGCTCAAACATGGCAGCTTTTTTCAACACGGCTCTACATCCATTAATGTTTAAACTCCCAGTTGTAAATTCACCCATAAAAAAATAGAAAAGCACAGGAAAGACAAAAGAAAACACAGAGAAACAAAGAAGAGTAAAGAGAAAAAACATTTTATTCATTGTCGGTTCCGCGGAGGAGACTGCACCTTAATTTACTACTCAGCGCTTTCAGTCTCCATCTCTCCAGATCGGTGAAGCTGTCAGCGCCAGAGCCCTTCGCCATGAGATGCTTAATAGAGGCCAGCAGGCGTGCACGATCTGGGAAAAACTCCTCCACTACAACAGACCTCTTTCCCTTCATTTTCTCTAAAAACCTCCTGATACTAGGAAAACTGTATCCTTCACTGTAGCTCTGGCTCACTGAGGACGGGGAGGTGAGAGAGGAATCCGTGAAGCCGCCCTCACTGTCACTCTCCGAGCCCGAGGCGTCCCCGGTGGCTGCCGCGATGCTCCAGCGTGTAGCCAGACCTTTCCCCACAAAGCCGCTCGCTACCCCAGTTTTACTACTGTGCCCACCAGTTCTTTTACTGCCACTATTTACCCCAACACTGTCCATGCTCCACTTTTTTTCAGCTACCCCTCCCAGCACCTTCTTAGTGCATTTTTTCCTCTGGGTTTTAAATTCCACCTCAGAATTATCCAGTTACACTTCCATCTCCACGGCCCCCCACACTCTCTCCACCTGGGGCCTTGGCTTGTACTGCTGAGCCTGGCCCTGCCTCCTCCTTGGATACACCCTGTGTGTCTGTCCGCCCATCTGCTGGCTGCTGAGGTTGTTCCTCGTCACTAACCACCGCCCCGTGCACCGCCTCAACACCATCTCCACCCCAGGTGTCTCGGTCGCCACTATCCCCTGCTGCCTCAACCCCGTCTCCTACCTGTGCGTCATCGCCTCCAGGCAGCTCTTCCCCCGTCACTGCAGCAGGACAATGTAAAAGCACGGTGAAAGAGTGCATTAACAGCATCGATGTCAACACAGCACTGAGGCGGGAACGCCACACACCCAGTCACCCAGCGCTGTGTGTGTCCTCGTCATGAGCGGCTTTCTGGACACGTACCACGAGGCCTGACTTGTGGTCGTCGACTGGAGCTTCTCCACCAGCGCCATGAATGTCCAGGGGCCCAGACTGCTGCCCCCGATGGCCCCCCACAGCTCCCGGCACCACTGCTGGTACCGAATGGTGCTTGAAAACACAAGCAGACACTCAGTGTGCGCCGACCCGCACTGCGACTGACCGCCTCTCACTCTCAATAGCGCAGACAGGCCGAAACGAGCTCGTGATCCAAACAGCATGTGGACGTTGTGTGGACACACGTGTGGATATCGGACAGCATTTTTAAAACAATTGACAAGCTGTGGGACTCCTAACATGTCTGCTCCCTTAGAGAATCGCATCCCTGCTCTTCACAGGACGGTTAGGATGATGTTTTAAATGCTCACCAGCTGGAGGAAACCCTCCTTTGCGAACTGCCGCACACCCTCCTCCGCACTGTACAGCTCCAGAAACGCGTGCAGCACCTGAGGGAGCTGGAGACACACACAAAGGCACTAAATACTTCACACATGCTTTTTTCTGGGTAACTGACTGACATCTAGCACTGGGTATTGACAGGTTTACATAATGAATCGTACAGATCTCTTCTTCTCTAACAGGGAGGCCGGAGCTGAGTCTCCTGTCCAGAAGCCCAAACACTTGCAATATAGACGCTCAAAGCTGCAACAGATGCTCTAACTCACCACTGCGGTGAGCTCATCGAGGTGAGAGCTCAAGAGCTGGCACAGGATAGCACAGCAGCTCAGGGCAGAGCTGGGCTGGGGGTCCTGCAGTCCAATAAGCAGACCCTGAACCAGAGTCTGCTTCTGACGAGGACAGAGACACTCGCTGACGATCTGAAACAGAGAGACACACTCAGCCCTCGGCTATCGACACGGCAGACCTAAAGGACTCAATATCGCTTGGGGTTGGGCAACAATACGAGTACGACACAGACGCCCCTCAGCGCATGACTCCGGGCTCTGTGGAAGGAAGACCGTGGTCCCGCTGTGGAGATGGCAGGGCTGGACGTAAACCTCACCTGGACAAGAGCAACGCAGGAGTCCGAGCCTGAGGACTCGTCGTGAATCCACTCCATTATGTAGTCCATCTCATCCTCATCAATTTAACCATCTTTAAAGAAGAAAAAAAAGGTTTAGCCAACAGACAAGGCTTTGTACGCTGTCAGGCACGCACACACAGACACACACACTGAGCTGCTCACTTCATAGCAACTGTTACCTTCAGCATTCAGCCACATGTCCAGAGTCATCTTGATGCTCATCACAGCCTGTTGAGCGTCCACTGGCACGGGGTCCCAGCATCTCGGGATGAGCGAGGCCAACAGACTGGGGGCCAGGACCATCCCTGAATCCTACAGGAAAGAACAGCCACCCGGAGATCAATGCCAACAGTTTGGTGTCCCAGCATCAGTGTGTGAACACGAGCCGCACTGCGCCACTTACTGACAAAAGCTCAATCTGACTCACCTGGAAGATTTCCTCCATCCTGTAGATGCCCAGGATAGCGCTCACCAGCCTTATGGCTGTCACTTTTGCCACGTCGCACGGAGAGGAACAGGCGGACTGCAGGGGCTGAGGAGGGAGTAATGCCAGAGAGAGTGAGTGAACACAACCAGAACTAGACCTGAATAAACACTTTTCAAATCTCACCAGATTCGTCTCTCATTCTTGTCATGTTAGGGCTCCTTATGGGACAGAGAGACATAAACAATGACTTCCACAGAGATTTGACATTGATCCAAAACGGTGCTGGACAGTATGAACACTGCAGCGCCACTGAAAGAGTCACAATCTCTGCAGCATCCATATTAGTCTTTAAACATCACTGCCCCTCACTAAGCAATCTGTAGACACAGGGGCTTGTTCATGGATTGTTGTTCTATTGTAATGTGCACAGAACACAAGAGTCCAGTCTCTTGGACAGACGACTGCGCTGTACAGTCTGTACAGAATATTATAGTACAGATTTTCTGTCTATTTTCATTTGATAGATGTCACATATCTGTACTCCTTATAAAGTCCTTATTAAAAACTTGCATGTCTAAGAAGTTCCAACCAGGCGAAAATGGGTCTGAGTGTAAAGACATGCAAATTGTATTTTTTAAATTATTGCAGATGTTCATTCTTTTTGTATTATAGAATGTCAGGGCACAAGGGACACAATTCAGCCTTATCAATGTGCTGCCACTGTCCATGCAGCAGTTCGATAGTGTCAGATACGATGTGAAAACCTCTTGCTGTGAAGCCGAATTTTGCATGTGGGAAAATTGCTGTCAACCTTATCTTAGCACCATTACACATCAAGCCTATTGCTCTGTCTGAAATAAAAGTCCTGTACATTGCCAATCTGTTTCCAGATCCTCGGCAAAACACAGATATTCAGATTTCAAGAGGCAGGGAAATGCTCTGTATACTGATAATTATGGTTTCTGTATCTGTATAGCATGGTTGCCATCTATGTACAGCAGATTTGTTGCACTCCAAATGTATGGGAGCAGCAAATCCAACAGAGAATCAAACCAGACTTAGAGGTTTCCTTAATTTAAAACCAAAATATATTGCGCCCAAATAAGAATTTTGCACTCAAGTTTGAAAAAGCAGCAGATGTAACAATCTTAACAACAAAGTTATGTCAATTTTAAAATATATTTCCTTTACAATCCTTATCACAGGTACAGGGCAAACTCAAGTGAAAACAAAAAAACAAATGCTTTGGATTTTTTCTCCCCAATAGCAACACAAAAATAAAAAAAATAAAAAAATAAACCTTTTAAACAAACATTAAATGTTTAAATAACTTATACATGCAATCAAAAGAATATGCAAATAAAACAATGATAAAGCTGAACCTGCAATACAAAGACAAAACAGTAATTTATTCAATTTTAAGTGTAACATTCCTCCACACTGTTGGGGTAAAATTGCTTTCCAGTAAGATACTATTTAAAACTTGCTCTTATAAGGGTTTCTTTGTTCTTATTAGGATTTCTCTGCTCAGACTTATCTCTGTGGTAGATAGAGAGAATTTCTACTGCTGTGGACATTGTTTAGTTAACGAACCAAAACTATATAACACGTTCTTATCAGTATAGTGTGTGCTGTGTCCTTGGTACCAGCGCTTCCATGTCTGGATGAAATATTGTTTCCCCAATTAGAAAGAATACCTTATTAACTATTGCTTCCTGTGTCTCTGAACTGCCCCGGGACATATGCCAAGAAAATATCATCCAGGTTCGGGACAGCCCCGAACCTCCTTTGAAATATAGCTTGTAGATGTATAAAAGGCTGTGTGAAACGTTCAATAAACGAAGATAAACGAACAGACTTGATGTCAGTGCCTTTACTTCCCTGGCCTGTCTCCTGCTGGAAAGCCACATCTGTTACTGGAAGTGCTCACTGGGGTGCCTGATTCACTGGGACCCGAAGGGTATATATATATATATATATATATATATATATATATATATATATATATATATATATATATATATATAGTGCAAAATTACAGGAGTGCTGAACTATCAGAAGTTTTTTTTAAAGGAGGGCTGTGCAAAAGCCCTTGTTGCAGTTGCAGTTGCAGTTTTCTGTTGTGATGCATAACCTAAAACTTTGTGTTAAATGCAAAAACACAGTGAAGACTTTGACCTAAGACAACACCAGGGATTAAAATGTGTGTGTAATTGGCTGTAGTCACCATCCCAGCCATTTCCCTACATCACTGCAGTTTCTGCATCTTTAGACTGGGACTGAGTTCCTCTAACCTTTTGTGGCTTTTAATAGAGTCAGATCCAAAACAATGTTGGTCTCAGCTGGTGTTCCACAGGGATCTGTATTGGGGCCTCTTTTTAGAATGTAACTTTTGCCTTTAGGTAAAATACTTCACTGCCATGGACAACGTGTCACTTCCTAGTGGATACTCAGGGTGACAAGCTAAGCGACACCACCTCTTATTAATATAAGAGAGGACCTCGTCACACCCTCTCTCCCCGGGCAGGCTCAATGTGACCCCAAGACACCAGCACATGGACAGGTAAGATTTAATAATACAACAGCAATAATAAAAGTACCTGGTGTATAAAATGCTAAAATACAATATACAAATATAACAAAAAAAACATAAAGAATTAACTAAGTAAAACATCAAATGTTTTAAAACTCATTTAGACTTTTCTGTTCTTACACACAGACCCAACAATAGCTGCAACAACTTGTATTTCAGGTGGAGCACAGCACAACTAACCACAGCACGTAGTGTCAGAAGAGGGTTTCTCCTGAAAGCCTCCTAATCTTGTGGTTCATTTCCAGGCAACCCGGACCAGCGCCTCCAGTAAGGCTGCAGATAAGGATAGCACAGTGATCAGGCTTCTAATATACTTCCATTATAGTCTATTTAATTGTGTCTTTCACAGTTCTGAATCAGCTCCCTCGTTGGACCAGCGGGGCTCCAACAGAGCTGCAGGTGAGGAAGATGCAATAATAACCTTCTGATAATGTTTAGGCCCGTATGGTTATTGATGTCTGTTTCAAATGGTTTCTTGTTGCTTTACAGGTGCAGCTCCACAGCAGAATACCGGAGGGAGGCAGCAAATACACATGAATCCAATCACAAATAAATAAAATAATCAAAAGAACCATCAGTAATTATAACACCAAAGGAAAGAAAAAGCAAGCATTGCATTAATAAAGACAAACAAGTGATGAGAATAAATAAGTGCACATGTCTAAGCAAAAAAATAGTAAGAAACAATAATCAGTAATAATAATATAACTAGTGAATTAAGGTCGTCATGCCCCGCTCGTGACATAAACTTTCATTTTTATCCTGATGATAACACACATTTATCTGCAGACTACACCCAATTCAGATTTAGATCTTTCCATACTTTGACTACATGGTGTTAAAATTTGGATGCAAAACTACCTTTTCAAATTGAACTGTGATAAATCAGAAGTGATGTTAACTGGGTCTCCCCAACAGCTTTGAAAAATGGGTAGTGTCAACCAGGCCTGTCGCCAACAATCACAGGGCCTGGGATGAAAATGTTGTGGGTGCCCCTCCCAGATTTAAAATCCCACTAACAATTTACCACACATGTTGTATAAGCTCCAACCATAACATTAAACAAATATATGCATGAAGAAAGCAAAACTCACAAATCTGTAGCTGGCTGGCTGCACTTTTTTGTAGTCTTGCTGCAGAGTGTTCTATTGTCCAAGACCAAATTCCAAAAAATTAACTTTAATTTTGGCAAAATTCCTAATGATGTCCTTAAAGTCCAGTATTCTGGCAAGTTGATTTTCAATCAAGAGCATGGCCTAACTGTTCAGCCTTTCTTGGCTCATGGTAGAGCACAATTTGTTTTTTAAGAGTTTTAGTTTACTGAAGGTGTGCTCGCCCAAAGTCACAGTCACAGGTATGGTGAGGAAAATGCGCAGTATAGCACACAGGTCTCCATTCTATATATTGCATTTAACAACTCGGGGATAAGGTTCTTGTCGAAAGTTACACTGTAGATCCTCTTAATGCGGTGAACTTGGCCTTTCGAGCGCATCTGTTAGATCATTCACATATTTTTTTTGATAGTTTCTTACAAGAATCACTGATGTCGTCATCACACATATTTCTGAACTTCCATATGATGGAAAAGTCGTTGTTTAAAAAAAAGTGTGAAGCAAGTATTTAGTTGCCATAAATTATGCTGTTTATGGCAACATAGAAAACCATATTTTTGAATTAAATATCTTTGCTTGCTTCGTCTCTCACTTTCCAACTTATCAAAACAAAAAAATATTTACACATGAACAGGGTTGTAAAGTAATGAAGTACAAATACTTTGTTCTTGTACTTAAGTACGTTTTTCGAGTATTTGTACTTTACTTAAGTATTTTTTATTTGTGGCTACTTTTACTTTTACTACACTACATGTATGAACAAAATAATGTTTTTTACTCCACTACATTTCCCACAGACACCTTGCTACTGTTATTATAATTGGAGAGAGGAATTACATACATGTACATGAAATTAACATGTTTCAGGTTTGCCAGATACTTGTGACCAATCACACTGTAGCATATTGAGCAGGCTGTAGTGAGCCAATCAGTGAGCCGGATACGCCCCCTCTCTCTGCAATTAAGCGCTTTCTTTTCCTGTTCAAAGATGGACCCAAACCCGCGGTCAGACTGGATACTCTGCACTGAGAGACACTCGGTATAACATTTCAGAGGCATAAAATTAGTAAGAATTGCATCCTTCTAAAGTGCTAAACCCACGTGGAAACACGCACAGTATTCGCATGCGCCCCATAACATACAGCATGGACGACAAGAAGATAATTCATGAGATACAGCAATATCCATTACTGCATCATTGAACATTAAAAGACAAACAAATCCATTCAAAAGACAATGCGTGGGTGAACATCACAGCAGCTCTACTTTAATGACAGCTGTCCAAAAAAGATACAGTATGAATACATAATAATTACATTTGACATTTAATAAATAATAATTACATTTGATTTTTATTTTACATATTAGCTTTATTATTCACTTTATGATTTAAATAATACAGGTCCCGAAATCATGGCCATGGTGATGTTTACACTTTTATAAAGCAAAAGTTTTTTAAGATGGTGTGCGTAACATCATCACATTTTAGATTTATTATATATAATGAAAAAATGATTTTGTAGTCGCACTCTAATTTATTAGGTATTTATAGCCCCGATAAAGACACAGTAGGGTCGAAAGGCGTTGTTATTCAATAAAATGTAAACTTTTGTAATACAAGAGTACTTTTTCATTACATAAATTTTTGCCTAATTTGGGCCAGGACCTCATGGGAGTGAAGACGCTGCAGTGCATGGATGGTTTTAAGTTATAATCAGATACAGTGCCATATCGAGCTGCTGCCCCTTTTCATTCCGCTGTCGTTTTTTTCATAAGTGCCCCGATCCAACTTCATCAGCACCCCACCCCCGGGACCGAAGTGCCCCTTCATTTGTTTAAGGCACTGCCCCCCGCTAGGCTGTGCACATTACTGTTCAGAGAAGCAGCTGTGCTTCACTTATTTAATCCCTCTCCTTCCCAACAGCAGCAGCTAACCACTGAGAGAGAACTGACAACCGTACCCTTTTGACTGCCAGGAGCAACCCGTTTGTGTGGACATTTTTGTTGTGTGCTAGCTTTGCCTTTTTCCCCCTTTTTTTTTTTGCCAGTGTGAATTCTAATAAAGCCCGGACACTGCCAGAACTCCAGACTCTCTCGCTCTCCATTGTTTGTGTCCGGCTCTTACACAATTATTTAAAATAATTTATTTCTGAGAGAGTGGTGTTCTGAAATCATGTAAGATCAGTAACAAAACTTGACGTATTTTCTTGCACTCAGCGTCCAATAAAATCAGTTATTCTGCATTTATAAATAATCTACTGTTGATGGACTGACGGGGGGGGGCAAAAACATGCCACAAGCACAAAATGTATCTGGCTGATTATCTTTTTTCATACAGATCAGATATAAGATATAAAGATAAGGCATTTAATAATTAAAAAACACAATAATATAATACTACACTGCAAAAAATACAGATCTGAGCAAAGTGTGATTCTCTTGTAATCAGATTATCAATTTTAACATTTGTATTTCAAGACTAATTGACTTATCAAGAACCAGGTGAGTAGGTTTATTTAGCTTATTTTGAGAGTTTATCATGTGAAATCTTACTTGGATATAATACCTTAAAATAGGACACTTTACATGTATAATAAGCTACTTTATAATCTGAGAGGCTTTTTGAAGAATTATGTCAGGGAATTCAAGACATTAATTAGTCTTTTCAAAAAAATGTTTAGCATCTTCTCACTACTCTTACTTAAATCTTGATAGAAATGCTTAAAATTGGTCCCTTCTGACTAATTTCAACATTTTTGAGTTTTCTAGTTGGTTAGGCATTTAGTTTTTTTCAAGAAAGCTTACCAAGTGGCATTTTCTCACTGCAATGGCAGATACTTTTACTTATTTTAAGTAATTGTCTGTCACATTTGGTATAATTTAACTTAAATTTGGAGGTGCATTTTTTGCAGTGTAGTGGTACATGTTTTGGGGGAATGACCCAATGTCGGAGATATACTAACCTATATATAGCTATTTTCTTTTGACTTCTTCAATCCATATAGGCAATATACAGGTGGAGTGTTTATGGGGGTTTGTAAGAACAGGTATAAAGTGAGATTATATGCTGTTAGACTGACCGTTAATGAAGGGGGTGACCCTTTGGCCACTCATCCATGCAGCCATTTCAAGCCTGGTTTTACATAAAAGTCACGCACCACACGCAACTAAAATAATTAATAAACTCATGCATATGCTAAATGTATTTGTAAATATATGGCAGATGTTAATTATTTTTGTATGATTGGATTTCAACAAGGTACAGTTATGTTTGACACACGCAGCTTGGCAGGGAGCTGTGCACAGGGCACAACGATCACCTTTCAGCCTTATCACAATGCTGGGGAGGAAGCAGCTACTGATGATGCACTAGTTGTAAAGACGCAGATAAGCTGTGAAAAGCTTTTTCTGTGAGGCTGGGTTTTGCATGTGGGAAACTTTCAGCAAACTTTATCTTTAGCACCCTAACAGTCAAACCTATCACTCTGTCAGAAATAAAAGTGCTGTTCATTGCTGTTTCAACATATAAATCCATTTCATGCATACAGTTAGGTATACAAGCAGGCTATTCAGATTACAAGATACGGGGAAACAGGGACGGACTGGCTGGCTTCACTTCATAGTGTTGTTCACCACCGTTTTTTGCTTCACATTGTCTTGTGTGTGTTTAGTTATTATTGACAGCTATTCCTGATTCTGTTCCGTCCACACACCAGAGGACTGGCTGTGCTTTCGGTTTCAGGTTCTTTAACAAGAAGAGCCTTTTAAACATAATAGTCGTGTTTATATAGTGCTATATATATTCCGACTGCTTGCTGTGTTGGTTTTTTTGTCTACAAGACCTTTTTCCTACATGTTTCCCTGTTCACGTGCGCATGTGCTCGGCGGTGATCTCCTCTCGCCCCCGCCACTGTGCTGTTTGTGGCCGACGCACATTGCCCGCCTGGGGTAGGGAGGTCCTATGCCCCGCCTGTCTGGGCACCGACAGCAGGCGCCATTTGACCATGACTTCCGGAGGTCTGCCATTCCACCAGGTGCCGTGGCGAACAGCAGCGCAGACCCTGACCCCCCCACAGCACGAGTCTCCACTGCCGGCCCATGTACCACTGGACTCTGAGGGGAGCCTCTCTGCCCTGTTTATGGACAAGGACAGCAGACAGATAATCTGGGAGGAGAACCGCCTATTACTCAGTCAGCACACGGGCTTGAAGTCAGAGGCGCAGCTCACAGAGGGTCAACTGCACTCGTTCCTCAATCCTTCCCCCTGCTGATCATTGAACCGGCAGTCAGGCTCCAACCATGGCAGGCCGGCTCCAGGCCTTGCGTCCTGACCCCTGGTGGTCCGGCATGACATGCATCAGGAGAACGGCTGGCGGACCTCCACCCCCTTCCCCTCCTGCGCCTTGACCCTGTGTCATTCCAGAGGTCTCTGGTTCACCTGTACACCTCCCAGCAACTCCAAACTATAGCAGTTGGTTACTCCCTGTAGTTTCTGAGGCATGGTGTGGCCACGAGTGAGGGACCCGTTGCAGTGTGTGGGACTTTGCGTCAAGATCGCCGCTCTCCTGGAGAAGCGAGCAATTTGCAAAGCACCCCCACTGGGGCAGCATGGGGAATTCTAATCCTCACACTTCCTATTTCCCATAAAAAATGGCGGTTTCTGCCTCATCTTGGATTGGAGACGTCTGAATTGTCACCTCAGGATGTTGCGCTTCAGCACTTTCAACCTGTGCACCATGTCCCAGGCCATCAGGCCCGGTGACTGGTTCATTACGATGGATTTGAAAATTGCGTACTTTCACATACCTATTGCATAGGTACACAGGAAGTTCATCCGCTTTGCCTAAGAGGGCCAAGCTTTCTAATTTGCTGTTCCCCCCTTAGGCCTGTCGCTAGCCCCACGCACATTTTCCAAGTCTTAAATTAGGCACTGGCACCAGAAATAGTTGTCTCTATACATGTGTGTCTCTCCCTCTTCTGACTGAAAGCTCGTATCAGGGTGTCCCTTTGCTAGAGGCTGCTGGGCCTCCTAGCGGTAGCATCACAGACCCTCCCCCTCGGTCTCCTCCAATTGAGGATGTTGAAGCGGTGGTCCGAGTCTTCACAGATGCATCTTCGCCGCGATTATGCACACCGAGTCACAGTCACTCCAGCATGCTGGAAGGCACTCAGTTGGTGGTGGAGCCCTCAGAATTTAACCCAAGGTGTGCCCCAGTAGTAATAGTTTCACTTCATGTCACAGTGACAGCCGGAAGTCCCACCTTACTTAAATGTCTCATGGGACAGGAAGCCCCTCCTTACCCCCGGTGGCCCTTTGAACCGGAACACTCACCTTCCCACCACCCCCCAGGGGTTACCCATTGACCCTCTCCAGTCAGCCATCTTGTTGTTTGGCAAGGGCACAGGTCACAGGTCGACACAATCAGCATTGAAATAAAGACTGATCAGAACGAACATGTCACATTTGCATATGGCAAGGTAATAGTGAAGTTACATTTCTGACCTGTTAGATACAATCTCTTTTCAATCATGGTTATTGTTAAAAGCTATGGAGACCCACACATGAATAGGAACTACTACAAGTATCAAGTGGGTAACGGCCTCCCCCGTTTCGCTGGGATGCCGGTACAATACAATGCAGGGGTAGCTGGAATATTTACATAATTATTGAGAAAAGCAATGCCTTTTCTGAGACGCGGATTAGAAATTGTCAAACCACGCATCAGAACGGCAGCCACAAACATAGCTAAAGATGTGGTCGGTCAGGTTACAAGTGCGGTGCCCAGTAGAATAAATGCTCTGAAACAGGAGGGTTCAGGACTAATGTATATAAGGAGAGGCTTTAAAAGGAAAAGAACGACACCACTGGGGCTCACAAGACACCCGGCACCTGCTAAAAGAAGGGCTGTTTGGAAGAAACACAATCATAAAAGAAACGGAGCCGGTAAGAAAAGGAGCGCGCGGCAACAACATTGCAAGGATATATTTTAAGCATGGCTTTTGTTCACTGCAGTTCTGTGGAGTGTACCAAATCTGAACTTGAACTTCTTCAGCTTGCCCCCACACAGACCAGCATTGAAAAGAGTTTCTATGTGGAGGTGCCGTCCCTCACAGCGCTCTCTGACAACGCCCCACTGGAATTCTACATCACTGGAAATGGTGATGACTATCTAGACCTGAACAACACCATCATCTACCTGACTTGTAAAATAACTAAGCACGATGGCACCGATCTGGCCCAAGATGATCGGGTGGGCCTGGTAAATTACCCCATGGCCTTCCTTTTCAGCCAGGTTGACATCACAATCGGTGACAGACTTATTAGCCAGAGCAACAACTGTTATCTGTACAGAGCTATTATAGAATCCATTCTCAGCTACAGTGAAAGCACCATGAACACAAAATACTCTGCAGGCCTTTTTGTCAAGGACACAGCCGGCCAGCATGAAGTAACCGCGCTGAACGGGGCTAACCTGGGTTTCAAAAATAGAGCTGCCTATACAGCAGGAAGCCCAAAATTGGAATTGTTGGGGTGTATTCATGCAGACCTGTTTTTTCAAGACAAATTAATACTGAACAGAGTTGATATAAAAATTAAACTCACCAATAACAGAGAAGCGTTCTGTCTCATGAGCAACGCTGAAGATTTTAAACTCTCTCTCAGCAGCTCTGTTTGTGAAGAGGGTCCAGGTGGCCCCCACTGACTGGGTCATGCTGATGCACTGCAGGTGGCTAATTCAAAATACCCTGTAGATAGGATTCAGATTAAGGTGTTCAGTCTGGCTAGAGGAAGCCAGGTGTGCAACCAGGACAATTTGTTTCTGGGCCAATTGCCTAAAATAATACTAATTGGTTTAGTGGACAATGCCACTTTCAGTGGTGACGTTACACAAAACCCCTTCAACTTTAAACATTGTGATATTAATTTCCTGGCCCTGTATGCAGATGGGGAGCAGATCCTCTAAACCACTACAACCAGATTTCAGAAATGATAACTGTGTATGGGAGTACGTTAACCTGGTGGAAACAGTCGGAAAGCATCTAAAAGACAAGCCTCTGGTAGTGGACCATAAGGAGGTTGCTAGAGGTTACATACTGTTTGCATTCAACCTCAGCCCGGATCAAGAGTGCACCGGGCACTACTCACTCATAAAAACAGGGAACCTGAGAGCTGAAATTCATTTTCAAATTAACATGAGACGCCAAGTCCTTTACGACTACAGCTGAAAAGCGATTGCCTTGTGGCTTTCACTAAACTGGTCATGAAAACGCAACAGATTGGGGCCATCATGACTAAGGACAGTTACACAAGAGACTATTTTCAGGGTGTCTTTCCATCTGATAAGCTCCCCAAACAATCAGGAGTCCACAATAGGAGGTCGGTCTGTTTCATCATCAACACACATCCACACGACTTACCCGGAGAGCACTGGCTCACTTTCTATCTAGGAGGAGTTGGGAAGGCTGAATTCTTTGATTCTTACGGATTCCCACCCAATGCTCCTTTTTTCCCTAAATCAATCATGCATTTTTTAAACACAAATGCCTTGTTAACCATGTATAACAGTAACCAGTTGCAAGGTGCTTTGTCCACAACATGTGGAAACCATTGTGTGTATTTTTTACAACAGCGTTGTAAAGGTTTAGCTTATAATCAGATATTGGATTTGTATTCTGGAGATTTAATTAGTAATGACAACATGGTAATGCAGTTTGTTAAAAGTTATAACAGGAGAATGAGACCTATGTATTTGTTTAAGCTTCATGTAAATTGTCAGATGTGTAACCGAATGTATGATTTTATGATCTGTCATAATTGCTAAATCAGTCATGAACAGAAATAAACAATGTTAGAACAGTGTATGAATAATGCTATAGATGCTATAGAAAGATAGAATAGTGCTTGTGTGTGTGTTTAAGCTTAATGACATTTGAAATTCTCATATATGTAAACCTGTTAACCTGATAATAAAAAATTATATACACATTAATTATGTTTATATGTAGTGTAGCGTAAGGTACACTTATACATTTCAGTTAAAGAAGTGAATTTAAGTATCACCTTATCAAGAATCCTAGAATGTTGTAGAACTAAATTTCTGTAATATTTGAACACAGACACCAATTCCAAAGATATAACACAAAAATTGTTAAACAAAATTATAATAGGGTCACATGAATATGCATTTATAAATGGCTTATACGCTATTTATAAACCACCAACAACTGCATTTATAAAGGAATGTATAACTAAGTTTATTATCACTCAATAAATAGTCTTATAAACCATTGAAATACTGCTTACAAATGCTGAATACAAAGCTATAACATATTGTAACCTTGGGTATAAAGTATGTGTTAAATGAGTTTATTGGCTCTCGGCACAGCCTTATAAAGATCATATTATACAAACAAAGACACTATGGCCGGGACCGGATCAACACTTTGACAACCTGCCGTCACACTTTACAAAACAAAATGTTATCGCTTTTTGTTGTTTTCATACGTTTTTAACCTGTCCTACTCAGAAAAACAGAAGCGATAACATTCCGTTTTGTGAAGTGTGAATGGCAGGTCATCAATGTTTTGATCAGGTCCCGGCCTATAAAATATTTTATGAATATTATAGTAATAATATCCATCATTGATTTTATTTGATATATGACTCTATGGCTATACAAGATGTTGAAGTAATGTTAATTTAAAATGATTCTTTTACCTTTATTTTGTTTGTGCATACCTAACTGATGTTGTAAGCATAAATGTTCTTTGGAAACGCTCACAAGGTAATCTTGTAAGTTCCGCAGTTGACTCATTTTGAAACATGATGTGCAGCAGGCAATTCTAATGTTGCAATATAAAATGGACCAAAGGAACGCAAGAATATGCAGTACATGTTGATGTGTGAGTAGTAATATAGGGCACTTTTTCGGAAGGGGGGCTGCGGGGGATTTGACCTTTGACTTGAACTTGAGTTGAACTCGGGGGGCCGCTTCCTAGGGGGGGTGGGGGGGGCCCTTCCTAGGGGGGGTGGGGGGGCCCTCCTAAGGGGGGGGGGGGGGTTTAGGGTGATTTTACCTTTTGACCTTGAACTTGAGTTGAACTCGGGAAGGGGGGGGGGGGGGCTTCCTAGGGTCCTAGGGGGTGGGGGTGTTTGTACCGTGTCACAGAATAATTACCATATTGATGGATTCCGAAGGAATGTGCAGGGTGGTGGGGCTCTTCAACTCTCCAAAAGATGTGTCTTTAAGCCAGACTGATTCTTTAGTAAAATAGCTATTTTTCTATATACGTGTGAAGCTCCAAAAGAGCGCTATGTATACCCTTCAGATTCTTTAGAAAACATAGATATTTTCCCTACGCTAATGAAGCTCCAAAAGAGTTGTATTAAAGTCCCCCCGGTTTATTTAGTAGAATAGCTATTTTTCGAGTGAAGCTCCAAAAGAGCTCTATTAAAGCCCTCACGATTCTTTAGTAACATAGATACTTCTACTTAAGCGAGATCCGCGAGGCAACAGGGCCAAAGCAGTTACCTCTTTCAAATGGACAAGGGTCCTGTCGGTCTGGAGCTTTTTGAGCTAGTGGGGGTGGTGAGGAGATGTCTACGTCTTTAGTAACCTCGGATCAGTGAAGAATCAGTATATTTGGGGGCGGAGTTGACAGGGCACTGAAGGAATAGCCTATCAGGTTAGAGTTTGGTCTGAAGAATTTCAATATTTGGGGGCGGAGCTAACAGGGCACTGGTGACAGGTGGGTCTGTTTTCAATTTAAGAAGTGGCTCTGTTGACATTGGAGGTGATGGGCCCCCCGGGCCCCGGACAAGGGAATGTGTTGAGAGATAGCGATCTGTAGAAGCGCTGGGGCTGTGGGCAGCTGGAGAGACACAAGATGGACTGAACTTTAGAAAATCCTGAATATGAGCAAAATGGAAAGAAATGTAATACAGAAAATGTAAATTAAAACTTTCAGTAGTCAGTATAATTTCAGTAAATACTACACCTATCCAAGACCAATATTTTCCAGCATATATCAAACTTATTATTTAAAGGACAGATACAATGTAAAGATTGAATAAATACAATTATGAAGTTTTAAAGGTGTGTGTGTGTGTGTGTGTGTATTCACAACACCCGATGATGTAAATGCAATGTAACGTTACTAAGTTAACTTAAGAAATCCTTTGAAGAATCATAGAATATATATGTAGAAACTGAGAAATTTCAATAAAACTCAATAAAAGCAGCATTTGTAGTAATATTAGTAACAAAACATCAAATTATTTTAAATAAATATCTAATGTAAGCCATTCATGCAATAAGATTAAGTAAATACACAATATGATTTAAGTAAAAACCTACGTGTGTATGTATATTTATATAATTTGCACATTACAATAGCTTGGGGGTGCGGTCTGAAGACCTTAATGGTCTTGGTTGTATTGACAGTAAGACATTTGAACAGACTTCAGTACAACTAACTAGTAACTTATGTACAGACATAAAGAACGAAAACACAATTTAATAACAATAGTAAGTAAATTAAACTAAACCACACTTATTTAACTTAAGAAGTACATAACCGTAACAGTATATAACCGACATTTAACTGAGCACAGATCTTTGCTAGTTAGATAACTCTCCACGGTCAAACAAAAGCCTTATATTAGTAACTTTCTTACAGAAATAAAGAATGCACCCTATGATGTTAAGAAAAAAATGAATTAAAAAACACTAAAGTAACTTTAGACATATTAAATATGTATCATCCATTAAGTATGTGTCTATTAAAACAGTAGATTTATACTTTTTCTAGAAAAATAATCTCCAGGCTCAGCATCTCAGGGAGTGAGACCGACCCAGCAGCACATAAACACAATACAGACAGAGGCCGGAGGGAGCAGCAACCTGAGACGACAGCGAGAGACAAGCGCAGGGAGACACAGTCACACTAGAGTCACACCGGATCATGCGTGAATCCAGCAGGTCTGTAGTGAGATAGGGTTAACACAAAACAATCAGGCACAGAAAAAGAGAGATGGGCTAGAAATAGAGAAAAACGATAAATAAATAAATACATACATACATACATAAGCATAATAACAGGGTGTGTTATAAAAACCAAACCGACACTGTTAAATATTTGAACGATTTATTAAGAATTTGCTTCACCAAAACAGTTTACACAGTCACTCCACTGATGCCCTGACAGGATCACACTGCAGTGGAGGGGCTTCACAAGCAGCACGTCCTGCTCTCAGCACCGCGGTGGGGGTTTGCAGGAGCGGCAACAACACAAAACAGACCCCCTAATGACTGAGAATTTATCACCAGAAAGCCTGTACAAAGCCAGCGGTCAGGCACTTCTACCCTGTCTGAGTAACGTCATTCAGTAACATCTCTCAATGATATTCTGGGTGTCTGACTTTAAGTCTTCCTTTTTATGGTTTTAAACATTTTTGCAATTAAGTGATATTGTACAGATATGTGAGACACCAGATGTATTTCACTAGTTTTGGAAACTGCTTTATGAGACTCATTGTCTGTATCTAAGTAATGTACAATTGTGTTGAAACATGCACAGTGTACTGAAATACTTGACATACTGATGTGATAGAATTTACTATTTCGCTACAAATGTTGATATTTGGGAAATGCTTAATTATTATTATTATTATTATTATTATTATTATTATTATTATTATTATTATTATTATTATTATTATTATCATTAATATTAGTATCATTAATATCATTATTATTATTTATCGGGAGACGCCCTTATCCAGGGCAACTTACAACATCAGTGCAATATAAAATGTATTTTCTATATCAAAGTCAATTTCGGTTGTTACAAAGCACACATAGCAAACAGAAATAGTCAATACTTTATATTCAAAATACTTTGTGGGCTTATTGCATATATCAATTTTATTATTTTTATTACAGAAAGGTCTCCTCAAGAGGAGTTTAAGCGGCTCTGTATGGGTTGGGGTGGGGTCTGAGCTCAGGCATATCCAGAAGCCTTAATGCCCTGCTCTCTTTCAAGAGCCAAGTTTAGCCATTTGGCATTCCTTTTAAGTGTATGTAGTCTGGTGATAACATAAAGCTGTTTTTTTATGTTTACACATTGTGACAGACTAACAGACAGACACAACATCACCCTGAACAGATCTGTCAAATCAACAGCTATGACCTAACAGCGTATAGCTTAAGCATCTAGGGTTAAAAACGGCATCGCAGATTCTCAGTCACCCGGCCAATAGTTCACTGATTATCTTTGAAACGTGAGCAGAAACAGGACCAGCACAATTCAGATGAATATTCTATACATTGAGCTGATGTAGCATCATTTCCTTCCTTCCCACCTTGTGTATGTTATTAACATTAAAGAAGAATTTAATAAAATAGATACCTCTCTGATTCTTATTTTGTACAAAAACATGTTGTTACCGCCTTGTGTCTCTCCCTGCTAAATCTGATTTCGCTTTACTGTACAACCCGTACCCCAAATAACGTTCAAAATAAGTAAAGTAGTCAAAAAGTCCAAAGTTATGCACATCAACCTGTTCGATGTGTCCCTATATACAAATTAAAGAAGTATTGTTTTAATGACCTCCTTGACTCCTGTACACTCTGAGTCATCCAATGTTTTGCTAAAAAGGGCTGATCTGACCGCGCTGGGGAGAAATCAGTGGGGGAGGAGAGTCCAGATAAGAAAATAAAAAAAGCTCCGGCCTCTGAGGAGAGCCGCCTGAAAAGCTGCGAGGAATGCAGCCCGTACATTCACAGCCCCTCTCTGATCTGAACCCCCTGACACAGATCCTCCAGAGCAGACAGGACAGCACAATGTCACATTACAGCGGCACCAATGCAGGGTGTCTGTCTAGTTAGTTAGATAGTTGTATGAATTCTCAGCATTGACACTGTTAAGGCTGTACAGAAACACATGAGAACTGCAAGGTCTTGATGTTTTTATTTTTCCTTACTAAGGTATTATCATTTCCAGACAGGATCAGTAAACTAAAGGAAAATAAAATGAAATGTTTATGCTTTAAAAGATTAATTTCACTTTACATTTGTATTGATTTGTATTACAAATAACTTCAATAATAACTAAACTGACTACCCACCACCACCTGTCTGTGAGCGCATTAAAGACAAATTAAACTTTCCAAATAGTGACAATAAAAATACACTAACTTGAAAGTGTAAAGATTGCATCTAAGAGGGTTTTAAAATTAAATGATTGAGATTTAACAGATTAGTAATTGTAAGAATAAGAAGCATCTTAATATTTACTGTGAATTCACGGCAACACAGTTAATGAACGGGCAGGGCTATTAAACCTGGTTGAACATTATTCAAAATACAACACTAGTGATCGTCTGGAGCGTTACACAAATTGGGGGACAGGATTTCTCAGGCTTTAAGGGGGTTGAACCACCGTCACATGTCCCACAGCACAGGACACTGACTCTCGTACGCCGTCATCTGTCTGCATTACCCCTGAAATGAAAAGTACAACCTCAACCACATCAGTTTTTCTGGTCTGTCAAGAAGTATGGTGCCATGTGTATTGCCTTTTAACAGCATGTTTAATAAAATCTTATTGATTTGTTGTTTTATTCAGCACACATATTTTAAATCACATGAACACAGTTTTTATACTGGTGGACATATTTGGCTTTTGGGCCCGATGTACAAGCTATTTTTAAGCGGGATTTGACTTATCAGTAAAATACAGTCTAAAGACAAAGGTTCATTTTAACAAAGATCAAGATTTTATTTTATTTTATTGTTTTGGATTTATTCAACCTTAATCAAATGCATTATCATAAATCACAATGCTGAATACAAACAGGGAGCCTATAACAAATACTCAGGGGGAATCTGCTTTAGATTAGTATGTAATTTCAAATAACTAGACCAAATACCTCAAACACATCAGAAATAACTGTTTACAAAGACTTTCCGTCTTTATGACATTAGTCGGCTGAAAAGGTTTTCAAGGTAAGGTAAAAGAAACAAATGTGTTGACGCTCCGGACTTTAATACACCTGCGGATCCCCCGAAGCCTCATCCCCCGACATAAAATGCAAATGACACGTTTTGTTTGGTTAATAAACATGTTCATGGTCTTATCCTGTGAAATAGGGTGTATTTATTAATGTTAAAGAATAACAATGTTTTTGCGCGGACGATGCGCTGGGTTAATATCCGGAAAGCATCGGAATACATTGTACGGGGTTATTCGTTTTCAGAACCTGTTTATAGGTTCAAAGGTATAAAAGAGTCTAAGCTAGACCCCTCCATGAATACCTCAATATAAACATGGTCTTTGAAATATGTAATCAAGGTGTTTGACGCTATAAATGGACCACCTGTAGGTGAAATAACTAAATACATGTTTTGTTTGTATAGAGGTGGAAAGACAACAACAAACAGCCTTGTAGACTCACATTACACCAGATCCCTGTGCTATAATCAAGTACACAATACTAACTCCATTTAAAAACAAAGCCGGTGAGATGTGCCAAATGTTTACAGACGTTCCAAAATATGGCAATAAAAAGGTCAAGTTTAAGAATGGGACATTGTTACATATAGATTATTTGGGAATATATATATATATATATATACTGTATATACATTATTCTATACAATATCTTCACTATTAAAGATAAACGCATTATTATTTTCGGCATTGTTAAAGCACATTGGTATTACCTATGTATATCTTTAAAAGTTTAAAATTCCAAAAGGTTCTTTATTGATCTTGCAAAATAAGTGTTTAGGGAAAATTTGTAACATAGAGTTAGAGTTAGCCACTGGGTAAGGGTTACATCTTCAACAGTAAGTTAATTCATGTTAATTATTCTCATCAATTTTAGTCAATACAGTAAAAGTGTCTGAAATAGCAAATCGGTGTAAATCCTTTAATGCATCAATAAAAATAAATACAAATAAAAGGCTGATCTTAGCATATTCGTATACTTGTATATTCGTTTTTGGTTGTCTACATGTGATTTCGAGTTTTTTGTTTGGATTTTACAATGTATCTGTGCTGTGTGTAGACGCGGAATGAGTTTGATTGTGATGTTAAATACAAAAACATTGAAATCCAAGTTTGCAGTGGTGATGCGTGGTGATCCAGATCACTTCAGCACGAATTTTGCAGTGGTCTGGACTACAACTCCAGGGACTACTGTGCAGTGGTCCAGACCTCAGAAACTGTATGCATATGAACACTGAAGTAGGCATCATAACTGTAGCCAATACTTTGTGGTTAAAATACTTAATTTAATCCCTGTATTGTATGGAATAATAATAATAACAACTGTAAACATAAGAGAAGGGCCTGATAATAAATACAATACACAATAGACTAGAACCCTTAGAATATAATAATATGAACATCTTCATGATTAGTATGATTGTAGTTTGGATGATATATTAATGCAAGTTGATAACATATTTTACAGATAATGGGTTTTAGGAAGTGTGTCAAAAAACTAAAAGAAATGCCTTAGGGACCAATGCTCCTTTTTTCCAGACCAATGCATAGCCCACTTTTTTTAAATTATGTTTAAAACAAAATTGAGGAAGCAGTGGTTAGTTCTGAATCAAACATATTGACCCCCTCACTCAATCTGTAAGTCCTGCAACAAACATTGGAATATGCACAGATATTTGCTCAGACTGGTATAAATGTCCCTAATAAATAACCAAATGCCATTTTTGTTGTTTCAAATGTGCCCAACATCTTACCAGTATGTCCTTTTAGTATGTCACAAAGGTTCCCTAATTCGTTTTACAAATGTTCCCTGTATGTTATGAATGTTCCCTAGTTTATGTTACAGATGTGCCCTAGTACTCTCTCTCTCTCTCTCTCTCTCTCTCTCTCTCTCTCTCTGTCTCTCAATTTAGTGCATTTGTATTGTCAACGCAATTGGACATGCAAACATACATACATACTTACATACATATATATGGAAAATAAACAATATAATTATAAATCACAATAAGATGTAATAAAGTACAGAAAAACAAAATCTTTAATACACACAAATATGTATGGCTGGTCGGAAGCGACTTGGACTCAGGTTCCTCTTCATGACTTATAACGCTTTTGCCTTTTGCTAAAGCTTTCCATGGAGGGGAACGTGGATGAGTTTGTACCATTCTTGGGAGGCTCTGCCTTGTTGGGGCGGAGCTGTGATCCAGGTGAACAGCAGATCGGGCATAGGTGGGCATGTGGGCGGAGGAGGAGGAAGGCCGGTCAAGCAAATAAGCTTGCTAAGGTACGCAGCAGCAGCAAACAGCCCCCCCATCCAGCCAGCCAGGCAGTCTGGCTGGCAGTGACTGAGTGGTTGACAGACGGCAAGCAACGGAATGCACGTGCTCTGTGATGTCATAGCAGTCAGCTCAGAGAGAGGTTCGTGATGTCATCGCTGAGATGGCTGGCTCTGTGTGTCTTGCTGGCTGTGTGTGTGTGTGTGTGTGTGTGAGAGAGAGATAGAGAGAGTGTGTGTGTGTGTGTGCGTGTGTGTGTGAGTGGGTGAGTAGGTGGCTGTGTTAGTGTCTGTCTGTCTGTCTGTCTTTCTGTCTCTCTCTCTCTCTCTCTCTCTCTCTCTCTCTCTCTCTCTGTCTCTCGCTCTGTAGATGCATCATAGGGAACATATGTAACAATCTCTCTTTTTAATGGTAATGTGAATGTGAATGAACGTATCTCAAGTGGGTTTTGCCTTGGTTGGAAACGTTTTAAGATGATTTATGAAATGTAAATTGGATTTGTCTCAATTCTCCGTAGTTTTCAATGTATGTGCCATTCAGTAGCGTTCATGTTACAGATGTGTCCTATGCAGTGGTAGGGTCAATAAAATGTCAGTAAAACTTTATTTTAGCAATCATGGAGGAAGAAATGGAAATATAGTGTCCTCACTAATTATCTAATTTACCAACAACGTTTAAAATTAGCTGCAGAAAATGCTGTATACTCGTATGTGTGTTCAAACACCAGCTGCTAAAGTCTGATAGCTTTTGAAGACTCTGTATAGGACATTGAAGAAAGTGTTTTGTGATAATTATATAATGTTTTATATTAATACTAGCATTAGAAGTAGTTTTGTTTACAGACTGAGCAGATTAGATTCAGCAGGACAAGTAAAGGGTCAAGAAGGTTGGTTTGTTAGAAACTCCTGTCAGTAATGAAAGATTACACAGTGCCGAAATAGCCTACAGATGTCTGCTGTGAATTTGTTTATGACTTAATCATTTCTCCAGATAGGCAGGAATTGTTTCTGTTAATGGGCGATTGACACTAGGTAAATGACAACCGTGGGATCACATCATCCTAGTGCACATCAAAGACGGATATCTGCTTTGGATCCATCACCTCTGATTGGATGAACGGCCATAAGATGTTATGTCAATTCTTTTCCTATAAAGTTGTACTCATGTTTGTAAACATTAAGTCTCACTGAAGGAATTATTCCTGACGTGGGGCTTCCGAGCGACTCGATTGAAGTTCTGTTTGCTTTATCTCCACGATTTCTCCACTTATTTCAGACACGGTTCTACAGGCTGAATGTGGAGTCCATTGTTCTGGATTTAAAACAGTTTGTTAACTCGGCACAAGCTCTGTTGCGGGGCTCTGCGGAGCTTGAGAATCCGGAAAGGTTTAGATTGAGAAAACTAGAAAAAGAACTAGAAAACATTGTTGCCCTGCAGGGCCTGAACAACGGAAAGGCTCCCGGACTGGACGGGCTGCCGGTGGAGTTCTTATAAGGCTCTGTGGCCAGTACTGGGGATGGACTTACTCAGTGTGTGTGAAGAGGGTGTGCTGGACGGTGAGCTGCCATTGAGCTGCAAAAATGGTGATATATGTTAAATCTCCAACTGGAGACCTGTGTCATTGTTGTGCTGTGACTTTAAGATCTTGTCAAAGGCCCTTGCCAACCGTCTCAATCCAGTTATGGGATCCCTAGTGCACCCAGATCAGACTTATTGTGTCCCACAGCGCTCTATATTTGATCTTTTTTTTTGGCGAGGTACCTGATGTCGGCATCCAGGTTGTTTGGCTTTCAAGCAGGTTTGATCTCCTTGGATCAAGAAAAAGCATTTGATCGTGTGGATCATAAGTATTTGTTCCATACCTTGGAAGCTTTTGGTTTGGGCCCTAATTTCTTGACACTGATTAAATGTTTGTATAATAATGTTTTTAGTGTGTTAAAAATCAATGGCAGGTTGAGTACCCCATTTCCGGTGCAGAGAGGGATTAGACAAGGCTGTTTGCTATCGGGAATGCTGTATTCCTTGTCCATAGAGCCTCTCTTGCACACGCTGAGGACTGTGTTGACTGGTCTGAGCATCCCGTCCTGCAGTGTGGTGTGTGTTCGGTTGTGTGCATATGCAGACGATGTGTGTGTGTGTGTGTGGTGGGGGACTGGGACGTTGTGCTTTTGGAAGAGAGCCTAGAGAGATTTGGGCAAGTGTCATCAGCAAGAGTTAATTGGATGAAGAGCAGTGCGGTGCTGCTCTGGGAGTTGGGGGGCGGCAGCCCCTGGTTTTGCAAGTTGGGCTGCAGTGGAGTAGTGGGGAGTTAAAGTGTCTGGGGGTGTTTCTGGGGGGAGAGAAGGCAAAGCAGAGGAACTGGGAGAGGATAGAGGAGCAGGTACAGGAGAAGTTGGGGCGCTGGCGATGGCTGCTCCCCCAGCTCTCGTACAGAAGAAGGGTGCTGGTCATTAGTAATCTGGTGGCTTCAATGCTGTGGCACAGGTTAGTGTGTGGAGCCGCCAGCAGGTGTGCTCACCAGACTCCAGAGGATCCTGCTCCATTTCTTTTGGGACAGGCTGCACTGGATCAGGCAGAGTGTGGTTTTCCTGCCAGTAGCAGAAGGTGTGCAGGGACTTTTAGACCTGACCAGCAGGGTGGCAGTGTTCAGGTTACAGACAGTTCGGAAGCTGCTGTTCTCAGAGGCTGTAGCTGGACAGGCAGTTGTTTGTGACAGACATGTCTCAGTTGGATCTCAGAGGGGTTCCACTTTTTTACCGTAGTGTTTTGAAAGCGTGGTGGCTAGTGCGGGTGCGAAGAGACATGGAGAGGTTGGGGGCTTATTGGCTTTTGAGAGAGCCGTTGCTGTGTAACCCTGCACTGCGGCTCCCTGTGTTGGAGTCTCAGGGCTTGCACAGCAGGCTGGTTAAGGCAGGTGTGACCAGGCTGGGGCAGGTTGTGGTGGGGAGGGGGGGTGGCTGGATGAGTGTGGAGGCCTTGGCAGGAAGGCTGCAGGTGCACTCAGTGCGAGTGGTAGGGGTGTTGCTGTCTCAGTAGAGTGTGGCCCTGCAGGAGTAGGGGCTGGGTGTACAGGGGGAGGTTTGGATGGGCAGCAATGAATCCGATAGACAGAGGCTTTTCATTGAGCTGAAGCTTTCTCCTTCCATGCGGCTCAGGCAGGATAGGCCAGATCTGATTTTACAGATGAAGGAAGTCTCTGATTTCTTTCTTCCTTCTTTTGAAGTAAGTTTCTGGTTTTTTCTATTGCCAATAATAAGACGCTGTATCAGTTTGTATTGAAAACTACTCATTTTGCACAGTTAAAAGATGTCCCTGATTCACCCTGGAGAGGGAAGCTGTTAGTTGAGAGTGCAGTTCGCCCAGCTTGGGGAACCCTGTATACAGCCCCCCTGAATAAGAGAGCTGGGGATTTACACTGGCACTTAGCAGTGAATTCCTTTCTGTCCATTATTGATCATGATGTGACTGATGCCTGTGTGTTTTGTGGTCAAAGGGAAACTGTTGCTCACCGTTATTTAGACTGTAATAGATTACAACCTTTATTTCTATGGTTATTTTTTTAACTCTCATTGTGTTTTTCTCCAAGGTTGTTTGTGTATGTTATAAGTGCTATTGTTCAACTGAAAGACAAGGTCAAGTTAGCCAATTTTTTGATAGGGCAAAAAGAGTAGGAAACGGAAATTGAGTGGCCATGTCTTTTGTGAGGTTTTGACTGTTTTTAAAATTAGTGTAGCTGCACAAATCACTGTCAATTATGAATACCACAAAACAACGTGTAGTGTGAATCAGTTTGAGATGGTATGGTGCTTTGAAACGGTTCTCTGCCTGGTTGGGAATGAGGGTTTGTTTTTAAATACATAAAGAGTGATGTCTGTTCTGTTTTTATGGTAATTGGATATTTGTTTAACAGCTGCATTTCTTGGAGGCTGCATTGTTTTTATTTTTTAATGCTTTTTGTAGATTTTGTGTGTTGAATGATGCACTTTTGTAATAAAGTACATTTTAAAATAAAAAAAGTATCTCTCTCTCTGTCTCTCTGTCTCTCTCTCTCTCTCTCTCTCTGTATCTTGCTCTGTAGATGCATCATAGGGAACATATGAAAACAATCTCTCTTTTTGTTTACCAAGAATGTGAATGAATGTATTTCAAGTGGGTTTTGCCTTGGTTGAAAACGTTTTAAGATTATTAATGAAGTGTAAAGTGGATTTGTCTCAATTCTCCATAGTTTTCAATGTATGTGCCATTCAGTAGCGTTCATGTTACAGATGTGTCCTATGCAGTGGTAGGGTCAATAAAATGTCAGTAAAACTTTATTTTAGCATTTATGGAGGAAGAAATGCAAATAGAGGGTCCTCACTAATTGTCTAATTTACCAACAACGTTTAAAATTAGCTGCAGAAAATGCTGTATAATCATATGTGTGTTCAAACATCAGCTGCTAAAGTCTGATAGCTTTTAAAGACTCTGTATAGGACATTGAAGAAAGTGTTTTGTGATAATTATATAATGTTTTATATTAATACTAGCATTAGAAGTAGTTTTGTTTACAGACTGAGCAGATTAGATTCAGCAGGACAAGTAAAAGGTCAAGAAGGTTGGTTTGTTAGAAATTCCTGTCAGTAATGAAAGATTACACAGTGCCGAAATAGCCTACAGATGTCTGCTGTGAATTTGTTAATGACTTAATTGTTTCTCCAGATAGGGAGATTGCTTTGCAATCTAATGATGATGGTTAATAGTATGTTTTTTTATGTCTCAATTTTTATTTGTACAAGAGACGCATGCAGACAGTGTGAATGAGTGTGAGTGGCAGTGGGAGTGGAAAGGAGAGAGTGTGTTTAGCCAAGGGTCTAGTGTGAGTGGGGGAGTGTGGGTTTTATTTTCACACACTTTTAAAATGGATTATCTTAAAAAAAACAGTTGGTTGGTGGAAGATTGTTGATGGTAAAGGCTGAGAGCGGGGGAAGGACCTACAGTGTTTATTAATATCTATGCCCCCAATGCTGTGAGAGACAGACTGTCAGTGTTTTCGGTGCTCAGCAAAGCGCTAGCAGACTGTGGGGCTGAGAAGATCCTGGTTTTGGGGGGGTGATTGGAACTGTACTGTGGACTATAGTTTAGATAGGAATCATTTGGAGCCCAGTCCACAGTCGGCAAAACAGCTGGAAGGTAATACACAGTTGCACAATCTGGTCGATGTCTGGAGGAATGCCAACCCAAAGGTGAAACAGTACACCTGGGTGAGGCCGGGTTCTAGCATTATGTCGCTAGCCAGGCTGGATAGATTTTATACCTTTAGACATCATGTCAATCTGATCGGTGGCTTCCATATCACCCCCACCTGACCACTGACCACTGTCTCATCACTGTGAGTGTCACCCTGCCTCCTGTCCGGCTGCGCAGTGCCTACTGGCTTTTCAATAATAGCTTGCTGCAGGACAGGATTTTTTGTAAATCTTTTCTTTTCTTTTGGCAGAGATGGAGATCAGAGCACCCTAGGTTTGCCTCCCTGAGACAGTGGTGGGACATTGGCAAGGTTAAGACCAGGCTCTTCTGCCAGAAGTACACTGAGCATAGGACTGACAGCTTGAATGAATCTATGAAGGAATTAGAAGGAGAGATTCAGGTGCTCCACCGAGCCTTGGACGCTGGAGATTCGGGGGCATTAGAGGACCTCAAAGCTATGCAGCAGGCATTGTCAGAGCTGCTGGGGACGTGGGCTCGAGGGGCAATGGTGCGCTCGCAGTTCAAGAGCCTGACACAGATGGATGCACCCATCAAGTTCTTCTTTGATTTTTGTTGCTCAGCCTGAGGACGGCTGAGGGCCGCATGCTGCAGGATGGGCAGGAGATGCGTAGTCATGCCACATAGTTCTATAGGGAGCTGTATTCTGCAGAGCCGGGCAGCCTGGAGCAGCAGCAGCAGTTTCTGTAGGGTCTGCCTAAGGTCCCACAGGATGGGGTCAAGGGGTTAGAGGCCCCACTAACCCTGGCAGAGCTGACCTGCGCAATGCAAGAGCTCAATAAGGGCTGGGCACCGGGGCTGGATGGGCCCGGACCTGCTCTCAGTGCTGCAGGAGGGCCTGTGAGCTGGGCTGCTGCCCATTAGCTGTTGTACAGCTGTTCTGACCCTGCTGCCCAAGAAGGGGGATCAGTCCTCCATTGTGAACTGGAGGCCAGTGGCGCTGCTGTGTCAGGACTATAAGATCCTGTCTAAGGCTCTGGCTAAGCGGCTCAGAGACATCATGCCGGTCGCAGTGCCTGTTTCAGGTGCTGAGAGCAGTTGGTGTCGGCCCACGGTTCGTAGAATTTATTCAGCTGCTGTACTATCATGTGTTTAGTGTGCTGAAGATCAATGGTGGCCTGAGTGAGCCTATCCCCATCCATAGAGGCATCAGACAGGGCTGCAGTCTGTCAGGGATGGTATACTTCCTTTCTATCGAGCCCCTGCTGCACAGGCAATTGCTAGCTGGGCTGTCCATCCCTTGTCACCCAGAGCAGGTGGTCAGGGTGTCGGCCTATGCTGCTGAGACACAGAGTCTGGCCAGCGAGACGTCCAGGTCATTGTGGGAGTGTCTGGAGGAGTTCAGCAGGGCCTCCTCAGCCAGGGTCAACTGGGGCAAGAGCAGCGCTCATCTGGTTGGGGTGTGGGAGGGTTCTGCCCCCCCTGCCCTCCCTGCGGGGCTGCAGTGGTCTCACTCAGGACCTCGGGTGCTGGGTGTGACTTTGGGGGAGACGCAGGCGAACTGGGCTGGCTTGCTGTAGAGGGTACAGGGCAGGTTGAGAGCATGGCACTGGCTGCTGCCCCAGCTCTCCCTCAGGGGGAGAGCAATTGTTATTAATAACTTGATGGCCTCCATGCTCTGGCACACTTATGCCTGTCTGGACCCCCCACCGGCCCTGGTGTCCCAGATAGACCCTGCTCCTGGATTTCTTCTGGGACGGGCTGCACTGGGTGCGCAAAGCAGTGCTGTACCTGCCGCTCCAGGTGGGGGGACAGGGGTTGGTAGATCTGTTAAGCAGGCTGAGTGCCTTTTGGCTGCACCCTCCAGATCCCCAGTGTCTCCCGCCCTGGACACTTGTTATGACAGACACATATTTTTACTTAAGACACCTCCCCATATACTTCCTTCCCTGCCTGTTTTTTATAGTACTGTTTTAGAGGTGTGGCAGTGCTTCTCCCTGGGTAGGGAGCTGGGGGGCAGCAGTCTGTATTGGCTGTTAGAGGAGCCACTGCTGTGGAACCCCGGTTTTAGCTGTCCACTCCTGCTCTCCAGCAGCCTCAGGTCAGTCCTGCATAAGGTCGACGTGATCCAGCTGAGGGATTTGTTGGATTTTAACAGGGGACAGTGGGTTGGTGCCGACAGCCTGGCTGCCAGGCTGGGTATGAGGTCACTGAGAGTCGTAACCAGATTTCTCTGGGCAGTACAGAACGCCCTTCCCATAGGCGCTGTGGAGCGGCTTTTCCAGGCTCTCACGCAGCGCTGCTGGCCCAAGGACCCTGACACCGTCTTTCCCCTTGTTTGTCTGTGTCTCTCAGTCCCCCCTAGCTCATCAGGCCGCCTTCTGTTGCCTCACAGTCTCTGTAGTGTGTCTGTCTCCACAGCTCAGCGTCAGGAGTTCTATCAGCTCAGTGAGGGGGAGCTGCACCATCAGCAGCAGCAGCCCCTCCCTGACACCCCCTGGAGGGAATACCTGGCTCTGGGGGAAGATGCCTGCCCGGCCTGGAGGAGCCTGAACAAGCCCCCGCTTCTGCATGGCTTCTGCATGGCGTCATCACAACAAACTCTTTTGCACATACACTGGACCCCACAGTGAGCGACACTGCTCGGCCTGGGATCCAGCTGATCTGTTTGTGAACCGGCCCGCTTTTCCACCGGTTTTGGAATCGAACGCTGACGTCACTGGATGTGGGCGTTCCCAAGCGTGGAGTAGAAGTGGAGAAACACAGCAATAATAATCGGCACCGAGGCGATTGCGTCTTTAACTTCACAATCAAACTCATTCTGCATCTATGGCAAATCGTAACCCTAATGTTACAAATGTTCCCTAAATATGTGTTTTGCAGAATACACAAGCAAACGTTTTGGAATATCAGCTTTTTATCGAGACACATCATAACATTGATGAGAATAATTAACATGAATTAACTTACTGTTGAAGATGTAACCCTTACCCAGTGGCTAACCCTAACTCTATGTTACACATTTTCCCTAAACACTTATTTTGCAAGATCAATAAAGAACCTTTAGGAATTTTAAACTTTTAAAGATACACATAGGTAATACCAATGTGCTTTAACAATGCCGAAATTAATAATGCGTTTATCTTTAATAGTGAAGATATTGTTTAGATGTATATCTTTCATATGCACAAATAGAAAAAAACAGTTTCCAAACTGAATATAGAACTGAAACTTTCAGACAATCCATGAAAAATGGAATGTAATTATTTACACTTCTTAACAATTCAATATATCAATTATATTCATAACCCTAACCCTAACACTAACCCTAACTCTAGGTTACAAATTTTCCCTAATAATAATCCGTATATCTTTAATTGTTTTGACATTATTAAGATATAATACATCTTTCACATAAGGAACATTTGTAACATGAAAGGAAAAACAAACAAATGATTTAATTTTGAAAATATTCAATATTACAGCATACAATTTGTCAGGCTTCATAAAAATTGAATTTATGACATACTCTGTAAAAATCAAGCAAATAACATTTGTTTTTCATTAGAAAAAATATATATAATCAAAGCTATCAGACTTTAGCAGCTGGTGTATGAACACACATACAATTATACAGCATTTGCTGTAGCTTTGCAAGACCTAATTTTAAACGTTGTTGGTAAATTAGATAATTAGTGAGGACCCTCTATTTGCATTTGCTCCCCTCTATAATTGCTAAAATAAAGTTTTACTGACATTTTATTGACCCTACCACTGCATAGGACACATCTGTAACATGAACGCTACTGAATGGCACGTACATTGAAAACTACGGAGAATTGAGACAAATCCAATTTACACTTCATAAATAATCTTAAAACGTTTCCAACCAAGGCAAAACCCACTTGAAAAACATTCATTCACATTCTTGGTAAACAGAAAGAGAGATTGTTACATATGTTCCCTATGATGCATCTACAGTGCCAGAGAGAGACAGACAGACAGACAGACAGACAGACACTAACACAGCCACCCACCCACCCACTCACACACACACACACACACACACATACACACACACACACACACACACACAGCCAGCAAGACACACAGAGTCAGCCAGCTCAGCGATGACATCACGAACCTCTCTCTGAGCTGACTGCTATGACATCACAGAGCACGTGCATTCCGTTGCTTGCCGTCTGTCAACCTCTCAGTCACTGCCAGCCAGACTGCCTGGCTGGCTGGATGGGGGGGCTGTTTGCTGCTGCTGCATACCTTAGCAAGCTTATTTGCTTGACCGGTCTTCCTCCTCCTCCGCCCACATGCCCAGCTCTGCCCGATCTGCTGTTCACCTGGATCACAGCTCCGCCCCAACAAGGCAGAGCCTCCCAAGAATGGTACAAACTCATCCACGTTCCCCTCCATGGAAAGCTTTAGCAAAAGGCAATAACGTTATAAGTAATGAAGAGGAACCCGAGTCCAAGACGCTTCCGACCAGCCATACATATTTGTGTGTATTAAAGATCACATTTTATTACATTTTGTTTTTCTGTACTTCATTACATCTTATTGTGATTTATAATTTTATTGTTTATTTTCCATATGTATGTATGTTTGCATGTCCAATTGCTTTGACAATACAAATGCACTAATTTGAGAGACAGAGAGAGAGAGAGAGAGAGAGAGAGAGAGAGAGAGAGAGAGAATCAATCATACGTCAATCATACTAATCATGAAAATGTTCTTATTATTACATTCTAAGGGTTCTAGTCTATTGTGTATTGTTTTTATTATCAGGCCCTTCTCTTATGTTTTTCAGTTGTTATTATTATTCCGTACAGTACAGGGATTAAATTAAGTTTTTTAACCACAAAGTATTGGCTACAGTTATCATGCCTACTTCACTGTTCATATGCATACAGTTTCTGAGGTCTGGACCACTGCACAGTAGTCCCTGGAGTTGTAGTCCAGACCACTGCAAAATTCGTGCTGAAGTGATCTGGATCACCACGCAATGGCCCAAGGACCACTGCAAACTTGGATTTCATTTTTTTTGTGTAATCCATGTTGCAATAGCACCTACCATGTTCCTTTGTGGTGAGCTGGTTAATTCTGTTCTGGGAAAACCACAATCCTGCAGGTTTAATAAGTCTCTCTACACATCAGTCCCTGAGTACCTTCAACCAATGGTAATTTTGACCAATTAAGCCCAAGAATTGAGTCGATTAAGTTGTCAAGGACTACCCAGTAAAGACGTGAACTCACAACTAGGTCACACTGTGAGCTCTCCAGAGCAGACATTACACTGAGCTCAGTGTGAGCTCACTTAGCGCTTTTCCACCGACATGGTGCCGGTGCTGGAGCCCAAGTTGCAGTTACAAATACAATGCCGAGCACAGCAGTGCAGCGCCACCTCCTCTCTATCCAGAACACAAAGACGTGCATGACTCTAACCTGTCCGGCTTTACAACATGCAACTGAAATATGTTCTTAGGGGAACAACATAACACATAGCGATTTCTCCCTGTTATAAAGTACAATAATGCATAAAGTGTTTCTAATTTCTTTTACGATACCTTTTCATAGATAT
Organism: Amia ocellicauda; assembly: GCF_036373705.1. NCBI lineage: Eukaryota > Metazoa > Chordata > Actinopteri > Amiiformes > Amiidae > Amia > Amia ocellicauda. Next base: position 44,828,418 of record NC_089855.1, on the reverse strand, counting down.
TTATATTTTTCAATAATAGACTAATGTCTCAGTCTTCCCCCACTTTATTTAAAACGTCCTCGTTTCTTAATTAAATAAATCATACAGTATTTCTAATGTTACATTTTTATATATATATATATATATATATATATATATATATATATATATATATATATATATACACTTTGATTTTCCAAATGATAAACTGATGTTGCAGTAATTTTAGCACAATAGATGTATATCAGTACAATAGGAACTTTTTTTCAAATTAGAAGCCATTACTGGAACTGGAAGTGGGTAAGGGACGTCTCCAGACAAAGCCGTCAGTGTTGATGGCGGACTGACAGGTGCATCATCAGGATCTCTAAACAGCTGTGGAGGTGCTTCTGGATGAGCAGGTAAGTCAGACCAAGGACCTTTGTATGCCTTCAGCCGATTGTAATGTACAATCTATGATTTGGATCGTGGATCTTTTGGGTCATTGATTTCATTGGTCACGCCAGGACAACCATCTTTATCCAACCTCTTCAGAACTCTATATGGCCCTTTCCATCTAGGAGCAAGTTTATTCCTTTGATTGGCTGGATCATCAAGGAAAACAAGATCACCTTCAGCATAGGGGTTAAAAGCAAGCTTTTGATCATAGTGAGTCTTTTGCAGTAGTTTAGATTCTTTCGACTACTCAGCGGCCATGTCAAAAGCATGTGACAGGCGGTTAAAGACATCCTGGGCATAAGCAGCTGGTGTGCCCGGAGTTGCTTGAGTAGTGAATGAACTGCAGTTCAACAAAACGTCCACAGGCAGACGAGGTTCCCGACCATGAGCAAGGAAAAATGGAGTATATCCAGTACTGGAATGTACACTTGAATTGTACGCAAGTTCCACCTGTGAGAGGTATTTGTCCCATTCTCCTCCATTTTGGTAGATGTATTTAGCGAATTGGTCTTTTAATGTCCGGTTCAGTCTTTCCACCATGCCATCTGATTGGGCATGGTACGGAGATGTTCGTGTCTTCTCAGTTCCCAACTTGCTACACAGCTGCTTCACCAGATCAGACTCAAACTGTCTGCACTGGTCAGTGTGGATGGACTCAGGTATACCATGTTGATGGATGAAGTCTTCAAACAAGCATTGAACTACACTTGTTGCACGCTGATCTTTTAAAGGAAAGAGATTCACATAGCATGTAAAATAATCCATTATAACAAGAACATACCTGTTGCCTTGAGAAGTGACTGGTAGCTCAGTGAGGTCAGCAGCAATTTTCTGGAATGGACGATCCACAACAATAGGTTGTAAAGGAGCTCTAGCTTTTGCTGTTGGAGCACTGCGAGTCTGACATGTTAAACACTCTGTACAGAACTTGTAAATGTCACGTGACATGTAAGGCCAATAGCAGATTTTTCTGGCTCTCTGCAAAGTTCGTTCAGTCCCTAAATGTCCACTGAAGACATTTCCATGTAGGTAAGTGAGGTCTGTCTGAATGAGGGATTCAGGAAGAACCAATTGGTAAGTATAGGCTTTCTGCAGAAAGGTTTTAATTTTTTGACAGAGGATCCCATTTTCCAAAGTCAGCGAGGAAACTCATACCAGAGCTTTTTCAGAGCTGACGGGGAGTTTTTGATTCGTCGTGCAGTTGGTCTTCGGTTATCCATTTCTTTCCATTTCATCACAGTTCTCAGAATGACATCCGCTTGTTGTTTCTGCTTCAGTTCATCAATGTCTATTGCTAAATCTTCACAGGTTTGTCTTACAGGAACAGCTTGTTCAGGCTGTAGTTCAGAAGACCAAATGTTTTGCATGTCAGTAGATGACGTACTTTTCTGTTTCTGTGAGGTGACAAGTAAACACTGCACTCCCTTACTACTCTGAAAAAATGTCCGGTCTTCTGGATAAAGCATCAGCGTTGGCATGCTGTGCTCCTTCCCTGTGAATAATTACACAGTCGTACACATCCAGTTCTAGAATCCAACGTCCCCTTCTTCCTGTGGGATCACCATCAGCTGGACTTTTCTTCAGACTCAGCAATGGTTTGTGGTCTGTGACAATTTTAAATGGGGTGCCAGACAGAAAGTGCCTAAAGTGCCACACAGACCAGATTATTGCCCAGAGTTCAAGATCATATTTAGACCATTTTTTCTCTGAAGGAGTGTGGGTGTGGCTTGCGTATGCAATCACTCTTTCTTTTCTGTCTTGAACAAGAGTGAGCACAGAGCCAATTGCATTCTGAGAGGCATCGGTGTAGAATAAGAATGCTAGAGAAAAATCTGGATAGGCCACTACTGGATGTTCAGTTAGAGCACACTTCAGAGAGTAAAAGGCATCTTCACATTCAGGGGTCCATTGAAAAACAACTCCCTTCTGAGTGAGCAAATGCAGTGGTGCAGCTTTTTGGGCAAAGTTTTTAACGAATTGTCTGTAATAGGAACAGACACCCACAAAAGCTCTCACCTCAGTAGGTGTTCTTGGTGTTGGCCAATCTTTCACTTTGTCCAGCTTCCTGGAATCTGGTCTGAGACCACCCTTGGTGATTACATGTTCCAGGAAAGAGACTTCATCCTGTGCAAGCTGACATTAACTGGCCTTCAGCTTTAGTCCTGCCTTTCAAAAGCGAAGAAAGACATCTTCCAAACTCTGCAGATGTTCAGGAAAGGTTTTGCTAAAAAACAAAACATCATCCAAACAGATGAGGCAGATCTTCCAGTGTAGACCACGAAGCAAAAGCTCCATTAAACGTTGGAAGGTAGGTGGTGCATTGGTCAGTCCCATTGGCATGACCTTAAAATGGTATAAGCCGCTGCCGGTGGTAAATGCGGTCTTCTCCCGGTCTTCTGATGCCAGCTGAACCTGCCAATAACCACTTGACAGGTCCATGGTACTAAACCAGCATGCCACTGCCAGGCTGTCCAAAGCTTCAGAAATCCGTGGTAAGGGATGTGAGTCCCGTATGGTGACAGGGTTTAATTTCTTGAAATCATTGCAAAATCTGTAGCTGCTGTCCTTTTTCTTGACTAAAACAACAGGTGAAGCCCAAGGGCTGCAGCTCTCCTCAATAAGGTCATGGGCCAGCACCTGCTGAACGTGTTTTTCTATTTCCTGCTTCAAAGCTGAAGAAGTCCTGTAAGCATGTTGGCGGATCGGTAGGGCATCTCCAGTTCGAATGTGGTGCTTTACAGCATCTGTGCAGCCATAGTCATGTTCATGTGAACTAAATGCATCACAATACTTCAAAAGTAAGTTCTCCAGCTGGTCCATTTGTGGATCACTCAATTTGGACTGACTGAAGTCCACTGTGGGTAACTTTGTGCCTTCTGTCTGCCTGATATTGTGCACAGTAGCCTCAATAACCTGGAACACTTCACCTCCCTGATTTATCAGAGAGTAAAAATTTCTCAGTGGTGTGTTACTTGGGACATGGCAGTCATCATTGGAAGGATTCATGACACTAACGGTTGTTAATCCTTTCTTCGCTGGAGACATTGTTCTGGCAACAAACAGACCTGGGTAGTTGCATTCCTAAGTAATTTGGAGTTGAGATTTGATTTTCTGTAAATGGCTGCAACTTTGCCATGATATTCATCTCAGTCATTGCAGGAATGTAGATTGGCGCAAATGTCACAGCATTGCAACAAAGAGGTGTGATTTGCTTAGAAAACAACAGTGGGACTTTCCAGTTCCACAACTGTAGTTGTCCTTGTACATCAATCACTGCATGGTGTTTCTGCAGAAAATCCCATCCGAGTATGACAGCTTGATTGGAATTTCTTATCACTTGAACATCTTGAAGAAAAACCTCCTCTCCAAGTCTAATACTAATGGTTAGTGTTCCAAGAGTATCAAAGCACTCACCAGTCACTGACCTTGCCAACACGTATGTCTTTCTGATGGACTTTGTCTTCAGTGCTGGAATTGACATTCTTAAATTTTCACTGATCAAAGAAATTTGTGAACCAGTATCAATGAAGGCTTGAACAGCAGTGTCTTCAATAACAGCAAAACAATATGAGGTTGGAGAGTCTTTTAACACTGAAGCTTCAGACTCTGGACCCCTGTTATTCAATGTAGCAGCTACTTGGCCCGCAGCACCTGCTACCACTCGTTTCCCTGATAGGTGGGATCCTCAGAATCAAAGAAAAGATGACGTTTGCTGTATCTGCCATCAGGCCTTCTCTCATGGTGATGTGGACTGGGTGTTCTCCTGGTGTACCTGTCCCTTGAGTGTGAGTAGGATGCAGATGGACTACGAGAATATCTTGAACTGCAGTGCTGATCAGGGTGAGATGAGTGATAGCGATTGCTAGGACTGTTAGTTCTTGAATAGTAATGGTTGCTTGGTGATGAAGACCACCTTTCATATTTTTGCCTATTTAGGGAATGATGTCCAGGTCATGGTCCAGGAGACATGTTTCTATAAAGGTGAAGAAACATCTCTTTGTGATCTAGAGGAAGAATTATACCCATCAGGGGATGCTTTTCTTGATGCACGATATTTCTCTTGTTTCATCCATTCTGGAGAGGGCTGACGGTCCTTTTTCCCCTCTTTGTACTAGCTGTGCACATGTTTGAGATTTTCTTGCTGTTGCATCAACTGGCTCACCTCTACTCTGAGTGCTTTAACATCTGCAGTTAAATCTGCAATAGCTTGTAGTAATTTGGGGGATTCCTCTGACGTAGATGAAATGGACTTGCTTGACACCATAGCTGTTAGGATATTTCCAGATTTACATATAGATGGTTGTTCCAGAACCTTCTCATTTATTGTGCTTTAGAAATGTGAAGAGGCAGTTCTTAATGCTTCCTGACCCGCTCCCACTTGCAAGCCATTTTTAGGGCTTCCTCCAATCTACTTGCACCATGCTCATAACACTTTGCCTGCAGCACTGGGTCTAAACCAGCAACAAAACGTCTAAAACGCTCCATTTCAATAGCTGGCTGTCCGTAATTTGGGAAACGCCTCTTGCACAAGTCTGCTTACTTCGGCTGCATAAACTTCTAATGCTTCTTTAGGCTGACGGGGTCTTGCATTAACAAAAGTTTGAAAATGCAGTAGGTATTCTTTTCTTCCAAAGACTTATTTTAATGTCTCTACTGTTTTAGCATAGTCTTTTTGCATTTCAGAGGGTAAAGAAACCCAGTATGACAGTGCATCAGCACTTAAACGTGTTGGTACAATTGTTGCAAGATCCTGGTGCTGTTTGTGCAGCTTTTACAGCCAATTCCAGACGCGTGTTCCACAGAGAGAAACTTTCTTTATCCTTCCCATCTCCGTGAAAGCAAGGAGGCAGCTCAACACGATCATGTGTTACTCTGTCGTATTCGTGCGTCTTTCTGCATTAATCGCTTCATTTCCATTTGCTGCGTCAACATTAATTAATCTGTCTATCGGATTTTCCATGTTTTTTTTTATATACTTGTTTAACTTAGCTATTTGCGGTTAAATGACTTGACATAGCTGTTTATTACTTTCGTAAGTTTTTATTATTATTATTTTCCGATTTTAACAGTACAGTTCACTCACCACCGACATGGTTTTGTCTCAGTCACCCGCAAGCACAGCTCACTGCATCCGGCCTCGGTAGAGAAAAACTGCAACACAGAGACAAGACAGTGCAGAGCCTGAAGGAGAAGCTATACAAATTCACTGCCCACAACAACTAGCCCTCAAGAAACCCAGCAGTGCACAATGTGCAGAGCCCTCCCACCCCAATGACATCCAGACATACTGACTCTCACACAACACACCACTCACACACTGCACCCAACACACACACACAACCCGACCCGAACACACAGAGTGCACCCAGCACACACACACACCCTGAGCAAGACACACACAGTGCACCCAACACACACACACACCCTGACTCAGACACACACACTGCACCCAGCACTCACACACACCCTGAGCCCGAAACCACTCACAAAACCTGCGCACCACACACACAGGCTGAACCAAACACAGATGAGACCCCCTCACGCAGAAAGACTACCAGGAAGAAGAACACTGAAGTAGCCCTGCTGATAGACTCAAATGGCAAACTCATAAATGAGAGGCGGCTCTTCCCTGATGGCAAGATCTCCAAGGTCTGGTGTCCGACCACAGAGAGGGCCATTCAGCAGCTGTCCGAGGAGAGCCTCGGCTCCCCCAGCCATATTATTATACACACAGGCACAAACGACCTGAGGACCCAGCAGGACAAGGTGGCCAGCTCCATCTCCACCCTGCAGCCCAGGAAGGACTTCCACCCCAACACCATCCACATGATCAACGCTGAGATCTCTCGGGGATGTGCTCTGATGCCAAATGTGCACCTGGCACACCACCCCACTCTTGGGGCCCACAGCTTGTTTGACCACGTCCATCTCCACAAACAAGCAGTGAGCGTCTTCGCAAAGACACTCAAAGACATCGCCCTGGGCCGAAACCCAGCCAGCCCCCCACATGGCCACAGAAGGTTCTCCAGCACCCACACCACCCAGAACAACCCCGAGCCAATCAGGAGAGCGGCCCCTGGGAGCCCCCGCCCTCCACCTGCACACCACCTTCCCCAGCCCGGACACCGCAGACCCCAGCCTGGATACGCCCGACCACAGAACAGCAGACCCAGAGTGGAGCCCATCCAGAACATGCACAGAGCAGCCCAGCAGCACAGCCAGCGCAACTACGCAGCAGCGGTCAGCAGAGTGGACGACACCGACACCGGGGAGCTGCAGGAGATCCGACACCTGCTCAACCTCATCTGCACCCGACTGATAAGATTAGTAACTGTGCATAACAAAGAAACCACTGCAGGAGGTGACTAGCTATTACCACATCCGAAAATCACCCCTGTATAAATGTATTTTTTTTATTTTTTTGTATTTATTTGTTTCCTATTTTTTCATATCACCAGTATTAATATTTATTTATTTGTTTCCTTTCCACCTCACATATTTCCAGATATATCTCATTCCAAAGGATTATATAAATTGCTTAATTAGAGTAGAAAGAAATGCGATCCCTATCTATCACCATGTGGAACATCCAGGGCCTGGGCTCCTCAGTGTTCGGGCTGAAGAGCACAGACCCGGAGTTCAGAGATAGAGTGAGAGACAAGGATGTCATCATCCTGCAAGAGACATGGTGTCGGGCAGACGTGTCCAGTCACTGTCCCTCAGGCTACAGAGAGGTCATAGTGCCCTCCCTGAAGAAGCCCTCCGTCAGACATGGCAGGGACTCCGGGGGCATAATAATCTGGTACAAAGCAGAGCTCAGTGACTCCATACAGCCCATCAAAACAGCAGAGTCACACATATGGCTTAAAATAAGCAAAGAAATCATTTTTACACAAACCGATGTGTGTTCCTGTGTGCCGTGTATGTTCCCCCCTCAGAATCCCCATATCACAATGAGGAGATCTTAATCGACTCAATTCTTGGGCTTAATTGGTCAAAATGACCATTGGTTGAAGGTACTCAGGGACTGATGTGTAGAGAGACTTATTAAACTTGCAGGATTGTGGTTTTCCAAGAACATAATTAACCAGCTCACCACAAAGGAACATGGAAGGTGCTATAGCAACATGGATTACACAAAAACATTGAAATCCAAGTTTGCAGTGGTCCTTGGGCCATTGCGTGGTGATCCAGATCACTTCAGCACGAATTTTGCAGTGGTCTGGACTACAACTCCAGGGACTACTGTGCAGTGGTCCAGACCTCAGAAACTGTATGCATATGAACACTGAAGTAGGCATCATAACTGTAGCCAATACTTTGTGGTTAAAATACTTAATTTAATCCCTGTTTTGTACAGAATAATAATAATGACTCTAAAACATAAGAGAAGGGCCTGAGAATAAATACAATACACAATAGACTGGAACCCTTAGAATATAATAATATGAACATCTTCATGATTAGTATGATTGTAGTTTGGATGATATATTAATGCATGTTGATAACATATTTTACAGAAAATGGGATTTAGGAATTGTGTCAAAGAACTAAAAGAATTGTCTTAGGGACCACTGCTCCTTTTTTCCAGACCAATGTATAGCCCACTTTTCTTTTAAATTATGTTTAAAACAAAATTGAGGAAGCAGTGATTAGTTCTGAATCAAACATTTTGACCCCCTCACTCAATCTGTAAGTCCTGCAACAAACATTGGAATATGCACAGATATTTGCTCAGACTGGTATAAATGTCCCTAATAAATAACCAAATGCCATTTTTGTTGTTTCAAATGTGCCCAACATCTTACCAGTATATGTCCTTTTAGTATGTCACCAACGTTCCTTAATTCGTTTTACAAATGATCCCTGTATGATATGAATGTTCCCTAAGCATGTGACGAATGTTCCGTAGTTAATATTACAGATGTGCCCTAGCACTTCTCTCTCTCTCTCTCTCTCTCTCCCTCTCTCTCTCTCTCTCTCTCTCTCTCTCTTTCTCTCTCTCTCAATTCAGTGCATTTGTATTGTCAAAGCAATTGGACATGCAAATATACATACATACATACATGCATACATACAAAAATAATACATACATATGGAAAATAAACAATATCATTATAAATCACAATAAGATGTAATGAAGTACAGAAAAACAAAATGTAATAAAATGTGATCTTTAATTCACACAAATATGTATGGCTGGTCGGAAGCGTCTTGGACTCGGGTTCCTCTTCATTACTTATAATGCTTTTGCCTTTTGCTAAAGCTTTCCTTGGAGGGGAACGTGGATGAGTTTGTACCATTCTTGGGAGGCTCTGCCTTGTTGGGGCGGAGCTGTGATCCAGGTGAACAGCAGATCGGGCATAGGTGGGCATGTGGGCGGAGGAGGAGGAAGGCCGGTCAAGCAAATAAGCTTGCTAATGTACGCAGCAGCAGCAAACAGCCCCCCCATCCAGCCAGCCAGGCAGTCTGGCTGGCAGTGACTGAGTGGTTGACAGACGGCAAGCAACGGAATGCACGTGCTCTGTGATGTCATAGCAGTCAGCTCAGAGAGAGGTTCGTGATGTCATCGCTGAGCTGGCTGGCTCTGTGTGTCTTGCTGGCTCTGTGTATGTGTGTGTGTGAGAGAGAGAGAGATTTTTTGATTTTTAACACCTTTATTTTACTAAAAAAAACAATTAAAACAAACTAGAAAGACATAATAGACATGAAAAAAACTCCCGACATAAAAACACAACCTATTCTAAAAACGCTCAATAAAAACCACTACACACGTGCTACCTATAAAATATTCAAGTGAATTAAACCAGTTGGTTTAAATGTCCAAAGTCAATGGCACAGAGGGCCGCCCCGACCCCCCACATCTGCAGAAAAGTGTCCAGGTCTCCCGTCAGGCTGTAGAAATTGTAATGCAGTCGCACTCTGGAGCTTACGAGAGACCTGAAGAGGGAGAGTGCACACTGTTGCTGCACCCGCTAAGTCTGACTTCTCCTACTGCTCAGGATAGCCAGCTTAGCCTGCCCCACTAGAAAGTTTGCTAACTGACAAACATGTCTGTGGCGCTGCTTGTACTGGACTCCCAAAATAAACACAGAGCGTGAGAAAAGGAGGCCCAGCTGCTTGAACAGGCTCTCCACTGCAGTGAACAGCAGCTCTAATCTAGGGCAGTGGCAGAAACAGTGAAAAAGTGTCTCTCTCTCCACGCAGTAGTGGCAGGTGTCGCTCACTCTGGGGTCCAGTGTATGTGCAAAAGAGTTTGTTGCGATGACACCATGCAGAAGCCATGCAGAAGCGGGGGCTTGTTCAGGCTCCTCCAGGCCGGGCAGGCATCTTCCCCCAGAGCCAGGTGCTCCCTCCAGGGGGTGTCAGGGAGGGGCTGCAGCTGCTGATGGTGCAGCTCCCTCACACTGAGCTGATAGAGCTGCTGATGCTGAGCTGTGGAGACAGACACACTACAGAGACTGTGAGGCGACAGAAGGCGGCCTGATGAGCTAGGGGGGACTGAGAGACACAGACAAACAAGGGGAAAGACGGTGTCAGGGTCCTTGGGCCAGCAGTGCTGCGTGAGAGCCTGGAAAAGCTGCTCCACAGCGCCTATGGGAAGGGCGTTCTGTACTGCCCAGAGAAATCTGGTTACGACTCTCAGTGACCTCATACCCAGCCTGGCAGCCAGGCTGTCGGCACCAACCCACTGTCCCCTGTTAAAATCCAACAAATCCCTCAGCCGGATCACGTCGACCTTAAGCAGGACTGACCTGAGGCTGCTGGAGAGCAGGAGTGGACAGCTAAAACCGGGGTTATACAGCAGTGGCTCCTCTAACAGCCAATACAGACTGCTGCCCCCCAGCCCCCTACCCAGGGAGAAGCGCTGCCACACCTCTAAAACAGTACAATAAAAAACAGGCAGGGAAGGAAGTATATGGGGACGTGTCTTAAGTAAAAACATGTGTCTATCATAACAAGTGTCTAGGGCGGGAGACACTGGGGATCGGGAGGGTACAGGAGCCTCTGAGCTGCCTGCAGCCGAAAGGCACTCAGCCTGCTTAACAGATCAACCAACTCCTGTCCCCCCTCCTGACCACAATGACCTGGACGTCTCGCTGCCCAGACTGCGTGTCTCAGCAGCATAGGCCGACACCCTTGGGTGACAATGGATGGACAGCCCGGCTAGCAGCCTGTGCAGCAGGGGCTCGATAGAAAGGGAGTATAGCATCCCTGACAGACTGCAGCCCTGTCTGATGTCTCAATGGATGGGGATAGGCTCACTCAGGCCACCATTGATCTTCAGCACAATAAACACATGACAGTACAGCAGCTGAATAAATTCTACGAACCGCGGGCCGACACCAACTGCTCTCAGCACCTGAAACAGGCATTGCGGCCGGCATGATGTCTCTGAGCCGCTTAGCCAGAGCCTTAGACAGGATCTTATAGTGCTGACACAGCAGCGCCACTGGCCTCATGTTCACAATGGAGGACAGATTCCCCTTCTTGGGCAGCAGGGTCAGAATAGCTCTACGACGGCTAATGGGCAGCAGCCCAGCTCACAGTCCCTCCTGCAGCACTGAGAGCAGGTCCGGGCCCAGCTCAGTCCAAAACTCTGAGAAAATCTCCACAGTGAGCCCATCCAGCCCCGGTGCCCAGCCCTTATTGAGCTCTTGCATTGCGCAGGTCAGCTCTGCCAGATTTAGAAGGGCCTCCAGCCCCTTGACCCCATCCTGTGGGAACTTAGGCAGACCCTGCAGAAACTGCTGCTGCTGCTCCAGGCTGCCCGGCTCTGCGGAGTACAGCTCCCTATAGAACTGGGCGGCATGACTACACATCTCTTGCCCATCCTGCAGCACGCGGCCCTCAGCCGTCCTCAGGCAGAGCATCACCCTGCTCTGCTGCCGCCTGCATTCCAACCCAAAGAAGAACTTGATGGGCGCATCCATCTGTGTCAGGCTCTGGAACTGCGAGCGCACCATTGCTCCTCGAGCCCGCGTCCTTAGCAGCTCTGACAATGCCTGCTGCATAGCTTTGAGGTCCTCTAATGCCCCTGAATCTCCAGAGTCCAAGGCTCGGTGGAGCACCTGAATCTCTCCTTCTAACTCCTTCTTAGATTCATTCAAGCTGTCAGTCCTATGCTCAGTGTACTTCTGGCAGAAGAGCCTGGTCTGAACTTTGCCAATGTCCCACCACTGTCTCAGGGAGGCAAACCTAGGGCGCTCTGATCTCTGCCAAAAGAAAAGAAAAGAATTACAAAAAATCCTGTCCTGCAGCAAGCTATTATTGAAAAGCCAGTAGGCACTGCGCAGCCGGACAGGAGGCAGGGTGACACTCACAGTGACGAGACAGTGGTCAGTGGTCAGGTGGGGGTGATATGGAAGCCACCGATCAGATTGACATGATGTCTAAAGGTATAAAATCTATCCAGCCTGGCTAGCGACATAATGCTAGTACCCGGCCTCACCCAGGTGTACTGTTTCACCTTTGGGTTGGCATTCCTCCAGACATCGACCAGATTGTGCAACTGTGTATTACCTTTCAGCTGTTCTGCCGACTGTGGACTGGGCTCCAAATGATTCCTATCTAATCTATAGTCCACAGTACAGTTCCAATCACTCCCCCAAAACCAGGATCTCCTCAGCCCCACAGTCTGCTAGCGCTTTGCTGAGCACCGGAAACACTGACAGTCTGTCTCTCACAGCATTGGGGGCATAGATATTAATAAACACAAAGGTCCTTCCCCCGCTCTCAGCCTTTACCATCAACAATCTTCCACCAACAAACTCTGTTTTCTTAAAATAATCCATTTTAAAAGTGTGTGAAAATAAAATCCCCACTCCCCCACTCACACTAGACCCTTGGCTAAACACACTCTCTCCTTTCCACTCCCGCTGCCACTCACACTCATTCACACTGTCTGCGTGTGTCTCTTGTACAAATAAAAACATACTATTAACCATCACCATTAGATTGCAAAGCAGTCCTGACAACACTCTTTCCACTTCTTTTACCTGTAGCACTCCGGCTCACTAAACTCCGCGAGTGCCACATCCTGCAGGATCACTTGTGCAGATGCCAGGAACTGCTTTGCATCAGGGAAGAAGTTTTCTAAAACTATATTCCTCTTCCCCTTTGTCTCCCTTAAAAAATCCTTAATGCTTTTAGCACTGTATCCCGCTGTGTCAGTGGAGACGGCCTCGCCCTGGGAGTCAGCGATGTCCCCCTCAGCAGTGCTGTCCGAGTCTGCCCTCTCCACAGCCGCAGCACTGCACTCAGACTCCCGGCGCCGCAGCCGGTCGGCCACCTTGGGTTGAGACGGCAGGTTCCCCCAGACAGACTCCCCTGACTGCGAGTCCCGCCGCCCCACTGCCCCCACACAGTCTCCGGGATCCTCCTCACCAGCCGCCCTCGCAATATTCGCCTTTTTACACAAATGTATCAACGGCCTCAGAAGACGGGGCAGACTGCTTCTGCTGTCTTTTCCTGGGCACTTTAAACCCATCATCACTGGCTAAGTGTTCAGTCTTGGTGGCGGCCGCATCAGCAGCAACAGCAGCTCCCTCCTCGGCTAACTGATCACGGGGCTGCTCTGCATTCTCACTGCTAGCAGCTTCCCCACTAGCATCCCCTACTCTGTCCCCACCGAGGCCAGTAGCGTTTGCCACCGCCTCCCCCTCATCGCTCCCCCGGCTGGCAGAGCCGACACCAGACGGCCCTGCCTGCTCCTCACCTTCCTCTCGCCCGGCCGCCGGAGCCTCTCCCTGAGGGCAAGAGCGACTGATGTGCCCCTGCGCCCCGCACCTCAAACACCTCATGGTATCAGTTGACACGAACACCACGTACACTAACCCCTCGATCTTAAACTTCAGAGACAGGCTTAACTCATCGGCGCCGTCCGCCAGCACCATGAAACCCTGTCTGCGGTAAGAGAGGACGTGTTTCAGCTCCGGTGCGCTGCAGCCCAGCAGCACCCTCCTAATGGCGCAGGTGAGCCGGCCATAGCGACTCAGATCCCCCGCCAGCAGATCGTTGCTCAGGAAGGGGGGCACATTGGAAGTAACCACCTTTTCAGCCGGGGTGGACAGAGGGAGCGTGGGCAGGAAGGTCCTCTTCACTGTGACCCCCTCCTCCATCACATCCTTCACCAGCGCCTCAGAATTCAGGAAAACCACGATGCCCTTATTCATTCGAGCCGCAGAGACGATGTTCTGGAAGCCGACCATCCTGCCGATCTCCATCGCACAGTCCTCTACCGACACCTACTCCTGGGACACGAGTATAAACCCGTGCTTTCAGGTCAGCGTTTCGTAATTAAATGAAGGGGGGGTCTGCCCGCCCGCAACGCCATGTTGATCTAAATCGAAAAACAACCCCCTAAACCCGAAATGTTTAAAACCAACAAACGATTAAAAGTATCTATAAAAAAACAAGAAAAGGAAAGAAAAAGAGTAGTAAAAACACACACACACTCTCTCCAAACAAAACTCCCACCACCACTGACTCCTCCCATAAACTCCCAGCATGCAAAGAGGGAGAGAGAGAGAGAGAGAGAGACAGAGAGAGAGAGAGAGAGAGAGAGAGAGAGAGTGTGTGTGTGGGTGGGTGGGTGGCTGTGTTAGTGCCTGTCTGTCTGTCTTCTGTATCTGTCTGTCTCTGTCTCTCTCTCTCTCAATTCAGTGCATTCATATTGTCAAAGCAATTGGACATTCAAACATACATTTATACATACATACATACATACATACATACAAACATATATATGGAAAAGAAACAATACAATTATAAATCACAATAAGATGTAATAAAGAACAGGAAAACAAAATGTAATAAAATGTGATCTTTAATACACACAAATATGTATAGCTGGTCGGAAGCGTCTTGGACTCGGGTTCTTCTTCATGGAGGGGAACGTGGATGAGTTTGTACCATTCTTGGGAGGCTCTGCCTTGTTGGGGCGGAGCTGTGATCCAGGTGAACAGCAGATCGGGCATAGGTGGGCATGTGGGCGGAGGAGGAGGAAGGCCGGTCAAGCAAATAAGCTTGCTAAGGTACGCAGCAGAAGCAAACAGCCCCCCCATCCAGCCAGCCAGGCAGTCTGGCTGGCAGTGACTGAGTGGTTGACAGACGGCAAGCAACAGAATGCACGTGCTCTGTGATGTCATAGCAGTCAGCTCAGAGAGAGGTTCATGATGTCATCGCTGAGCTGGCTGGCTCTGTGTGTCTTGCTGGCTGTGTGTGTGTGTGAGAGAGAGAGAGATAGAGTGTGTGTGTGTGTGTGTGAGTGGGTGGGTGGGTGGCTGTGTTAGTGTCTGTCTGTCTGTCTTTCTGTCTCTCTCTGTCTCTCTCTGTCTCTCGCTCTGTAGATGCATCATAGGGAACATATGTAATAATCTCTCTTTTTGTTATCCAAAAATGTGAATGAACGTATTTCACGTGGGTTTTGCATTGGTTGGAAACGTTTTAAGATTATTTATGAAGTGTAAATTGGATTTGTCTCAGTTCTCCGTAGTTTTCAACGTATGTGCCATTCAGTAGCGTCCATGTTACAGATGTGTCCTATGCAGCAATTTAGCAATTATGGAGGAAGAAATGGAAATAGAGGGTCCTCACTAATTATCTAATTTACCAACAACGTTTAAAATTAGGTCTTGCGAAGCTGCAGAAAATGCTGTATAATTGTATGTGTGTTCAAACACCAGCTGCTATAGACTGATAGCTTTTGAAGACTCTGTATAGGAAGTTCAAGAAAGTGTTTTGTGATAATTATATAATGTTTTATATTAATACTAGCATTAGAAGTAGTTTTGTATACAGGCTGAGCAGTTTAGATTTAGCAGGACAAGTAAAGGGTCAACAAGGTTGGTTTGTTAGAAACTCCTGTCAGTAATGAAAGATTACACAGTGCCGAAATAGCCTACAGCTGTCTGCTGAGAATTTGTTTATGACTGAATTGTTTCTCCAGACAGGGAGTAATTGTTTTTGTTAAAGAGCGATTGACACTAGGTAAATGAAGACCGTGGGATTGCATCTTCCTAGTGCACATCAAAGACAGACATCTGCTTTGGATCCATCACCTCTTCACGGGAGGACAGATCGTAAAACGGAGCCGGACCTGTATCTTCTGATTGGATGAACGGCCATAAGATGTTACGTCATTTTTCCAATAAAGTTGTACTCATGTCTGTAAACATTAAGTCTCACTGAAGGAATTATTCCTGACGTGGGGCTTCCGAATGGCTCGATTAAAGTTCAGTTTGCTTTATCTCCATGACTTCTCCACTTATTTCTGACACGGTTCTACAACTTGGCGTCACGAACGAGGATCTGAACTTGCCTCCACTCCCGGGACCAAAGCATGGGTGAGTACCTTTAAAATGACCACCCTGTATATTTAGATTTGATCTCGGGATTGTGTGAGGCTCTCAGATTGTAATTTAAAGAGAACCTGTGGAGAGGTAGAGGTAAAACAAATAGAAAGGTTGACTGTACAGCGGAGGATCACAGTAGGGTGAACTCCAGGTAAGACAGATCTGTGGGGAGAGATGCCAAGGGAACCGAAAGGTACGATGAGGCCTGCTGAGCCCCAGGTTAAGCAAGGAAATCCTTGTACACCAGGGCCAGAGTCAGTGGCAGTCAATAACCAGACGGAACCAGAGGTACATAAAGTCCAACGTTATAGCCCCATTGTTGGCAAAGATAGGGTTGGCATAATGGCGTTAAATAAGTGTCTGTATTGTGAATTCCTACAAGTTTTAATTGTTAAACATAAAATGGTAAAGGCAAGATAAAAAAACAACAAAGTTTTCATAATTCTTTGTCTGAATAATAAGAATTTAGAGAAGAAATTGATCATAATAGATCAAGAAAACACCAAAGTAGTGTATTTCAAAGATTATTTTACATCTGATTTTTAATAATAACAATATAATGAATTAATAAATGCTAAGGGCTGTTTGAGACACTGCAGGGTCAACAAAACACGCCACTAATCTAATATCTGAATTATCTTTGGATGTCAATCTGTATGTGCTTTGTGTGTTTATGTATATATATAGTCTGAAGGTTATGTAAGGTAAATGTCTGTTTTGTATGCTTTGTATTTTTAATATTGTGCATAGTACAGAATAAGACTGAGAAGGGAAGTAACCAATAATTTCAGAATTAAATTTACAATTACGCAGTTATTGATGTCTTAACAACAGATTAATGAGGATTTAGACATTTAACTGTATACAGAGTGCACAAAGCATCAGAAATAAGAAATGAATAATGCATCTATTATAAGAATAATGTTAAAGTAATACAAAACATACACTAAATACATAGATTAATAATACTAATAAAGTAAATAAATAGTAATGGTGTTCTCTAAGCCTCAGAAGAACAATAATTTGTTTGTTAAAAATCATATTATGGACAAATTCTGTAAAGTCAAATTAAAGGAAAACTAAAGGCAGGAATCCACAGGAGCAGCACTCTGGTGCAGCCCTGAGTGACAGCCTGATGTAAAACACATAGCAGGAGAATGTAAACAGTATAGTGACATATTATAGTCTTATTTTAGAAAATATTTGGTTATTGGTGCATAGCATAAAATACCTGAAATAAAAGTTAAAATTAGACCTTGGATTTAAGATGAGTGAATTAGTCAAAGGGTAAGAATTTTAAGGATACTATAGAATTATAAATTATGAGCATTGAATAAGTGAGCTAAAATTAGTATTGCATAATTTTGAAGGAGAAAATAAAACTTAAAAATACTATTAGAATGAGTTTTACCAACCAGAAATAAAAAAAAAATGTTGAAAATTGAATTAGAGCTAATTTTTGTAATGGGAATTTGAGGAAACAGTTAAATTTGGTGAAGATATAAATACATAGATAACCAGATACTCCAGGAAATTAAAGGTGTGGTCATTTGGTAGTTATGAGTTCCACAATGAAGAGTTTTTGAAATCCCCAGATATAAGATCCCTAAATACAAGGTGTAGGTAAGAAATGAACTATTGATCAGTTCAATCTGGCTTTGGGAACAGTTCTTCTGAACATGTACCGGTGTAGATTGGACTTCAATAGGAGGAAGTGACACAATAAAGACATATATGAGCCGTGCAGACGGACAGTCTTAGTGCCCATGCAGGCTCTTCATTGGGGAAATCATTGACTGAACACATTTTTTTGAAAATTTGTTTTCCTGAGGTATCTGGGAATCATTATTGAAATCAATTCAAATGCTTATTTTCAAAAAATATATTTTATTAGGAAAATATCTTAATCTGTTAACTCAAATAATGGAGCGAAATATGTGTATAAATACTAATAATACATGTCAATAAATATAACTTGAATTGTCTAGTAAGAAATTAGGAAAGGAGAAAGAACAGCTGTTAGGATACAGAGTGATGTTTTCAGAGGGGGCGTTGGGGCAGTGAAAGTGTCTGTGAGGTCAGCTCCCCACTGAGAGAGATAAGAGAGCTGCCTTGTAACTAAATACAGATGTACTACTACTAACCAAGAAACATTGTCAACCGACAGTAATGTCCTGGGAAATCGAGAATAGTTACATTACTAATGCTAATAATACTGATGTTGATACAGATGAATAGAAAAATAACTACTATTATCTGTCTTCACAGGAACCAGCAACAATGAATTTCCCTCACATTTAGTCCACAGGTTCCCTACTCACATGCCATGACACATCAGTGCATAGTCTCCCCTCTCACATTGGCCTCCGCTCTAAGTGCTGCAGCCCATAATCCGTCCTCATGGCCACTGATGCCAGTGTGTGTGGACGGACAGGAGGGAGGGGGATGGTGGAAACATACGATGCTTACCATACTCTGGTAAAAGTAATAAACCAACTAACTCTGCTGATTCCAATTGACAACAGGAGGGTGGCGATGTCCAGGAATAGACGGACAGATTATTAAAAATGCATTTCTGATTGATTTCAGGTGCTGAAAAATAACAATTTTATCTTTGAGGAAAAGGCCTGAAGAAACAATATGGAAATAGATTGGGAAGAAACATGAATAGTCATACAACTCCAACCTCTTTTAAATCTAAGCACAAGGATACAGAGTCTGGTGGGACTATGGGCATTTCATAAACTATCCTTTCCATAGTTTATTAGAGTGACTACTGGATTGAAAGAATTGTGCTGTTTGGATGTGTGACCGAAGTGTGAAATGATATGTGATGTTTCAATGTGATGTAAGTGGATACACACTGAATAATGCTACTATGGTGTATTGTATTATTGTATATGGGAATTGAGTGAAAAACTAGTTCTAAAAAAATGTATGTGATAACAAAGCCAATGCTTTTTAATGAACGAATAATACATATTTAAAAAAAAAAGGTTATATTGCATAATAAGTCTATTGGGCGATAGAATTGGCTTTAGAGTAGTGCCAATTTGGTTCTAACTTTTGGGAAATATAACTATTTACTTCTCCCGGTTTTGTATTCCTATTTTGCAAAACCGTTTCTAGGTGCTCAAGTCTATCTGAATCAAAAGTCCCATCTTCTGGAAACCTTAACTTTCTGTCACCTATTGTCCAGTCAAACCACTTGTGCACATCGCGCACATCTTCACTCCATAGTTATCATACATATATCTGACACGTGTACCTTTGGGTGGCGGGTCACCCATTTTACTGGAGCCGTTACCACGCATTTTCTATGTAACGTTTTGTACACAACTACCTAGACATACAAGCACACAAAATAATAACAAAATGACAGGGGAAAAAAGAAAAAAAGTAAAAAGAAATAAAAATATAACAAAACAAAACACAAATTAAAGTAAATCCTATATACGAATAATAACAAACATGTTTTTCAATATGTTTGCATTTATATAACTTGTATATAACTTCATGACGTTTCTTCATTTACCATTTATGGTTCTACAAAACACGTGCATTTATATTATCACCGGCATATCAGATATTGAAAATTTTTTTTTTTTCTAATTGTAGGTCAAACCTACCCTGCAGTTTTACTGACACACTTTTGTCTACGGGAACCCAAACAGGAAGACACAGTCCTGTTTCTTCACAAACAAGAAGACACAGTCAAGTTCATGGCAACCCAGGTTAAATAGGAAGACACAGTCCTATTACTTCATAAACAAGAAGACACAGTCAAGTCTATGGTAACACTAAGAAACTTTGTTTCTTAACAAGCAAGAAAACATTTCCTGCCTCAAGTAATTGATATAAGGCAAGCAACAACGTTTAATAAAATATAGATTGCGATACCTGATCGTCAGAGGGCCAGGCGAGCAGACAAGTGAAAGCAAAGCACCGCAGTAGGGAATTTTTCAAAAAGGTTCCTTTCCTTTTTCTATTTTGCTGGCGCGGTTTTGCTGGTCATTGGTCTGGCCATTCCAGTCCTCTCTGTCAGGGTTAGCAATCCCATCCTCGTCGCCATGTAATGTGGAAGAAAAACCATCTTCAATCAGGTTGGAACGTTCGTTGCAATGCCTTTAATACACGCAGCGTGGAGAGGAACATTGAATCAAGAAGATCCCAAAGTCGCTCTGCCTTCATTTAAAAGTCAGAGGCTTTTATACACAAAAAACAAAGATCTGGTTACAATCACAGAGTCATTACTATATTATCATTAGAGAGTTAGCTAAGCAGAATATATATCAGAGTTAATAGGTCAACACATGGATTAGGGGGCAGGCACTTCAATCATACTGTTTGACAATATCTCCAAGGTCCACATCGTAAATAACGAACAGAAAACAAGCTACCTTCTGGCCTGTCCTCCTGGCTTGACCTTATCTTTCTTAAGTATACAAGAGAGTAGAATTGATATGAGGGAATGAATTCTAACTTTCCTTCCACAGTGCCCAACACCTACCAGTATGTCCTTTTAGTATGTCACAAAGGTTCCCTAATTAGTTTTCCTGTATGTTATGAATGTTCCCTAAGCATGTGACGAAAGTTCCCTAGTTTATGTTACAGATGTGCCCTAGCACTTCTATCTCTCAATTCAGAGCATTTGTATTGGAGGGGAACGTGGATGAGTTTGTACCATTCTTGGGAGGCTCTGCCTTGTTGGGGCGGAGCTGTGATCCAGGTGAACAGCAGATCGGGCAGAGCTGGGCATGTTGCCGGAGGAGGAGGAAGGCCGGTCAAGCAAATAAGCTTGCTAAGGTACGCAGCAGCAGCAAACAGCCCCCCCATCCAGCCAGCCAGGCAGTCTGGCTGGCAGTGACTGAGTGGTTGACTGACGGCAAGCAACGGAATGCACGTGCTCTGTGATGTCATAACAGTCAGCTCAGAGAGAGGTTCGTGATGTCATCGCTGAGATGGCTGGCTCTGTGTGTCTTGCTGGCTTTGTCTATGTGTGTCTGTGTGTGTGAGAGAGAGAGAGAGAGAGAGAGATTTTTTGTATATTAACACCTTTATTTTACTAAAGAAATACTAACAAAACATTTAAAACAAACTAGAAACACCTAAAAAACATTAAAAAAACACAGCCTATTCTAAAAACCCTCAATAATAACCACTACACACGTGCTACCAGTAAAATATTCAAGTGAATTAAACCAGTTGGTTGACCAGTTGACCCCCCACATCTGCAGAAAAGTGTCCAGGTCTCCCGTCAGGCTGTAGAAATTGTAATCCAGTCGCACTCTGGAGCTTACGAGAGACCTGAAGAGGGAGAGTGCACACTGTTGCTGCACCCGCTAAGTCTAACTTCTCCTACTGCTCAGGATAGCCAGCTTAGCCTGCCCCACTAGAAAGTTTGCTAACTGACAAACATGTCTGTGGCGCTGCTTGTACTGGACTCCCAAAATAAACACAGAGCGTGAGAAAAGGAGGCCCAGCTGCTTGAACAGGCTCTCCAGTGCAGTGAACAGCAGCTCTAATCTAGGGCAGTGACAGAAACAGTGAAAAAGTGTCTCTCTCTCCCCGCAGTAGGGGCAGGTGTCGCTCACTCTGGGGTCCAGTGTATGTGCAATAGAGTTTGTTGTGATGACGCCATGCAGAAGCCATGCAGAAGCGGGGGCTTGTTCAGGCTCCTCCAGGCCGGGCAGGCATCTTCCCCCAGAGCCAGGTGCTCCCTCCAGGGGGTGTCAGGGAGGGGCTGCAGCTGCTGATGGTGCAGCTCCCTCACACTGAGCTGATTGAGCTCCTGACGCTGAGCTGTGGAGACAGACACACTACACAGACTGTCAGGCGACAGTAGGCGGCCTGATGAGCTAGGGGGGACTGAGAGACACAGACAAACAAGGGGAAAGACGGTGTCAGGGTCCTTGGGCCAGCAGTGCTGCGTGAGAGCCTGGAAAAGCCGCTCCACAGCGCCTATTGGAAGGGCGTTCTGTACTGCCCAGAGAAATCTGGTTACGACTCTCAGTGACCTCATACCCAGCCTGGCAGCCAGGCTGTCGGCACCATCCCACTGTCCCCTGTTAAAATCCAACAAATCCCTCAGCCGGATCACGTCGACCTGAAGCAGGACTGACCTGAGGCTACTGGAGAGCAGGAGTGGACAGCTGAAACCGGGGTTATACAGCAGTGGCTCCTCTAACAGCCAATACAGACTGCTGCCCCCCAGCTCCCTACCCAGAGAGAAGCGCTGCCACACCTCTTAAACAGTACTATAAAAAACAGGCAGGGAAGGAAGTATATTGGGACGTGTCTTAAGTAAAAACATGTGTCTGTCATAACAAGTGTCCAGGGCGGGAGACACTGGGGATCTGGAGGGTACAGGAGCCTCTGAGCTGCCTGCAGCCGAAAGGCACTCAGCCTGCTTAACAGATCTACCAACCCCTGTCCCCCCTCCTGGAGCGGCAGGTACAGCACTGCTTTGCGCACCCAGTCCAGCCCATCCCAGAAGAAATCCAGGAGCAGGGTCTGTATCTGGGACACCAGGGCCGGTGGGGGGTCCAGACATGCATAAGTGTGCCAGAGCATGGAGGCCACCAAGATATTAATAACAATTGCTCTCCCCCTAAAGGAGAGCTGGGGCAGCAGCCAGTGCCATGCCCTCAACCGGCCCTGTACCCTCTCCAGCAGGCCAGCCCAGTTCTCCTGCGTCTCCCCCAAAGTCACACCCAGCACCCGAGGGCCTGAGAGACACCTGCAGCCCCGCAGGGAGGGCAGGGGGGGCAGAACCCTCCCACACCCCAACCAGATGAGCGCTGCTCTTGCCCCAGTTGACCCTGGCTGAGGAGGCCCTGCTGAACTCCTCCAGACACTCCCACAATGACCTGGACGTCTCGCTGGCCAGACTGTGTCTCAGCAGCATAGGCCGACACCCTGACCGCCTGCTCTGGGTGACAAGGGATGGACAGCCCGGCTAGCAACTGCCTCAGCCTGTGCAGCAGGGGCTCGATAGAAAGGAAGTATAGCATCCCTGACAGACTGCTAGGCTCACTCAGGCCACCATTGATCTTCAGCACACTGAACACACGACAGTACAGCATCTGAATAAATTCTACGAACCGTGGGCCGACACCAACTGCTCTCAGCACCTGAAACAGGCACTGCGGCCGGCATGATGTCTCTGAGCCGCTTAGCCAGAGCCTTAGACAGGATCTTATAGTCCTGACACAGCAGCGCCACTGGCCTCCAGTTCACAATGGAGGACTGATCCCCCTTCTTGGGCAGCAGGGTCAGAACAGCTGTACGACAGCTAATGGGCAGCAGCCCAGCTCACAGGCCCTCCTGTAGCACTGAGAGCAGGTGAGCCCATCCAGCCCCGGTGCCCAGCCCTTATTGAGCTCTTGCATTGCGCAGGTCAGCTCCCACCCCACTTGAAATACGTTCATTCACATTTTTGGTAAACAAGAAGAGAGATTGTTACATATGTTCCCTATGATGCATCTACAGAGCGAGAGACAGAGAGAGAGAGAGAGAGAGATTTTTTTTTACTTTAAAATGTACTTTATTACAAAAGTGCATCATTCAACACACAAAATCTACAATAAGCATTAAATAATTAAAACAATGCAGCCTCGAAAAAATGCAGCTGTTAAACAACTATCCAATTACCATAAAAACAGAACAGACATCACTCTTTATATATTTAAAACCAAACCCTCATTCCCAACCAGGCAGAGAACCCTATCAAGGCACCATACCTTCTCAAACTGATCCACACTACACATTGTTTTGTGGTATTCATAATCGACAGTGATTTGAACAGCTACACTAATTTTAAAAACAGTCAAAACCTCACAAAAGACATGCTTACTCAATTTCCGTTTCCTACTCTTTTTGCCCTATCAAAAAATTGGTTAACTTGACCTTGTCTTTCAGTTGAACAATAGCACTTATACCGAACACAAACACCCTTGGAGAAAAACACAATGAGAGTTGAAAAAGGAACTTTTAACCATAGAAATAAAGGTTGTAATCTATTACAGTCTAAATAACGGTGAGCAACAGTTTTCGTTTGACCACAAAACACACAGGCATCAGTCACATCATGATCAATAATGGACAGAAAGGAATTCACTGCTAAGTGCCAGTGTAAATCCCCAGCTCTCTTATTCAGGGGGGCTGTATACAGGGTTCCCCAAGCTGGGCGAACTGCACTCTCAAATAGCAGCTTCCCTCTCCAGGGTGAATCAAGGACATCTTTTAACTGTGCAAAATTAGTCGTTTTCAATACAAATTGATACAGCGTCTTATTACTGGCACTAGAGAAAACAACATCGGAGACTTCCTTCATCTGTAAATTCAGATCTGGCCTATCCTGCCTGAGTCACATGGAAGGGGAAAGCTTCAGCTCAATGAAAAGCCTCTGTCTATCGGATTCATTGCTGCCCATCCAAACCTCCCCCTGTACACCCAGCCCCTACTCCTGCAGGGCCACACTCTACTGAGACAGCAACACCCCTACCACTCGCACTGAGTCCACCTGCAGCCTTCCTGCCAAGGCCTCCACACTCATCCAGCCACCCCCCCTCCCCATCACAACCTGCCCCAGCCTGGTCACACCTGCCTTAACCAGCCTGCTGTGCAAGCCCTGAGACTCCAACACAGGGAGCCGCAGTGCAGGGTTACACAGCAACGGCTCTCTCAAAAGCCAATAAGCCCCCAACCTCTCCATGTCTCTTCGCACCCGCACTAGCCACCACGCTTTCAAAACACTACGGTAAAAAAGTGGAACCCCTCTGAGATCCAACTGAGAAATGTCTGTCACAAACAACTGCCTGTCCAGCTACAGCCTCTGAGAACAGCAGCTTCCGAACTGTCTGTAACCTGAACACTGCCACCCTGCTGGTCAGGTCTAAAAGTCCCTGCCCACCTTCTGCTACTGGCAGAAAAAACACACTCTGCCTGATCCAGTGCAGCCTGTCCCAAAAGAAATGGAGCAGGATCCTCTGGAGTCTGGTGAGCACACCTGCTGGCGGCTCCAGACACTAGCCTGTGCCACAGCATTGAAGCCACCAGATTATTAATGACCAGCACCCTCCCTCTGTACAAGAGCTGGGGGAGCAGCCATCGCCAGCGCCCCAACCTCTCCTGTACTTGCTCCTCTATCCTCTCCCAGTTCCTCTGCTTTGCCTTCTCTCCCCTCAGGAACACCCCCAGACACTTTAACTCCCCACTACTCCACTGCAGCCCAGCTTGCAAACCCAGGGGCTGCCGCCCCCCAACTCCCAGAGCAGCACCGCACTGCTCTTCATCCAATTAACTCTTGCTGATGACACCTGCCCATATCTCTCTAGGCTCTCTTCCAAAAGCACAACGTCCCAGTCCCCTACCACACACACACACACACACACACACATCATCTGCATATGCACACAACCGAACACACACCACACTGCAGGACGGGATGCTCAGACCAGTCAACACAGTCCTCAGCGTGTGCAAGAGAGGCTCTATGGACAAGGAATACAGCATTCCCGATAGCAAGCAGCCTTGTCTAATCCCTCTCTGCACTGGAAATGGGGTACTCAACCCGCCATTGATTTTTAACACACTAAAAACATTATTATACAAACATTTAATAAGTGCCAAGAAATTAGGGCCCAAACCAAAAGCTTCCAAGTTATGGAACAAATACTTATGATCCACACGATCAAATGCTTTTTCTTGATCCAAGGAGATCAAACCTGCTTGAAAGCCAAACAACCTGGATGCCGACATCAGGTACCTCGCCAAAAAAATATGATCAAATATAGAGTGCTGTGGGACACAATAAGTCTGATCTGGGTGCACTAGGGATCCCATAACTGGATTGAGACGGTTGGCAAGGGCCTTTGACAAGATCTTAAAGTCACAGCACAACAATGACACAGGTCTCCAGTTGGAGATTTAACATAAATCACCCTTTTTAGGGAGCAGTGTAAGTACTGCCCTCCTGCAGCTCAATGGCAGCTCACCGTCCAGCACACCCTCTTCACACACACTGAGTAAGTCCATCCCCAGTACTGGCCACAGAGTCTTATAAGAACTCCACCAGCAGCCCGTCCAGTCCTGGAGCCTTTCCGTTGTTCAGGCCCTGCAGGGCAACACTGTTTTCTAGTTTTTTTTTTTGTATTCTCAATCTAAACCTTTCCGGATTCTCAAGCTCCGCAGAGCCCCGCAACAGAGCTTGTGCCGAGTTAACAAACTGTTTTAATTCCGGAACAATGGACTCCACATTCACCCTGTAGAACCGTGTCTGAAATAAGTGGAGAGTCGTGGAGACAAAGCAAACAGAACTTTAATCGAGCCGCTCGGAAGCTCCACTGTCAGAAATAATTCCTTCAGTGAGGCATAATGTTTACAGACATGAGTACAACTTTATAGGAAAAATGACGTAACATCTTATGGCCGTTCATCCAATCAGAAGATACAGGTCCGGGTCCGTTTCACGATCTGTCCTCCCGTGAAGAGGTGATGGATCCAAAGCAGATGTCCGTCTTTGATGTGCACTAGGAAGATGCGATCCCACGGTCGTCATTTACCTAGTGTCAATCGCTCTTTAACAAAAACAATTCCTCCCTATCTGGAGAAATGATTAAGTCATAAACAAATTCACAGCAGACATCTGTAGGCTATTTCGGCACTGTGTAATCTTTCATTACTGACAGGAGTTTCTAACAAACCAACCTTCTTGACCCTTTACTTGTCCTGCTAAATCTAATCTGCTCAGTCTATATACAAAACTATTTCTAATGCTAGTATTAATATAAAATATTATATAATTATCACAAAACACTTTCTTCAACTTCCTATACAGAGTCTTCATTCCCTGCTGTTTGGCAATAGAGCAAAGCGGAAAGAAGCCAAAAAGTTATGTTTGTCAGTTACAAGTAAATCCCCTTAGGGGTTAGGAAGATTTGACGCTTCTTGATTGAGGATTGCAGCTCCTTCATCCCAACCCTTCCCCGTGGGGTGTATATGTGTGTACGGCGAGTGTAAGGGTGTCCCTGCTGTCGGGGAGAGCGATAAGTGTGTGCCCCTAAGTGTGGATGTACAGAATGTCCTGAAGGCGTCTCATGGAGCTGAGTGACCTTTGTAATAGTATCTTTCCAATGCATCCTTTGGTTTTCCTTGAGTCATGAGGTTTATTGCCTTTGATACTAAATCCATTTGTCCTCAGTCACATGGAGCCTCCAGAACCAAGGGGATAGAATAAGATTTGTGTCAATGGGTGTGTGAGTTTTGCTCCTCCCGAGTGAGGGACGGTGTCGTTTAGTAGAAATTTAGAGAAAGTCTGCCAACGAGGGTGTTTTAATTGCAGCTGTAACCATAGTAGATACATTATGAGGTTTACAAAGTTTTTGAGACAGTGTATTTAAGAAATAAAAAAGAAACTTACAGACATAGCAGAATATTAACTACTGATATCAATCCTTGTAACACAATCATACCCAGATTACCAAAGGTATCAGCAAGCCATCCCCAGAGGGGTTTTCCTCCGGAGGACTGGTGTATCTTTGTAGTTGCTGTCCTAATGTGCTCTATAAGATTACCAATGTGTTCAGAGTTATCTGGTATGTAAGTACAGCATTCCTGCCCTATAATGGCACATGTCCCTCCTTGTGCTGCTAGCAGTAAATCTAGAGCTAGCCTGTTCTGGAGGGCAACAGTTTGCATAGCCACTATTTCAGTTGTTAAATTGCTGAGAACTTCAGTTGTAGAAATACTTAATGTTTCTAATATACCAGCTACTAATCTGATTTCCTTTATTGCTCTTCCGACTCCATACATAGGAAATAGTATGGAAGCAAACCTGTCTCCTTCCCCTATCTCACGTTTAGGGTGAGTAAATTGTTCTATATCTGGAAGGTATTTATCTTCAGTGTGGCGCAAAGCTGGCACCACAAATCCTAAATAACAAGAACCTGTGAACTTACAAGGAAGTTCCCAATATGCCCGCAAGCCGCATATCCAATAAGTCCCATTCCATGGGGCGTAAAATCGACAAGTCTGATACCTAAAGTCAGAACCATCGATAGCCACAGTGTGATTACAAGTGCTATTACCTATAAATTGGGATTGCATGGTTTGGTTATAGTATGAAACATACACAGATCCTTTGTTACTGTGAGCCAAGTCAATATATGGCATTTTAAAATCTCTTCTATTCTGATCCATCTTCGGTACCATTCTCCTGTGATGCCTAAGGCATAATCATATGCATATCGTACATTAGAGGCAACTCTAAGTTGTGAATAATCAGAAAATACTAGAAATGGAATGGGGATCATTGGAACCCCTTTCTTAGTGTCGTGTGGAATGTGGGAACAAACCCAACATTTTGTTTTATTAAGGGCATTTGCATAGGTGCGTGTAATTTGGATAAATCTGTCCATGATTCAACTAAGGACAGGCAGATCAGTCCAAATACTGTAGTGTACACAGTCGTCTTCATGCTGGATTATCTCTTAGTACCTGTAGGGGGACAAAACCTTTACCAGTTAGGGGAATGTCTCTCAAAATTCAGGAAATCTGCAACTGTTGCTTTCCTAGGAATGAGAAAAGATAAAGGTTTAGTACACAGTTCTCCTGGATTATAATTTTTTACTTGTGACCAATGTTTCCATCTTGTACCCCCCTCCTGTCCGTCAATACAGACTGAAGTGTCTGTAGAAAGAAGGACATTATGCGGTCCTGTCCATTTGGGACTAAGCCCTGGTCTGCTTGGGATTATTTTAACCATCACTTGCGAACCAACCTCAGGAAGTGTTGTTGGCATTTCCTCTTTGAGTTCCAAGTCCCTGAGGGACTGGAGATCACGTGCTTGTGTTCTATGTTTTTTTAAGTGTGTACATAGCTGTGCTACATACTGTTTAAGATAGTCTTTGAATGGAGCACTGGGATCACTGGGACCCCAGATGCCAGCATGGAGTTGCATATAGCTCTCCCTGTCATTAACTCATATGGAGAAAGCTGAGTACTCCGATTAGGTGACGCTCTAAGTTTATACAGCACAGCGGGGAGTGCTACTGTCCATCCCTTACCTGTAGTTAACAGGGCTTTTGCCAAACTTTCCTTCAGTGTCCGGTTAGTGCGCTCCACTAAGCCTGAACTCTGAGGGTGATAAGGTATATGAAATCGTTGTTTTACCCCTAGCAGTAAACATGCTTCCTTCATTACCTTACCGGTGAAATGAATCCCTTGATCTGAGTTCATTTGACGGGGCACACCCCATCGGGGAATAACCTCAGTCGCTAGGACTTGTGCTGCAGTGATGGCAGAGCAGTCCCTGCAGGGGAAAGCCTCAACCCATTTTGTGAAATGGTCAATTATTACCAAGCAATAGGATTTCCCATGACATTTTGTCAGGGGTCCTGTAAAGTCAATTTGAATATTTTCCCACGGACCTCAAGGCCGGGGCTGGTGTGATTTAGTGACTTTGATCGGTTTACCTGGGTTTACTTGTGCGCAAGGAATACACTGTTGACACCACTTCGCAGTGTCCCTGCCTATGCCAGGCCACCACCAGTGTTCACGCAATTGAGTTAACATGGCCTTGCGACCCGTGTGAGCTGGGCCATGGTACTGGTCCAGAAGCGTTGAGTTAATACACTGGGGTGCTAATACACATTGTAAGTTAGGACTTCGCCACAAACCGTCTGAGTGCACTGCACCTCCCTTAACCCACTCTTGTACTTCATCCTCCTCACAGTTTTTCTGTAGCTGTGCGAGGTCAGTAGTTTCTGGTTCTCGGATGCTCACAAGTTTACTAGAGCAGGGGAATCCTGCTAACGTCACATGACTGCCTGTCTCTGCTGCCTTTTTTGCAGCTAGGTCTGCAAAGTGATTCCCACAGGTGCGCGGGCATCCATCATCAGAAAGACTCTGATGAGCTTTCACTTTAACTACTGCTACCTTTTCTGGAAGGTGTGCTGCCTCAGCTAGGGCTATAACATACTCATAATTTTGTATTACTTCTCCTGCTGTTGTTATAAACCCTCTACGTTCCCAGGTTGCCATATAGTCGTGTACTACTCCAAATGCATAGCGACTGTCAGTGAAAATGTTAACTTTAATGTCTTTCGCTATTTTTAATGAATCAGTTAACACCACGAGTTCTGCCACTTGGGCTGAACACTGTCCTGAAGGGATCCAGATTTTACGACGGTGCTATCATCCAATACCACTGCCCACCCAGTGTGGGGGACTCCATCTATTATTTTCCTGGATCCATCAACATATCGTTCCAAGTCAGGGTCTGTGAGGGGGTTTTCTAGGAAGCGACTGTGGTCCTCCTGGAGCACCAGCTCAGAGCATGTATGCTCTTCTTCCTCCCCTGCTGGGTTTACTCGTGTGTCTTTTATTATTTGTATGGATTTATCTCTGGGGAGCAAAACAGCTTCCCATCTAGCTCGTCTACGGAGACTGAACACAATTTGCCGGTTTGTAATAATTAAACTAATGTGTGTCCTGTGTGCAGAATCAACTGTGTGTTCATTACAATCGGCTCGCATGCCTGCACTGCCCAAGAGGCGCAGTCTACTGCTGCCATACAGCGATGCATGCCTGCTGCTACCATGGGTTGCTTTGTGGAGTAATAGGCGACGGGACATTGCCTATCCCCATGTTCCTGTGTCAGAACTGCTGTATAATAGATCCCATCTTGGGAACAGTAGAGGTGAAATGGTTAAGCATGATCTGGTAACCCGAGGGCGGGGGCATTGCTGAGAGCCTGTTTTATTACACGATAGGCTATTTCCTGTTCATGTCCCCAGTCTATGGGGTCCAAGGGAGCCGGGCTCCCTTTGATTAGCGCCTGTATCGGACCTGTGGCTTGTGTGAAATTAGGGATGAAAGTGCGCCAATAATTAAGGAGCCCCATAACGTTACGCACAGCCCTAACATGATGTGGTTTTGGCATATTTAGAATGGCTTCTTGCCTATTATGCGTCATAGATTTTTGTCCTTGTGAAATGTTATGTCTGAGATATTGAACCTTAGTTAAGCCTATTTGTGCTTTCTTAGGGCTTACTTTAAATCCTGCCTTTTGTAAGACACTGAGGACTGTAATTAATGCGCCTAAGTGTGCAGTCTCATCAGGAGATGCAATCAAAAGATCATCCACGTACTGGATGATGAAACTATTCCAGGGTGTCAGATCTATGCCTTCTAAAGTCTTGGCCATTGCGTGGTGGAAGAGTGTTGGGCTGTTGTGAAATCCCTGTTGCACTCTAGTCCATGTGTACTGTTTGTCGCATACAGTAAACGTACATTTATCTTAGGAATCAGAGTGGAGTGGCAGGCTTCAAAATCCATTGCTAATATCTAGGATCGTAAAAATAGAGTGTTCGGGTTTCAAATTAGGCATAGAATTAGTGGTTGAATGCGCTTCGTGTATTATTCCTGCATGTTGCAATGTTTGAATAATTGTCTGAACTGCCATAAAAGCTTCTGGTTTAATAGGATACTGTTTATGTGCTTTGTGTACTGGACCTGGGATAACTATAGGTTCAATTTTTGCCAGACCACAATCTTGTTTATGTGTTTCCCAAACATCAGGAAATGCCTGACATACGTGTCCAAGTGGTGTGTCTGGCCATATATGAGGTGTTGACGGTGTGAGTGAGATACTAGCGCAATTTGTTGCGTATCTTTGTGTATCCTTTTTATTCCCGTGTGTATTGGTCCATATTATGCGATTATTATTAGCATCCACTAGTGCGCCGGCTTCTCTAAGGATATCTATACCTAATATTGTCCCCTCTGGGTTTTTACAAACCCAAAAAGACACTGGTATGAGGAGATCGCCTATTTCTAGAAATTGAGCTGTGCTGAGTGTGGCTGTGATACATGCGCCACCTACACCAGAGATCTGTAGTCTGCGTTTAGTCAGTGGGAGGGGAGATCGGTTATCGAGACAGAGGCGCCTGTATCCACCGACATTGAACACTGCCGACCCCTAACAGTGCACTTATGTGGAGGCGGGGATCTTCCCCTGTACCGACCTCGGGGCCGAGGCGACCTATTTCCTATTGAGTTTCTCTGTCAGATCTCGGATGATGTGCAGAAGCTCCGCGTCTCCTCTGGGCTGATCGGGGTTTGTCTTGGTCTGATTGCAGGGCGCTTGGTGTCGCCTGGAGCGCCTGCCTTCCAGCACTTGTCCCCCGTGTGCCCTGTCCTCCCACAGAAAGTGCACTTAGGGCGGGTTGATTTAGACCGACAGTCTTTAGCAATATGTCCTATTTGTCCGCAATTGTAACATTTACCTCCGTTTTGTGTTATTAATTGTTACTAATTGTTTTCTACCTCTGAAGCCCATTGTACAATCTGCTGATATGTGTTTCCTACAGGCACACCCATATTGAGGATGTCTTGGTGTGCTTTACTAAACCCTTCCTGTAATCATTTTAAACAGATCACATTATCACAGTCCGGAGTGATCTCTAAAAGTAGTGAACTTTCGTTCCGCATAATCGCAGCAAGTCTCTCCTGTCTTCTGTACGAGGCCACAGACTAAACCCCAATTTCCCTGTCTTTACAGCCACGATGAAGTGAGTGATCCTTCGATTATTATTATCATTTCCAGCTGTTATCCAGGTACCATCCTGCTGGGTTAACCTGTCCCAGATTGGCCTTGTACATTTAGTTTTAATTATTATATGTACGTCTCTAGCGTGCATTTGGTGTACATCTAACATCTCATTACATTTTACCCAGAAGTCCAGATTCCCATGATTGGGTTTAAGTTTTGGAATCTCGCTTAATATTGTGTGTTTCTCTCCGGTTGTAAAGGGGCGATGCACCGACGTTGTTAATGCGTAAAATTGTCCGTCGGCAGAGAGATGTTGTCTAGTGCGCATCTCTGTAGGTGCTATTTGTATTTTTTCTGACTTGAATGAACTCAAATCTGGGTAAAGTTTAGACTCTGTTCTATTATCAGGGGGGTTGTCTGAATGTTTACATGGTGGAGGGGCAGAAGCACCAAACCCACATCCCCCATATTTTTCGCATTCATGTTCCCAGGCTTTTCGGTCTAAATCGTCCCAGTCGGGTTCATTTCCCTACATTATTAGTTCATTATTTATTTTTCACTTCCTCTTTCTAATTCTTTTCTCATTATCTATCTCTGTTTGCATCTCAGCGACTTTCTCTTTTAATTCTTTTATTGTTGCTGTATTTTCCTCATCCATTGCGATTAGTTTCTTCTCTAATTTCGCACTATATTGACAAAGAATTACGGAAGCTTTATTGGTTTTCTCTCTCTTTTCCTTCTTCCACCATTCTCTATGCTGTTTGGGAACCCAGTTAGGATCCCATCCTGCCTTTTCCATCTAAAGTTGAAGTTTTTTAAACTTCTCTTGTAGGTATTCACATATAAACACGTCTTGTAATGCCATAATGCCAACCCTATCTTTGCCAACGATGGGGCTATAACGTTGGACTTTATGTACCTCTGGTTCCGTCTGGTTATTGACTGCCACTAACTCTGGCCCTGGCATACAAGGATTTCCTTGCTTAACCTGGGGCTCAGCAGGCCTCGTCGTACCTTTCGGTTCCCTTGGCATCTCTCCCCACAGATCTGTCTTACCTGGAGTTCACCCTACTGTGATTCTCCGCTGTACAGTCAACCTTTCTGTTTGTTTTACCTCTACCTCTCCACAGGTTCTCTTTAAATTACAATCTGAGAGCCTCACACATTCACGAGATCAAATCTAAATATACAGGGTGGTCATTTTAAAGGTACTCACCATTGCTTTGGTCCCGGGAGTGGAGGCAAGTTCAGATCCTCGTTCGTTATGCCAAGTTGTAGAACCGTGTCAGAAATAAGTGGAGAAGTCGCGGAGATAAAGCAAACAGAACTTTAATCGAACCATTCGGAAGCCCCACGTCAGGAATAATTCCTTCAGTGAGACTTAATGTTTACAGACATGAGTACAACTTTATTGGAAAAATGACGTAACATCTTATGGCCGTTCATCCAATCAGAAGATATAGATCTGGGTCCGTTTTACGATCTGTCCTCCCGTGAAGAGGTGATGGATCCAAAGCAGATGTCCGTCTTTGATGTGCACTAGGAAGATGCGATCCCACGGTCTTCATTTACCTTGTGTCAATCGCTCTTTAACAAAAACAATTCCTCCCTATTTGGAGAAACAATTCAGTCATAAACAAATTCTCAGCAGACAGCTGTAGGCTATTTCGGCACTGTGTAATCTTTCATTACTGACAGGAGTTTCTAACAAACCAACCTTGTTGACCCTTTACTTGTCCTGCTAAATCTAATCTGCTCAGTGTATATACAAAACTACTTCTAATGCTAGTAATAATATAAAACATTATATAATTATCACAAAACACTTTCTTCAACTTCCTTTATAGAGTCTTCATTCCCTCCTTTATGGCAATAGAAATGAAGCGAAATGAAGCCAAAATAATCGTGTTTGTCAGTTACAATAATTTCTTCCTCCGGAGGGGCAGGTGGTATAGTGCTGCGTGTTCAGCTCCCATTTATCCCAACCTGCCACCTACGAGGTGTGTATGTATGTACAGCGAGGTATTCAAATAATCAGGTGATAGGAATGTATTATTATTTGCCTGGTCGGGCAAACAATTATGTCATAACTACACCTTATTGAATATTGAGCTCTTTTATGGAAATTGCAGTGGCCACCTACAATTTCCTGGAGCTTTACTGTGTATCTCAAATTATATTTCATCCTGCCCCAGGTCATAAAGGTCAATCCCCAGTTACATAATACATACATTGTTTTGCTTCTAAAGGAATACAAAAGTCAGCAAACATGTTATTTTTACAAATTCAGTTATTCACATATATTTCTGATGCATTTTAATTGATAAACATTGTACATTCCATACCTCTCAAGAGAAGGGCAATGGACTTATTCTTACTTCATGACTCTTATTCTATAAATTTGAGTAATTTGACATCTCCACCAAAAGTACATTATAAACTACCAATACAAGAATATATGCTACTGCAGATGTCATTTGAGCTGTTTTCACAATGTATTGCAGATTCCTATAATCTGGACAACCTTTAATTTCGGTATTTTAACTTATTTCTCCATTAAGTCAAGCATCACTTCAGCGTTGTGGACCTCAACATTGGTCTGTTCAAGATGCCGTGAGGCTGTCTTTAAAGCCGCGCCCTCGGCCTACTGTGTCTCAATGAGAACACCAGCGTCTTCTCCATATGCACCTCTGCCACCACGGGTCAGACATCGATTCCTTCAGGACACGATTCATAATGTGCATATCTGCCATGTGGAATAGATCGGTCATCTGAAGACACAATGTGTGGTTCGCACAACATCAGAGATCCTCCTTATAAAAGGCATCTCTATCACATGGACAGTAGTTGACATTCACACAATCTATGAGGTTTCCAGTAAAGGGACAATTCATAATAATAATTGAAGTGAATCCCTTCCTGATTAATAGGGTATTTCTGTTTGGGAAAGCACTATTTCCATACACTTTCATGACTTTAGATTTTAAACTATATCTCATTCAATTATTTATTTATTTAAAATTAAGTTATACCTTAAGTAACTTCCTTATTTTCCCTCATATTCCATTCAATCGCCATCAAAACTCTTGTGCTGAAAGTGGCAGCACATTTCTTTCACACATACCAAACTCCCTTTTTACAGCTTCCCAACCCTCATCGACTCTTAAACCCATTGTCAACGTCCTCAAACCTTCATCAACGTCGCTCAGACCCTCTGAAAACATCACTCTGTATCCTAACAGCTGTTCTTTCTCCTTTTCCTAATTTTTTACTACACAATTCAAGTTATATTTATTGACATGTATTATTACTATTTATACACATATTTCGCTCCATTATTTGAGTTAATAAGTTAAGATATTTTCCTAATAAAATATGTTTTTAGAAAATAAGCATTTTAATTGATTTCAATAATGATTCCCAGATACCTCAGGAAAACAAATTTTCAAAAAAAATGTGTTCAGTCAATGATTTCCCCAATGAAGAGCCTGCGTGGGCACTAAGACTGTCCGCCTGCACGGCTCATATATGTCTTTATTGTGTCACTTCCTCCTATTGAAGTCCAATCTACACCGGTACATGTTCAGAAGAACTGATCCCAAAGCCTATACAGAGTCTTCAAAAGCTATCAGACTTTATCAGCTGGTGTATGAACACACATACAATTATACAGCATTTTCTGCAGCTTCTCAAGACCTAATTTTAAACATTGTTGGTCAAGTAGATATTTAGTGAGGACCCTCTATTTCCATTTCTTCCTCCATAATTGCTAAAATAAAGTTTTACTGACATTTTATTGACCCTACCACTGCATAGGACACATCTGTTACATGAACGCTACTGAATGGCACATACATTGAAAACTACAGAGAGAGACAGAAAGACAGACAGACAGACAGACACTAACACAGCCACCCACCCACCCACTCACACACACACACACACACACACACTCTATCTCTCTCTCTCTCACACACACACACAGCCAGCAAGACACAGAGCCAGCCAGCTCAGCGATGACATCACGAACCTCTCTCTGAGCTGACTGCTATGACATCACAGAGCACGTGCATTCCGTTGCTTGCCATCTATCAACCACTCAGTCACTGCCAGCCAGACTGCCTGGCTGGCTGGATGGGGGGGCTGTTTGCTGCTGCTGCGTACCTTAGCAAGCTTATTTGCTTGACCGGCCTTCCTCCTCCTCCACCCACATGCCCACCTATGCCCAATCTGCTGTTCACCTGGATCACAGCTCCGCCCCAACAAGGCAGAGCCTCCCAAGAATGGTACAAACTCATCCACGTTCCCCTCCATGGAAAGCTTTAGCAACAGGCAAATACATACATATTTGTGTGTACTAAAGATCACATTTTATTACATTTTGTTTTTCTGTACTTTATAACATCTTACTGTGATTTATGATTATATTGTTTATTTTCCATACATATGTATGTATGTATGTATGTATGCATGTATGTATGTTTGCATGTCCAATTTCTTTGTAAATACAAATATACAAATGCACTGAATTGAGAGAGAGAGAGAGAGAGAGAGAGAGAGAGAGAGAGAGAGAAAGAGAGAGAGAAAGAGAGATAGATAGAGAAGTGCTAGGGCACATCTGTAACATAAACTAGGGAACATTCGTCACATGCTTAGGGAACATTCATAACATACAGGGAACATTTGTAAAATTAATTAGGGAACATTTGTGACACACTAAAAATACATACTGGTAAGATGTTGGGCACATTTGAAACAACAAAAGTGGCATTTGTTTTTTTATTAGGGACATTTATACCAGTCTGAGCAAATATCTATGCATATCCCAATGTTTGCTTACAGATTGAGTGAGGGGGTCAATATGTTTGATTCAGAACTAACCACTGCTTCCTCAATTTTGTTTTAAACATAATTTAAAAAAAAAGTGTGCTATATATTGGTCTGGAAAAAAGGAGCAGTGGTCCCTAAGACAATTCTTTTAGTTTTTTTAACACAATTCCTAAAACCCATTTTCTGTAAAATATGTTATCAACTTGCATTAATATATCATCCAAACTACAATCTTACTGTAAGAGAATTTGGGATTGCTTGGTTTTTCAGTCAATTTAAATAAATAGTTGAACTGAAAACTTATAGGTCCTTTTTTTTTTTTAAGATTCTTTTTAGAGGGAAGATGTGGTCAAGTCACAGATGTGCAATAATGATTTATTTTGACAAAAATAGGAAACTAATATAATTCAATTATAGTCCTGAAAATAAGTAATATTAAGCTTCTGCTGGATTACAGTAAGAAACAGATAATACCCATTTTCTTCTTTCTCCTCACAGTACAGTTTATAGGCCAGTCTGGTCAGGAAGGAAGCAGTGTGTCTCTCTCTGTCTCTCCTCTCCAGCTCAGTCTTATCGTTGCAGGATGAAAAAGTTAAAAGAAAACTCAAATTCTCGTTGTTTTCCCTTTTATAAGGTTTCCTTACATCCAATAGCATTTTGCCACCACCATGACATGTCTTATGCTAAAGTAATCTAGAAGTGGGGGGTCATTTTGAATTTGGCTAAGAGCCAATCAGAGGACAGGTCCCTTTTGGTCTCTGGTCATAAAGATAGGGTTACCAGGGTTACCAGGGGATACCAGGGGCTACCAGATGAAAGGGAGGAGGTCTGTTTCCTCTACCAAACCAGATGGTATAGAATTTCCCATAGAAAAATACATTCTAACAAATAATATCTTACAGTACAAAACAGGGATTAAATTAAGTATTTTAACCACAAGGTATTGGCTACAGTTATCATGCCTACTTCAGTGTTCATATGCATACCGTTTCTGAGGTCTGGACCACTGCACAGTAGTCCCTGGAGTTGTAGTCCAGACCACTGCAAAATTCGTGCTGAAGTGATCTGGATCACCACGCAATGGCCGAAGGACCACTGCAAACTTGGATTTCAATGTTTTTGTGTAATCCATGTTGCAATAGCACCTACCATGTTCCTTTGTGGTGAGCTGGTTAATTCTGTTCTGGGAAATCCACAATCCTGCAGGTTTAATAAGTCTCTCTACACATCAGTCCCTGAGTACCTTCAACCAATGGTAATTTTGACCAATTAAGCCCAAGAATTGAGTCAATTAAGTTTTCAAGGACTACCCAGTAAAGACGTGAACTCACGACTAGGTCACACTGTGAGCTCTCCAGAGCAGACATTACACTGAGCTCAGTGTGAGCTCACTTAGCGCTTTTCCACCGACATGGTGCCGGTGATGGAGCCAGAGCCG
This sequence comes from Amia ocellicauda, assembly GCF_036373705.1. Classification (NCBI taxonomy): domain Eukaryota; kingdom Metazoa; phylum Chordata; class Actinopteri; order Amiiformes; family Amiidae; genus Amia; species Amia ocellicauda. The sequence continues at coordinate 44,789,822 of NC_089855.1, read as the reverse complement.
CTGCTCGGCCTGGGATCCAGCTGATCTGTTTGTGAACCGGCCCGCTTTTCCACCGGTTTTGGAATCGAACGCTGACGTCATTGGATGTGGGCGTTCCCAAGTGTGGAGTAGAAGTGGAGAAACACAGCAATAATAATCGGCACCGAGGCGACTGTGTCTTTAACATCACAATCAAACTCATACCGCGTCTATGGCAAAATCGTAACACATATGTTACATATATTCCATAATTATGTGTTTTGCAGAATACACAAGCAAACGTTATGCAATATCAGCATTTTATCGACACACATAATAGATCTTTTTGTTCTTTAACATTGATGAGAATAATTAACAAGAATTAATTTACTGTTGAAGATGTAACCCTTACCCAGTGGCTAACCCTAACTCTATGTTACAAATTTTCCCTAAACACTTATTTTGCAAGATCAATATAAAACCTTTAGGAATTTTAAACTTTTAAAGATACACATAGGTAATACCAATGTGCTTTAACAATGCCGAAAATAAAAATGTGTTTATCTATAATAGTGAAGATATTGTATAGATGTATATCTTTCATATACACAAATAGAAAAAAAAACAGTTTCAAAACCGAATATAGAACTGAAACTTTCACACAATCCATGAAAAATTGAATTTAAACATTTACAGTTCTTAGCAATTCTATATATCAATTATATTCATAACCCTAACCCTAACACTAACCCTTACTTTAAGTTAAAAATGTTCCCTAAACACTTATTTTGCAGGATCAATAAAAAACTGTCAGGATTTTTTAAACTTTTACTGACACACATAGTTAAAAGCAATGTGTTATAACTTTACCACAAATCATAATCCGTATATCTTTAATTGTTTTGACATTATTAAGATATAATGCATCTTTCACATAGGGAACATTTGTAACATGATAGGAAAAACAAACAAATGATGTGACTTTGATGTAACAATATTACAGCATACAGTTTGTCAGGCTTTATGACAGAATTTATGACATAATCTGTAAAAATCAAGCAAACAGCATTTGGTGTTCACGAGAAAAAAAATATGAGATCAAAGGTATCAGACTTTAGCAGCTGGTGTATGAACACACATACGATTATACAGCATTTTTTGCAGCTTCGCAAGACCAAATATTAAATGTTGTTGGTAAATTAGATATTTAGTGCGGACCCTCTATTTGCATTTGATCCCCTCTATAATTGCTAAAATAAAGTTTTACTGACATTTTATTGTCCTTACCACTGCATAGGACACATCTGTAACATGAACGCTACTGAATGGCACATACATTGAAAACTACGGAGAATTGAGACTTATCCTATTTACACTTCATAAATCATCTTAAAACGTTTCCAACCAAGGCAAAACCCACTTGAAATACGTTCATTCACATTTTTGGTAAACAAAAAGAGAGATTGTTACATATGTTCCCTATGATGCATCTACAGAGCGAGAGACAGAGACAGAGAGAGAGACAGAGACTAACACAGCCACCCACTCACACACACATACACACACACACACACTCTATCTCTCTCTCTCTCTCTCTCACACACACATACACACAGCCAGCAAGGCACACAGAGCCATCCAGCTCAGCGTTGACATCACATGACAAACCTCTCTCTGAGCTGACTGCTATGACATCACAGAGCACGTGCATTCCGTTGCTTGCCGTCTGTCAACCTCTCAGTCACTGCCAGCCAGACTGCCTGGCTGGCTGGATGGGGGGGCTGTTTGCTGCTGCTGCGTACCTTAGCAAGCTTATTTGCTTGACCGGCCTTCCTCCTCCTCCGCCCACATGCCCACCTATGCCCGATCTGCTGTTCACCTGGATCACAGCAAAACCCCAACAAGGCAGAGCCTCCCAAGAATGGTACAAACTCATCCACGTTCCCCTCCATGAAGAGGAACCCGAGTCCAAGACGCTACCGACCAGCTATACATATTTGTGTGTATTAAAGATTTTATTTTGTTTTTCTGTACTTTATTACATCTTATTGTGATTTATAATTTTATTGTTTCTTTTCCATATATATGTTTGTATGTATGTATGTATGTATGTATGTATGTATAAATGTATGTTTGAATGTCCAATTGCTTTGACAATACAAATGCACTGAATTGAGAGAGAGAGAGAGACAGAGAGAGAGACAGAGACAGAGAGAGACAGACACAGAAGACAGACAGACAGGCACTAACACAGCCACCCACCCACCCACTCTCACACACACACACACACACACTCTCTCTCTCTCTCTCTCTCTCTCTCTGCATGCTGGGAGTGTATGGGGGAGTCAGTGGTGGTGGGAGGTTTGTTTGGACAGAGTGTGTGTGTGTGTCTTTACTACTCTTTTTCTTTCCTTTTCTTGTTTTTTTATAGATACTTTTAATCGTTTGTTGGTTTTAAATGATTCGGGTTTAGGGGGTTGTTTTTCGATTTAGATCAGCATGGCATTGCGGGCGGGCAGACCCCTCCCTTCATTTAATTACGAAACGCTGACCCGAAAGCACGGGTTTATACTCGTGTCCCAGGAGTAGGTGTCGGTAGAGGACTGTGCGATGGAGATCGGAAGGAAGGTCGGCTTCCAGAACATCGTCTCTGCGGCTCGAATGAATAAGGGCATTGTGGTTTTCCTGAATTCTGAGGCGCTGGTGAAGGATGTGATGGAGGAGGGGGTCACAGTGAAGGGGACCTTCCTGCCCACGCTCCCTCTGGCCACCCCGTCTGTAAAGGTGGTTACTTCCAATGTGCCCCCATTCCTGAGCAACGATCTGCTGGTGGGGGATCTGAGTCGCTATGGCCGGCTCACCTGCGACATTAGGAGGGTGCTGCTGGGCTGCAGCGCCCCGGAGCTGAAACACGTCCTCTCTTACCGCAGACAGGGTTTCATGGTGCTGGCGGACGGCGCCGATGAGTTAAGCCTGTCTCTGAAGTTTAAGATCGAGGGGTTAGTGTACGTGGTGTTCGTGTCAACTGATACCATGAGGTGTTTGAGGTGCGGGGCACAGGGGCACATCAGTCGCTCTTGCCCTCAGGGAGAGGCTCTGGCGGCCGGGCGAGAGGAAGGTGAGGAGCAGGCAGGGCTGTCTGGTGTCGGCTCTGCTGGCCGGGGGAGCGGTGAGGGGGAGGCGGTGGCAAACGCTACTGGCCTCGGTGGGGACAGAGTAGGGGAGCCTAGTGGGGAAGCTGCTAGCAGTGAGAATGCAGAGCAGCCACGGGCTCAGTTAGCCGAGGAGGGAGCTGCTGTTGCTGCTGATGCGGCCGCCACCAAGACTGAACACTTAGCCAGTGATGACGGGTTTAAAGTGCCCAGGAAAAGACAGCAGAAGCAGTCTGCCCCGTCTTCTGAGGCCGTTGATACAGTTGTCTAAAAAGGCGAATATTGCGAGGACGGCTGGTGAGGAGGATCCTGAAGGCGGTGTGGGGCCTGTGGTGCGGCGGGACTCACAGTCAGGGGAGTCTGTCTGGGGGAACCTGCCGTCTCAACCCAAGGTGGCCGACCGGCTGCGGCGCCGGGAGTCTGAGTGCAGTGCTGCGGCTGTGGAGAGGGCAGACTCGGACAGCACTGCTGAGGGGGACATCGCTGACTCCCAGGGCGAGCCCACCTCCACTGACACTGCGGGATACAGTGCTAAACGCATGAAGGATTTTTTAAGAGAGACCAAGGGGAAGAGGAACATAGTTTTAGAAAACTTCTTCCCTAATGCAAAGCAGTTCCTGGCATCTGCACAAGTGATCCTGCAGGATGTGGCACTCGCGGAGTTTAGTGAGCCGGAGTGCTACAGGTTAAAGAAGTGGAAAGAGTGTTGTCAGGACTGCTTTGCAATCTAATGATAATGGTTAATAGTATGTTTTTTTATGTCTCAATTTTTATTTGTACAAGAGACGCACTTAGACAGTGTGAATGAGTGTGAGTGGCAGCGGGAGTGGAAAGGAGAGAGTGTGTTTAGCCAAGGGTCTAGTGTGAGTGGGGGAGTGGGGATTTTATTTTCACACACTTTTAAAATGGATTATTTTAAGAAAACAGAGTTTGTTGGTGGAAGATTGTTGATGGTAAAGGCTGAGAGTGGGGGAAGGACCTTTGTGTTTATTAATATCTATGCCCCCAATGCTGTGAGAGACAGACTGTCAGTGTTTTCGGTGCTCAGCAAAGCGCTAGCAGACTGTGGGGCTGAGGAGATCCTGGTTTTGGGGGGGTGATTGGAACTGTACTGTGGACTATAGATTAGATAGGAATCATTTGGAGCCCAGTCCACAGTCAGCAAAACAGCTGGAAGGTAATACACAGTTGCACAATCTGGTCGATGTCTGGAGGAATGCCAACCCAAAGGTGATACAGTACACCTGGGTGAGGCCGGGTTCTAGCATTATGTTGCTAGCCAGGCTGGATAGATTTTATACCTTTAGACATCATGTCAATTTGATCGGTGGCTGCCATTTCACCCCCACCTGACCACTGACCACTGTCTCATCACTGTGAGTGTCACCCTGCCTCCTGTCCGGCTGTGCAGTGCCTACTGGCTTTTCAATAATAGCTTGCTGCAGGACAGGATTTTTTGTAATTCTTTTCTTTTCTTTTGGCAGAGATGGAGATTAGAGCGCCCTAGGTTTGCCTCCCTGAGAAAGTGGTGGGACATTGGCAAGGTTAAGACCAGGCTCTTCTGCCAGAAGTACACTGAGCATAGGAGTGACAGCTTAAATGAATCTATGAAGGAGTTAGAAGGAGAGATTCAGGTGCTCCACCGAGCCTTGGATGCTGGAGATTCGGGGGCATTAGAGGACCTCAAAGCTATGCAGCAGGCATTGTCAGAGCTGCTGGGGACGTGGGCTCGAGGGGCAATGGTGCGCTCGCAGTTCCAGAGCCTGACACAGATGGATGCGCCCATCAAGTTCTTCTTTGGGCTGGAATGCAGGCGGCAGCAGAGCAGGGTGATGCTCTGCCTGAGGACGGCTGAGGGCCGCGTGCTGCAGGATGGGCAAGAGATGTGTAGTCATGCCACATAGTTCTGTAGGGAGCTGTACTCCGCAGAGCCGGGCAGCCTGGAGCAGCAGCAGCAGTTTCTGTAGGGTCTGCCTAAGGTCCCACAGGATGGGGTGAAGGGGTTAGAGGCCCCACTAACCCTGGCAGAGCTGACCTGCGCAATGCAAGAGCTCAATAAGGGCTGGGCACCGGGGCTGGATGGGCTCACCTGCTCTCAGTGCTGTAGGAGGGCCTGTGAGCTGGTCTGCTGCCCATTAGCTGTCGTACAGCTGTTCTGACCCTGCTGCCCAAGAAGGGGAATCTGTCCTCCATTGTGAACTGGAGGCCAGTGGCGCTGCTGTGTCAGGACTATAAGATCCTGTCTAAGGCTCTGGCTAAGCGGCTCAGAGACATCATGCCGGCCGCAGAATTTATTCAGCTGCTGTACTGTCATGTGTTCAGTGTGCTGAAGATCAATGGTGGCCTGAGTGAGCCTATCCCCATCCATGGAGGCATCAGACAGGGCTGCAGTCTGTCAGGGATGCTATACTTCCTTTCTATCGAGCCCCTGCTGCACAGGCTGAGGCAGTTGCTAGCCGGGCTGTCCATCCCTTGTCACCCAGAGCAGGCGGTCAGGGTGTCGGCCTACGCTGCTGAGACACAGTCTGGCCAGCGAGACATCCAGGTCATTGTGGGAGTGTCTGGAGGAGTTCAGCAGGGCCTCCTCAGCCAGGGTCAACTGGGGCAAGAGCAGCGCTCATCTGGTTGGGGTGTGGGAGGGTTCTGCCCCCCCTGCCCTCCCTGCGGGGCTGCAGTGGTCTCTCTCAGGCCCTCGGGTGCTGGGTGTGACTTTGGGGGAGACGCAGGAGAACTGGGCTGTCCTGCTGGAGAGGGTACAGGGCCGGTTGAGGGCATGGCACTTGCTGCTGCCCCAGCTCTCCCTCAGGGGGAGAGCAATTGTTATTAATAACTTGGTGGCCTCCATGCTCTGGCACACTTATGACTGTCTGGACCCCCCACCGGCCCTGGTGTCCCAGATACAGACCCTGCTCCTGGATTTCTTCTGGGATGGGCTGCACTGGGTGCGCAAAGCAGTGCTATACCTGCCGCTCCAGGAGGGGGGACAGGAGTTGGTTGATCTGTTAAGCAGGCTGAGTGCCTTTCGGCTGCAGGCAGCTCAGAGGCTCCTGTACCCTCCAGATCCCCAGTGTCTCCCGCCCTGGACACTTGTTATGACAGACACATGTTTTTACTTAAGACACGTCCCAATATACTTCCTTCCCTGCCTGTTTTTTATAGTACTGTTTTAGAGGTGTGGCAGCGCTTCTCTCTGGGTAGGGAGCTGGGGGGCAGCAGTCTGTATTGGCTTTTAGAGGAGCCACTGCTCTGGAACCCCGGTTTTAGCTGTCCACTCCTGCTCTCCAGCAGCCTCAGGTCAGTCCTGCTTAAGGTCGACGTGATCCGACGTGAGGGATTTGTTGGATTTAAACAGGGGACAGTGGGTTGGTGCCGACAGCCTGGCTGCCAGGCTGGGTATGAGGTCACTGAGAGTCGTAACCAGATTTCTCTGGGCAGTACAGAACGCCCTTCCCATAGGCGCTGTGGAGCGGCTTTTCCAGGCTCTCACGCAGCACTGCTGGCCCAAGGACCCTGACACCGTCTTTCCCCTTGTTTGTCTGTGTCTCTCAGTCCCCCCTAGCTCATCAGGCCGCCTACTGTCGCCTGACAGTCTGTGTAGTGTGCCTGTCTCCACAGCTCATCGTCAGGAGCTCAATCAGCTCAGTGTGAGGGAGCTGCACCATCAGCAGCTGCAGCCCCTCCCTGACACCCCCTGGAGGGAGCACCTGGCTCTGGGTGAAGATGCCTGCCCGGCCTGGAGGAGCCTGAACAAGCCCCCGCTTTTGCATGGCTTCTGCATGGCGTCATCGCAACAAACTCTATTGCACATACACTGGACCCCAGAGTGAGCGACACCTGTCCCTACTGAGGGGAGAGAGAGACTCTTTTTCACTCTTTCTGCCACTGCCCTAGATTCCCTGCCCTAGATACCCTGTTCACTGCACTGGAGAGCCTGTTCAAGCAGCTGGGCCTCCTTTTCTCACGCACTGTGTTTATTTTGGGAGTCCAGTACAAGCAGCGCCAATGACATGTTTGTCAGTTAGCAAACTTTCTAGTGGGGCAGGCTAAACTGGCTATCCTGAGCAGTAGGAGAAGTCAGACTGAGCGCAGCAGCAACAGTGTGCACTCTCCCTCTTCAGGTCTCTCGTAAGCTCCAGAGTGCGATTACAATTTCTACAGCCTGACGGGAGACCTGGACACTTTTCTGCAGATGTGGGGGGTCGGGGCTGCCCTCTGTGCCATTGACTTTGGACATTTAAACCAACTGGTTTAATTCACTTGAATATTTTACTGGTAGCACGTGTGTAGTGGTTTTTATTGAGCGTTTTTAGAATAGGCTGTGTTTTTTTATTGTTTTTTAGGTGTTTCTAGTTTGTTTTAAATGTTTTGTTAGTATTTCTTTAGTAAAATAAAGGTGTTAATATTCAAAAAATCTATCTCTCTCTCTGTCTCTCTCACACACACACACACACACACACACTCTCTATCTCTCTCTCTCTCTCTCACACACACACACACACACACTCTCTATCTCTCTCTCTCTCACACACACACACACATACACAGCCAGCAAGACTCACTAAGCCAGCCAGCTCAGCGATGACATCAGGAACCTCTCTCTGAGCTGACTGCTATGACATCACAGAGCACGTGCATTCCGTTGCTTGCCGTCTGTCAACCACTCAGTCACTGCCAGCCAGACTGTCAGGCTGGCTGGATGGGGGGGCTGTTTGCTGCTGCTGCGTACCTTAGCAAGCTTATTTGCTTGACCGGCCTTCCTCCTCTTCCGCCCACATGCCCACCTATGCCCGATCTGCTGTTCACCTGGATCACAGCTCCGCCCCAACAAGGCAGAGCCTCCCAAGAATGGTACAAACTCATCCACATTCCCCTCCATGGAAAGCTTTAACAAAAGGCAAAAGCGTTATAAGTAGTGAAGAGGAACCCGAGTCCAAGACGCTTCCGACCAGCCATACATATTTGTGTGTATTAAAGATCACATTTTATTACATTTTGTTTTTCTGTACTATATTACATCTTATTGTGATTTATAATTATATTGTTTATTGCTTTGACAATACAAATGCACTGAATTGAGAGAGAGAGAGAGAGAGAGAGAGAGAGAGAGAGAGAGAGAGAGAGAGAGAGAGAGAAAGAGAGATAGAAAGAGAAGTGCTAGGGCACATCTGTAACATAAACTAGGGAACATTCGTCACATGCTTAGGGAACATACATATCATACAGGGAACATTTGTAAAATGAATTAGGGAACCTTTGTGACATACTAAAAGGACATATACTGGTAAGATGTTGGGCACATTTGAAACAACAAAAATGGCATTTGGTTATTTATTAGGGACATTAATACCAGTCTGTGCAAATATCTATGCATATTCCAATGTTTGCTGCAGGACTTACAGATTGAGTGAGGGGGTCAATATGTTTTGATTCAGAACTAACCACTGCTTCCTCAATTTTGTTTTAAACATAATTTAAAAGAAAAGTGGGCTATACATTGGTCTGGAAAAATGCAGCAATGGTCCCTAAAGCAATTCTTTTTGTTTTTTGACACAATTCCTTAAACCCATTTTCTGTAAAATATGTTATCAACATGCATTAATATATCATCCAAACTACAATCATACTAATAATGAAAATGTTCATATTATTATATTCTAATGGTTCTAGTCTATTGTGTATTGTATTTATTATCAGGCCCTTCTCTTATGTTTTACAGTTGTTATTATTATTCCGTACAATACAGGGATTAAATTAAGCATTAAACCACAAAGTATTGGCTACAGTAATGATGCCTACTTCAGTGTTCATATGCATACAGTTTCTGAGGTCTGGACCACTGCACAGTAGTCCCTGGAGTTGTAGTCCAGACCACTGCAAAATTCGTGCTGAAGTGATCTGGATCACCACGCAATGGCCCAAGGACCACTGCAAACTTGGATTTCAATGTTTTTGTGTAATCCTTGTTGCAATAGCAACTACCATGTTCCTTTGTGGTGAGCTGGTTAATTCTGTTCTTTAACATTGAAGAGAAAAATTAACATGAATAAACTTACTGTTGAAGATCATTATTGTATTATTTTTATTTCTTGGCAGACGCCCTTATCCAGGGCGACTTACAACATAAGTGCAAAAATACAGAGAAGTACAAGGCATCAATCATTACAAATTCAACTTAGCAAAAAAATATCGCAATTCAAAATACATTTTAAAAATTCCAATTACAATTTACACAAGTACAGTAAAAGACTTCCTACATCCTGGACGGTGAAAGCTAAGTGCTCTCAAGATGTAGGGTTACAGACTAGGGCTACAGGAAAGGGAGCAAGGAGGAAAACATTCAAGAACGAGAGGAGCATAATAAGCTGAAGTGCTATCTAGCAGGGATAGAGGACTAATATTACAAGTGCGGTCGGAAGAGATGCGTCTTGAGTAAGCGCCGGAATGAGGTCAAGGACTCTGCTGTTTTGACTTTGGTGGGCAGGTCATTCCACCACCGAAGTCAAAACAGCAGAGTCCTTGACCTCATTCCGGTACTTGTGTAACCCTTGTGTAAGATGTAACCCTTACCCAGTGGCTAACCCTTACTCTATGTTACAAATGTTCCCTAAAAGCTTATTTTGCAAGATCAATAAAGAACCTTTAGGAATTTTAAACTTTTTAAGATACACATAGGTAATACCAATGTGCTTTCACAATGCCGAAAATAATAATGCGTTTATCTTTAATAGTGAAAATATTGTATAGATGTATATCTTTCATATACACAAATAGAAAAAAATGGTTTCCAAACCGAATATAGAACTGAAACTTTCAGACAGTCCATGAAAAATCGAATGTAAACATTTACACTTCTTAACAATTCTATATATCATTTATATTCATAACCCTAACCCTAACACTAACCCTAACTTTAAGTTACAAATGTTCCCTAAACACTTAATTTGCAGGATCAATAAAAAACTGTAAGGATTTTTTAAACTTTTACTGACACACATAGTTAATAGCAATGTGTTATAACTTTTCCAAAAATAATAATCCGTATATCTTTAATTGTTTTGACATTATTAAGATATAATGCATCTATCACATAGGGAACAATTGTTACATAATAGGAAAAACCTACAAATGATGTAACTTTGAATATATTTAATATTACAGCATACAATTTGGCAGGCTTCATAATAATGGAATTTATGACATACTCTGTTAATATCAAGCAAATAGCATTTGTTGTTCATGAGAAAAAATATATATAATCAAAGCTATCAGACTTTAGCACGTGGTGAATGATTATACAGCATTTGTTGCAGCTTCGTAAGACCTAATTTTAAACGTTGTTGGTAAATTAGATACAAAGTGAGGACCCTCTATTTGCATTTGTTCCCCTGTATTATTGCTAAAATAAAGTTTTACTGACATTTTACTGACACTACCACTGCATAGGACACATCTGTATCATGAACGCTACTGAATGGCACATACATTGAAAACTACGGAGAATTGAGACTTATTCAATTTACACTTCTTAAATCATCTTGAAACGTTTCCAACCAAGGCAAAACCCACTTGAAATACGTTCATTCACATTTTTGGTAAACAAAAAGAGAGATTGTTACATATGCTCCCTATGATGCATCTACAGAGACAGAGAGAGAGAGAGAGAGAGAGAGAGAGAGAGACAGACAGACAGACAGGCAGACAGACACTAACACAGCCACCCACTCTCCCACTCACACACACACACACACACACACACACACACACACAGTATCTCTCTCTCTCTCACACACACACACGCACACACACACACACACTCTATCTCTCTCTCTCTCTCTCTCTCTCAAAATTCAAATTCAAATTCAACGTGCTTTAGTGGCATGACCAAAAAGAAGTATTGCCAAAGCAATGGTGACAAACAACAGTTTTGAACATATATATGTACATTTGCATACAGAAATACACAATATGTATGTTAAAAACAGGTAACTGATTAATTTCAATTAATAAAATTCAATCATAGTTCAGAGAGACATAAAACTGATATTGATAGTAATAATTGGGTGTAGCATAGGTGTCATTGCCTGTGTCCAGGGGTGTCCCCTGTGTGAGTGGACTGAGTATCCACTGTGTCCCTCAGGCTGTGGCAGGCAGCTGTATACTGGGCTGCCAGTAATATGCAGCTGGTCTCCTCTCCCAGAAGGACTGGCACTTTCTCCGAGACTGGCAGGTCTTGAAATCTCTTATAGAGATCTGCTATTTTGGGGACAAATTTTGCTCATAAATGTTTATATTTTTCACATTTTAGAATAAAGTGCAGCTCTGTCTCGACCTCTCGGCGTTGGCAGTGGGGACACAGCCTGTCCTCTCTGGGCAGCCAAGTCTGCCTGTGTCGGCCCGTCTCCATGGCCAGGCTGTGCTCACTGAGCCTGTATTTGGTCAGGATCCTTTTGTGTTTTTCGTTCGTTATTAATTTAATGTTTTCTGACAATGTGTAGTGTCTTTTTAGGGCCCAATAGCACTGCAGTTTACTTTGTGCTTGTGTGTGTATTTCCCAATGGGTGATGTAGTTTTCTTTGTGCTGTGTGATAATTTGGTTGACTCTGATTGTGTGCATGTGTGTGTTGCTGTCCTGAGGCTGGCCGGTGTCGGTGTGTGTCTGCGCAGTGAGCCTGCGGACCAGCTGGCTGAGGGGGCTCCTCTCTGGGTTCAGCTCTTGGCATTGCAGGGCCTTGTGGTGGTAGGAGTGTGTGTCGCTGTTTATTAGATGGAGCCAGAATTTAATTGCCCTTTTGTGTATGTTGATTAATAATGGGTATTGGCCTAATTCTGCCCTGCATGCGTTGTTCGGTGTTTTCCTTTGCACCTGTAGGATATTTTTATGCAAGGTTTCTATTGGGTGTGTGTCCCATTGAGCAAACTCCTGCCCTGTGAGGGGACCCCACACCTCACTGCCATAGAGAGCAATGGGCTGGATTATGGATTCAAATATTTTTAGCCAGATTTGTACAGGTATTTTTATGCAAATGTGTCTCTTTATGGCATAGAAGGCCCTGCGCGCTTTCTCTCTCAGTGTCTTCACCGCCGTGTTGAAGCTTCCTGTTGAGCTGAGTGTGAGGCCTAGGTATGTGTAGTGGGTGCAGTGTTCGATGGTGCTGTTTGCTAAAGTGACGTGGTACCAAGTTCCCTGAGGCCTGGCCTTTTTCTGGAATATCATGGTATTTGTCTTTTTCATGTTTACTGCCAGGGCCCAGGTCTGACAGTACTGCTCCAGCAGTGCCAGGTTCTGCTGCAGCCCCTGCTCTGTGGGCCACAGCAGCACCAGGTCATCTGCGTTGAGCAGGAACTTGACTTCTGTGTCATGTAGGGTGAGGCCGGGGGCTGCAGATTGCTACAGCATTGTGGCCAATTCATTGATGTAAATATTGAATAGCGTTGGGCTCAGACTGCAGCCCTGCCTCACCCCACGCCTCTGAGTGAAGAACTCTGTTCTTTTATTGCCAATTTTAACTCCGCACTCGTTTCCTGTATACATTGATTTGATGATGTCATATGTTTCACCCCCTACACCACTTTGGAGAAGTTTGTAAAATAAACCTTTGTGCCAGAATGAATCAAATGCTTTTTTTAAATCTATGAAACAAGCAAATATTTTATTTTTATTTTGGTTGACGTGTTTGTCAATGAGGGTGTGTAGGGTGTAAATATAATCGGTTGTGCTGTGTTTTGGGAGGAAGCCAATCTGACTCTTACTCAGGACACTGTGCTCGGTAAGGAAGGCCAGTATCCGGGCGTTAATGATACTGCAGAACACCTTCCCCAGGTTGCTGCTCACACAGATGCCCCGGTAGTTATTAGGGTCCAATTTGTCTCCACTCTTATGAATCGCGGTGATCAGTCCTTTATGCCAGCTGTCAGGGAAGTGGCCCACACTGAGCACCAGGTTGAACAGCCGTAGCAGGGCCTGCTGTAGCTCAGGGCTGCTGTGTTTCAGCATCTCGTTGGAGATGCCATCAGGCCCGCATGCTTTCCTGGGCAGCAGGGCGCGCAGCTTCTCCTGCAACTCCTGCTCAGTAATAGTTGAGTCCAGGGGATTCTGGGTGTCTTTAAATGCCAATTCCGTTCTTTTTAGTTTCACACTGATGTCATGCTGAGCTGATTTCTCAGTGTGGTGAATGTTTTCATAAAGTCTTTCAAAGTGGTTTTTCCAAAAATCTCAATTTTGAATGGCCAATTCTTCAGGTTTTAATTTATTACATTTTTTCCAGTTTTCCCAGAATCAATTTGTGTTAATGGACTCTTCGATTATTGTCAGTTGCTTTCGGGTGTGTTGTACTTTTTGATCTAAGTGTTTCTTTGTTCCTCAGATCCTTCCTTATTCTATTTCACTCCTTAACAAACCAATTCTCCTCTTTGTATTTTGTTGGGATGTTCTTTTTTATTTTCAATTTTGACTGTAAAGCTGCTTTTTCAAATATATGATTTAAGTATTTTATAGCCAGATGTATTCCTTCTTTACTATGTTGATTTGGGGTGACCAGAAAGGTGTGTATTAGTGATTGGATGTCTTGATTGCCAGTTGCTTTCTGGTACTCTTGTGTGCTGTCTGGAGCCCATCTGTAGGAGTGTCCGAGGCTGTACAGCTTGCTGGGCTGTGTGTGAGCGCTGCTGCTGTGCTCTGTCCTCTTCAGGAACACAGTGATTTGGCTGTGGTCTGATAGAGGTGAATGCACTGAGAGAAGGGGTCTAGGTTTGTGATGGCATAGTCTACCGTGCTGCTGCCAAGAGCTGAGCTGTAGGTGTATCTTCCCAGAGAATCTCCCCGGATCCTGCCATTCACGATATACAGTCCCAGTCCCTGACAGAGCTGCAGTAATTTTTGCCCGTTTTTATTCACTCCCCTGTCATGGCTGTGTCTGAGGGAGCTGATGGGGGTGTTTAAGGGGGTGTGGCCGAATATGTGGCTGTCTCCCTGTGTGCTGGTGAAGTCAGGCAGGCTGCCTGTCCGGGCGTTCAGGTCCCCACAGATCAGCACACTTCTCTGGACCTGGAAGTGGCAGACCTCAGTCTGGAGGTTGGGGAAGATCTCCTCATTGTGATATGGGGATTCTGAGGGGGGAACATACACGGCACACAGGAACACATCGGTTTGTGTAGAAATTATTTATTTGCTTATTTTAAGCCATATGTGTGACTCTGCTGTTTTGATAGGCTGTATGGAGTCACTGAGCTCTGCTTTGTACCAGATTATTATGCCCCCGGAGTCCCTGCCGTGTCTGACGGAGGGCTTCTTCAGGGAGGGCACTATGACCTCTCTGTAGCCTGAGGGACAGTGACTGGACACGTCTGCCCGACACCATGTCTCTTGCAGGATGATGACATCCTTGTCTCTCACTCTATCTCTGAACTCCGGGTCTGTGCTCTTCAGCCCGAACACTGAGGAGCCCAGGCCCTGGATGTTCCACATGGTGATAGATAGGGATCGCATTTCTTTCTACTCTAATTAAGCAATTTATATACTACTTTCGAATGAGATATATCTGGAAATGTGTGAGGTGGAAAGTAAACATGTAAATAAATAGTAATACTGGTGATATGTAAAAATAGGAAACGAATAAATTAAAAAAATAAAAAATAAAAAACTCCTGACTTACACTCCTATATACATACGCATACACACATATATCTACATATATACACATATATGTAAGCATCCATATATCTACATAATTTTTAGAAAATGCCCATATATATCAGTATATAACTACATTTATACAGGGGTGATTTTCGGATGTGGTAATAGCTAGTCACCTCCTGCAGTGGTTTCTTTGTTATGCACAGTTACTTATCTTATCAGTCGGGTGCAGATGAGGTTGAGCAGGTGTCGTCCACTCTGCTGACCGCTGCTGCGTAGTTGCGCTGGCTGTGCTGCTTGGCTGCTCTGTGCATGTTCTGGATGGGCTCCACTCTGGGTCTGCTGTTCTGTGGTCGGGCGTATCCAGGTTGGGGTCTGCGGTGTCCGGGCTGGGGAAGGTGGTGTGCAGGTGGAGGGCGGGGGCTCCCAGGGGCCGCTCTCCTGATTGGCTCGGGGTTGTTCTGGGTGGTGTGGGTGCTGGAGAACCTTCTGTGGCCATGTGGGGGGCTGTCTGGGTTTCGGCCCAGGGCGATGTCTTTGAGTGTCTTTGCGAAGACGCTCACTGCTTGTTTGTGGAGATTGACGTTGTCAAACAAGCTGTGGGCCCCAAGAGTGGGGTGGTGTGCCAGGTGCACATTTGGCATCAGAGCACATCCCCGAGAGATCTCAGCGTTGATCATGTGGATGGTGTTGGGGTGGAAGGCCTTCCTGTGCAGCAGGGTGGAGATGATGATTTTGGCGTGGGTGAAGGTCTGGGTGGCCCTCTCCGCCACTCTTCTGATGGAGCTGGCCACCTTGTCCTGCTGGGTCCTCAGGTCGTTTGTGCCTGTGTGTATAATAATATGGCTGGGGGAGCCGAGGCTCTTCTCGGACAGCTGCTGAATGGCCCTCTCTGTGGTCGGACACCAGACCTTGGAGATCTTGCCATCAGGGAAGAGCCGCCTCTCATTTATGAGTTTGCCATTTGAGTCTATCAGCAGGGCTACTTCAGTGTTCTTCTTCCTGGTAGTCTTTCTGCGTGAGGGGGTCTCATCTGTGTTTGGTTCAGCCTGTGTGTGTGGTGCGCAGGTTTTGTTAGTGGTTTCGGGCTCAGGGTGTGTGTGAGTGCTGGGTGCAGTGTGTGTGTCTGAGTCAGGGTGTGTGTGTGTGTTGGGTGCACTGTGTGTGTCGTGCTCAGGGTGTGTGTGTGTGCTGGGTGCACTCTGTGTGTTCGGGTCGGGTTGTGTGTGTGTGTTGGGTGCAGTGTGTGAGTGGTGTGTTGTGTGAGAGTCAGTATGTCTGGATGTCATTGGGGTGGGAGGGCTCTGCACATTGTGCACTGCTGGGTTTCTTGAGGGCTAGTTGTTGTGGGCAGTGAATTTGTATAGCTTCTCCTTCAGGCTCTGCACTGTCTTGTCTCTGCGTTGCAGTTCCTCTCTCAGGGCCGTCAGCTCCCTCCTCATGGCCTCCCTGTCCTGCTGCAGCTCCCTCACCTCTTCCCTCAGCTCCCTCACTGTGACCTTGTGCTCGTGTTGGACTCTGTTGAGCTGGTCTGTTAGCTGCTCTGTGGTGTTGGAGGTTGTGAGCATGGCCAGCACCAGCTCTTTTAGCTCCATCAGCTCCACCTCCAGCAGGGACATGTTCTCCCTCAGCTGGGACACTGTGTCGGTGTCTGAGGGGTGTCCTGCGCTGGGATGCGTGTGGATTCCTCGCTGTTCTCTGGCGCGGCGCTCTCCCCTCCGTTCACTGGGCAGTGTGGGGCTGGACTCTCCTCCTGTGTGGCTGCGTCTGTGCTCTTTTGGACACGTCTCTCCTTTTTCTCTCTGTCAGCCAGCGTTTTCAGTGAGTGGAACTGATTTTCAAAGGTGCCCAGGCTGCCCTCGCTGCCCTGTATTAAGACTGTTCCAGTGTGGTACAGATTGATTGTCAGCATGGAGGTGTCTGGGTTATCCTCCTCACTGATTGACACCTGCCTTCCTTTACTGATGCCTCTCCTTTTAATGTGCCTGTACAGTTGACAGATGGCAGCGTGCCAGGCGTCGGTGTGCTCGGTGTAGAAGACCAGGTTGCTGGTGACTTGCTGGTCTCCAGTCTGAGAGAAGTCGGCTCTGAGAGTCTCTGGGTTGTCCTTCAGTATGTGTTGTCTGAGACTCTTCCTGGCCTGAGCGTTCTTCAGGTGCTCTGGGTAATGGATCGCACAGCTCCTGCTCCTGCTCATTGTATCTTTTATGAATTGATACTTTCAAATTCAAACCTCTGTCACTTTTCAAATATCAACAGCTTTTCAGTATAGACACAGTTCTGTGTTGATTATACTGTATGCTGTAATATTGAATATTTTCAAAGTTACATCATTTGTTTGTTTTTCCTATCATGTTACAAATGTTCCCTATGTGAAAGATGCATTATATCTTAACATTGTCAAAACAATTAAATATATACAGATTATTATTTTCCGTAAAGTTATATCACATTGCTTGACAGTTTTTTATTGATCCTGCAAAATTGGGAAAAGTGTTTAGGGAACAATTGTAACTTAAAGTTAGGGTTAGTGTTAGGGTTAGGGTTATGAATATAATTGATACATAGAATTGTTAAGAAGTGTAAATGTTTACATTACATTTTTCATGGATTGTCTGAAAGTTTCAGTTCTATATTCGATTTGGAAACCGTTTTTTCTATTTGTGTATATGAAAGATATACATCTATGCAATGTCTTCACTATTAAAGATAAACGCATAAAAATTTTCGGCATTGTTAAAGCTCATTGGTATTACTGTGACATTAGTTTAATATTGAGAAATATAAATATATATGAAAAGGTATCGTGAAAGAAATTAGAAACACCGTATACATTATTTTACTTTATAGCAGGGAGGAATCGCTATGTGTTATGTTGTTCCCCCAAGAACATATTATTTGAGTTGCATGTTGTAAAGCCGGACAGGTTAGAGTGACGCACGTCTTTGTGTTCTGGATAGAGAGGAGTAGTGGCGCTGCACTGCTGTGCTCGGCATTGTATTTGTACCTGCAACTCGGTTCATAAGAGACATAAACAAAAGTGCCAGGAACAATAAATTGTGTCAAGGAGTCCTGATGTAAACTGAACCCCAAACAACATGTCTACCTCCGAAGAGACTCGTTTCACGGTTTACAGACTGGCGGCAGCGAGGGATATTGTTTGCTTTAGTTTTTTCTCTACCGAGGCCGGATGCAGTGAGCTGTGCTTGCGGGTGACTGAGACAAAACCATGTCAGTGGTGAGTGAACTGTACTGTTAAAATCGGAAAATAATAATTAAAAAAACTTACGAAAGTAATAAACAGCTATGTCAAGTCAATTAACCGCAAATAGCTAAGTTACACAAGTATAAAAAAAAAAAAACATGGAAAATCCGATAGACAGATTGATTAATGTTGACGCAGCAAATGAAAATGAAGCGATTAATGCAGAAAGACGCACGAATACGACAGAGTAACACATGATCGTGTTGAGCTGCCTCCTTGCTTTCACGGAGATGGGAAGGATAAAGAAAGTTTCTCTCTGTGGAACACGCGTCTGGAATTGGCTGTAAAAGCTGCACAAACAGCACCAGGATCTTGCAACAATTGTACCAACACGTTTAAGTGCTGATGCACTGCCATACTGGGTTTCTTTACCCTCTGAAATGCAAAAAGACTATGCTAAAACAGTAGACAAATTAAAATAAGTCTTTGGAAGAAAATAATACCTACTGCATTTTCAAACTTTTGTTAATGCAAGACCCCGTCAGCCTAAAGAAGCATTAGAAGTTTATGCAGCCGAAGTAAGCAGACTTGTGCAAGAGGCGTTTCCCAATTACGGACAGCCAGCTATTGAAATGGAGCGTTTTAGACGTTTTGTTGCTGGTTTAGACCCAGTGCTGCAGGCAAAGTGTTATGAGCATGGTGCAAGTAGATTGGAGGAAGCCCTAAAAATGGCTTGCAAGTGGGAGCGGGTCAGGAAGCATTAAGAACTGCCTCTTCACATTTCTAAAGCACAATAAATGAGAAGGTTCTGGAACAACCATCTATATGTAAATCTGGAAATATCCTAACAGCTATGGTGTCAAGCAAGTCCATTTCATCTACGTCAGAGGAATCCCCCAAATTACTACAAGCTATTGCAGATTTAACTGCAGATGTTAAAGCACTCAGAGTAGAGGTGAGCCAGTTGAAGCAACAGCAAGAAAATCTCAAACATGTGCACAGCCAGTACAAAGAGGGGAAAAAGGACCGTCAGCCCTCTCCAGAATGGATGAAACAAGAGAAATATCGTGCATCACGAAAAGCATCCCCTGATGGGTATAATTCTTCCTCTAGATCACAACGAGATGTTTCTTCGCCTTTATAGAAACATGTCTCCTGGACCAAGACCCGGACATCATTCCCTACATAGGCAAAAATATGAAAGGTGGTCTCCATCACCAAGCAACCGTTACTATTCAATAACTAACAGTCCTAGCAATCGCTATCACTCATCTCACCCTGATCAGCACTGCAGTTCAAGATATTCTCGTAGTCCATCTGCATCCTACTCACACTCAAGGGACAGGTACACCAGGAGAACACCCAGTCCACATCACCATGAGAGAAGGCCTGATTGCAGATACAGCAAACGTCATCTTTGCTTTGATTCTGAGGATCCCACCTATCAGGGAAACAAGTGGTAGCAGGTGCTACGGGCCAAGTAGCTGCTACATTGAATTACAGGGGCCCAGAGTCTGAAGCTTCAGCGTTAAACGACTCTCCAACTTCATATTGTTTTGCTGTTATTGAAGACACTGCTGTTCAAGCCTTCATTGATACTGGTTCACAAATTTCTTTGATCAGTGAAAATTTAAGAATGTCAATTCCAGCACTGAAGACAAAGTCCATCAGAAAGACATACGTGTTGGCAAGGTCAGTGACTGGTGAGTGCCTTGATACTCTTGGAACACTAACCATTAGTATTAGACTTGGAGAGGAGGTTTTTCTTCATGATGTTCAAGTGATAAGAAATTCCAATCAAGCTGTCATAATCGGATGGGATTTTCTGCAGAAACACCATGCAGTGATTGATGTACAAGGACAACTACAGTTGTGGAACTGGAAAGTCCCACTGTTGTTTTCTAAGCAAATCACACCTCTTTGTTGCAATGCTGTGACATTTGTGCCAATCTACATTCCTGCAATGACTGAGATGAATATCATGGCAAAGTTGCAGCCATTTACAGAAAATCAAATCTCAACTCCAAATTACTTAGGAATACTGGAACCTGAAGCATGCAACTACCCAGGTCTGTTTGTTGCCAGAACAATGTCTCCAGCGACGAAAGGATTAACAACCGTTGGTGTCATGAATCCTACCAATGACGACTGCCATGTCCCAAGTAACACACCACTGGGAAATTTTTACTCTCTGATAAATCAGGGAGGTGAAGAGTTCCAGGTTATTGAGGCTACTGTGCACAATATCAGGAAGACAGAAGGCACAAAGTTACCCACAGTGGACTTCAGTCAGTCTAAATTGAGTGATCCACAAATGGACCAGCTGGAGAACTTACTTTTGAAGTATTGTGATGCGTTTAGTTCACATGAACATGACTATGGCTGCACAGATGCTGTAAAGCACCACATTCGAACTGGAGATGCCCTACCGATCCGCCAACATGCATACAGGACTTCTCCAGCTTTGAAGCAGGAAATAGAAAAACAAGTTCAGCAGTTGCTGGCCCATGACCTCATTGAGGAGAGCTGCAGCCCTTGGGCTTCACCTGTTGTTTAAGTCAAGAAAAAGGACGGCAGCTACAGATTTTGCAATGACTTCAAGAAATTAAACCCTGTCACCATACGGGACTCGCATCCCTTACCACGGATTTCTGAAGCTTTGGACAGCCTGGCAGGGGCATGCTGGTTTAGTACCATGGACCTGTCAAGTGGTTATTGGCAATTTCAGCTGGCATCAGAAGACCGGGAGAAGACCGCATTTACCACCGGCAGCGGCTTATACCATTTTAAGGTCATGCCAATGGGACTGACCAATGCACCACCTGCCTTCCAACGTTTAATGGAGCTTTTGCTTCATGGTCTACACTGGAAGATCTGCCTCATCTGTTTGGATGATGTTTTGGTTTTTAGCAAAACCTTTCCTGAACATCTGCAGAGTTTGGAAGATGTCTTTCTTCGCTTTTGAAAGGCAGGACTAAAGCTGAAGGCCAGTTAATGTTAGCTTGCACAGGATGAAGTCTCTTTCCTGGGACATGTAATCACCAAGGGTGGTCTCAGACCACATTCCACGAAGTTGGACAAAGTGAAAGATTGGCCAGCACCAAGAACACCTACTGAGGTGAGAGCTTTTGTGGGTCTCTGTTCCTATTACAAACGATTTGTTAAAAACTTTGCCCAAAAAGCTGCACCACTGCATTTGCTCACTCAGAAGGGAGTTGTTTTTCAATGGACCCCTGAATGTGAAGATGCCTTTTACTCTCTGAAGTGTGCTCTAACTGAACATCCAGTAGTGGCCTATCCAGATTTTTCTCTACCATTCTTACTCTACACCGATGCTTCTCAGAATGCAATTGGCTCTGTGCTCACTCAGGTTCAAGACAGAAAAGAAAGAGTGATTGCATACGCAAGCCTCACCCTCACTCCTTCAGAGAAAAAATGGTCTAAATATGATCTTGAACTCTGGGCAATAATCTGGTCTGTGTGGCACTTTAGGCACTTTCTGTCTGGCACCCCATTTAAAATTGTCACAGACCACAAACCATTGCTGAGTCTGAAGAAAAGTCCAGCTGATGGTGATCCCACAGGAAGAAGGGGACGTTGGATTCTAGAACTGGATGTGTACGACTGTGTAATTATTCACAGGGAAGGAGCACAGCATGCCAACGCTGATGCTTTATCCAGAAGACCGGACATTTCTCAGAGTAGTAAGGGAGTGCAGTGTTTACTTGTCACCTCACAGAAACAGAAAAGTATGTCATCTACTGACATGCAAAACAGTTGGTCTTCTGAACTACAGCCTGAACAAACTGTTCCTGTAAGACAAACCTGTGAAGATTTAGCAATAGACATTGATGAACTGAAGCAGAAACAAACAAGCGGATGTCATTCTGAGAACTGTGATGAAATGGAAAGAAATGGATAACCGAAGACCTACTGCACGACGAATCAAAATCTCCCCGTCAGCTCTGAAAAAGCTCTGGTATGAGTTTCCTCGCCTGACTTTGGAAAATGGGATCCTCTGTCAAAAAATTAAAACCTTTCTGCAGAAAGCCTATACTTACCAATTGGTTCTTCCTGAATCCCTCATTCAGACAGACCTCACTTACCTACATGGAAATGTCTTCAGTGGACATTTAGGGACTGAACGAACTTTGCAGAGAGCCAGAAAAATCTGCTATTGGCCTTACATGTCATGTGACATTTACAACTTCTGTACAGAGTGTTTAACATGTCAGACTCGCAGTGCTCCAACACCAAAAGCTAGAGCTCCTTTACAACCTATTGTGGTGGATCGTCCATTCCAGAAAATTGCTGCTGACCTCACTGAGCTACCAGTCACTTCTCAAGGCAACAGGTATGTTCTTGTTGTAATGGATGATTTTACATGCTATGTGAATCTCTTTCCTTTAAAAGATCAGCGTGCAACAAGTGTAGCTCAATGCTTGTTTGAAGACTTCATCCGTCAACATGGTATACCTGAGTCCATCCACACTGACCAGGGCAGACAGTTTGAGTCTGATCTGGTGAAGCAGCTGTGTAGCAAGTTGGGAATTGAGAAGACACGAACATCTCCGTACCATGCCCAATCAGATGGCATGATGGAAAGACTGAACCGGACATTAAAAGACCAATTAGCTAAATACATCTACCAAAATGGAGGAGAATGGGACAAATACCTCTCACAGGTGGAACTTGCGTACAATTCAAGTGTACATTCCAGTACTGGATATACTCAATTTTTCCTTGCTCATGATCGGGAACCTTGTCTGCCTGTGGACGTTTTGTTGAACTGCAGTTCATTCACTACTCAAGCAACTCCGGGCACACCAGCTGCTTATGCCCAGGATGTCTTTAACCGCCTGTCACATGCTTTTGACATGGCCGCTGAGTAGTCGAAAGAATCTAAACTACTGCTAAAGACTCACTATGATCAAAAGCTTGCTTTTAACCCCTATGCTGAAGGTGATCTTGTTTTCCTTGATGATCCTGCCAATCAAAGGAATAAACTTACTCCTAGATGGAAAGGGCCATATAGAGTTCTGAAGAGGTTGGATAAAGACGGTTGTCCTGGCGTGACCTATGAAATCACTGACCCAAAAGA
The DNA here is from genome assembly GCF_036373705.1 of Amia ocellicauda. Taxonomy (NCBI): domain Eukaryota; kingdom Metazoa; phylum Chordata; class Actinopteri; order Amiiformes; family Amiidae; genus Amia; species Amia ocellicauda. The sequence continues at coordinate 44,766,774 of NC_089855.1, read as the reverse complement.
TCCACGATCCAAATCATGGATTGAATATTACAATCTGCTGAAGGCATACAAAGGTCCTTGGTCTGACTTACCTGCTCATCCAGAAGCACCTCCACAGCTGTTTAGAGATCCTGATGATGCACCTGTCAGTCCGCCATCAACACTGACGGCTTTGTCTGGAGACGTCCCTTACCCATTTCCAGTTCCAGCGAGCTCCAGTCATCACTCGATGCCGTCTCTCTCTCTTCTTTCTTCCACAGCTCCTGTCCAGAGGGATATGCTACCTGTTCCAGGTGTTGTTCCACAGCCTGTTCTAGCACTTGAGCCATGCCTAGGTGTCACCCATTCTTCCAGCCTTCGGGATGCCCAAGTCACAGTGCACCCAGAGACTGTGTCTTACCTCAGCGACGGCAGACTCCTGTGGCATTACCTGCTGGATGTACCTAGTGGTCGTAAAGTTATGAAACCTGACAAGTTTAAAGATTTAGTTATTTCGTAGTACATACCTGTTTTCATGTTACATTACAGTTCAATTCAGTAATGGCTTCTAATTTGTCATTCTTAAAAAAAAAAAAAGTTCCTATTGTACTGATATACATCTATTGTGATTAAATTACTGCAACATCAGTTTATCATTTGGAAAAACAAAGTGTATATATATATATATATAAAAAAAATGTAACATTAGAAAAACTGTATGATTTATTTAATTAAGAAATGAGGACGTTTTAAATAAAGTGGGGGAAGACTGAGACATTAGTCTATTATTGAAAAAAATAAATATCTATGAAAAGGTATCGTAAATGAAATTTGAAACACTTTATACATTATTTTACTTTATATCAGGGAGAAATCGCTATGTGTTATGTTGTTTCCCTAAGAACATATTTCAGTTGCATGTTGTAAAGCCGGACAGGTTAGAGTCACGCACGTCTTTGTGTTCTGGATAGAGAGGAGGTGGCGCTGCACTGCTGTGCTCGGCATTGTATTTGTAACTGCAACTTGGGCTCCAGCACCGGCACCATGTTGGTGGAAAAGCGCTAAGTGAGCTAACACTGAGCTCAGTCTAATGTCTGCTCTGGAGAGCTCACAGTGTGACCTAGTCGTGAGTTCACGTCTTTACTGGGTAGTTCTTGACAACTTAATTGACTCAATTCGTGGGCTTAATTGGTCAACATTACCATTGGTTGAAGGTATTCAGGGACTGATGTGTAGAGAGACTTATTAAACCTGCAGGATTGTGGTTTTCCCAGAACAGAATTAACCAGCTCACCACAAAGGAACATGGTAGGTGCTATTGCAACATGGATTACACAAAAACATTGAAATCCAAGTTTGCAGTGGTCCTTGGGCCATTGCGTGGTGATCCAGATCACTTCAGCACGAATTTTGCAGTGGTCTGGACTACAACTCCAGGGACTACTGTGCAGTGGTCCAGACCTCAGAAACTGTATGCATATGAACAGTGAAGTAGGCATCATAACTGTAGCCAATACTTTGTGGTTAAAATACTTAATTTAATCCCTGTATTGTACGGAATAATAATAACAACTGTAAAACATAAGAGAAGGGCCTGATAATAAATACAATACACAATAGACTAGAACCCTTAGAATGTAATAATATGAACATTTTCATGATTAGTATGATTGTACTTTGGATGATCTATTAATGGAAGTTGATAACATATTTTACAGAAAATGGGTTTTAGGAATTGTGTCCAAAAACTAAAAAAATTGTCTTAGGGACCACTGCTCCTTTTTTCCAGACCAATGTATAGACCACTTTTCTTTTAAATTATGTTTAAAACAAAATTGAGGAAGCAGTGGTTAGTTCTGAATCAAACATATTGACCCCCTCACTCAATCTGTAAGTCCTGCAGCAAACATTGGAATATGCATAGATATTTGCTCAGACTGGTATAAATGTCCCTAATAAATAACCAAATGCCATTTTTGTTGTTTCAAATGTGTCCAACATCTTACCAGTATATCCTTTTAGTATGTCACAAAGGTTCCCTAATTCGTTTTACAAATGTTCCCTGTATGTTATGAATGTTCCCTAAGCATGTGACTAATGTTCCCTAGTTTATGTTACAGATGTGCCCTAGCACTTCTATCTCTCTCTTTCTCTGTCTCTCACTCTCAATTCAGTGCATTTGTATTTTAAAAGCAATTGGACATGCATACATGCATACATGCATACATACATATATACATACATATGGAAAATTAACAATACAATTAAAAATCACAATAAGATGTAATAAAGTACAGAAAAACAAAATGCAATGAAATGTGATCTTTAATACACACAAATATGTATGGCTGGTCGGAAGCGTCTTGGACTCGGGTTCCTCTTCATTACTTATAACGCTTTTGCCTTTTGCTAAAGCTTTCCATGGAGGGGAACGTGGATGAGTTTGTACCATTCTTGGGAGGCTCTGCCTTGTTGGGGCGGAGCTGTGATCCAGGTGAACAGCAGATCGGGCATAGGTGGGCATGTGGGCAGAGGAGGAGGAAGGCCGGTCAAGCAGATAAGCTTGCTAAGGTACGCAGCAGCAGCAAACAGCCCCCCCATCCAGCCAGCCAGGCAGTCTGGCTGGCAGTGACTGAGTGGTTGACAGATGGCAAGCAACGGAATGCACGTGCTCTGTGATGTCATAGCAGTCAGCTCAGAGAGAGGTTTGTGATGTCATCGCTGAGCTGGCTGGCTCTGTGTGTCTTGCTGGTTGTGTGTATGTGTGTGTGTGAGAGAGAGAGAGAGAGAGAGAGAGAGAGAGAGAGAGAGAGAGATTTTTTGATTTTTAACACCTTTATTTTACTAAAAAAAAACAATTAAAACAAACTAGAAACACATAAAAGACATGAAAAAAACTCCCAACATAAAAACACAGCCTATTCTAAAAACACTCAATAAACACCACTACACACGTGCTACCTATAAAATATTCAAGTGAATTAAACCAGTTGGTTTAAATGTCCAAAGTATATGGCACAGAGGGCAGCCCCGACACCCCACATCTGCAGAAAAGTGTCCAGGTCTCCCGTCAGGCTGTAGAAATTGTAATGCAGTCGCACTCTGGAGCTTACGAGAGACCTGAAGAGGGAGAGTGCACACTGTTGCTGCACCCGCTAAGTCTGACTTCTCCTACTGCTCAGGATAGCCAGCTTAGCCTGCCCCACTAGAAAGTTTGCTAACTGACAAACATGTCTGTGGCGCTGCTTGTACTGGACTCACAAAATAAACACAGTGCTTGAGAATAGGAGGCCCAGCTGCTTGAACAGGCTCTCCAGTGCAGTGAACAGCAACTCTAATCTAGGGCAGTGGCAGAAACAGTGAAAAAGTGTCTCTCTCTCCCCGCAGTGGGGGCAGGTGTCGCTCACTTAGGGGTCCAGTGTATGTGCAAAAGAGTTTGTTGCGATGACACCATGCAGAAGCCATGCAGAAGCGGGGGCTTGTTCAGGCTCCTCCAGGCCGGGCAGGCATCTTCCCCCAGAGCCAGGTGCTCCCTCCAAGGGGTGTCAGGGAGGGGCTGCAGCTGCTGATGGTGCAGCTCCCTCACACTGAGCTGATAGAGCTGCTGATGCTGAGCTGTGGAGACAGACACACTACAGAGACTGTGAGGCGACAGAAGGCGGCCTGATGAGCTAGGGGGGACTGAGAGACACAGACAAACAAGGGGAAAGACGGTGTCAGGGTCCTTGGGCCAGCAGTGCTGCGTGAGAGCCTGGAAAAGCTGCTCCACAGCGCCTATGGGAAGGGCGTTCTGTACTGCCCAGAGAAATCTGGTTACGACTCTCAGTGACCTCATACCCAGCCTGGCAGCCAGGCTGTCGGCACCAACCCACTGTCCCCTGTTAAAATCCAACAAATCCCTCAGCCGGATCACGTCGACCTTAAGCAGGACTGACCTGAGGCTGCTGGAGAGCAGGAGTGGACAGCTAAAACCGGGGTTCCAGAGCAGTGGCTCCTCTTACAGCCAATACAGACTGCTGCCCCCCAGCCCCCTACCCAGGGAGATGCGCTGCCACACCTCTAAAACAGTACTCTAAAAAACAGGCAGGGAAGGAAGTATATGGGGACGTGTCTTAAGTAAAAACATGTGTCTGTCATAACAAGTGTCCAGGGCGGGAGACACTGGGGATCGGGAGGGTACAGGAGCCTCTGAGCTGCCTGCAGCCGAAAGGCACTCAGCCTGCTTAACAGATCTACCAACCCCTGTCCCCCCTCCTGGAGCGGCAGGTACAGCACTGCTTTGCGCACCCAGTGCAGCCCGTCCCAGAAGAAATCCAGGAGCAGGGTCTGTATCTGGGACACCAGGGCCGGTGGGGGGTCCAGACATGCATAAGTGTGCCAGAGCATGGAGGCCACCAAGATATTAATAACAATTGCTCACCCCCTAATGGAGAGCTGGGACAGCAGCCAGCGCCATGCCCTCAACCGGCCCTGTACCCTCTCCAGCAGGCCAGACCAGTTCTCCTGCGTCTCGCCCAAAGTCACACCCAGCACCCGAGGGCCTGAGTGAGACCACTGCAGCCCCGCAGGGAGGGCAGGGGGTGCAAAAACCTCCCACACCCCAACCAGATGAGCGCTGCTCTTGCCCCAGTTGACCCTGGCTGAGGATGCCCTGCTGAACTCCTCCAGACACTCCCACAATGACCTGGACGTCTCGCCTGCCAGACTGTGTGTCTCAGCAGCATAGGCCGACACCCTGACCGCCTGCTCTGGGTGACAAGGGATGGACAGCCCGGCTAGCAACTGCCTCAGCCTGTGCAGCAGGGGCTCGATAGAAAAGGAGTATAGCATCCCTGACAGACTGCAGCCCTGTCTGATGTCTCGATGGATGTGGATATGCTCACTCAGGCCACCATTGATCTTCAGCACACTAAACACACGACAGTACAGCAGCTGAATAAATTCAACGAACCGCGGGCCGACACCAACTGCTCTCAGCACCTGAAACAGGCACTGCGGCCGGCATGATGTCTCTGAGCCGCTTAGCCAGAGCCTTATACAGGATCTTATAGTCCTGACACATTAGCGCCACTTGCCTCATGTTCACAATGGAGGACAGATTCCCCTTCTTGGGCAGCAGGGTCAGAATAGCTCTACGACAGCTAATGGGCAGCAGCCCAGCTCACAGGCCCTCCTGCAGCACTGAGAGCAGGTCCGGGCCCAGCTCAGTCCAAAACTCTGAGAAAAACTCCACAGTGAGCCCATCCAGCCCCGGTGCCCAGCCCTTATTGAGCTCTTGCATTGCGCAGGTCAGCTCTGCCAGAGTTAGTAGGGCCTCCAGCACCTTGACCCCATCCTGTGGAAACTTAGGCAGACCCTGCAGAAACTGCTGCTGCTTCAGGCTGCCTGGCTCTGCGGAGTACAGCTCCCTATAGAACGGGGCGGCATGACTACACATCTCTTGCCCATCCTGCAGCACACGGCCCTCAGCCGTCCTCAGGCAGAGCATCACCCTGTTCTGCTACCGCCTGCATTCTATCCCAAAGAAGAACTTGATGGGCGCATCCATCTGTGTCAGGCTCTGGAACTGCGAGCGCACCATTACTCCTCGAGCCCGCGTCCTTAGCAGCTCTGACAATGCCTGCTGCATAGCTTTGAGGTCCTCTAATGCCCCCGAATCTCCAGAGTCCAAGGCTCGGTGGAGCACCTGAATCTCTCCTTCTAACTCCTTCTTAGATTCATTCAAGCTGTCAGTCCTATGCTCAGTGTACTTCTGGCAGAAGAGCCTGGTCTGAACCTTGCCAATGTCCCACCACTGTCTCAGGGAGGCAAACCTAGGGCGCTCTGATCTCCATCTCTGCCAAAAGAAAAGAAAAGAATGACAAAAAATCCTGTCCTGCAGCAAGCTATTATTGAAAAGCCAGTAGGCACTGCGCAGCCGGACAGGAGGCAGGGTGGCACTCACAGTGATGAGACAGTGGTCAGTGGTCAGGTGGGGGTGATATGGCAGCCACCGATCAGATTGACATGATGTCTAAAGGTATAAAATCTATCCAGCCTGGCTAGCGACATAATGCTAGAACCCGGCCTCACCCAGGTGTACTGTTTCACCTTTGGGTTGGCATTCCTCCAGACATCGACCAGATTGTGCAACTGTGTATTACCTTCCAGCTGTTTTGCCCACTGTGGACTGGGCTCCAAATGATTGATATCTAATCTATAGTCCACAGTACAGTTCCAATCACCCCCCCAAAACCAGGATCTCCTCAGCCCCACAGTCTGCTAGCGCTTTGCTGAGCACCGAAAACACTGACAGTCTGTCTCTCACAGCATTGGGGGCATAGATATTAATAAACACTGTAGCATTATGTTGGGTGTATTTTTATAAGAGCATTTTTGCTCTGAGCTGAAGCACTGACCTCTCCCCCCCAAGTTATCAGATATTCTTAACTCATCAGCTTGGAACTGGTGTACATCAAAGTGACAGTTTTGGGGAGGATGGCACCACAAATAGGCCAAATAGTTTGGAATCCTGCTGTGGGATGTCTGGAGAAGTGGGCCTGTAGGTAACATAACTCTTTGAACTGGAAATCCAATCTCACAAACTCAAGAACCAATCACCTATTGATCTGACAGGCGTATACAGAACAGCACACGGTCTCTCTCTCTCTCTCTCTCTCTCTCTCTCTCTCTCTCTCACCTGAACCAGAAACTCGCTGCCACAGCTCAACCTATAGCTCTGTTGCCAGAACCAGAACCAGAAACCAACTAAGTCTTTGCCAGCAACAGAAGAGTTAAACTGGGAGAAGGAGATTGAGCCGTACGAAGAATTCTTTTAAAGGACTTTATTAAATAAAGAACTTTACAGACTGCACTGACCGCCTGTGCCCACCTGATCAGTGGAGTTTTACAGCTGGACAATTGACTAAGTCGACTGAATACGAAAGTGTCAGTCATTTAAATAGCTACTGAGTCTTAAGAAACTCGATCCTTGGAACAAACAGGGCCCTGCTTTCCTCAAAGACTTTGTCTTCAAGTAACTATGGTGGAAACCCTGCTTACAAAGAAGATTTTGTGCACAACCTTGGAGCCTTCAAACCAGTGGAAAATCGGTTTGGAAAAGACTCTACATTTGCGAAACCCCAACTTCCAGTTGCATCGATTGAGTGGAAGTTCTTGGACAAAGCCGGACCGGACTGCCTTTGTTCCAAACCACACGGACCTCGTGCCGTGTGCTGTTATCTGAGCCCGAAGCCAGAGAGGCCTCTCTGCGACGAAGTTCAGATAAGTTTAACAGTTTGGAGTTCATCATTCATGACATTTGAGAAATAAATTAGAAATGTTAATCTGTGATTCATAACTCTCTAATGTGTAATATCATTTAGTTTTCTTCAATATAAATGTGTGTTGCATTAAACTGTTTTGTTGATAATTTTAGAAATAAAATCTGTCAATGCCGAGAAATATCTTCTCATTCCTGTTTAACTGTTTAGTCTGAAATTGACACAAGTTAATAGACACCAGATTATAGGTGGCCCTGCCTATCCTTAATCATTGAATAATAATCAGTTAAGGGAAATTGTGGTAACAAGTAATGATAGGATCTTTCTCGGCACCTACGTAAATGAGACTGATATATATATATAACGAGAAGTTACCTGACATAAATACTATCCTGCATAGTTATTTAATGTCTGACTAACAATACTAATGAGAGACTCACCTTCGTCTTACTAACCAGTATTGTGGTCAATGTGTTTATAACCTTTTTTGTTTAACGATTTGTGTTATCATATGCGATCACATGGTCTTTGATTTGGTCAAGGAAGTGATTTGTCTTTGAGTTGTTGATCTAGAGATGAATGTTAATTAGTTTTGCCCTTTTGTATAATTAGTGTAGTGCTACATTTAGTCTTTGTTTTTGAATAAATTTGACAATTTATATCTTTGGAATTGGAGTCTGCGTCCAATAATTACAGAAATTGAGTTCTACAAGATTCCAGGATTCGTGATAAGGTGATACTATAAATTCACTACTTGAATTGAAATTTATAAGTGTACCTTACGCTACAATAAACAGAACTATTATTTTGAAAGTGTGCAATTTGTAGCCGAAACCGAAGCACACCGGAGCCCCGGAGCGCGGACGGAACAGAGTCGGATTAGCTATCAAAGATAATAACTAAAAACACAAATAGACACAGACAATAATAACAACGGTGGTGACAGCACAGCCGTGAAGCCAAATAACCGAGCAATAATAATTGTTAATAAACAATAAGCAATGCTCGTTTTTTCAGTCAATCTAAATAAATAGTTGAACTGAAAACTCATAGGTCAATTGGTTTCTCTTTTAAGATTCTTTTTAGAGGGAAGATGTGGTCAAGTCACAGATGTTCTGCTGGATTACAGTAAGAAACAGATAATACCCATTTTCTTCTTTCTCCTCACAGTACAGCTTATAGGCCAGTCTGGTCAGGCAGGAAGCAGTGTGTCTCTCTCTGTCTCCTCTCCAGCTCTGTCTTGTGTCTCGTTGCAGGATGAAGAAGTTAAGAGAACTCAAATTCTCTTTGTTTTCCCTTTTATAAGGTTTCCTTCCAACCAATAGCATTTTGCCACCACCATGACTTGGGTGCTTTATGATAATGTAATTATGAAGTGGGGGTCCCTTCGAATTTGGCTAGGAACCGATAAGAGGACAGGTCCCTTTTGGTCTTCTGGACATACAGACAAGGTTACCAGGGGCTACCAGAGGCTACCAGTGGCTACAAACGAACTGTCCATTGCTTATATTTAAATAAATTCTGTTATCCAATCAAAAAACATAACAGCCATTACTGTTATCCGTCAGTCTGCTGTACTGTACGCTCCTATACTGTACTATCAAGAGTATGCGCTGCACACATTCATATCGGTTTCCTCTTTAAGTAAAGAGGACATTTAAAAACCTTTACATTAAATCTTCTATTTAACATTTACCAAATTTTATAATTGATAATTATATATATACAGTATGTTATTACATAATTATTTAAAAAGCTATAATTCTTCTAAATAGTTATTTCTGTTCTAATTATTGTAAATAAGCAATTATTTTTAAAAGAGAAGAGTCTGGAATAAGAAATTATGCAGGTTTTCCATTATGTAGAGAGGGAAAAAAAAACACAGAAACTGCATGCAACTTCCATAATGCACCATTTTGGGCAACACAAATGTTCCCATGTAAATTAGACTGAGTTGACTATCTAATTTACATAGAGGATATTTAGCACCCCCTGGATGTGCCCTGGATGTGCATCCCACAAATCTCCATCAACTGCAAGATGCTATCCTATCAATATGGGCCAACATTTCTAAAGAATGCTTTCAGCACCTTGTTGAATCAATGCCACGTAGAATTAAGGCAGTTCTGAAGGCGAAAGGGGGTCAAACACAGTATTAGTATGGTGTTCCTAATAATCCTTTAGGTGAGTGTAGATTGGACAGATATGTTGTTTGTTAATGAAATGGTCATTATCTGGTCCGGTGTCACGCTGAATCCAGTGCCCCTACGAGTCATGTGTCCCGGGTTGGTTTGTGCATGAATAAATTCATTTTCTTAGCACAGGGCGAGTTACACAAAACATTCATATTCTACAGTAAGAGAAGATCAAATACACAGTAAGATCTGTTACACTGATGTGCTTTGCGAGCTATCACACGCCAGCAGTTCCGACGATGTATTATTATTATTATTATTATTATTATTATTATTATTATTATTATGTATTTGTTAGCAGACGCTCTTATCCAGGGTGACTTTCAAAACATAGGAGCATTGCTGTGTGTCTGGCAACAGGGACAATGCAACAGTGATTTTAGACCTTCATCACAGACTTCATCAATAAGCACAATATCCCATCAAAGCATTAACATCACCTGAGATGGTCCAACAGTTTATTGATCTGCCCACAATTGTGCCACAAAAACCAACAAAACAGTCGCATCCATAATCAATAGGCTAGCCAATTGTTTTTTAAATAAGAATAAAAGTAAAGATACGCCACAAAATGAATGAAAATGTGAACTGTGTGCATGGTGACGAATGCATGTGAACTAATCCTGTATTTTAGTCAATACAGTGAAAGTGTCTGAAATAGCAAATCGGTGTAAATCCCTTAATGCATCAATACAAATAAATACAAATAAAAGGCTGATCTTAGCATATTCGTATACTTGTATGTTCGTTTCTGGTTTTCTACATGTGATTTCGTGTTTTTTGTTTTTTCAATGTATCTGTGCTGTGTGTAGACGTGGAATGAGTTTGATTGTGATGTTAAATAGGGTTTAGAAACACAGTCTCCTCGGGGCTGATTATTATTGCTGTGCTTCTTCACTTCTACTCAAATACAAAATTGAGGAAGCAGTGGTTAGTTCTGAATCAAACATATTGACCCCCTCACTCAATCTGTAAGTCCTGCAGCAAACATTGGAATATGCATAGATATTTGCACACAATTCTCTCTCTCTCTCATTCTCTCTCTCTCTCTCTCAATTCAGTGCATTTGTATTGTGAAAGCAATTGGACATGCAAACATACATACATACATACATACATATATATGGAAAATAAACAATACAATTATAAATCACAATAAGATGTAATAAAGTACAGAAAAGCAAAATGTAATAAAATGTGATCTTTAATACAAACAAATATGTATGGCTGGTCGGAAGCGTCTTGGACTCGGGTTCCTCTTATAATGCTTTTGCCTTTTGCTAAAGCTTTCCATGGAGGGGAACGTGGATGAGTTTGTACCATTCTTGGGAGGCTCTGCCTTGTTGGGGCGGAGCTGTGATCCAGGTGAACAGCAGATCAAGCAGAGCTGGGCATGTTGCCGAAGGAGGAGGAAGGCCGGTCAAGCAAATAAGCTTGCTAAGGTACGCAGCAGCAGCAAACAGCCCCCCCATCCAGCCAGCCAGGCAGTCTGGCTGGCAGTGACTGAGTGGTTGACAGACGGCAAGCAACGGAATGCACGTGCTCTGTGATGTCATAGCAGTCAGCTCAGAGAGAGGTTCGTGATGTCATCGCTGAGCTGGCTGGCTCTGTGTGTCTTGCTGGCTGTGTGTGTTGAACCATCTTAGAAATAAGTGGAGAAGTCGCTGAGATAAAGCAAACAGTACTTTAATCGAGCCGCTCGGAAGCCCCACGTCAGGAATAATTCCTTCAGTGAGACTTAATATTTACAGACATGAGTACAACTTTATAGGAAAAATGACATAACATCTTATGGCCGTTCATCCAATCAGAAGATACAGGTCTGGCTCCGTTTACGATCTGTCCTCCCGTGAAGAGGTGATGGATCCAAAGCAGATGTCCGTCTTTGATGTGCACTAGGAAGATGCGATCCCACGGTCATCATTTACCTATTGTCAATCGCTCTTTAACAAAAACAATTCCTCCCTATCTGGAGAAATGATTAAGTCATATACAAATTAACAGCAGACATCTGTAGGCTATTTCGGCACTGTGTAATCTTTCATTACTGACAGGAGTTTCTAACAAACCAACCTTGTTGACCCTTTACTTGTCCTGCTGAATCTAATCTGCTCAGTCTGTAAACAAAACTACTTCTAATGCTAGTATTAATATAAAACATTATATAATTATCACAAAACACTTTCTTCAACTTCCTTTACAGAGTCTTCATTCCCTCCTTTTTGGTAATAGAAATGAAGCAAAATGAAGCCAAAATAATCGTGTTTGTCAGTTACAATAATTTCTTCCTCCGGAGGGGCAGGTGGTATAGTGCTGCGTGTTCAGCTCCCATTTATCCCAACCTGCCACCTACGAGGTGTGTATGTATGTACAGCGAGGTATTCAAATAATCAGGGGATAGGAATGTATTTTTATTTGCCTGGTCGGGCAAACAATTATGTCATAACTACACCTTATTGAATATTGAGCTCTTTTATGGAAATTGCAGTGGCCACCTACAATTTCCTGGAGCTTTACTGTGTATCTCAAATTATATTTCATCCTGCCCCAGGTCATAAAGGTCAATCCCCAGTTACATAATACATACATTGTTTTGCTTCTAAAGGAATACAAAAGTCAGCAAACATGTTATTATTACAAATTCAGTCATTCACATATATTTCTGATGCTTTTTAATTGATAAACATTGTATATTCCATACCTCTCAAGAGAAGGGCAATGGACTTATTCTTACTTCATGACTCTTATTCTATTCATTTGAGTAATTTGACATCTCCACCAAAAGTACATTATAAATTAACTACCAATACAAGAATATATGCTACTGCAGATGTCATTTGAGCTGTTTTCACAATGTATTGCAGATTCCTATAATCTGGACAACCTTTAATTTCAGTATTTTAACTTATTTCTCCATTAAGTCAAGCATCACTTCAGCGTTGAGGACCTCAACATTGGTCTGTTCAAGATGCCGTGAGGCTGTCTTTAAAGCCGCGCCCTCGGCCTACTGTGTCTCAATGAGAACACCAGCGTCTTCTCCATATGCACCTCTGCCACCACGGGTCAGACATCGATTCCTTCAGGACACGATTCATAATGTGCATATCTGCCATGTGGAATAGATCGGTCATCTGAAGACACAATGTGTGGTTCGCACAACATCAGAGATCCTCCTTATAAAAGGCATCTCTATCACATGGACAGTAGTTGACATTCACACAATCTATGAGGTTTCCAGTAAAGGGACAATTCATAATAATAATCTTGATCCCAAATTTTCACAGATTATTTCAGTACAGCACTCAGTTGTCGTCAGCAGCATCATATCTCCTGTGTTACTGAATCAACTTTACTACCTAGTGTAAATACTCTTTCTTGTGTGGAGCTGTCAAACTTTCAAAACAATGCGCTTATCTCTTTGCTTTTATCTGACTTATATATCTAAGACTATTTTAATAATTATTACAGCAGCTCTTTCAACAACAAAGTTAATAGTTGTTAGGTAAATGATCATAGTTGACCTCACAGACACTTTCACTGCCCCAACCCCACCCCCCTTTTTTTTTTTTTTTTTTTTTTTTTTTTTTGTTTTGTTTGGGGGGGTGAATCCCTTCCTGATTAATAGGGTATTTCTGTTTGGGAAAGCATTATTTCCATACACTTTCATGACTTTAGATTTTAAACTATATCTCATTCAATTATTTATTTATTTAAAATTAAGTTATACCTTAAGTAACTTCCTTATTTTCCCTCATATTCCATTCAATCGCCATCAAAACTCTTGTGCTGAAAGTGTCAGCACATTTTTTTCACACATACCAAACTCCCTTTTTACAGCTTCCCAAGCCTCATCGACTCTTAAACCCCTTGTCAACGTCCTCAAACCTTCATCAACATCGCTCAGACCCTCTGAAAACATCACTCTGTATCCTAACATCTGTTCTTTCTCCTTTTCCTAATTTTTTACTAGACAATTCAAGTTATATTTATTGACATGTATTATTACTATTTATACACATATTTCGCTCCATTATTTGAGTTAATAAGTTAAGATATTTTCCTAATAAAATATATTTTTAGAAAATAAGCATTTTAATTGATTTCAATAATGATTCCCAGATACCTCAGGAAAACAAATTTAAAAAAAAAATGTGTTCAGTCAATGATTTCCTCAATGAAGAGCCTGCGTGGGCACTAAGACTGTCCGCCTGCACGGCTCATATATGTCTTTATTGTGTCATTTCCTCCTATTGAAGTCCAATCTACACCGGTACATGTTCAGAAGAACTGATCCCAAAGCCTATACAGAGTCTTCAAAAGCTATCAGACTTTAGCAGCTGGTGTATGAACACACATACAATTATACAGCATTTTCTGCAGCTTCGCAAGACCTAATTTTAAACATTGTTGGTCAATTAGATATTTAGTGAGGACCCTCTATTTCTATTTCTTCCTCCATAATTGCTAAAATAAAGTTTTACTGACATTTTATTGACCCTACCACTACATAGGACACATCTGTTACATGAACGCGGCTGAATGGCACATACATTGAAAACTGGTTATTTATTAGGGACATTAATACCAGTCTGTGCAAATATCTATGCATATTCCAATGTTTGCTGCAGGACTTACAGATTGAGTGAGGGGGTCAATATGTTTTGATTCAGAACTAACCACTGCTTCCTCAATTTTGTTTTAAACATAATTTAAAAGAAAAGTGGGCTATACATTGGTCTGGAAAAATGCAGCAATGGTCCCTAAAGCAATTCTTTTAGTTTTTTGACACAATTACTTAAACCCATTTTCTGTAAAATATGTTATCAACTTGCATTAATATATCATCCAAACTACAATGATACTAATAATGAAAATGTTCATATTATTATATTCTAAGGGTTCTAGTCTATTGTGTATTGTATTTATTATCAGGCCCTTCTCTTATGTTTTACAGTTCTTATTATTATTCCGTACAATACAGGGATTAAATTAAGCATTTTAACCACAAAGTATTGGCTACAGTTATGATGCCTACTTCAGTGTTCATATGCATACAGTTTCTGAGGTCTGGACCACTGCACAGTAGTCCCTGGAGTTGTAGTCCAGACCACTGCAAAATTCGTGCTGAAGTGATCTGGATCACCACGCAATGGCCCAAGGACCACTGCAAACTTGGATTTCAATGTTTTTGTGTAATCCATGTTGCAATAGCAACTACCATGTTCCTTTGTGGTGAGCTGGTTAATTCTGTTCTTTAACATTGAAGAGAAAAATTAACATGAATAAACTTACTGTTGAAGATTATTATTTTATTATTTTTATTTCTTGGCAGACGCCCTTATCCAGGGCGACTTACAACATAAGTGCAAAAATACAGAGAAGTACAAGGCATCAATCATTACAAATTCAACTTAGTTAAAAAATATCGCAATTCAAAATACATTTAAAAAATTCCAATTACAATTTACACAAGTACATTAAAAGACTTCCTACATCCTGGACGGAAGTGCTCTCAAGATGTAGGGTTACAGACTAGGGCTACAGGAAAGGGAGCAAGGAGGAAAACATTCAAGAACGAGAGGAGCATAATAAGCTGACGTGCTATCTAGCAGGGATAGAGGACTAATATTACAAGTGCGGTCGGAAGAGATGCGTCTTGAGTAAGCGCCGGAATGAGGTCAAGGACTCTGCTGTTTTGATTTTGGTGGGCAGGTCATTCCACCACCGAAGTCAAAACAGCAGAGTCCTTGACCTCATTCCGGCACTTGTGTAACCCTTGTGTAAGATGTAACCCTTACCCAGTGGCTAACTCTAACTCTATGTTACAAATGTTCCCTAAAAGCTTATTTTGCAAGATCAATAAAGAACCTTTAGGAATTTTAAACTTTTAAAGATACACATAGGTAATACCAATGTGCTTTCACAATGCCGAAAATAATAATTTGTTTATCTTTAATAGTGAAGATATTGTATAGATGTATATCTATCATATACACAAATAGAAAAAAATGGTTTCCAAACCGAATATAGAACTGAAACTTTCAGACAGTCCATGAAAAATGGAATGTAAACATTTACACTTCTTAACAATTCTATATATCAATTATATTCATAACCCTAACCCTAACACTAACCCTAACTTTAAGTTACAAATGATCCCTAAACACTTATTTTGCATGATCAATAAAAAACTGTAAGGATTTTTTAAACTTTTACTGACACACATAGTTAATAGCAATGTGTTATAACTTTTCCAAAAATAATAATCCGTATATCTTTAATTGTTTTGACATTATTAAGATATAATGCATCTATCACATAGGGAACATTTGTTACATAATAGGAAAAACATACAAATGATGTAACTTTGAATATATTTAATATTACAGCATACAATTTGGCAGGCTTCATAATAATGGAATTTATGACATACTCTGTTAAAATCAAGCAAATAGCATTTGTTGTTCATGAGAAAAAATATATATAATCAAAGCTATCAGACTTTAGCACGTGGTGAATGAACACACATACGATTATACAGCATTTGTTGCAGCTTCGCAAGACCTAATTTTAAACGTTGTTGGTAAATTAGATACAAAGTGAGGACCCTCTATTTGCATTTGTTCCCCAGTATTATTGCTAAAATAAAGATTTACTGACATTTTACTGACACTACCACTGCATAGGACACATCTGAAACATGAACGCTACTGAATGGCACATACATTGAAAACTACGGAGAATTATAGACTTTTCCAATTTACACTTCATAAATCATCTTAAAACGTTTCCAACCAAGGCAAAACCCACTTGAAATATGTTCATTCACATTTTTGGTAAACAAAAAGAGAGATTGTTACATATGTTCCCTATGATGCATCTACAGAGCGAGAGACAGAGAGAGAGAGAGAGAGAGAGAGAGAGACAGACAGACAGGCAGACAGACACTAACACAGCCACCCACTCTCCCACTCACACACACACACACACACAGTATCTCTCTCTCTCTCTCACACACACACGCACACACACACACACACACGCACACACACACACACTCTATCTCTCTCTCTCCCTCTCTCTCTCTCTCTCTCTCTCTCTCTCAAAATTCAAATTCAAATTCAACATGCTTTAGTGGCATGACCAAAAAGAAGTATTGCCAAAGCAATGGTGACAA
The DNA here is from genome assembly GCF_036373705.1 of Amia ocellicauda. NCBI lineage: Eukaryota > Metazoa > Chordata > Actinopteri > Amiiformes > Amiidae > Amia > Amia ocellicauda. The sequence continues at coordinate 44,750,182 of NC_089855.1, read as the reverse complement.
ACAACAGTTTTGAACATATATATGTACATTTGCATACATAAATACACAATATGTATGTTAAAAACAGGTAACTGATTAATTTCAATTAATAAAATTCAATCATAGTTCAGAGAGACATAAAACTGATATTGATAGTAAAAATTGGGTGTAGCATAGGTGTCATTGCCTGTGTCCAGGGGTGTCCCCTGTGTGTGGACTGAGTATCCACTGTGTCCCTCAGGCTGTGGCAGGCAGCTGTATACTGGGCTGCCAGTAATATGCAGCTGGTCTCCTCTCCCAGAAGGACTGGCACTTTCTCCGAGTCTGGCAGGTCTGGAAATCTCTTATAGAGATCTGCTATTTTGGGGACAAATTTTGCTCATAAATGTTTATATTTTTCACATTTTAGAATAAAGTGCAGCTCTGTCTCGACCTCTCGGCGTTGGCAGTGGGGACACAGCCTGTCCTCTCTGGGCAGCCAGGTCTGCCTGTGTCGGCCCGTCTCGATGGCCAGGCTGTGCTCACTGAGCCTGTATTTGGTCAGGATCCTTTTGTGTTTTTCGTTCGTTATTAATTTAAGGTTTTCTGACAATGTGTAGTGTCTTTTTAGGGCCCGATAGCACTGCAGTTTACTTTGTGCTTGTGTGTGTGTTTCCCAATGGGTGATGTAGTTTTCTTTGTGCTGTGTGATAATTTGGTTGACTCTGATTGTGTGCATGTGTGTGTTGCTGTCCTGAGGCTGGCCGGTGTCGGTGTGTGTCTGCGCAGTGAGCCTGCGGACCAGCTGGCTGAGGGGGCTCCTCTCTGGGTTCAGCTCTTGGCATTGCAGGGCCTTGTGGTGGTAGGAGTGTGTGTCGCTGTTTATTAGATGGAGCCAGAATTTAATTGCCCTTTTGTGTATGTTGATTAATAATGGGTATTGGCCTAATTCTGCCCTGCATGCGTTGTTCGGTGTTTTCCTTTGCACCTGTAGGATATTTTTATGCAAGGTTTCTATTGGGTGTGTGTCCCATTGAGCAAACTCCTGCCCTGTGAGAGGACCCCACACCTCACTGCCATAGAGAGCAATGGGCTGGATTATGGATTCAAATATTTTTAGCCAGATTTGTACAGATATTTTTATGCAAATGTGTCTCTTTATGGCATAGAAGGCCCTGCGTGCTTTCTCTCTCAGTGTCTTCACCGCCGTGTTGAAGCTTCCTGTTGAGCTGAGTGTGAGGCCTAGGTATGTGTAGTGGGTGCAGTGTTCGATGGTGCTGTTTGCTAAAGTGACGTGGTACCTAGTTCCCTGAGGCCTGGCCTTTTTCTGGAATATCATGGTATTTGTCTTTTTCATGTTTACTGCCAGGGCCCAGGTCTGACAGTACTGCCCCTGCTCTGTGGGCCACAGCAGCACCAGGTCATCTGCGTTGAGCAGGAACTTGACTTCTGTGTCATGTAGAGTGAGGCCGGGGGCTGCAGATTGCTCCAGCATTGTGGCTAATTCATTGATGAAATATTGAATAGCGTTGGACTCAGACTGCAGCCTTGCCTCACCTCACGCCTCTGAGTGAAGAACTCTGTTCTTTTATTGCCAATTTTAACTCCGCACTCGTTTCCTGTATACATTGATTTGATGATGTCATATGTTTCACCCCCTACACCACTTTGGAGAAGTTTGTAAAATCAACCTTCGTGCCGGAATGAATCAAATTCTTTTTTTAAATCTATGAAACAAGCAAATATTTTATTTTTATTTTGGTTGACGTGTTTGTCATTGAGGGTGTGTAGGGTGTAAATATAATCAGTTGTGCGGTGTTTTGGGAGGAAGCCAATCTGACTCTTACTCAGGACACTGTGCTCGGTAAGGAAGGCCAGTATCCGGGCGTTAATGATTCTGCAGAACACCTTCCCCAGGTTGCTGCTCACACAGATGCCCCGGTAGTTATTAGGGTCCAATTTGTCTCTACTCTTATGAATTGCGGTGATCAGTCCTTTATGCCAGCTGTCAGGGAAGTGGCCCACACTGAGCACCAGGTTGAACAGCCGTAGCAGGGCCTGCTGTAGCTCAGGGCTGCTGTGTTTCAGCATCTCATTGGAGATGCCATCAGCCCCGCATGCTTTCCTGGGCAGCAGGGCGCGCAGCTTCTCCTGCAACTCCTGCTCAGTAATAGTTGAGTCCAGGGGATTCTGGGTGTCTTTAAATGCCAATTCCATTCTTTTTAGTTTCACACTGATGTCATGCTGAGCTGATTTCTCAGTGTGGTGAATGTTTTCATAAAGTCTTTCAAAGTGGTTTTTCCAAAAATCTCTATTTTGAATGGCCAATTCTTCAAGTGTTATTACATTTTTTCCAGTTTTCCCAGAATCAATTTGTGTTAATGGACTCTTCGATTATTGTCAGTTGCTTTCGAGTGTGTTGTACTTTTTGATCTATGTGTTCCTTCGTTCCTCAGTTCCTTCCTTATTCTATTGCACTCCTTATCAAACCAATTCTCCTCTTTGTATTTTGTTGGGATGTTCTTTTTAATTTTCAATTTTGACTGTAAAGCTGCTTTTTCAAATATATGATTTAAGTATTTTATAGCCAGATGTATTCCTTCTTTACTATGTTGATTTGGGGTGACCAGAAAGGTGTGTATTAGTGATTGGATGTATTGATTTCCAATTGCTTTCTGGTTCTCTTGTGTGCTGTGTGGAGCCCATCTGTAGGAGTGTCCGAGGCTGTACAGCTTGCTGGGCTGTGTGTGAGCGCTGCTGCTTTGCTCTGTCCTCTTCAGGAACACAGTGATTTGGCTGTGGTCTGATAGAGGTGAATGCACTGAGAGAGAAGGGGTCTAGGTCTGTGATGGCATAGTCTACCGTGCTGCTGCCAAGAGCTGAGCTGTAGGTGTATCTTCCCAGAGAGTCTCCCCGGATCCTGCCATTCACGATATACAGGCCCAGTCCCTGACAGAGCTGCAGTAATTTTTGCCCGTTTTTATTCACTCCCCTGTCGTGGCTGTGTCTGAGGGAGCTGATGGGGGTGTTTAAGGGGGTGTGGCCGAATATGTGGCTGTCTCCCTGTGTGCTGGTGAAGTCAGGCAGGCTGCCTGTCCGGGCGTTCAGGTCCCCACAGATCAGCACACTTCCCTGGACCTGGAAGTGGCAGACCTCAGTCTGGAGGTTGGGGAAGATCTCCTCATTGTGATATGGGGATTCTGAGGGGGGAACATACACGGCACACAGGAACACATCGGTTTGTGTAGAAATTATTTATTTGCTTATTTTAAGCCATATGTGTGACTCTGCTGTTTTGATGGGCTGTATGGAGTCACTGAGCTCTGCTTTGTACCAGATTATTATGCCCCCGGAGTCCCTGCCGTGTCTGACGGAGGGCTTCTTCAGGGAGGGCACTATGACCTCTCTGTAGCCTGAGGGACAGTGACTGGACACGTCTGCCCGACACCATGTGTCTTGCAGGATGATGACATCCTTGTCTCTCACTCTATCTCTGAACTCCAGGTCTGTGTTCTTCAGCCCGAACACTGAGGAGCCCAGGCCCTGGATGTTCCACATGGTGATAGATAGGGATCGCATTTCTTTCTACTCTAATTAAGCAATTTATATACTCCTTTGGAATGAGATATATCTGGAAATGTGTGAGGTGGAAAGTAAACATATAAATAAATAGTAATACTGATGATATGTAAAAATAGGAAACGAATAAATTAAAAAAATTAAAAATAAAAAACTCCTGACTTACACTCCTATATACATACGCATACACACATATATCTACATATATACACATATATGTAAGCATCCATATATCTACATCATTTTTTGAAAATATGTCCATATATATCAATATATAACTACATTTATACAGCGGTGATTTTCGGATGTGGTAATAGCTAGTCACCTCCTGCAGTGGTTTCTTTGTTATGCACAGTTACTAATCTTATCAGTCGGGTGCAGATGAGGTTGAGCAGGTGTCGGATCTCCTGCAGCTCCCCGGTGTCGGTGTCGGCCACTCTGCTGAGCGCTGCTGCTTAGTTGCGCTGTCTGTGCTGCTGGGCTGCTCTGTGCATGTTCTGGATGGGCTCCACTCTGGGTCTGCTGTTCTGTGGTCGGGCGTATCCAGGCTGGGGTCTGCGGTGTCCGGGCTGGGGAAGGTGGTGTGCAGGTGGAGGGCGGGGGCTCCCAGGGGCCGCTCTCCTGATTGGCTCGGGGTTGTTCTGGGTGGTGTGGGTGCTGGAGAACCTTCTGTGGCCATGTGGGGGGCTGGCTGGGTTTCGGCCCAGGGCAATGTCTTTGAGTGTCTTTGCGAAGACGCTCACTGCTTGTTTGTGGAGATTGACGTTGTCAAACAAGCTGTGGGCCCCAAGAGTGGGGTGGTGTGCCAGGTGCACATTTGGTATCAGAGCACATCCCCGAGAGATCTCAGCGTTGATCATGTGGATGGTGTTGGGGTGGAAGGCCTTCCTGTGCAGCAGGGTGGAGATGATGATTTTGGCGTGGGGGAAGGTCTGGGTGGCCCTCTCCGCCACTCTTCTGATGGAGCTGGCCACCTTGTCCTCCTGGGTCCTCAGGTCGTTTGTGCCTGTGTGTATAATAATATGGCTGGGGGAGCCGAGGCTCTTCTCGGACAGCTGCTGAATGGCCCTCTCTGTGGTCGGACACCAGACCTTGGAGATCTTGCCATCAGGGAAGAGCCGCCTCTCATTTATGAGTTTGCCATTTGAGTCTATCAGCAGGGCTACTTCAGTGTTCTTCTTCATGGTTGTCTTTCTGCGTGAGGGGGTCTCATCTGTGTTTGGTTCAGCCTGTGTGTGTGGTGCGCAGGTTTTGTGAGTGGTTTCGGGCTCAGGGTGTGTGTGAGTGCTGGGTGCAGTGTGTGTGTCCGAGTCAGGGTGTGTGTGTGTGTTGGGTGCACTGTGTGTGTCGTGCTCAGGGTGTGTGTGTGTGCTGGGTGCACTCTGTGTGTTCGGGTCGGGTTGTGTGTGTGTGTTGGGTGCAGTGTGTGTGTCAGGCTCAGGGTGTGTGTTGGATGCAGTGTGTGAGTGGTGTGTTGTGTGAGAGTCAGTATGTCTGGATGACATTGGGGTGGGAGGGCTCTGCACATTGTGCACTGCTGGGTTTCATGAGGGCTAGTTGTTGTGGGCAGTGAATTTGTATAACTTCTCCTTCAGGCTCTGCACTGTCTTGTCTCTGCGTTGCAGTTCCTCTCTCAGGGCCGTCAGCTCCCTCCTCATGGCCTCCCTGTCCTGCTGCAGCTCCCTCACCTCTTCCCTCAGCTCCCTCACTGTGACCTTGTGCTCGTGTTGGACTCTGTTGAGCTGGTCTGTTAGCTGCTCTGTGGTGTTGGAGGTTGTGAGCTTGGCCAGCACCAGCTCTTTTAGCTCCATCAGCTCCACCTCCAGCAGGGACATGTTCTCCCTCAGCTGGGACACTGTGTCTGGTGTCTGAGGGGTGTCCTGCGCTGGGATGCGTGTGGATTCCTCGCTGTTCTCTGGCGCGGCGCTCTCCCCTCCGTTGGCAGGGCAGTGTGGGGCTGGACTCTCCTCCTGTGTGGCTGCGTCTGTGCTCTTTTGGACACGTCTCTCCTTTTTCTCTCTGTCAGCCAGCGTTTTCAGTGAGTGGAACTGATTTTCAAAGGTGCCCAGGCTGCCCTCGCTGCCCTGTATTAAGACTGTTCCAGTGTGGTACAGATTGATTGTCAGCATGGAGGTGTCTGGGTCGTCCTCCTCACTGATTGACACCTGCCTTCTTTTACTGATGCCTCTCTTTTTAATGTGCCTGTACAGTTGACAGATGGCAGCGTGCCAGGCGTCGGTGTGCTCGGTGTAGAAGACCAGGTTGCTGGTGACTTGTTGGTCTCCAGTCTGAGAGAAGTCGGCTCTGAGAGTCTCTGGGTTGTCCTTCAGTATGTGTTGTTTGAGACTCTTCCTGGCCTGAGCGTTCTTCAGGTGCTCTGGGTAATGGATCGCACAGCTCCTGCTCCTGCTCATTGTATCTTTTATGAATTGATACTTTCAAATTCAAACCTCTGTCACTTTTCAAATGTCAACAGCTTTTCAGTATAGACAAAGTTCTGTGTTGATTATACTGTATGCTGTAATATTGAATATTTTCAAAGTTACATCATTTGTTTGTTTTTCCTATCATGTTACAAATGTTCCCTATGTGAAAGATGCATTATATCTTAACATTGTCAAAACAATTAAATATATACAGATTATTATTTTCCGTAAAGTTATATCACATTGCTATTAACTATGTTTGTCAGTAAAAGTTTAAAAAATCTTGACAGTTCTTTATTGATCCTGCAAAATTGGGAAAAGTGTTTAGGGAACAATTGTAACTTAATGTTAGGGTTAGTGATAGGGTTAGGGTTATGAATATAATTGATATATAGAATTTTTAAGAAGTGTAAATGTTTACATTACATTTTCATGGATTGTCTGAAAGTTTCAGTTCTATTTGTGTATATGAAAGATATACATCTATACAATATCTTCACTATTAAAGATAAACGCATTAAAATTTTCGGCATTGTTAAAGCTCATTGGTATTACTGTGACATTAGTTTAATATTGAAAAATATAAATATATATGAAAAGGTATCGTGAAAGAAATTAGAAACACCGTATACATTATTTTACTTTATAGCAGGGAGGAATCGCTATGTGTTATGTTGTTCCCCCAAGAACATATTATTTGAGTCGCATGTTGTAAAGCCGGACAGGTTAGAGTGACGCACGTCTTTGTGTTCTGGATAGAGAGGAGTAGTGGCGCTGCACTGCTGTGCTCGGCATTGTATTTGTAACTGCAACTTGGGCTCCAGCACCGGCACCATGTCGGTGGAAAAGCGCTAAGTGAGCTCACACTGAGCTCAGTGTAATGTCTGCTCTGGAGAGCTCACAGTGTGACCTAGTCGTGAGTTAACGTCTTTACTGGGTAGTCCTTGACAACTTAATTGACTAAATTCTTGGGCTTAATTGGTCAAAATGACCATTGGTTGAAGGTACTCAGGGACTGATGTGTAGAGAGACTTATTAAACCTGCAGGATTGTGGTTTTCCCAGAACAGAATTAACCAGCTCACCACAAAGGAACATGGTAGGTGCTATTGCAACATGGATTACACAAAAAAAATGAAATCCAAGTATGTAGTGGTCCTTGGGCCATTGTGTGGTGATCCAGATCACTTCAGCATGAATTTTGCAGTGGTCTGGACTACAACTCCAGGGACTACTGTGCAGTGGTCCAGACCTCAGAAACTGTATGCATATGAACAGTGAAGTAGGCATCATAACTGTAGCCAATACTTTGTGGTTAAAATGCTTAATTTAATCCCTGTATTGTACGGAATAATAATAACAACTGTAAAACATAAGAGAAGGGCCTGATAATAAATACAATACACAATAGACTAGAACCCTTAGAATGTAATAATATGAACATTTTCATGATTAGTATGATTGTACTTTGGATGATCTATTAATGCAAGTTGATAACATATTTTACAGAAAATGGGTTTTAGGAATTGTGTCAAAAAACTAAAAGAATTGTCTTAGGGACCACTGCTCCTTTTTTCCAGACCAATGTATAGCCCACTTTTCTTTTAAATTATGTTTAAAACAAAATTGAGGAATCAGTGGTTAGTTCTGAATCAAACATATTGACCCCCTCACTCAATCTGTAAGTCCTGCAGCAAACATTGGAATATGCATAGATATTTGCACAGACTAGTATTAATGTCCCTAATAAATAACCAAATGCCATTTTTGTTGTTTCAAATGTGCCCAACATCTTACCAGTATATGTCCTTTTAGTATGTCACAAAGGTTCCCTAATTCATTTTACAAATGTTCCCTGTATGATATGTATGTTCCCTAAGCATGTGACGAATGTTCCCTAGTTTATGTTACAGATGTGCCCTAGCACTTCTCTTTCTATCTCTCTTTCTCTCTCTCTCTCTCTCTCTCTCTCTCTCTCTGTCTCTCTCTCTCTCAATTCAGTGCATTTGTATTGTCAAAGCAATAAACAATATAATTATAAATCACAATAAGATGTAATATAGTACAGAAAAACAAAATGTAATAAAATGTGATCTTTAATACACACAAATATGTATGGCTGGTCGGAAGCGTCTTGGACTCGGGTTCCTCTTCATTACTTATAACGCTATTGCCTTTTGCTAAAGCTTTCCATGGAGGGGAACGTGGATGAGTTTGTACCATTCTTGGGAGGCTCTGCCTTGTTGGCGCGGAGCTGTGATCCAGGTGAACAGCAGATTGGGCATAGGTGGGCATGTGGGCGGAGGAGGAGGAAGGCCGGTCAAGCAGATAAGCTTGCTAAGGTACGCAGCAGCAGCAAACAGCCCCCCCATCCAGCCAGCCAGGCAGTCTGGCTGGCAATGACTGAGTAGTTGACAGATGGCAAGCAACGGAATGAACGTGCTCTGTGATGTCATAGCAGTCAGCTCAGAGAGAGGTTTGTGATGTCATCGCTGAGCTGGCTAGCTCTGTGTGTCTTGCTGGTTGTGTGTATGTGTGTGTGTGTGTGTGAGAGAGAGAGAGATAGAGTGTGTGTGAGGGGGTGGGTGGCTGTGTTAGTGTCTGTCTGTCTCTCTCTGTCTCTCAATTCAATTAAATTAAATTCAATTCAAGGTTGCTTTATTGGCATGACAAACAGATTCGTAGTGTTGCCAAAGCAGTTGATATATACATACATTGAAAAATAATAAAAGGTAAGAAAAAAGAAACAAAAAAAATGAAACAGTAACATTATAATTTATAAATTAAATCTTAATAGACATGTACATTTACTTTATAGTTATCAGGTTACAGCTGGTGCTCATGTATGTCATGTTTTCACAGTGAGCCCCTCAGGCTGTGGCAGGCGGCTACATATTGGGCGGCCAGGGGGGCTGTGTGTCCCTCCCCCAGGAGGATAGCTTTTTTTTTTTCATTCATCAATTCAGAGAATGATTTTATAATATTTATGAATTTATTATAGAACGTGTCCCTTAATTTGGCATATTTATTGCATCGGAGGAGGAAGTGCATCTCCGTCTCGACCTCTCCTGTCTCGCAGTGACCACAGCGCCGCTCCTCTCTGGGCAGCCAGCTCTGCCTGTGTCGGCCCGTCTCTATGGCCAGGCTGTGGTCACTGAGCCTGTACTTGGTCAGGATCCATCTCTGCTTCATATCTCTGACAGTGAAGAGATATTCTGCCAGGGTGTATTCTCTGTTTAGGGCCCGATAGCAATCCAGTTTACTTTGGGATTTGGTTTAATTGTTCCAATGTTCCAGATAGGAGGTTTTGGTTATCTTTATGATTTGGTTGACTCTGATTGGGGGCAGGTAAGCAGTGCTGACCTGAAGCTGGTCTCTGTTCGCAGTATTATTATTAGGGTCAGTGCCGTGAGCTTCAGGGCCAGCTGACTCAGTGGACTCTTTTCAGGGCTGAGCTCTTGGGTTTGGAGGGCCTTGTACTGGAGTGAGTCTGACTCACTTTTCTTCAGGTGCATCCAGAATTTCAGTGTTCTTTTCTTTACATTAATGAGGTTTAAGGAAGCGGCCTAATTCTGCCCTGCATGCGTGGTTTGGTGTGCTTTTGTGCACCAGCAGTATGTTTTTATAGAGTTCAGCATGCAGGGTCTCTATTGGATGTTTGTCCCACCTAGTGTAGTCCTGTTGACTGAGTGGACCCTATACTTCATTACCGTACAGCGCAATGGGCTGGATCACACTGTCAATTAGTTTGAGACAGAAGAAGATTCTATAACATTAATATCCCATTCACAATCTGATTGCGTAGAAAGCTCTTCTTGCTTTGTCTTTGAGTGCCTTCACTGCCAGGTTAAAGCCCCCTGACGCACTAATAGTCAGGCCCAGGTAAGTGTAGTGTGAGGTGTGTTCTAGGGTAGTGTTGCCTAGCGTGAAGTGGTATTTGTTTCCCTGAGGAATTTTTTTTTGGAAAATCATGATCTTTGTCTTCTTCATGTTTACTGCCAGGGCCCAGGACTAACAGTACTGCTCTAGCAGTGCAAGGTTTTGCTGAAGCCCCTGTTCTGTGGACGACAGCAAGACTAGGTCATCCGCATAGAGCAGGAATTTGACTTCTGTGTCATTTAGGGTGAGGCCAGGGGCATCAGACTGCTCCAACACCGTTGCCAACTCATTGATGTAGATGTTGAACAGTGTTGGGCTCAGACTGCAGCCCTGCATCACTCCCCGCCCCTGAGTGAAGAATTCTGTTCTTTTGTTGCCAATTTTTACTGCACATTTGTTTTCGGTGTACATTGTATTTATAATATCATAGACTTTACTCCCTACACCGCTTTGAAGAATTCTGTAATAAAGTCCCTCGTGCCAAATGGAATCGAATGCCATTTTGAAATCAATGAAACAGGCAAAGATTTTGCCTTTACTTTCTTAGTGGACGTGTTTGTCTATGAGGGTGTGTAGGGTGTAAATATGATCTGTAGTGCGGTGATTTGGGAGGAAGCCAATCTGACTCTTATTCAGGACACTGTGCTCGGTAAGGAAGGCCAGTATCCGGGCGTTGATGATACTGCAGAACACCTTCCCAAGGTTACTGCTAACACAGATGCCCCGGTAGTTGTTAGGGTCGAATTTGTCTCCACTCTTATAGATTGGGGTGATCAGCCAGTAACCAGTACTGAGGACCATGTTGAACAATTTAAGCACAGCCTCCTGCAGTTGTGCGCTGCTGTGTTTGAGCATTTCAGTGCTGATGCTGTCCGGGCTGCAGGCTTTTCTGGGTGGAAGTGCCTGGAGCTTTTTAGATAGTTCCTGTAGGGTGATTGGAGCGTCATTTCGGTTTTGATTATTTTTAATTGATTGTTCGAGCAATTTCAGTTTTTCCCTGGTTTCAATTTGTTTGTGTGTCAGATCATTTTGTTGGATATCTTTATAAAGGTTTTCAAAGTATTTTTTCCAAATGGTTCCGTTTCGTATTGCCAATTCTTGTTGTTTTGTTGAATTTAAATTGTTCCACATTTCCCAGAACTGGTGTTGGTCAACAGATTTCTCTATGTCTTTGAGTGTTTTGTTTGTGTGTTTCTGTTTTTTATTTTTAAGGGTGTGTTTGTAGTGTTTTAGGGTCTCACAGTACTGTTGGCATAGTTCTGTGTCTTGTGGTTGATGATGTTTTTGATTGGATAGGTGCCTTGAATTTGTTTTTTATTGATTTACACTCATCATCAAACCATGTCTGTGTGTGTGTGTATGATTCTGGTTGATTTTTTCTTTGTCTTTTTAAGATTTGCCATTGTGGCTGCAATTTGAAATATTTGATTGATATCATTTATGGCCAGATTTAGTCCTGTTACGTCAGGCTGGTACTGTGAGCTGAGGAATGTGTTGATGATGTCTGTTATTTCTGTAGAACTGATTGCTTGGTTAAATTCCTCTGTGCTGTTTGGAGCCCATCTGTATGTTTGATTAAGGTTGTACAGCTTACTGGGCTGTGTCTGTGTGTTGCTGGCCTGACTTCTTCTTTTCAGGAACACTGTGATTTGGTTGTGGTCTGACAGGGGGGTTTGCTGCCTGACAGTGAATGCACTGATGAAGGAGGGGTCCCTGTCAGTGAGGGCGTAGTCGACTACATTAGTCCCAAGAGCTGAGCAATACGTGAACCTCCCTAAAGAGTCCCCTCTGATCCTGCCATTAAACACCTTCGGGGATGTTCCTCTGGGTTGTGGTGGGGGTGAGGTACAGAGGGGCCTGGCCGAACACATGGCTGTTTCCCTGTGTGCCGATGAAGTTGGGCTCGGTGCCTGTCCGGGCATTGAAGTCCCCACAGAGCAGCACATTCCCCTGGGCCTGGAAATGGCCGATCTCTGTGTGGAGGGTGTTAAAAAATTCCCCATTGTAATATGGGGATTCAGAGGTGGGGGTATACGCTGTACAAAGGTATATATGGTTCTCACACTGGGCTATTCCCTTCTTAATTTGAAGCCATGTGTGCGTTGGGCCCTGTTTGACTGGGCTGATGTGGTTTGCCAGCTCCTCTTTGTACCACACTATGATCCCCCCAGAGTCCCTGCCACGCCGCACTGTGCTCAGTTTAATTGAGGGCACAATAACCTTCCTGTAGCCCAGGGGGCAGTGTGTGGGCACCTCTGCACGGCACCATGTCTCCAACAGAACTATGATATCTAATTCTTTAATGCTTTTAATGAATTCAGGGTCTGTGCTCTTTAGCCCGAAAGGCGAGGAGTTCAGGCCCTGAATGTTCCAGCAGCTGACTGTAAATGAGCTCATTTTAGCTAACATTGTACTTGGTGGAATAAAATGCCTATCAACAATACAACTTTTTAATCTAAGGTTTTGTTTAAACTAGAATTTCAAATATAATAATTATTAGTTTTATGTAAAATATGGTTACATTGTATGTACACAGGTATTTATTTTTAATTTACAAGTGGGGTTGTCCGTCCCTACCCGAGTTCTCTGGCTCAGCTCAGCAGTCTGGAGCAGAGGAGGCTGAGCAGGTGCTTGATCTCCCCCAGCTCGGTGGGGGCCGGAGTGGCGGCCTGGGTCAGGGCTTCTGATGGGCGCTGTGCCTGGTGCTCGTGGGGCGGGTGGGATGCTGGGTGATGGGGGGCTGGCCGGTGCTGCGGCATCGTGGTACGTGTGCTCCAGTGCGGGGGGGTTGTATGTTTGGCTGGCCTCTGTTGGTATTGCTGTGTGGATAGGAGCTCATACATTCAGTGACTTCTCTCTCTCTCTCGTTCTGTAGATGCATCATAGGGAACATATGTAACAATCTCTCTTTTTGTTTACCAAAAATGTGAATGAAAGTATTTCAAGTGGGTTTTGCCTTGGTTGGAAACGTTTTAAGATAAATTATGAAGTGTAAAATGGATTTGTCTCAATTCTCCGTAGTTTTCAATGTATGTGCCATTCAGTAGCGTTCATGTTACAGATGTGTCCTATGCAGTGGTAGGGTCAATAAAATGTCAGTAAAACTTTATTCTGATAACTTTGATTATTATTTTTTTTCTCATGAACAACAAATGCTGTTTGCTTGATTTTTACAGAGTATGTCATAAATTCCATTTTTATGAAGCCTGACAAATTGTATGCTGTAATATTGAATATTTTCAGTTACATCATTTGTTTGCTTTTCCTATCATGATACAAATGTTCCCTATGTGAAAGATGCATTATATCTTAATAACGTCAAAACAATTAAAGATATACGGATTATTATTTTCGGTAAAGTTATAACACATTGCCATTAACTATGTGTGTCAGTAAAAGTTTAAAAAATCCTGACAGTTTTTTATTGATCCTGCAAAATAAGTGATTAGGGAAGATTTGTAACTTAAAGTTAGGGTTAGTGTTAGGGTTAGGGTAATTAATATATTTGATATATAGAATTGTTAAAAAGTGTAAATGTTTACATTCCATTTTTCATGGTTTGTCTGACAGTTTCAGTTCTATATTCGGTTTGGAAACCGTTTTTATATATATATATATATATATATATATATATATATATATATATATATATATATATATATATATATATATACTTTATTCTATACAATATCTTCACTATTAAAGTTAAACGCATTATTATTTTCGGCAGTGTTAAAGCACATTGGTATTACCTATGTGTATCTTTTAAAGTTTTAAATTCCTAAAGGTTTTTTATTGATCTTGCAAAATAAGTGTTTAGAGAAAATTTGTAACATAGAGTTAGAGTTAGCCACTGGGTAAGGATTACATCTTCAACAGTAAGTTAATTCATGTTAATTATTCTCATCAATTTTAGTCAATACAGTAAAAGTATCTGAAATAGCAAATCGGTGATAATCCCTTAATGCATCAATAAAAATAAATACAAATAAAAGGCTGATCTTAGCATATTTGTATACTTGTATGTTTGTTTCTGGTTGTCTATATGTGATTTCGAGTTTTTTATTTGGTTTTTACAATGTATCTGTGCTGTGTGTAAACGCAGAATGAGTTTGATTGTGATGTTAAATAGGGTTTAGAAACGCAGTCGCCTCGGTGCTGATTATTATTGCTGTGTTTCTCCACTTCTACTCCACGCTTGGGAACGCCCACATCCAGTGACGTCAGCGTTCGATTCCAAGACCGTTGGAAAATCGGGCCAGTTCACAAAAAGATCAGCTGGATCCCAGGCCGAGCAGCTGCTCTGGCTCCAGCACCGGCACCATGTCGGTGGAAAAGCACTACGTGAGCTCACACTGAGCTCAGTGTAATGTCTGCTCTGTAGAGCTCACAGTGTGACCTATTCGTGAGTTCACGTCTTTACTGGGTAGTCCTTGAAAACTTAATCGACTCAATTCTTGGGCTTAATTGGTCAAAATTACCATTGGTTGAAGGTACTCAGGGACTGATGTGTAGAGAGACTTATTAAACCTGCAGGATTGTGGTTTTCCCAGAACAGAATTAACCAGCTCACCACAAAGGAACATGGTAGGTGCTATTGCAACATGGATTACACAAAAACATTGAAATCCAAGTTTGCAGTGGTCCTTGGGCCATTGCGTGGTGATCCAGATCACTTCAGCACGAATTTTGCAGTGGTCTGGACTACAACTCCAGGGACTACTGTGCAGTGGTCCAGACCTCAGAAACTGTATGCATATGAACAGTGAAGTAGGCATCATAACTGTAGCCAATACTTTGTGGTTAAAAAACTTAATTTAATCCCTGTATTGTACGGAATTATAATAACAACTGTAAAACATAAGAGAAGGGCCTGATAATAAATACAATACACAATAGACTAGAACCCTTAGAATGTAATAATATGAACATTTTCATGATTAGTATGATTGAAGTTTGGATGATATATTAATGCAAGTTGATAACATATTTTACAGAAAATGGGTTTTAGGAATTGTGTCCAAAAACTAAAAGAATTGTCTTAGGGACCACTGCTCCTTTTTTCAGACCAATGTATAGCCCACTTTTCTTTTAAATTATGTTTAAAACAAAATTGAGGAAGCAGTGGTTAGTTCTGAATCAAACATATTGACCCCCTCACTCAATCTGTAAGTCCTGCAACAAACATTGGAATATGCATAGATATTTGCACAGACTGGTATTAATGTCCCTAATAAATAACCAAATGCCATTTTTGTTGTTTCAAATGTGCCCAACATCATACCAGTATATGTCCTTTTAGTATGTCACAAAGGTTCCCTAATTTGTTTTACAAATGTTCCCTGTATGATATGAATGTTCCCTAAGCATGTGACGAATGATCCCTAGTTTATGTTACAGATGTGCCCTAGCACTTCTCTCTCTCTCTTTCTCTGTCTCTCAAATTAGTGCAGTTGTATTGTCAAAGCAATTGGACATGCAAACATACATACATACATATTGAAAATAATGAATAAAATTATCAATCACAATAAGATGTAATGAAGTACAGAAAAACAAAATGTAATAAAATGTGATCTTTAATACACACAAATATGTATGGCTGGTCGGAAGCGTCTTGGACTCGGGTTCCTCTTCATTACTTATAACGCTATTGCCTTTTGTTTAAGCTTTCCATTGAGGGGAACGTGGATGAGTTTGTACCATTCTTCATTCATGTTTTAGCAATTATGGAGGAAGAAATGGAAATAGAGGGTCCTCACTAATTGTCTAATTTACCAACAACGTTTAAAATTAGGTCTTGCGAAGCTGCAGAAAATGCTGTATAATTGTATGTGTGTTTATACACCAGCTGCTAAAGTCTGATAGCTTTTGAAGACTCTGTATAGGAAGTTGAAGAAAGTGTTTTGTGATAATTATATAATGTTTCATATTAATACTAGCATTAGAAGTAGTTTTGTATACAGGCTGAGCAGATTAGATTTAGCAGGATAAGTAAAGGGTCAACAAGGTTGGTTTGTTAGAAACTCCTGTCAGTAATGAAAGATTACACAGTGCCGTAATAGCCTACAGATGTCTGCTGTGAATTTGTTTATGACTGAATTGTTTCTCCAGACAGGGAGGAATTGTTTTTGTTAAAGAGCGATTGATACTAGGTAAATGACGACCGTGGGATCACATCTTCCTAGTGCACATCAAAGACAGACATCTGCTTTGGATCCATCACCTCTTCACGGGAGGACAGATCGTAAAACGGAGCCGGACCTGTATCTTCTGATTGGATGAACGGCCATAAGATGTTACGTCATTTTTCAAATAAAGTTGTACTCATGTCTGTAAACATTAAGCCTCAATGAAGGAATTATTTCTGACAGTGGAGCTTCCGAGCGGCCCGATTAAAGTTCTGTTTGCTTTATCTCCGCGACTCTCCACTTATTTCAGACACGGTTCTACAACTTGGCGTCACGAACGAGGATCTGAACTTGCCTCCACTCCCGGGACCAAAATATGTAGCTTCAAAGTAGCTTTAAAAATGACCACCCTGTATATTTTGATTTGATCTCGGGATTTTGTGAAGTTCTCAGATTGTAGTTTAAAGAGAACCTGTGGAGAGGTATAGGTAAAACAAATAGAAAGGTTGACTGTACAGCGGAGGATCACAGTAGGGTGAACTCCAGGTAAGATAGATCTGCGGGGAGAGATGCCAAGGGAACTGAAAGGTACGACGAGGCCTGCTGAGCCCCAGGTTAAGCAAGGAAACCCTTGTACACCAGGGCCAGAGTCAGTGGCAGTCAATAACCAGACGGAACCAGAGGTACATAAAGTCCAGCAATATAGCCCCATCGTTGGCAAAGATAGGATTGGCATAATGGTGTTAAATAAGTGTCTGTATGTGAATTCCTACAAGTTTTAATTGTTAAACTTAAAATGGTAAAGGCAAGATAAAAAAACGACAAAGTTTCTATAATTCTTTGTCTGAATAATACGAATTTAGAGAAGAAATTGATCATAATAGATCAATAAATCACCAAAGCAGTGTATTTCAAAGATTATTTTACATGTGATTTTTAATAATAACAATATAATAAATTAATAAATGCTAAGGGCTGTTTGAGACACTGCAGGGTTAACAAAACATGCCACTAATCTAATATCTGAATTATCTTTGGATGTCAATCTGTATGTGCTTTGTGTGTTTATGTATATATATAGTCTGAAGATTATGTAAGGTAAATGTCTGTTTTGTATGCTTTGTATTTTTAATGTTGTGCATAGTACAGAATAAGACTGAGAAGGGAAGTAACCAATAATTTCAGAATTATATTTACAATTACGCAGTCATTGATGTTTTAACAACAGATTAATGAGGATTTAGACATTTAACTGTATACAGAGTGCATAAAGCATCAGAAATTAGAAATGAATAATGCATTTATTATAAGAATTATGTTTAAGTAATACAAAACATACACTAAATACATAGATTAATAATACTAATAAAGTAAATAAATAGTAATGGTGTCCTCTAAGCCTCAGAAGAACAATAATTTGTTTGTTAAAAATCATATTATGGACAAATTCTGTAAAGTCAAATTAAAGGAAAACTAAAGGCTGGAATCCACAGGAGCAGCACTCTGGTGCAGCCCTGAGTGACAGCCTGATGTAAAACCCATAGCAGGAGAATGCAAACAGTATAGTGACATATTATAGTCTTATTTTCGAAATTATTTGGTTATTGGTGCATAGCAAAAAATACCTGAAATAAAAGTTAAAATTAGACCTTGGATTTAAGATGAGTGAATTAGTCAAAGGGTAAGAATTTTAAGGATACTATAGAAATATAAATTATAAGCATTGAATAAGTGAGCTAAAATTAGTAGTGCATAATTTTGAAGGAGAAAATAAAACATAAAAATACTATTAGAATGAGTTTTACCAACCAGAAATAAAAAAATAAATGTTGAAAATTGAATTAGAGCTATTTTTTGTAATGGAAATCTGAGGAAACAGTGAAATTTGGTGAAGATATAAATACATAGATAACCAGATACTCCAGGAAATTAAAGGTGTGGTCATTTGGTAGCTGTGAGTTCCACAATGAAGAGTTTTTGAAATCCCCAGATATAAGATCCCTAAATACAAGGTTTAGGTAAGAAATGAACTATTGATCAGTTCAATCTGGCTTTGGGAACAGTTCTTCTGAACATGTACCGGTGTAGATTGGACTTCAATAGGAGGAAGTGACACAATAAAGACATATATGAGCCGTGCAGGCGGACAGTCTTAGTGCCCACGCAGGCTCTTCATTGGGGAAATCATTGACTGAACACATTTTTTTGAAAATTTGTTTTCCTGAGGTATCTGGGAATCATTATTGAAATCAATTAAAATGCTTATTTTCTAAAAATATATTTTATTAGGAAAAAATCTTAATTTGTTAACTCAAATAATGGAGCGACATATGTGTATAAATAGTAATAATACATGTCAATAAATATAACTTGAATTGTCTAGTGTTGCGTTATGTTGGGTGTATTTTGATAAGAGCATTTGGGCTCTGAGCTGAAGCACTGATCTAAAGAAGACCTCTCCCCTCCCAAAGTTATCAGATTTCCTTAGCTCATCAGCTTGGAACTGGTTTGCATCAAAGTGACAGTTTTGGGGAGGATGGCACCGAGAAGAGGCCAAATAGGTTGGAATCCTGCTATGAAATGTCTGGAGAAAGGGTCCTGTAGGTGATAAAAACTCTTTGAAGTGGACGAGAGCCGAAATCCCGAGATAGAGCTACGAACCTGGGCCAACCGGCATTTCCAAAAGATGGCATGGATTGACATCAGTCATAAATCAAGCCCCCCTCCAATTGGACACTGGGTGCTGAAACCGAAATCCAATCTCAAGAACTCAAGAACCAATCATCTATCGATCTGACAGACTATAAGGAACAGCGGACGGACTTTCTCTCTCTCTCTCTCACCTGAACCAGTAACTCGCTGCCACAGCTCAACCTGTAGCTCTGTTGCCAGAACTGGAACCAGAAACCAACCAAGTCTTTGCCGGCAACAGAAGAGTTAAAGTGGGAGAAGGAGATTGAGCCGTACGAAGAATTATTTTAAAGGACTTTATTAAATAAAGAACTTTACAGACTGCGCTGCCCGCCTGTGCCCACTTGATCAGTGGAGTTTTACAGCTGGACAATTGACATATCGACTGTATACGAAAGTGTCAGTCATTTAAATAACTATTTGAGTCTTAAGAAACTTGACCCTTGGAACAAACAGGGCCCTGCTTTCCTCAAAGACTTTGTCTTCAAGTAACTATGGTGGAAACCCTGCTTACAAAGAAGATTTTGTGCACAACCTTGGAGCCTTCAAACCAGTGGAAATCTGTTTGGAAAAGACTCTACATTCGCGAAACCCCAACTTCCAGGTGCATCGACTGAGTGGAAGTTCTTGGACAAAGCCGAACCGGACTGCCTTTGTTCCAAACCACACGGACCTCGTGCCGTGTGCTGTTATCTGAGCCCGAAGCCAGAGAGGCCTCTCTGCGACGAAGTTCAGATAAGTTTAACAGTTTGGAGTTCATGATTCATGACATTTGAGAAATCAATTAGAAATGTTAATCTGTGATTCATAACTCTAGAATGTGTAATATCATTTAGTTTTCTTAAATATAAATGTGTGTTGCATTAAACTGTTTTGTTGATCATTTTAGAAATAAAATCTGTCAACGCCAAGAAATATCTTCTCATTCCTGTTTAACTGTTTAGTCTGAAATTGACACAAGTTAATAGACATTAGATTATTGGTGGCCCTGCCTATCCTTAATCATTGAATAATAATCAGTTAAGGGAAATTGTGGTAACAAGTAATGATAGGATCTTTCTCGGCACTTAAACGTTAATGAGACTGATATATATATAACGAGAAGTTACCTGACATTAAATACTAACCTGCGTAGTTATTTAATGTCTGACTAACAATACTAATGAGAGACTCACCTTCGTCTTACTAACCGGTATTGTAGTCAATGTGTTTATAACCTTTTTTGTTTAACGATTTGTGTTATCATATGCGATCCCATGGTCTTTGATTTGGTCACGGAAGTGATTTGTCTTTGATTTGTTGATCTAGAGTTGAATTTTAATTAGTTTTTCCCTTTTGTATAATTAGTGTAGTGCTACATTTAGTCTTTGTTTTTGAATAAATTTGACAATTTATATCTTTGGAATTGGTGTCTGTGTCCAATTATTACAGAAATTGAGTGCTACAAGATTCCAGGATTCGTGATAAGGTGATACTAAAAATTCACTTCTTAAATTGAAATTTATAAGTGTACCTTACGCTACACTAGTAAGAAATTAGGAAAGGAGAAAGAACAGCTGTTAGGATACAGAGTGATGTTTTCAGAGGGGGCGTTGGGGCAGTGAAAGTGTCTGTGAGGTCAGCTCCCCACTGAGAGAGATAAGAGAGCTGCCTTGTAACTAAATACAGATGTACTACTACTAACCAAGCAACATTGTCAACCGACAGTAATGTCCTGGTAAATCGAGAATAGTTACATTACTAATGCTAATAATACTGTTGTTGATACAGATGAATAGAAAAATAACTACTATTATCTGTCTTCACAGGAACCAGCAACAATGAATTTCACTCACATTTAGTCCAAAGGTTCCCTACTCACATGCCATGACACATCAGTGCATATTCTCCCCTCTCACATTAGCCTCCGCTCTAAGTGCTGCAGCCCATAATCCGTCCTCATGGCCACTGATGCCAGCGTGTGTGGACGGACAGGAGGGAGGGGGATGGTGGAAACATACATTGCTTACCATACTCTGGTAAAAGTAATAAACCAACTAACTCTGCTGATTCCAATTGATAACAGGAGGGTGGCGATGTCCAGGAATAGATGGACAGATTATTAACAATGCATTTCTGATTGATTTCAGGTGCTGAAAAATAACAATTTTATCTTTGAGGAAAAGGCCTGAAGAAACAATATGGAAATAGATTGGGAAGAAACATGAATAGTCATACAACTCCAACCTCTTTTAAATCTAAGCACAAGGATACAGAGTCTGGTGGGACTATGAGCATTTCATGAACTATCCTTTCCATAGTTTATTAAAGTGACTACTGGATTGAAAGAATTGTGCTGTTTGGATGTGTGACTGAAGTGTGAAATGATATGTGATGTTTCAATGTGATGTAAGTGGATACACACTGAATAATGCTACTATGGTGTATTGTATTATTGTATATGGGAATTGAGTGAAAAACTAGTTCTAAAAAAATGTATGTGATAACAAAGCCAATGCTTTGTAATGAACGAATAATACATATTTGCTCTAGTTAAAAAAAAAAGGTTTTATTGCATAATAAGTCTATTGGGCGAAAGAATTGGCTTTAGAGCAGTGCCAATTTGGTTCTAACTTTTGGGAAATATAACTATTTACTTCTCCCGGTTTTGTATTCCTATTTTGCAAAACCGTTTTTAGGTGCTCAAGTCTATCTGAATCAAAAGTCCCATCTTCTGGAAACCTTAACTTTCTGTCACCTATTGTCCAGTCAAACCACTTGTGCACATCGCGCACATCTTCACTCCATAGTTATCATACATATATCTGACATGTGAAGCTTTGGGTGGCGGGTCACCCGTTTTACTGGAGCCGTTACCACGCATTTTCTATGTAACGTTTTGTACAAGCACACAAAATAATAACAAAATGACAGGGGAGAAAAGAAAAAGAAGTAAAAAGAAATAAAAATATAACAAAACAAAACACAAATTAAAATAAATCCTATATGCGAATAATAACAAACATGTTTTTCAATATGTTTGCATTTATATAACTTGTATATAACTTAATGACGTTTCTTCATTTACCATTTATGGTTCTACAAAACACGTGATTTTATATTATCACCGGCAAATCAGATATTAAACAATTAATTAGCGGTCTTATTATTATTTTTTTTTCTAATTGTATGTCAAACCTACCCTGCAGTTTTACAGACACACTTTTGTCTATGGGAACCCAAACAGGAAGACACAGTCCTGTTTCTTCACAAACAAGAAAACACAGTCAAGTTCATGGCAACCCAGGTTAAATAGGAAGACACAGTCCTATTACTTCATAAACAAGAAGACACAGTCAAGTCTATGGTAACACTAAGAAACTTTGTTTCTTAACAAGCAAGAAAACATTTCCTGCCTCAAGTAATTGATATAAGGCAAGCAACAACGTTTAATAAAATATAGAATGTGTTACCTGATCGTCAGAGGGCCAGGCGAGCAGACAAGTGAAAGCAAAGCACCGCAGTAGGGAATTTTTCAAAAAGGTTCCTTTACCTTTTTCTATTTTGCTGGCGCGGTTTTGCTGGTCACTGGTCTGGCCATTCCAGTCCTCTCTGTCAGGGTTAGCAATCCCATCCTCGTCGCCATGTAATATGGAAGAAAAACCATCTTCAATCAGGTTGGAACGTTCGTTGCAATGCCTTTAATACACGCAGCGTGGAGAGGAACAGTGAATCAAGAAGATCCCAAAGTCGCTCTGCCTTCATTTAAAAGTCAGAGGCTTTTATACACAAAAAACTAAGATCTGGTTACAATCACAGAGTCATTACTATATTATTATTAGAGAGTTAGCTAAGCAGAATATATATCAGAGTTCATAGGTCAACACATGGATTAGGGGGCAGGCACTTCAATCGTACTGTTTGACATTGTCTCCAAGGTTCTCATCTTAAATAACGGACAGAAAACAAGCTACCTTCTGGCATGTCCTCCTGGCTTGACCTTATCTTTCTTAAGTATACAAGAGAGTAGAATTGATATGAGGGAAAGAATTCTAACTTTCCTTCCACAGTGCCCAACACCTACCAGTATGTCCTTTTAGTATGTCACAAAGGTTCCCTAATTCGTTTTACAAATGTTCCCTGTATGTTATGAATGTTCCCTAGTTTATGTTACAGATGTGCCCTAGCACTTCTATCTCTCAATTCAGAGCATTTGTATTGGAGGGGAACGTGGATGAGTTTGTACCATTCTTGGGAGGCTCTGCCTTGTTGGGGCAGAGCTGTGATCCAGGTGAACAGCAGATCGGGCAGAGCTGGGCATGTGAGCGGAGGAGGAGGAAGGCCGGTCAAGCAAATAAGCTTGCTAAGGTACGCAGCAGCAGGAAACAGCCCCACTATCCAGCCAGCCAGGCAGTCTGGCTGGCAGTGACTGAGTGGTTGACAGACGGCAAGCAATGGAATGCACGTGCTCTGTGATGTCATAGCAGTCAGCTCAGAGAGAGGTTCGTGTTGTCATCGCTGAGCTGGCTGGCTCTGTGTGTCTTGCTGGCTGTGTGTATGTGTGTGCGTGAGAGAGAGAGAGATTTTTTGATTTTTAACACCTTTATTTTACTAAAAAAAACAATTAAAACAAAGTAGAAACACTTAAAAGACATGAAAAAAACTCCCAACATAAAAACACAACCTATTCTAAAAACGCTCAATAAAAACCACTACACACGTGCTACCTATAAAATATTCAAGTGAATTAAACCAGTTGGTTTAAATGTCCAAAGTCAATGGCACAGAGGGCCGCCCTGACCCCCCACATCTGCAGAAAAGTGTCCAGGTCTCCCGTCAGGCTGTAGAAATTGTAATCCAGTCGCACTCTGGAGCTTACGAGAGACCTGAAGAGGGAGAGTGCACACTGTTGCTGCACCCGCTAAGTCTGACTTCTCCTACTGCTCAGGATAGCCAGCTTAGCCTGCCCCACTAGAAAGTTTGCTAACTGACAAACATGTCTGTGGCGCTGCTTGTACTGGACTCCCAAAATATACACAGAGCGTGAGAAAAGGAGGCCCAGCTGCTTGAACAGGCTCTCCAGTGCAGTGAACAGCAGCTCTAATCTAGGGCAGTGACAGAAACAGTGAAAAAGTGTCTCTTTCTCCCCGCAGTAGGGGCAGGTGTCGCTCACTCTGGGGTCCAGTGTATGTGCAAAAGAGTTTGTTGCGATGACGCCATACAGAAGCCATGCAGAAGCGGGGGCTTGTTCAGGCTCCTCCAGGCCGGGCAGGCATCTTCCCCCAGAGCCAGGTGCTCCCTCCAGGGGGTGTCAGGGAGGGGCTGCAGCTGCTGATGGTGCAGCTCCCTCACACTGAGCTGATAGAGCTGCTGACGCTGAGCTGTGGAGACAGACACACTACAGAGACTGTGAGGCGACAGAAGGCGACCTGATGAGCTAGGGGGGACTGAGAGACACAGACAAACAAGGGGAAAGACGGTGTCAGGGTCCTTGGGCCAGCAGTGCTGTGTGAGAACCTGGAAAAGCCGCTCCACAGCGCCTATGGGAAGGGCGTTCTGTACTGCCCAGAGAAATCTGGTTACGACTCTCAGTGACCTCATACCCAGCCTGGCAGCCAGGCTGTCGGCACCAACCCACTGTCCCCTGTTAAAATCCAACAAATCCCTCAGCCGGATCACGTCGACCTTAAGCAGGACTGACCTGAGGCTGCTGGAGAGCAGGAGTGGACAGCTAAAACCGGGGTTCCAAAGCAGTGGCTCCTCTAACAGCCAATACAGACTGCTGCCCCCCAGCTCCCTACCCAGGGAGAAGCGCTGCCACACCTCTAAAACAGTACTATAAAAAACAGGCAGGGAAGGAAGTATATTGGGACGTGTCTTAAGTAAAAACATGTGTCTGTCATAACAAGTGTCCAGGGCGGGAGACCCAGGGGATCTGGAGGGTACAGGAGCCTCTGAGCTGCCTGCAGCCGAAAGGCACTCAGCCTGCTTAACAGATCTACCAACCCCTGTCCCCCCTCCTGGAGCGGCAGGTACAGCACTGCTTTGCGCACCCGGTGCAGCCCGTCCAGAAATCCAGGAGCAGGGTCTGTATCTGGGACACCAGGGCCGGTGGGGGGTCCAGACATGCATAAGTGTGCCAGAGCATGGAGGCCACCAAGATATTAATAACAATTGCTCTCCCCCTAAAGGAGAGCTGGGGCAGCAGCCAGTGCCATGCCCTCAACCGGCTCTGTACCCTCTCCAGCAGGCCAGCCCAGTTCTCCTGCGTCTCCCCCAAAGTCACACCCAGCACCCGAGGGCCTGAGAGAGACCACTGCAGCCCCGCAGGGAGGGCAGGGGGTGCAGAAACCTCCCACACCCCAACCAGATGAGCGCTGCTCTTGCCCCAGTTGACCCTGGCTGAGGAGGCCCTGCTGAACTCCTCCAGATACTCCCACAATGACCTGGACGTCTCGCTGGCCAGACTGTGTGTCTCAGCAGCATAGGCCGACACCCTTGGGTGACAAGGGATGGACAGCACGGCTAGCAGCCTGTGCAGCAGTGGCTTGATAGAAAGGGAGTATAGCATCCCTGACAGACTGCAGCCCTGTCTGATGTCTCAATGGATGGGGATAGGCTCACTCAGGCCACCATTGATCTTCAGCACAATAAACACATGACAGTACAGCAGCTGAATAAATTCTACGAACCGCGGGCCGACACCAACTGCTCTCAGCACCTGAAACAGGCACTGCGGCCGGCTTGATGTCTCTGAGCCGCTTAACCAGAGCCTTAGACAGGATCTTATAGTCCTGACACAGCAGCGCCACTGGCCTCCAGTTCACAATGGAGGACAGATTCCCCTTCTTGGGCAGCAGGGTCAGAATAGCTCTACGACAGCTAATGGGCAGCAGCCCAGCTCACAGTCCCTCCTGCAGCACTGAGAGCAGGTCCGGGCCCAGCTCAGTCCAAAACTCTGAGAAAAACTCCACAGTGAGCCCATCCAGCCCCGGTGCCCAGCCCTTATTGAGCTCTTGCATTGCGCAGGTCAGCTCTGCCAGATTTAGAAGGGCCTCCAGCCCCTTGACCCCATCCTGTGGGAACTTAGGCAGACCCTGCTGAAACTGCTGCTGCTGCTCCAGGCTGCCCGGCTCTGAGGAGTACAGCTCCCTATAGAACTGGGTGGCATGACTACACATCTCTTGCCCATCCTGCAGCACGCGGCCCTCAGCCGTCCTCAGGCAGAGCATCACCCTGCTCTGCTGCCGCCTGCATTCCAACTCAAAGAAGAACTTGATGGGCGCATCTATCTGTGTCAGGCTCTGGAACTGCGAGCGCACCATTGCTCCTCGAGCCCGCGTCCTTAGCAGCTCTGACAATGCCTGCTGCATAGCTTTGAGGTCCTCTAATGCCCCTGAATCTCCAGAGTCCAAGGCTCGGTGGAGCACCTGAATCTCTCCTTCTAACTCCTTCTTAGATTCATTCAAGATGTCAGTCCTATGCTCAGTGTACTTTTGGCAGAAGAGCCTGGTATGAACCTTGCCAATGTCCCACCACTGTCTCAGGGAGGCAAACCTAGGGCGCTCTGATCTCTGCCAAAAGAAAAGAAAAGAATTACAAAAAATCCTGTCCTGCAGCAAGCTATTATTGAAAAGCCAGTAGGCACTGCGCAGCCGGACAGGAGGCAGGGTGACACTCACAGTGATGAGACAGTGGTCAGTGGTCAGGTGGGGGTGATATGGAAGCCACCGATCAGATTGACATGATGTCTAAAGGTATAAAATCTATCCAGCCTGGCTAGCGACATAATGCTAGAACATGGCCTCACCCAGGTGTACTGTTTCACCTTTGGGTTGGCATTCCTCCAGACATCGACCAGATTGTGCAACTGTGTATTACCTTCCAGCTGTTTTGTCGACTGTGGACTGGGCTCCTAATTATTCCTATCTAATCTATGGTCCACAGTACAGTTCCAATCACCCCCCCAAAATTAGGATCTCCTCAGCCCCACAGTCTGCTAGCGCTTTGCTGAGCACCGAAAACACTGACAGTCTGTCTCTCACAGCATTGGGGGCATGGATATTAATAAACACAAAGGTCCTTCCCCCGCTCTCAGCCTTTACCATCAACAATCTTCCACCAACCAACTCTGTTTTTATTAAGATAATCCATTTCAAAAGTGTGTGAAAATAAAATCCCCACTCCCCCACTCACACTAGACCCATGGCTAAACACACTCTCTCCTTTCCACTCCCACTGCCACTCCCACTCATTCACACTGTCTGCGTGCGTCTCTTGTACAAATAAAACATTGAGACATAAAAAAACATACTATTAACCATCATCATTAGATTGCAAAGCAGTCCTGACAACACTCTTTCCACTTCTTTAACTTGTAGCACTCCGGCTCACTAAACTCCGCGAGTGCCACCTCCTGCAGGATCACTTGTGTAGATGCCAGGAACTGCTTTGCATCAGGAAAGAAGTTTTCTAAAACTATGTTCCTCTTCCCCTTGGTCTCCCTTAAAAAATCCTTAATGCTTTTAGCACTGTATCTCGCAGTGTCAGTGGAGACGGGCTCACCCTGGGAGTCAGCGATGTCCCCCTGAGCAGCGATGTCCGAGTCTGCGCTCTCCACAGCTGCAGCACTGCACTCAGACTCCCGGTGCCGCAGCCGGTCGGCCACCTTGGGTTGAGACGGCAGGTTCCCCCAGACAGACTCCCCTGACTGCGAGTCCCGCCGCCCCACAGCCCCCACACCGTCTCCGGGATCCTCCTCACCAGCCGCCCTCGCAATATTCGCCTTTTTAGACAACTGTATCAACGGCCTCAGAAGACGGGGCAGACTGCTTCTGCTGTCTTTTCCTGGGCACTTTAAGCCCATCATCACTGGCTAAGTGTTCAGTCTTGGTGGCGGCCGCATCAGCAGCAACAGCAGCTCCCTCCTCAGCTAACTGAGCCCGTGGCTGCTCTGCATTCTCACTGCTAGCAGCTTCCCCACTAGGCTCCCCTACTCTGTCCCCACCGAGGCCAGTAGCGTTTGCCACCGCCTCCCCCTCATCGCTCCCCCGGCCGCCAGAGCCGACACCAGACGGCCCTGCCTGCTCCTCACCTTCGCCCCGCCGCCGGAGCCTCTCCCTGAGGGCAAGAGTGACTGATGTGCCCCTGCGCCCTACACCTGAAACACCTCGGCAACACAACTCCAGACAGTAACTTCAGGGGCCCCGTTGGGCCACACCTGAGTCGTCCAGGAGCGAGGACCGTAGTCACGCTCTACCGGGAACTGTCTGCAATCAGCAAATACAAAGCGGGGCTACAGAGGCGCCTTGATGCCCTCTTACGCCCTCCGCTTACAAGAGCAAGGCCGGCTGCTCTACTAGTGCAGCTAGGAGCGAGGCCGTAATCTACTTGCACATTGTCTGGCGCGGGCAATCAAGTGCTTGTGCGGCCTCCGCGCAATATCATGGCAGTGGACCCCTGATCCAATAGGAGCGGGCCAAGGCCCAATGAGAAAATTACAATATAATACATAGCTGGCTAGTCAACAGAGTAGCCGAGCTGAACAATATACAATACATATATATCGCGTGACAGCAAGACCATCATGCTGTCAGCACACAGCACAGAGTGTCCAACTCGACTAAACAGTACAGAGTGGAAGAGCTCCATTGTGCTGACAATTTAGATTTCGTACAAAAGAACTATATACACCACAGGGCGCAGGAACGAAGTCATCCACCGCCCATGGAACACAGGAGCAGTTGACTCCTGCTGGTTAGACCGGCTAACGCAAGGCAACATTACATCTACTGTGTTACCAAAGGAACAATATACACAGCGAGGCAGCGAACTCAAGCGCCGTCAGCTGGGAACAGCGGCAATGAACTCCATTCTACAATTTTAGAATGGAGCCACAGTCCTGTTGTTTAACACATAATACATACATACACATATATACATCACAGGGTGCAGGAGCTGGCTCATGCGCCACACGTGGAACACAGGAGCAGTTGACACCTGTCGAATAGCGCAGCTAACGCAGGACAACTACAGCTCTACCATGCGAATAAATGAACTATGTACACAGCGGGGCACTGGAGAACTCAAGTGCCCTCCGCTGGAGGACAACAGCAGCGGTCCCCTGCTCTATGGCGTAATACTGCCAGAGCGGGCCACAGACCTGCTGACCAATACACAGAGCAATGAACAAACTATATACAGGGCGGCCTCTTAAGGCAACATGCCTGTAGGCCGCACGACAAGCCCCGGGAACACATCGACAGGGCTGTCTGTACATCCAGGAGCAGCTCGGGTGGGTGCTCGACTGGAAGGCATAGTCCGGTGGAAGGGAAAGACACGGTTTACTAGCTTCCTCAGGATGCACTTACAGGGGCAGACTGGGAGAGGAAAGGCAGGATCCAGAGCCTGCAGGCTACTGGGGCTCGACTGCAGCCAAAACCGGGTTCCCAATGGAAGGGACTGCTCCCGTCACATCCAACCTGTAGAACCGGGCAAATGTAAGCGGCGAGGCCCAAGCTGCAGCCGCACAAATGTCTGCCAAGGGGGCACCTTGAAAAAGGGCCCACGATGTGGCAACGTCTCGAGTCGAGTGGGCCACCAGGTGATCAGGCACCGGGGTCCCGGTAGACTCGTAGGCCATGGTAATGGTGTCCACAATCCAATGAGAGAGGCACTGCTTTGAAAGCGCCTAGCCCTGTGTCCGTGCTCCATAAGACACAAACAGTTGGCCTGAGCGCCGAATGTCCTTAGTGTGTTCCAAATATTACCTGAGGGCCCGCACAGGGCAGAACAGGTGAAGCCGACTCTCTTGCTCTGAAGCGAAGGGAGGAGGATGAAAAGCCATGAACTCAATAGGCCTGTTGACATGAAATGGAGACAGCACTTTCGGGAAGAACGCAGGGTTAGGCCGTAGCGTGACCCTGGAGCCATCTCCCGCAAAACGGACACACGATGGGTATGGACAGGGCATGTAACTCGCTCAGGCGTTTTGCAGAGGTGATTGCCAACAAAAACGCAGTCTTAAGTGAAACCAGCTTCAGCTCAGCTGAGTTCAGTGGTCAAATGGGGCTTGGGAAAGTGCATCCAGCACTACATCAAGACGCCATGTGGGCAGTGAAAGGGTTCGAGGAGGCCGTAGTCATCGAGCTCCCTTTAGAAACTGCACAGCCAGAAAATGAGACCCAGGAGGCTCACCATCAATCTGAACATGACATGTGGAGATGGCTGCCAGATACACTTTGAGCATGGACGGGGACTTGCCCTGGTCCAACAGCTCTTGTAGAAATTGCAATATGACCCCGATGGGGCAATTAATTGGGTCCTGACCGCCATCTTGGCACCAGGTGCTAAACGTCCACCAGCGGTAGGAATACTGCGACCTCGTAGAGGGAGCTCTCGTTGACTGAATAGTGGCAACTACCGCATCCGACAGACCCCAGGCAATGAATCGCTCCTGCTCAGGGGCCAGGCCCAGAGCTGGAGGAGGCTCGGATTGGTGTGCTAAAGCATGCCCTCCACCAGTGATGGCTCCGTCCACCTGCCTAGGACTCCACGTCCGTCGCAGACTGCTCCCCAACCCTGCTTGGAGGCGTCTGTCGTCATGACTGCTCGGTGGTAAACTGGCCCCAGGGGCACACCGAGGGTCAAATTGTGGGGGCTCCGCAACCAACGGAGCGCCCTCCAGCACGCCAGAGTAACTGTGACTCGCCGTGCTCGATCATGGCGAGGGTGCATCCTGAGAGACCTGAACCACCACTGCAATGGCCTCAACTGGAGGAGGCCGAGGGGGAGGGTCTGTGATGCAGCCACTGGGAGGCCCAGCAGCCTCTGGCAAAGGGATACCCTGACACGAGCTCTCAGTTGGAAGAGGGAGAGACACGTGTGTATTGAGGCAACTCTCTCTGGCGGCAGCGTGGCGAGCATGGCAATGGAATGGAGGCGCAGTCCGAGGAAGTGTGCCTGCTTAGTTGGCGTCAGGCGGCTCTTCTCTCGATTGACCCGAAGGCCCAATTCTGAGAGGCGGCCTAAAATCAGGTCCATGTAATTTCCAAACCTGCTCCCTTGAGTGAGAACAAACCAGCCAGTCGTCTAGATAATTGAGGACGCGGACCCCCTGGCAATGCAAGGGGGCTAGCACAACGCCCACGCACTTGGAAAAAGTGCGTGGAACTAGCGACAGGCCGAAGGGGAGAACAGCAAACTCGAACACTCGGCCCTCGAAGGCAAAGCGGAGAAACTTCCTGTGCGCCTGTGCAAGATGTCAGATCCACCGTGGTGAACCAGTCACCGGGCAAGATGGCCTGGGACATGGTGCGCAGGTTGAGCATCTTGAAGCGCAGCACCTTGAGGTGGCGATTCAGGCGCCTCAGATTCAAGATGGGGCGGAAACCGCAATCTTTCTTGGGCACAAGGAAGTTTGGGGAATAAAATCCCTCGTGGAGAGCAGAGATTTTGACGTGAAGCACCACACACTGCAACGGGTCCCTCAATCGCTTCCACACCACACTCTGGAAGAGGGGTGGATGTGTCTGAAATTGCAGGGAGTAGCCAACTAATTTGGAGCACCCAAGAGTCTTGGGTGCAGTGTTGCCAATTGGACAGTTGCTGGGCATTGTAACGGTGGGCCAGAGGCTGCTGGAACGCCTCAGGACAAGGCTCGGGTGGTGGAGGAGGTGGGGTCAGCCTGGGGGGGCGCCTGCCTGCCAGTGAGATGCTGGCGGAGATCGGCAGGTGGGCGGGGCTGTGACCTGGGCTGTGGTCCGGCCTGTGGTCCGGCCTGTGGCCTGGGCTGTGGCCTGGGAGCTACCGCAGGGGGCCTCCCTGCCGGCGAGCTGCCGCAGATGGCCTGCGTTGCTGAGCCTGAGGTGCCACCGGGTACACTAGGGCCAGCTGCAAAGAGTGTTACCTCACCCGGAGGGTGCACGAGAGCATCTCCTCCACAGAGGGGCCAAAAGTAAAGCCCGGCGAGATAGGGGCAGTGGAATTAACCTATGGAAAATCCACCAAGCTCGTTTTTGCTGCGCCCTGGGTCCTGGCATAAGCCTCCCCTCTCCTGGCTAGGGTGGAGGCTGTTGCCGGATGGTCCCAGGTAGCCCTCAGCTCATCAAGGAAGTCAGGCAGCAGCGGGAGTGCCCGTGTGGGCCGCTGCACACGCTGACCCCTCTCAAACCTGGAGCGTGGCGGGGCAGGATCAGAAAGCCAGGGGAGCTGAAGCGACTCCACAGCCCTCTGAATGACTGCCCAGAACTCCCTGTCCTGTCCCGTGGGAGCAGGAGGGGAGTCCACGCTCAACGGCGGAGGGGTAGAAGCAACCTGCTACTCCTCCATGAGCTCCGTCTCGAGCTCTGAGTCCGTGAGGACCCAGAGATAGGCGGTCCTCTTCACAGGTGGCCCGTCTGCTGTCCTCCTCCTGGGATGGGGCAGACAGACTCCCCTCAGTCTCCACCGGCGCGGTGTAAGCTGGCGGTGGAGCGTCATGTCGTGGGGGGAGTGGCTCCTGTTGCGCTGCCTGTGCTGCCTGCGCTGCCTGTGCGGCCAAGAGAGCACAGATTTGGTCCATCCTGCTATTGAGAGCAAGGATGGCCTCATCGCGCTCCCTGTCTGCTGAGACTGACCTCCTGATTGCGGCTGCACCCAGTGAAATGGCGGACCTCCAAGCGCGCCGTAGCGGACTCAGAAGTCACGGCCAGACTGCGCCCGCTGTCGGTGCCCAGACAGATGGAGCATAGGATCTCCCCACTCCAGGCGGGCAAGGTGCGCTGGCCGCGAGCGGCACAGTGGCGGGGGCGATAGGAGCTCATCGCCGAGCCGAACGTACACGCGCGTGCACAGGGAAACGTGCAGCAGTGGTGCCGATCATTGTTTGCAACGGGGGCACACAACAACTGGAACGCCTCTGCAACAAGTGGAGCACCTAGCGGGCCCACAGATGTATGTGCGTCTCCACCAGGCAACATTTATATACACGGGGGTGCTGCGACACCAACCACACGCAACCTTGCTGTTGCTGGACTGAACACTGTTTATACCCAACACCAGGTGCTGGAATACAAGCGCCACGTAGGCCCGTAGACTTAACCACACCGTGTGTGCCGGGGTTTCCGGGGACACCGGGTGATGCGGAGTCCGGGGGCTGCGGGGCCGAGGGTAGTAGACCACCAGCCGGATCTAAAACCAAGGCACGCATACATGGACCGGGAGGGCTAGCAGTGCTCGTTCTCAGTGAACTGAGAGAGCGAGATCTCCTACAGCTGCAGTTGTGGGCTGTAGTGTGGGCGCAAGCCGGCAGAGGAGCAACTCACGTGGGCGAGATCTCTTACGACACACCGAGGCGCAGGCCGGGCAGCTGGGCCTCGGATTTTACTGTTGCTGCTAGCGCTCCTGATGTTGAGGAAAAAGCCCTGTGGACATAAAACCAACACAGCAACCAGTCGTAATATGTAAGACACTATATAAACACGAGGATTTTTTTTAAAGTGTGCAATTTGTAGCCGAAACCGAAGCACACCGGAGCCCCGGAGCGCGTACGGAACAGAGTCAGATTAGCTGTCAAAGATAATAACTAATAACACAAATAGACACAGACAATAATAATAACGGTGGTGACAGCACAGCCATGAAGCCAAATTACTGAGCAATAATAATTGTTAATAAACAATTGTAAGAGAATTTGAATGCTTGTTTTTTTTGTCAATCTAAATAAATAGTTGAACTGAAAACTCATAGTCAATTGGTTTCTCTTTTAAGATTCTTTTTAGAGGGAAGATGCGGTCAAGTCACAGAAGTGCAATAATCATTTATTTTGACAAAAATAGGAAACTAATGTAATTCAATTATATTACTGAAATATTAAGCTTCTGCTGGATTACAGTAAGAAACAGATAATACCCATTTTCTTCTTTCTCCTCACAGTACAGCTTATAGGCCAGTCTGGTCAGGCAGGAAGCAGTGTGTCTCTCTCTGTCTCCCTCCATCTGTCTTGTCTCTCATTGCAGGATGAAGAAGTTAAGAGAACAACAATTCTCTTTGTTTTCCCTTTTATAAGGTTTCCTTCCAACCAATAGCATTTTGCTACCACCATGACTTGGGTGTCTTATGCTAAAGTAATTATGAAGTGGGGGGTCATTTTGAATTTGGCTAGGAGCCAATCAGAGGACAAGTCCCTTTTGGTCTCTGGTCATAAAGATAGGGTTACTAGGGCTACCAGGGGCTACCAGGGAGGAGATCTGTTTCCTCTACCAAACCAAATGGTATAGAATTTCCCATAGAAAAATACATTCTAACAAATAATATCTTACACCTTTGACCACAAAACACACAGGCATCAGTCACATCATGATCAATAATGGACAGAAAGGAATTCACTGCTAAAACCATATGCAGAACCTGCCACTGTAAATCCCCATCTCTCTTATTCAGGGGGGCTGTATACAGGGTTCCCCAAGCTGGGCGAACTGCACTCTCAACTAGCAGCTTCCCTCTCCAGGGTGAATCAGGGACATCTTTTAACTGTGCAAAATGAGTAGTTTTCAATACAAACTGATACAGTGTCTTATTATTGGCACTAGAAAAAACAACATCAGAGACTTCCTTCATCTGTAAAATCAGATCTGGCCTATCCTGCCTGAGCCACATGGAAGGGGAAAGCTTCAGCTCAATGAAAAGCCTCTGTCTATCGGATTCATTGCTCCCCATCCAAACCTCCCCCTGTACACCCAGCCCCTACTCCTGCAGGGCCACAATCTACTGAGACAGCAACACCCCTACCACTCGCACTGAGTGCACCTGCAGCCTTCCTGCCAAGGCCTCCACACTCATCCAGCCACCCCCCCTCCCCATCACAACCTGCCCCAGCCTGGTCACACCTGCCTTAACCAGCCTGCTGTGCAAGCCCTGAGACTCCAACACAGGGAGCCGCAGTGCAGGGTTACACAGCAACGGCTCTCTCAAAAGCCAATAAGCCCCCAACCTCTACATGTCTCTTCGCACCCGCACTAGCCACCACGCTTCTTCTTCAAGAAAACGAAGGAGAGGCGGCCTGCAATGTCCTCCATGATCGACTCCTCGGGGCAAGAGGTGGAGGGCAGAGAGGCTGTTGAGACACTGGCGCGGGATTTCTACAGGGAATTGTACGATCAGAAGGTGGTGGATCAAAATCTGATCCATCACTTTCTGTCCCTGTTGGAGTCCCGCAATGAGGGGGACGAAGAGGAGGAGGAGGATCCAGAGATCACCACCACTGAACTCTCCCAGGTGATAAAGAGTCTTAACTCTGGAAGGACACCGGGTCCCGACGGGATCCCTGCTGAGTTCTATAAGATCTTTTGGGAGGTGCTTAAAGAAGATCTGGCCCAGGTCTTGGGATCGATGTACAGAGAGGGCAGATTGGCCCCTTCTATGAAGAAGAGTATCCTCTCCCTTCTTCATAAGAAGGGAGATCAAAAAGATCTGAGGAACTGGCGGCCAGTCAGCCTCCTGTGCACCGACTACAAGATACTGGCCAAAGCACTGACGCTCCGGCTGCAGCGGCCACTCCCTCAAGTCGTGGGTCCCGACCAGGTCTGTGGTGCCCGGGGAAGATCGGCGGCCGACAACGCCATGCTGCTCAGGGATGTCGTGGCCTACTCGAACGAGAGAGGGCTTCCCCTGGTCCTAATCAGCTTGGACCAGGAGAAAGCCTTCGACAGAGTGGGCCACGAATACCTGCAGCTCGTCATGGAGAGGATGGGTCTCGCTCTTGGTTTGAGGAAGTGGGTGAAGATCATCTACAGCGGCCTAAGCAGCAGGGTCCTTGTGAACCGCCACCTGACCGAACCATTTCCGGTCAGGTCGGGGGTCCGGCAGGGTTGTCCCCTGTCGGCCCTGCTGTACGTCCTCTGCTTGGAGCCGTTCATGCAGGCGATCCGCCGGGACGTCCGGGTGACAGGTTTCCATCTCCCGGGTTCCGGCGGAGAGCAGCTGAAGGCCCTGGCCTATATGGACGACGTGGCCGTGGTTTGCACGGACGCTCCGTCCGTGGCCAGGGTCGAGGAACTGCTGGACGGCTTCTGCAGGGCGACGGGGGCCGCTGTGAACAAGGCCAAGAGCGAGGTCTACCTCTCCAGGGCATGGCCTGTCGGCCGGGGCCCACCGACCGTGTTCCCTGTGAAGCCGTCTATCAAGGTTCTGGGGATCACGATCGACGGGACCAACACGGGCACCCGGAGCTGGGAGGAGGCCATAGCGAAGGTCCAAAGGAAGATCCACGGCTGGAGCACAAGGACCTTGACGATGGCTGGTAAGGTGCTGGTCGTAAAGGCCATCCTCTTCCCGATACTCCTCTACGTAGGAATGATCTTCCCCCCAGACAAGGTCATCGCAAAATAAGTGACCCGAATTATATTTCGGTTTGTCTGGGGGAGCAAAATGGAGAGGCTGAAAAGAGTACAGATGGTGAAGGGTACCCTGGATGGAGGCAGGGGGGTCCCGGACGTTGTGCGGCTGATAAAGGCGCAGGGGCTGACCTATGTGGTCAAGAACATCCAGGCTGCTGGCAAGAAAGTGAGTTTCATGAACCGCTTTTATTTTGTCAGCAGCCTGAGACCATTCGGCCTCTGCGCCATGGATAACACCAGGCCGCACTCGTGGGATCCCCCGCCGTTCTACAGGGCGCTCCGAGCCTTTGCGCTCGAAGTAGGCCTCCATAAAGTCGTGCTGGCCTCCTGGGATTATAAGACCATCTGTAGCCAGATGAGATCTGCCCAGGAGACCAGCCGGATAGAAGATTTCCCTCCCGAAACCTGCCGGTTTATCTGGGCTAACGCTACGCACGTTTGCCTCACGAACACGCAGAAAGATGTCTCCTGGATGACTGTGAGTCGGTGTCTCCCCACCCGAGTGTTCATGCACAGAAGGGGCATAGCTCCTTATGACACCTGCCCCTATAAGGGTTGCCTGGGGAAGGAGACGGAGGCTCACATCTTTAGTGAGTGCCCCTCCGCCCACAGGGTCTGGCTCCTGTTTTCTCCGTTCCTCCACAGGTTTGCCGTTCCTGCGCGGGCGACCGCCCAGCAGATCCTGTACGGTCCGGCCAGGGGAATATCAACATCCACCCTGAGGTGCTGGTGGCGTGTCGTCTGCGCAGTGAAGCAGGCACTGTGGGAGGGACGGAACATCTGTTTGTTCAACAAGCAGGAGCTGGACCCGATTGTCATCGCGCGGAGGGGCATGGTGTTCGTAAGAGACTATGTCAATCTGGAGGTCCACCAGAGGGGCAAGGAGGAAGCCTATAAGAACTGGCGTATACAAGATCTGGGGGAGCTCAGGATACCATGATGGGACCCACCTCCGGGGACGGTCAGTTCCCCCTGCTGGAGCCCGAGTCCAAGATCTTTTAAAGATTTTACGGATGATTGTTTTTAAAAAGATTTTAAAAACGAATCTTAATTGTTTTTAAAGATTTAGTTGTTTTTAAATCACATTGTTTAGGGTTTTTGGTATAGTTTTGTTATATTCTGTTGTCAAATACATTGACCGTTTTGGAATTAATTTTAAAAGCATTGGACCTTTTTTGTTTGTTTTTTATTTTTACTTTTTTAATTGTTTCTTTATTTTGTTCAATGCATTTTCAGTTATTTTCAATGTATTTGACCTTTTTGTTGGTGAGCAGTTTTTGCTTATATCACGTTTGTTTTGTTGTTTTGGGCACGTTTATTTTTAAGTTAATTGTTTTGTTCCTTGTTAAATCACAGATTTTATAAATTTTAAGTGATTTTAAGGATTGATATTTTAATGATTTTAATCATGAGCATTAAAAAAATTGAATTGTTTTTATTAATGTAAATGTAAAATACTAAACCAAATAAACAGTATTTACACAGCAACGGCTCTCTCAAAAGCCAATAAGCCCCCAACCTCTCCATGTCTCTTCGCACCCGCACTAGCCACCACGCTTTCAAGACACTACGGTAAAAAAGTGGAACCCCTCTGAGATCCAACTAAGACATGTCTGTCACAAACAACTGCCTGTCCAGCTACAGCCTCTGAGAACAGCAGCTTCTGAACTGTCTGTAACCTGAACCCTGCCACCCTGCTGGTCAGGTCTAAAAGTCCCTGCCCACCTTCTGCTACTGGCAGAAAAACAACACTCTGCCTGATCCAGTGCAGTCCGTCCCAAAAGAAATGGAGCAGGATCCTCTGGAGTCTGGTGAGCACACCTGCTGGCGGCTCCACACACTAGCCTGTGCCACAGCATTGAAGCCACCAGATTATTAATGACCAGCACCCTCCCTCTGTACAAGAGCTGGGGTAGCAGCCATCGCCAGCGCCCCAACCTCTCCTGTACTTGCTCCTCTATCCTCTGCCAGTTCCTCTGCTTTGCTTTCTCTCCCCCCAGGAACACCCCCAGACACTTTAACTCCCCACTACTCCACTGCAGCCCAGCTTGCAAACCCAGGGGCTGCCGCCCCCCCCACTCTACGAGCAGCACCGCACTGCTCTTCATCCAATTAACTCTTGCTGATGACACCTGCCCATATCTCTCTAGGCTCTCTTCCAAAAGCACAACGTCCCAGTCCCCCACCACACACACACACACACACACATCATCTGCATATGCACACAACCGAACACACACCACACTGCAGGACGGGATGCTCAGACCAGTCAACACAGTCCTCAGCGTGTGCAAGAGAGGCTCTATGGACAAGGAATACAGCATTCCCGATAGCAAGCAGCCTTG
Organism: Amia ocellicauda; assembly: GCF_036373705.1. Lineage (NCBI taxonomy): Eukaryota > Metazoa > Chordata > Actinopteri > Amiiformes > Amiidae > Amia > Amia ocellicauda. Next base: position 44,711,820 of record NC_089855.1, on the reverse strand, counting down.
TCTAATCCCTCGCTGCACTGGAAATGGGGTACTCAACCCGCCATTGATTTTTAACACACTAAAAACATTTTTATACAAACATTTAATAAGTGCCAAGAAATTAGGGCCCAAACCAAAAGCTTCCAAGTTATGGAACAAATACTTATGATCCACACGATCAAATGCTTTTTCTTGATCCAAGGAGATCAAACCTGCTTGAAAGCCAAACAACCTGGATGCCGACATCAGGTACCTCGCCAAAAAAATATGATCAAATATAGAGTGCTGTGGGACACAATAAGTCTGATCTGGGTGCACTAGGGATCCCATAACTGGATTGAGACGGTTGGCAAGGGCCTTTGACAAGATCTTAAAGTCACAGCACAACAATGACACAGGTCTCCAGTTGGAGATTTAACATAAATCACCCTTTTTAGGGAGCAGTGTAAGTACTGCCCTCCTGCAGCTCAATGGCAGCTCACCGTCCAGCACACCCTCTTCACACACACTGAGTAAGTCCATCCCCAGTACTGGCCACAGAGTCTTATAAGAACTCCACCAGCAGCCCGTCCAGTCCTGGAGCCTTTCCGTTGTTCAGGCCCTCCAGGGCAACACTGTTTTCTAGTTTTTTTTCTAGTATTCTCAATCTAAACCTTTCCGGATTCTCAAGCTCCGCAGAGCCCCGCAACAGAGCTTGTGCCGAGTTAACAAACTGTTTTAATTCCGGAACAATGGACTCCACATTCACCCTGTAGAACCGTGTCTGAAATAAGTGGAGAGTCGTGGAGACAAAGCAAACAGAACTTTAATCGAGCCGCTCGGAAGCTCCACTGTCAGAAATAATTCCTTCAGTGAGGCTTAATGTTTACAGACATGAGTACAACTTTATAGGAAAAATGACGTAACATCTTATGGCCGTTCATCCAATCAGAAGATATAGGTCTGGGTCCGTTTCACGATCTGTCCTCCCGTGAAGAGGTGATGGATCCAAAGCAGATGTCCGTCTTTGATGTGCACTAGGAAGATGCGATCCCACGGTCTTCATTTACCTAGTGTCAATCGCTCTTTAACAAAAACTTTGGTTTTCCTTGAGTCATGAGGTTTATTGCCTTTGATACTAAATCCATTTGTCCTCAGTCACATGGAGCCTCCAAAACCAAGGGGATAGAATAAGATTTGTGTCAATGGGTGTGTGAGTTTTGCTCCTCCCGAGTGAGGGACGGTGTCGTTTAGTAGAAATTTAGAGAAAGTCTGCCAACGAGGGTGTTTTAATTGCAGCTGTAACCATAGTAGATACATTATGAGGTTTACAAAGTTTTTGAGACAGTGTATTTAAGAAATAAAAAAGAAACTTACAGACATAGCAGAATATTAACTACTGATATCAATCCTTGTAACACAATCATACCCAGATTACCAAAGGTATCAGCAAGCCATCCCCAGAGGGGTTTTCCTCCGGAGGACTGGTGTATCTTTGTAGTTGCTGTCCTAATGTGCTCTATAAGATTACCAATGTGTTCAGAGTTATCTGGTATGTAAGTACAGCATTCCTGCCCTATAATGGCACATGTCCCTCCTTGTGCTGCTAGCAGGAAATCTAGAGCTAGCCTGTTCTGGAGGGCAACAGTTCGCATAGCCACTATTTCAGTTGTTAAATTGCTGAGAACTTCAGTTGTAGAAATACTTAATGTTTCTAATATACCAGCTACTAATCTGATTTCCTTTATTGCTCTTCCGACTCCATACATAGGAAATAGTATGGAAGCAAACCTGTCTCCTTCCCCTATCTCACGTTTAGGGTGAGTAAATTGTTCTATATCTGGAAGGTATTTATCTTCAGTGTGGCGCAAAGTTGGCACCACAAATCCTAAATAACAAGAACCTGTGAACTTACAAGGAAGTTCCCAATATGCCCGCAAGCCGCATATCCAATAAGTCCCATTCCATGGGGCATAAAATCGACAAGTCTGATACCTAAAGTCAGAACCATCGATAGCCACAGTGTGATTACAAGTGCTATTACCTATAAATTGGGATTGCATGGTTTGGTTATAGTATGAAACATACACAGATCCTTTGTTACTGTGAGCCAAGTCAATATATGGCATTTTAAAATCTCTTCTCTTCTGATCCACCTTCGGTTCCATTCTCCTGTGATGCCTAAGGCATAATCATATGCATATCGTACATTAGAGGCAACTCTAAGTTGTGAATAATCAGAAAATACTGGAAATGGAATGGGGATCATTGGAACCCCTTTCTTAGTGTCGTGTGGAATGTGGGAACAAACCCAACATTTTGTTTTATTAAGGGCAATTGCATAGGTGCGTGTAATTTGGATAAATCTGTCCATGATTCAACTAAGGACAGGCAGATCAGTCCAAATACTGTAGTGTACACAGTCTTCTTCATGCTGGATTATCTCTTAGTACCTGTAGGGGGACAAAACCTTTACCAGTTAGGGGAATGTCTCTCAAAATTCTGGAAATCTGCAACTGTTGCTTTCCTAGGAATGAGAAAAGATAAAGGTTTAGTACACAGTTCTCCTGGATTATAATTTTTTACTTGTGACCAATGTTTCCATCTAGTACCCCCCTCCTGTCCGTCAATACAGACTGAAGTGTCTGTAGAAAGAAGGACATTATGCGGTCCTGTCCATTTGGGCCTAAGCCCTGGTCTGCTTGGGATTATTTTAACCATCACTTGCGAACCAACCTCAGGAAGTGTTGTTGGCATTTCCTCTTTGAGTTCCAAGTCCCTGAGGGACTGGAGATCACGTGCTTGTGTTCTATGTTTTTTTAAGTGTGTACATAGCTGTGCTACATACTGTTTAAGATAGTCTTTGAATGGAGCACTGGGATCACTGGGACCCCAGATGCCAGCAGGGAGTTGCATAGCTCTCCCTGTCATTAACTCATATGGAGAAAGCTGAGTACTCCGATTAGGTGACGCTCTAAGTTTATACAGCACAGCGGGGAGTGCTACTGTCCATCCCTTACCTGTAGTTAACAGGGCTTTTGCCAAACTTTCCTTCAGTGTCCGGTTAGTGCGCTCCACTAAGCCTGAACTCTGAGGGTGATAAGGTATATGAAATCGTTGTTTTACCCCTAGCAGTAAACATGCTTCCTTCATTACCTTACCGGTGAAATGAGTCCCTTGATCTGAGTTAATTTGACGGGGCACACCCCATCGGGGAATAACCTCAGTCGCTAGGACTTGTGCTGCAGTGATGGCAGAGCAGTCCCTGCAGGGGAAAGCCTCAACCCATTTTGTGAAATGGTCAATTATTACCAAGCAATAGGATTTCCCATGACATTTTGTCAGGGGTCCTGTAAAGTCAATTTGAATATTTTCCCACGGACCTCAAGGCCGGGGCTGGTGTGATTTAGTGACTTTGATCGGTTTACCTGGGTTTACTTGTGCGCAAGGAATACACTGTTGACACCACTTCGCAGTGTCCCTGCCTATGCCAGGCCACCACCAGTGTTCACGCAATTGAGTTAACATGGCCTTGCGACCCGTGTGAGCTGGGCCATGGTACTGGTCCAGAAGCGTTGAGCTAATACACTGGGGTGCTAATACACATTGTAAGTTAGGACTTCGCCACTTCGTCTGAGTGCACTGCACCTCCCTTAACCCACTCTTGTACTTCATCCTCCTCACAGTTTTTCTGTAGCTGTGCGAGGTCAGTAGTTTCTGGTTCTCGGATGCTCACAAGTTTACTAGAGCAGGGGAATCCTGCTAACGTCACATGACTGCCTGTCTCTGCTGCCTTTTTTGCAGCTAGGTCTGCAAAGTGATTCCCACAGGTCCATCCATCATCAGAAAGACTCTGATGAGCTTTCACTTTAACTACTGCTACCTTTTCTGGAAGGTGTGCTGCCTCAGCTAGGGCTATAACATACTCATAATTTTGTATTACTTCTCCTGCTGTTGTTATAAACCCTCTACATTCCCAGGTTGCCATATAGTCGTGTACTACTCCAAATGCATAGCGACTGTCAGTGAAAATGTTAACTTTAATGTCTTTCGCTATTTTTAATGAATCAGTTAACACCACGAGTTCTGCCACTTGGGCTGAACAGTGTCCTGAAGGGATCCAGATTTTACGACGGTGCTATCATCCAATACCACTGCCCACCCAGTGTGGGGGACTCCATCTATTATTTTCCTGGATCCATCAACATATCGTTCCAAGTCAGGGTCTGTGAGGGGGTTTTCTAGGAAGCGACTGTGGTCCTCCTGGAGCACCAGCTCAGAGCATGTATGCTCTTCTTCCTCCCCTGCTGGGTTTACTCGTGTGTCTTTTATTATTTGTATGGATTTATCTCTGGGGAGCAAAACAGCTTCCCATCTAGCTCGTCTACGGAGACTGAACACAATTTGCCGGTGTGTAATAATTAAACTAATGTGTGTCCTGTGTGCAGAATCAACTGTGTGTTCATTACAATCGGCTCGCATGCCTGCACTGCCCAAGAGGCGCACTCTACTGCTGCCATACAGCGATGCATGCCTGCTGCTACCGTGGGTTGCTTTGTGGAGTAATAGGCGACGGGACATTGCCTATCCCCATGTTCCTGTGTCAGAACTGCTGTATAATAGATCCCATCTTGGGAACAGTAGAGGTGAAATGGTTAAGCATGATCTGGTAACCCGAGGGCGGGGGCATTGCTGAGAGCCTGTTTTATTACACGATAGGCTATTTCCTGTTCATGTCCCCAGTCTATGGGGTCCAAGGGAGCCGGGCTCCCTTTGATTAGCGCCTGTATCGGACCTGTGGCTTGTGTGAAATTAGGGATGAAAGCGCGCCAATAATTAAGGAGCCCCATAACTTTACGCACAGCCCTAACATGATGTGGTTTTGGCATATTTAGAATGGCTTCTTGCCTATTATGCGTCATAGATTTTTGTCCTTGTGAAATGTTGTGTCTGAGATATTGAACCTTAGTTAAGCCTATTTGTGCTTTCTTAGGGCTTGCTTTAAATCCTGCCTTTTGTAAGACACTGAGGACTGTAATTAATGCGCCTAAGTGTGCGGTCTCATCAGGAGATGCAATCAAAAGATCATCCACCTACTGGATGATGAAACTATTCCAGGGTGACAGATCTATGCCTTCTAAAGTCTTGGCCATTGCCTGGTGGAAGAGTGTTGGGCTGTTGTGAAATCCCTGTTGCACTCTAGTCCATGTGTACTGTTTGTCGCATACAGTAAACGTACATTTATCTTAGGAATCAGAGTGGAGTGGCAGGCTTCAAAATCCATTGCTAATATCTAGGATCGTAAAAATAGAGTGTTCGGGTTTCAAATTAGGCATAGAATTAGTGGTTGAATGCGCTTCGTGTATTATTCCTGCATGTTGCAATGTTTGAATAATTTGTCTGAACTGCCGTAAAAGCTTCTGGTTTAATAGGAAACTGTTTATGTGCTTTGTGTACTGGACCTGGGATAACTATAGGTTCAATTTTTGCCAGACCACAATCTTGTTTATGTGTTGCCCAAACATCAGGAAATGCCTGACATACGTGTCCAAGTGGTGTGTCTGGCCATATATGAGGTGTTGACGGTGTGAGTGAGATACTAGCGCAATTTGTTGCGTATCTTTGTGTATCCTTTTTATTCCCGTGTGTATTGTTCCATATTATGCGATTATTATTAGCATCCACTAGTGCGCCGGCTTCTCTAAGGATATCTATACCTAATATTGTCCCCTCTGGGTTTTTACAAACCCAAAAAGACACTGGTATGAGGAGATCGCCTATTTCTAGAAGTTGAGCTGTGCTGAGTGTGGCTGTGATACATGCGCCACCTACACCTGAGATCTGTAGTCTGCGTTTAGTCAGTGGGAGGGGAGATCGGTTATCGAGACAGAGGCGCCTGTATCCATCGACATTGAACACTGCCGACCCCTAACAGTGCACTTATGTGGAGGCGGGGATCTTCCCCTGTACCGACCTCGGGGCCGAGGCGACCTATTTCCTATTGAGTTTCTCTGTCAGATCTCGGATGATGTGCAGAAGCTACGCGTCTCCTCTGGGCTGATCGGGGTTTGTCTTGGTCTGATTGCAGGGCGCTTGGTGTCGCCTGGAGCGCCTGCCTTCCAGCACTTGTCCCCCGTGTGCCCTGTCCTCCCACAGAAAGTGCACTTAGGGCAGGTTGATTTAGACCGACAGTCTTTAGCAATATGTCCTATTTATCCGCAATTGTAACATTTACCTCCGTTTTGTGTTATGGCAGATATAGCTGCCACAGCAGTTATTTTTGCTTTTGACTACTTGTTTTCTACCTCTGAAGCCCATTGTACAATCTGCTGATATGTGTTTCCTACAGGCACACCCATATTGAGGATGTCTTGGTGTGCTTTACTAAACCCTTCCTGTAATCATTTTAAACAGATCACATTATCACAGTCCGGAGTGATCTCTAAAAGTAGTGAACTTTCGTTCCGCATAATCGCAGCAAGTCTCTCCTGTCTTCTGTACGAGGCCACAGACTAAACCCCAATTTCCCTGTCTTTACAGCCGCGATGAAGTGAGTGATCCTTAGATTATTATTATCATTTCCAGCTGTTATCCAGGTACCATCCTGCTGGGTTAACCTGTCTCAGATTGACCTTGGACATTTAGTTTTAATTATTATATGTACGTCTCTAGCGTGCATTTAGTGTACATCTAACATCTCATTACATTTTACCCAGAAGTCCAGATTCCCATGATTGGGTTTAAGTTTTGGAAGGTCGCTTAATATTGTGTGTTTCTCTCCGGTTGTAAAGGGGCGATGCACCGACATTGTTAATGCGTAAAATTGTCCGTCGGCAGAGAGATGTTGTCTAGTGCGCATCTCTGTAGGTGCTATTTGTATTTTTTCTGACTTGAATGAACTCAAATCTGGGTAAAGTTTAGACTCTGTTCTATTATCAGGGGGGTTGTCTGAATGTTTACATGGTGGAGGGGCAGAAGCACCAAACCCACATCCCCCATATTTTTCGCATTCATGTTCCCAGGCTTTTCGGTCTAAATCGTCCCAGTCGGGTTCATTTCCCTACATTATTAGTTCATTATTTATTTTTCACTTCCTCTTTCTAATTCTTTTCTCATTATCTATCTCTGTTTGCATCTCAGCGACTTTCTCTTTTAATTCTTTTATTGTTGCTTTATTTTCCTCATCCATTGTGATTAGTTTCTTCTCTAATTTCGCACTATATTGACAAAGAATTACGGAAGCTTTATTGGTTTTCTCTCTCTTTTCCTTCTTCCACCATTCTCTATGCTGTATGGGAACCCAGTTAGGATCCCATCCTGCCTTTTCCATCTAAAGTTGAAGTTTTTTAAACTTCTCTTGTAGGTATTCACATATAGACACGTCTTGTAATGCCATAATGCCAACCCTATCTTTGCCAACGATGGGGCTATAACGTTGGACTTTATGTACCTCTGGTTCCGTCTGGTTATTGACTGCCACTGACTCTGGCCCTGGTGTACAATGGTTTCCTTGCTTAACCTGGGGCTCAGCAGGCCTCGTCGTACCTTTCGGTTCCCTTGGCATCTCTCCCCACAGATCTGTCTTACCTGGAGTTCACCCTACTGTGATCCTCCGCTGTACAGTCAACCTTTCTGTTTGTTTTACCTCTACCTCTCCACAGGTTCTCTTTAAATTACAATCTGAGAGCCTCACACAATCCCGAGATCAAATCTAAATATACAGGGTGGTCATTTTAAAGGTACTCACCATTGCTTTGGTCCTGGGAGTGGAGGCAAGTTCAGATCCTCGTTCGTTATGCCAAGTTGTAGAACCGTGTCAGAAATAAGTGGAGAAGTCGCGGAGATAAAGCAAACAGAACTTTAATCGAACCATTCGGAAGCCCCACGTCAGGAATAATTCCTTCAGTGAGACTTAATGTTTACAGACATGAGTACAACTTTATTGGAAAAATGACGTAACATCTTATGGCCGTTCATCCAATCAGAAGATATAGATCTGGGTCCGTTTTACGATCTGTCCTCCCGTGAAGAGGTGATGGATCCAAAGCAGATGTCCGTCTTTGATGTGCACTAGGAAGATGCGATCCCACGGTCTTCATTTACCTTGTGTCAATCGCTCTTTAACAAAAACAATTCCTCCCTATTTGGAGAAACAATTCAGTCATAAACAAATTCTCAGCAGACAGCTGTAGGCTATTTCGGCACTGTGTAATCTTTCATTACTGACAGGAGTTTCTAACAAACCAACCTTGTTGACCCTTTACTTGTCCTGCTAAATCTAATCTGCTCAGTGTATATACAAAACTACTTCTAATGCTAGTAATAATATAAAACATTATATAATTATCACAAAACACTTTCTTCAACTTCCTTTACAGAGTTTTCATTCCCTCCTTTATGGCAATAGAAATGAAGCGAAATGAAGCCAAAATAATCGTGTTTGTCAGTTACAATAATTTCTTCCTCCGGAGGGGCAAGTGGTATAGTGCTGCGTGTTCAGCTCCCATTTATCCCAACCTGCCACCTACGAGGTGTGTATGTATGTACAACGAGGTATTCAAATAATCAGGGGATAGGAATGTATTTTTATTTGCCTGGTCGGGCAAACAATTATGTCATAACTACACCATATTGAATATTGAGCTCTTTTATGGAAATTGCAGTGGCCACCTACAATTTCCTGGAGCTTTACTGTGTATCTCAAATTATATTTCATCCTGCCCCAGGTCATAAAGGTCAATCCCCAGTTACATAATACATACATTGTTTTGCTTCTAAAGGAATACAAAAGTCAGCAAACATGTTATTTTTACAAATTCAGTTATTCACATATATTTCTGATGCATTTTAATTGATAAACATTGTACATTCCATACCTCTCAAGAGAAGGGCAATGGACTTATTCTTACTTCATGACTCTTATTCTATTCATTTGAGTAATTTGACATCTCCACCAAAAGTACATTATAAACTACCAATACAAGAATATATGCTACTGCAGATGTCATTTGAGCTGTTTTCACAATGTATTGCAGATTCCTATAATCTGGACAACCTTTAATTTCGGTATTTTAACTTATTTCTCCATTAAGTCAAGCATCACTTCAGCGTTGTGGACCTCAACATTGGTCTGTTCAAGATGCCGTGAGGCTGTCTTTAAAGCCGCGCCCTCGGCCTACTGTGTCTCAATGAGAACACCAGCGTCTTCTCCATATGCACCTCTGCCACCACGGGTCAGACATCGATTCCTTCAGGACACGATTCATAATGTGCATATCTGCCATGTGGAATAGATCGGTCATCTGAAGACACAATGTGTAGTTCGCACAACATCAGAGATCCTCCTTATAAAAGGCATCTCTATCACATGGACAGTAGTTGACATTCACACAATCTATGAGGTTTCCAGTAAAGGGACAATTCATAATAATAATTGAAGTGAATCCCTTCCTGATTAATAGGGTATTTCTGTTTGGGAAAGCACTATTTCCATACACTTTCATGACTTTAGATTTTAAACTATATCTCATTCAATTATTTATTTATTTAAAATTAAGTTATACCTTAAGTAACTTCCTTATTTTCCCTCATATTCCATTCAATCGCCATCAAAACTCTTGTGCTGAAGGTGGCAGCACATTTCTTTCACACATACCAAACTCCCTTTTTACAGCTTCCCAAGCCTCATCGACTCTTAAACCCCTTGTCAACGTCCTCAAACCTTCATCAACGTCGCTCAGACCCTCTGAAAACATCACTCTGTATCCTAATAGCTGTTCTTTCTCCTTTTCCTAATTTTTTACTACACAATTCAAGTTATATTTATTGACATGTATTATTACTATTTATACACATATTTCGCTCCATTATTAGAGTTAATAAGTTAAGATATTTTCCTAATAAAATATGTTTTTAGAAAATAAGCATTTTAATTGATTTCAATAATGATTCCCAGATACCTCAGGAAAACAAATTTTCAAAAAAAATGTGTTCAGTCAATGATTTCCCCAATGAAGAGCCTGCGTGGGCACTAAGACTGTCCGCCTGCACGGCTCATATATGTCTTTATTGTGTCACTTCCTCCTATTGAAGTCCAATCTACACCGGTACATGTTCAGAAGAACTGATCCCAAAGCCTATACAGAGTCTTCAAAAGCTATCAGACTTTATCAGCTGGTGTATGAACACACATACAATTATACAGCATTTTCTGCAGCTTCGCAAGACCTAATTTTAAACATTGTTGGTCAAGTAGATATTTAGTGAGGACCCTCTATTTCCATTTCTTCCTCCATAATTGCTAAAATAAAGTTTTACTGACATTTTATTGACCCTACCACTGCATAGGACACATCTGTTACATGAACGCTACTGAATGGCACATACATTGAAAACTACAGAGAGAGACAGAAAGACAGACAGACAGACAGACACTAACACAGCCACCCACCCACCCACTCACACACACACACACACACACACACTCTATCTCTCTCTCTCTCACACACACACACAGCCAGCAAGACACAGAGCCAGCCAGCTCAGCGATGACATCACGAACCTCTCTCTGAGCTGACTGCTATGACATCACAGAGCACGTGCATTCCGTTGCTTGCCATCTATCAACCACTCAGTCACTGCCAGCCAGACTGCCTGGCTGGCTGGATGGGGGGGCTGTTTGCTGCTGCTGCGTACCTTAGCAAGCTTATTTGCTTGACCGGCCTTCCTCTTCCTCCACCCACATGCCCACCTATGCCCGATCTGCTGTTCACCTGGATCACAGCTCCGCCCCAACAAGGCAGAGCCTCCCAAGAATGGTACAAACTCATCCACGTTCCCCTCCATGGAAAGCTTTAGCAACAGGCAAATACATACATATTTCTGTGTACTAAAGATCACATTTTATTACATTTTGTTTTTCTGTACTTTATAACATCTTACTGTGATTTATGATTATATTGTTTATTTTCCATACATATGTATGTATGTATGTATGCATGTATGTATGTTTGCATGTCCAATTTCTTTGTAAATACAAATATACAAATGCACTGAATTGAGAGTGAGAGACAGAGAAAGAGAGAGATAGAAGTGCTAGGGCACATCTGTAACATAAACTAGGGAACATTCGTCACATGCTTAGGGAACATTCATAACATACAGGGAACATTTGTAAAACGAATTAGGGAACCTTTGTGACATACTAAAAGGACATACTGGTAAGATGTTGGACACATTTGAAACAACAAAAATGGCATTTGGTTATTTATTAGGGACATTTATACCAGTCTGAGCAAATATCTATGCATATTCCAATGTTTGCTGCAGGACTTACAGATTGAGTGAGGGGGTCAATATGTTTGATTCAGAACTAACCACTGCTTCCTCAATTTTGTTTTAAACATAATTTTTTTAAAAAGTGTGCTATATATTGGTCTGGAAAAAATGAGCAGTGGTCCCTAAGACAATTCTTTTAGTTTTTTTAACACAATTCCTAAAACCCATTTTCTGTAAAATATGTTATCAACTTGCATTAATATATCATCCAAACTACAATCATACTGTAAGAGAATTTGGGATTGCTTGGTTTTTCAGTCAATTTAAATAAATAGTTGAACTGAAAACTTATAGGTCCTTTTTTTTTTAAGATTCTTTTTAGAGGGAAGATGCGGTCAAGTCACAGATGTGCAATAATCATTTATTTTGACAAAAATAGGAAACTAATATAATTCAATTATATTACTTAAAATAAGTAATATTAAGCTTCTGCTGGATTACAGTAAGAAACAGATAATAGCCATTTTCTTCTTTCTCCTCACAGTACAGCTTATAGGCCAGTCTGGTCAGGCAGGAAGCAGTGTGTCTCTCTCTGTCTCTCCTCTCCAGCTCAGTCTTATCGTTGCAGGATGAAAAAGTTAAAAGAAAACTCAAATTCTCGTTGTTTTCCCTTTTATAAGGTTTCCTTCCATCCAATAGCATTTTGCCACCACCATGACGTGTCTTATGCTAAAGTAATCTAGAAGTGGGGGGTCATTTTGAATTTGGCTAAGATCCAATCAGAGGACAGGTCCCTTTTGGTCTCTGGTCATAAAGATAGGGTTACCAGGGCTACCAGGGGATACCAGGGGCTACCAGATGAAAGGGAGGAGGTCTGTTTCCTCTACCAAACCAGATGGTATAGAATTTCCCATAGAAAAATACATTCTAACAAATAATATCTTACAGTACAAAACAGGGATTAAATTAAGTATTTTAACCACAAGGTATTGGCTACAGTTATCATGCCTACTTCACTGTTCATATGCATACAGTTTCTGAGGTCTGGACCACTGCACAGTAGTCCCTGGAGTTGTAGTCCAGACCACTGCAAAATTCGTGCTGAAGTGATCTGGATCACCACGCAATGGCCGAAGGACCACTGCAAACTTGGATTTCAATGTTTTTGTGTAATCCATGTTGCAATAGCACCTACCATGTTCCTTTGTGGTGAGCTGGTTAATTCTGTTCTGGGAAATCCACAATCCTGCAGGTTTAATAAGTCTCTCTACACATCAGTTCCTGAGTACCTTCAACCAATGGTAATTTTGACCAATTAAGCCCAAGAATTGAGTCAATTAAGTTTTCAAGGACTACCCAGTACAGACGTGAACTCACGACTAGGTCACACTGTGAGCTCTCCAGAGCAGACATTACACTGAGCTCAGTGTGAGCTCACTTAGCGCTTTTCCACCGACATGGTGCCGGTGATGGAGCCAGAGCCGCTGCTCGGCCTGGGATCCAGCTGATCTGTTTGTGAACCGGCCCGCTTTTCCACCGGTTTTGGAATCGAACGCTGACGTCACTGGATGTGGGCGTTCCCAAGTGTGGAGTAGAAGTGGAGAAACACAGCAATAATAATCGGCACTGAGGCGACTGTGTCTTTAACATCACAATCAAACTCATACCGCGTCTATGGCAAAATCGTAACACATATGTTACATATATTCCATAATTATGTGTTTTGCAGAATACACAAGCAAACGTTATGCAATATCAGCATTTTATCGACACACATAATAGATCTTATTGTTCTTTAACATTGATGAGAATAATTAACAAGAATTAATTTACTGTTGAAGATGTAACCCTTACCCAGTGGCTAACCCTAACTCTATGTTACAAATTTTCCCTAAACACTTATTTTGCAAGATCAATAAAAAACCTTTAGGAATTTTTAACTTTTAAAGATACACATAGGTAATACCAATGTGCTTTAACAATGCCGAAAATAAAAATGTGTTTATCTATAATAGTGAAGATATTGTATAGATGTATATCTTTCATATACACAAATAGAAAAAAAAACAGTTTCAAAACCGAATATAGAACTGAAACTTTCACACAATCCATGAAAAATTGAATTTAAACATTTACAGTTCTTAGCAATTCTATATATCAATTATATTCATAACCCTAACCCTAACACTAACCCTTACTTTAAGTTAAAAATGTTCCCTAAACAATAATTTTGCAGGATCAATAAAAAACTGTCAGGATTTTTTAAACTTTTACTGACACACATAGTTAAAAGCAATGTGTTATAACTTTACCACAAATCATAATCCGTATATCTTTAATTGTTTTGACATTATTAAGATATAATGCATCTTTCACATAGGGAACATTTGTAACATGATAGGAAAAACAAACAAATGATGTAACTTTGAAAATATTCAATATTACAGCATACAATTTGTCAGGCTTTATGACAGAATCTATGACATAATCTGTAAAAATCAAGCAAACAGCATTTGGTGTTCACGAGAAAAAAAATATGAGATCAAAGCTATCAGACTTTAGCAGCTGGTGTATGAACACACATACGATTATACAGCATTTTTTGCAGCTTCGCAAGACCAAATATTAAATGTTGTTGGTAAATTAGATATTTAGTGCGGACCCTCTATTTGCATTTGATCCCCTCTATAATTGCTAAAATAAAGTTTTACTGACATTTTATTGACCTTACCACTGCATAGGACACATCTGTAACATGAACGCTACTGAATGGCACATACATTGAAAACTACGGAGAATTGAGACTTATCCTATTTACACTTCATAAATAATCTTAAAACGTTTCCAACCAAGGCAAAACCCACTTGAAATACGTTCATTCACATTTTTGGTAAACAAAAAGAGAGATTGTTACATATGTTCCCTATGATGCATCTACAGAGCGAGAGACAGAGACAGAGAGAGAGACAGAGACTAACACAGCCACCCACTCACACACACACACACACTCTATCTCTCTCTCTCTCTCACACACACACACATACACACAGCCAGCAAGACACACAGAGCCAGTCAGCTCAGCGATGACATCACGAACCTCTCTCTGAGCTGACTGCTATGACATCACAGAGCACGTGCATTCCGTTGCTTGCCGTCTGTCAACCTCTCAGTCACTGCCAGCCAGACTGCCTGGCTGGCTGGATGGGGGGGCTGTTTGCTGCTGCTGCGTACCTTAGCAAGCTTATTTGCTTGACCGGCCTTCCTCCTCCTTCGGCAACATGCTCAGCTCTGACCGATCTGCTGTTCACCTGGATCACAGCAAAACCCCAACAAGGCAGAGCCTCTTAAGAATGGTACAAACTCATCCACGTTCCCCTCCATGAAGAGGAACCCAAGTCCAAGACGCTACCGACCAGCTGTACATTATTGTGTGTATTAAAGATCTCATTTTGTTTTTCTGTACTTTATTACATCTTATTGTGATTTATAATTGTATTGTTTCTTTTCCATATATATGTTTGTATGTATGTATGTATGTATGTATGTATGTATAAATGTATGTTTGAATGTCCAATTGCTTTGACAATACAAATGCACTGAATTGAGAGAGAGAGAGAGACAGAGAGAGAGACACAGACAGAGAGAGACAGACACAGAAGACAGACAGACAGGCACTAACACAGCCACCCACCCACCCACTCTCACACACACACACACACACACACTCTCTCTCTCTCTCTCTCTCTCTCTCTCTGCATGCTGGGAGTGTATGGGGGGAGTCAGTGGTGGTGGGAGGTTTGTTTGGAGAGAGTGTGTGTGTGTGTCTTTACTACTCCTTTTCTTTCCTTTTCTTGTTTTTTTATAGATACTTTTAATCGTTTGTAGGTTTTAAATGATTCGGGTTTAAGGGGTTGTTTTTCGATTTAGATCAGCATGGCGTTGCGGGCGGGGAGACCCCTCCCTTAATTTAATTACGAAACGCTGACCCGAAAGCACGGGTTTATACTCGTGTCCCAGGAGTAGGTGTCGGTAGAGGACTGTGCGATGGAGATCGGAAGGAAGGTCGGCTTCCAGAACATCGTCTCTGCGGCTCGAATGAATAAGGGCATTGTGGTTTTCCTGAATTCTGAGGCGCTGGTGAAGGATGTGATGGAGGAGGGGGTCACAGTGAAGGGGACCTTCCTGCCCACGCTCCCTCTGGCCACCCCGGCTGTAAAGGTGGTTACTTCCAATGTGCCCCCCTTCCTGAGCAACGATCTGCTGGTGGGGGATCTGAGTCGCTATGGCCGGCTCACCTGCGCCATTAGGAGGGTGCTGCTGGGCTGCAGCGCCCCGGAGCTGAAACACGTCCTCTCTTACCGCAGACAGGGTTTCATGGTGCTGGCGGACGGCGCCGATGAGTTAAGCCTGTCTCTGAAGTTTAAGATCGAGGGGTTAGTGTACGTGGTGTTCGTGTCAACTGATACCATGAGGTGTTTGAGGTGCGGGGCACAGGGGCACATCAGTCGCTCTTGCCCTCAGGGAGAGGCTCAGGCGGCCGGGCGAGAGGAAGGTGAGGAGCAGGCAGGGCCGTCTGGTGTCGGCTCTGCTGGCCGGGGGAGCGGTGAGGGGGAGGCGGTGGCAAATGCTACTGGCCTCGTTGGGGACAGAGTAGGGGAGCCTAATGGGGAAGCTGCTAGCAGTGAGAATGCAGAGCAGCCACGGGCTCAGTTAGCTGAGGAGGGAGCTGCTGTTGCTGCTGATGCGGCCGCCACCAAGACTGAACACTTAGCCAGTGATGACGGGTTTAAAGTGCCCAGGAAAAGACAGCAGAAGCAGTCTGCCCCGTCTTCTGAGGCCGTTGATACAGTTGTCTAAAAAGGCGATTATTGCGAGGACGGCTGGTGAGGAGGATCCTGAAGGCGGTGTGGGGGCTGTGGTGCGGCGGGACTCGCTGTCAGGGGAGTCTGTCTGGGGGAACCTGCCGTCTCAACCTAAAGTGGCCGACCGGCTGCGGCGCCGGGAGTCTGAGTGCAGTGCTGCGGCTGTGGAGAGCGCAGACTCGGACAGCGCTGCTGAGGGGGACATCGCTGACTCCCAGGGCGAGCCCACCTCCACTGACACTGCGGGATACAGTGCTAAAAGCATTAAGGATTTTTTAAGAGAGACCAAGGGGAACAGGAACATAGTTTTAGAAAACTTCTTCCCTAATGCAAAGCAGTTCCTGGCATCTGCACAAGTGATCCTGCAGGATGTGGCACTCGAGGAGTTTAGTGAGCCGGAGTGCTACAGGTTAAAGAAGTGGAAAGAGTGTTGTCAGGACTGCTTTGCAATCTAATGATGATGGTTAATAGTATGTTTTTTTATGTCTCAATTTTTATTTGTACAAGAGACGCACGCAGACAGTGTGAATGAGTGTGAGTGTCAGTGGGAGTGGAAAGGAGAGAGTGTGTTTAGCCAAGGGTCTAGTGTGAGTGGGGGAGTGGGGATTTTATTTTCACACACTTTTAAAATGGATTATTTTAAGAAAACAGAGTTTGTTGGTGGAAGATTGTTGATGGTAAAGGCTGAGAGTGGGGGAAGGACCTTTGTGTTTATTAATATCTATGCCCCCAATGCTGTGAGAGACAGACTGTCAGTGTTTTCGGTGCTCAGCAAAGCGCTAGCAGACTGTGGGGCTGAGGAGATCCTGGTTTTGGGGGGGTGATTGGAACTGTAATGTGGACTATAGATTAGATAGGAATCATTTGGAGCCCAGTCCACAGTCAGCAAAACAGCTGGAAGGTAATACACAGTTGCACAATCTGGTCGATGTCTGGAGGAATGCCAACCCAAAGGTGATACAGTACACCTGGGTGAGGCCGGGTTCTAGCATTATGTCCCTAGCCAGGCTGGATAGATTTTATAACTTTAGACATCAAGTCAATTTGATCGGAGGCTGCCATTTCACCCCCACCTGACCACTGATCACTGTCTCATCACTGTGAGTGTCACCCTTTCTCCTGTCCGGCTGCGCAGTGCCTACTGGCTTTTCAATAATAGCTTGCTGCAGGACAGGATTTTTTGTAATTCTTTTCTTTTCTTTTGGCAGAGATCAGAGCGCCCTAGGTTTGCCTCCCTGAGACAGTGGTGGGACATTGGCAAGGTTAAGACCAGGCTCTTCTGCCAGAAGTACACTGAGCATAGGACTGACAGCTTAAATGAATCTATGAAGGAGTTAGAAGGAGAGATTCAGGTGCTCCACTGAGCCTTGGATGCTGGAGATTCGGGGGCATTAGAGGACCTCAAAGCTATGCAGCAGGCATTGTCAGAGCTGCTGGGGACGTGGGCTCGAGGGGCAATGGTGCGCTCGCAGTTCCAGAGCCTGACACAGATGGATGCGCCCATCAAGTTCTTCTTTGGGCTGGAATGCAGGCGGCAGCAGAGCAGGGTGATGCTCTGCCTGAGGACGGCTGAGGGCCGTGTGCTGCAGGATGGGCAAGAGATGTGTAGTCATGCCACATAGTTCTGTAGGGAGCTGTACTCCGCAGAGCCGGGCAGCCTGGAGCAGCAGCAGCAGTTTCTGCAGGGTCTGCCTAAGTTCCCACAGGATGGGGACAAGGGGCTGGAGGCCCTACTAACTCTGGCAGAGCTGACCTGCGCAATGCAAGAGCTCAATAAGGGCTGGGCACCGGGGCTGGATGGGCTCACTGTGGAGTTTTTCTCAGAGTTTTGGACTGAGCTGGGCCCGGACCTGCTCTCAGTGCTGCAGGAGGGCCTGTGAGCTGGGCTGCTGCCCATTTGCTGTCGTAGAGCTATTCTGACCCTGCTGCCCAAGAAGGGGAATCTGTCCTCCATTGTGAACATGAGGCCAGTGGCGCTGCTGTGTCAGCACTATAAGATCCTGTCTAAGGCTCTGGCTAAGCGGCTCAGAGACATCATGCCGGCCGCAGTGCCTGTTTCAGGTGCTGAGAGCAGTTGGTGTCGGCCCGCGGTTCGTAGAATTTATTCAGCTGCTGTACTGTCGTGTTTATTGTGCTGAAGATCAATGGTGGCCTGAGTGAGCCTATCCACATCCATCAAGACATCAGACAGGGCTGCAGTCTGTCAGGGATGCTATACTCCCTTTCTATCGAGCCCCTGCTGCACAGGCTGCTAGCCGGGCTGTCCATCCCTTGTCACCCAGAGCAGGCAGTCAGGATGTCGGCCTATGCTGCTGAGACACACAGTCTGGCCAGCGAGACGTCCAGGTCATTGTGGGAGTGTCTGGAGGAGTTCAGCAGGGCCTCCTCAGCCAGGGTCAACTAGGGCAAGAGCAGCGCTCATCTGGTTGGGGTGTGGGAGGTTTCTGCACCCCCTGCCCTCCCTGCGGGGCTGCAGTGGTCTCTCTCAGGCCCTCGGGTGCTGGGTGTGACTTTGGGGGAGAAGCAGGAGAACTGGGCTGGCCTGCTGGAGAGGGTACAGGGCCGGTTGAGGGCATGGCACTGGCTGCTGCCCCAGCTCTCCTTCAGGGGGAGAGCAATTGTTATTAATATCTTGGTGGCCTCCGCATGGAGCATTCTGGCACACTTATGCATGTCTGGACCCCCCACCGGCCCTGGTGTCCCAGATACAGACTCTGCTCCTTGATTTCTTCTGGGACGGGCTGCACTGGGTGCGCAAAGCAGTGCTGTACATGCCGCTCCAGGAGGGGGGACAGGGGTTGGTAGATCTGTTAAGCAGGCTGAGTGCCTTTCGGCTGCAGGCAGCTCAGAGGCTCCTGTACCCTCCAGATCCCCAGTGTCTCCCGCCCTGGACACTTGTTATGACAGTCACATGTTTTTACTTAAGACACGTCCCAATATACTTCCGTCCCTGCCTGTTTTTTATAGTTCTGTTTTAGAGGTGTGTCAGCACTTCTCCCTGGGTAGGGAGCTGGGGGGCAGCAGTCTGTATTGGCTGTTAGAGGAGCCACTGCTGTGGAACCCCGGTTTTAGCTGTCCACTCCTGCTCTCCAGCAGCCTCAGGTCAGTCCTGCTTAAGGTCGACGTGATCCGGCTGAGGGATTTGTTGGATTTTAACAGGGGACAGTGGGTTGGTGCCGACAGCCTGGCTGCCAGGCTGGGTATGAGGTCACTGAGAGTCGTAACCAGATTTCTCTGGGCACTACAGAATGCCCTTCCCATAGGCGCTGTGGAGCGGCTTTTCCAGGCTCTCACGCAGCACTGCTGGCCCAAGGACCCTGACACCGTCTTTCCCCTTGTTTGTCTGTGTCTCTCAGTCCCCCCTAGGTCATCAAGCCGCCTTCTGTCGCCTCACAGTCTCTGTAGTGTGTCTGTCTCCACAGCTCAGCGTCAGCAGCTCTATCAGCTCAGTGTGAGGGAGCTGCACCATCAGCAGCTGCAGCCCCTCCCTAACACCCCCTGGAGGGAGCACCTGGCTCTGGGGGAAGATGCCTGCCCGGCCTGGAGGAGCCTGAACAAGCCCCCGCTTCTGCATGGCTTCTGCATGGCGTCATCGCAACAAACTCTTTTGCACATACACTGGACCCCAGAGTGAGCGACACCTGCCCCTACTGCGGGGAGAGAGAGACACTTTTTCACTGTTTCTGCCACTGCCCTAGATTAAAGCTGCTGTTCACTGCACTGGAGAGCCTGTTCAAGCAGCTGGGCCTCCTTTTCTCACGCACTGTGTTTATTTTGGGAGTCCAGTACAAGCAGCGCCACAGACATGTTTGTCAGTTAGCAAACTTTCTAGTGGGGCAGGCTAAGCTGGCTATCATGAGCAGTAGGAGAAGTCAGACTAAGCGGGTGCAGCAACAGTGTGCACTCTCCCTCTTCAGGTCTCTCGTAAGCTCCAGAGTGCGACTGGATTACAATTTCTACAGCCTGACGGGAGACCTGGACACTTTTCTGCAGATGTGGGGGGTCGGGGCTGCCCTCTGTGCCATTGACTTTGGACATTTAAACCAACTGGTTTAATTCACTTGAATATTTTATAGTTAGCACGTGTGTAGTGGTTTTTATTGAGTGTTTTTAGAAAAGGCTGTGTTTTTATGTCGGGAGTTTTTTTCATGTCTTTTGTGTGTTTCTAGTTTGTTTTAATTGTTTTTTTTTTGTAAAATAAAGGTGTTAAAAATCAAAAAATCTATCTCTCTCTCACACACACACATACACACAGCCAGCAAGACACAAAGAGCCAGCCAGCTCAGCGATGACATCACGAACCTCTCTCTGAGCTGACTACTATGACATCACAGAGCACGTGCATTCCGTTGCTTGCTGTCTGTCAACCACTCAGTCACTGCCTGCCAGACTGCCTGGCTGGCTGGATGGGGGGGCTGTTTGCTGCTGCTGCATACCTTAGCAAGCTTATTTGTTTGACCGGCTTTCCTCCTCCTCCGCCCACATGCCCAGCTCTGCCAGATCTGCTGTTCACCTGGATCACAGTTCTGCCCCAACAAGGCAGAGCCTCCCAAGAATGGTACAAACTCATCCACGTTCCCCTCCAATACAAATGCACTGAATTGAGAGAGAGAAGTGCTAGGGCACATCTGTAACATAAACTAGGGAACATTCGTCACATGCTTAGGGAACATTCATAACATACAGGGAACATTTGTAAAATGAATTAGGGAACCTTTGTGACATACTAAAAGGACATACTGGTTGGTGTTGGGCACTGTGGAAGGAAAGTTAGAATTCTTTCCCTCATATCTATTCTACTCTCTTGTATACTTAAGAAAGATAAGGTCAAGCCAGGAGGACAGGCCAGAAGGTAGCTT
This sequence comes from Amia ocellicauda, assembly GCF_036373705.1. Classification (NCBI taxonomy): domain Eukaryota; kingdom Metazoa; phylum Chordata; class Actinopteri; order Amiiformes; family Amiidae; genus Amia; species Amia ocellicauda. The sequence goes on along the minus strand of NC_089855.1, from coordinate 44,690,864 downwards.
GTTTTCTGTTCGTTATTTACTATGAGAACCTTGGAGACAATGTCAAACAGTACGATTGAAGTGCCTGCCCCCTAATCCATATGTTGACCTATGAACTCTGTGTATAAAAGCCTCTGACTTTTAAATGAAGGCAGAGCGACTTTGGTATCTTCTTGATTCACTGTTCCTCTCCACGCTGCGTGTATTAAAGGCATTGAAACGAACGTTCCAACCTGATTGAAGATGGTTTTTCTTCCACATTACATGGCGACGAGGATGGGATTGCTAACCCTGACAGAGAGGACAGGAATGGCCAGACCAGTGACCAGCAAAACCGCGCCAGCAAAATAGAAAAAGGTAAAGGAACCTTTTTGAAAAATTCCCTACTGCGGTGCTTTGCTTTCACTTGTATGCTCGCCTGGCCCTCTGACGATCAGGTAATGCATTCTATATTTTATTAAACGTTGTTGCTTGCCTTATATCAATTACTTGAGGCAGGAAATGTTTTCTTGCTTGTTAAGAAACAAAGTTTCTTAGTGTTACCATAGACTTGACTGTGTCTTCTTGTTTATGAAGTAATAGGACTGTGTCTTCCTATTTAACCTGGGTTGCCATGAACTTGACTGTGTTTTCTTGTTTGTGAAGAAACAGGACTGTGTCTTCCTGTTTGGGTTCCCGTACACAAAAGTGTGTCTGTAAAACTGCAGGGTAGGTTTGACCTACAATTAGAAAAAAAATAAAATAATGATAATATAAAATCACGTGTTTTGTAGAACCATAAATGGTAAATGAAGAAACGTCATTAAGTTATATACAAATTATATAAATGCAAATGCTACACCATAGTAGCATTATTCAGTGTGTATCCACTTACATCACATTGAAACATCACATATCATTTCACACTTCAGTCACACATCCAAACAGCACAATTCTTTCAATCCAGTAGTCACTCTAATAAACTATGGAAAGGATAGTTCATGAAATGCCCATAGTCCCACCAGACTCTGTATCCTTGTGCTTAGATTTAAAAGAGGTTGGAGTTGTATGACTATTCATGTTTCTTCCCAATCTATTTCCATATTGTTTCTTCAGGCCTTTTCCTCAAAGATAAAATTGTTATTTTTCAGCACCTGAAATCAATCAGAAATGCATTTTTAATAATCTGTCCGTCTATTCCTGGACATCGCCACCCTCCTGTTGTCAATTGGAATCAGCAGAGTTAGTTGGTTTATTACTTTTACCAGAGTATGGTAAGCATCGTATGTTTCCACCATCCCCCTCCCTCCTGTCCGTCCACACACACTGGCATCAGTGGCCATGAGGACGGATTATGGGCTGCAGCACTTAGAGCGGAGGCCAATGTGAGAGGGGAGACTATGCACTGATGTGTCATGGCATGTGAGTAGGGAACCTGTGGACTAAATGTGAGGGAAATTCATTGTTGCTGGTTCCTGTGAAGACAGATAATAGTAGTTATTTTTCTATTCATCTGTATCAACATCAGTATTATTAGCATTAGTAATGTAAATATTCTCGATTTCCCAGGACATTACTGTCGGTTGACAATGTTGCTTGGTTTGTAGTAGTACATCTGTATTTAGTTACAAGGCAGCTCTCTTATCTCTCTCAGTGGGGAGCTGACCTCACAGACACTTTCACTGCCCCAACGCCCCCTCTGAAAACATCACTCTGTATCCTAACAGCTGTTCTTTCTCCTTTCCTAATTTCTTACTAGTGTAGCGTAAGAGAGCAATGGGCTGGATTATGGATTCAAATATTTTTAGCCAGATTTGTACAGGTATTTTTATGCAAATGTGTCTCTTTATGGCATAGAAGGCCCTGCGTGCTTTCTCTCTCAGTGTCTTCACTGCTGCGTTGAAGCTTCCTGTTGAGCTGAGTGTGAGGCCTAGGTATGTGTAGTGGGTGCAGTGTTCGATGGTGCTGTTTGCTAAAGTGACGTGGTACCTAGTTCCCTGAGGCCTGGCCTTTTTCTGGAATATCATGGTATTTGTCTTTTTCATGTTTACTGCCAGGGCCCAGGACTAACAGTACTGCTCTAGCAGTGCCAGGTTTTGCTGAAGCCCCTGTTCTGTGGACGACAGCAAGACTAGGTCATCCGCATAGAGCAGGAATTTGACTTCTGTGTCATTTAGGGTGAGGCCAGGGGCATCAGACTGCTCCAACACCGTTGCCAACTCATTGATGTAGATGTTGAACAGTGTTGGGCTCAGACTGCAGCCCTGCCTCACTCCCCGCCCCTGAGTGAAGAATTCTGTTCTTTTGTTGCCAATTTTTACTGAACATTTGTTTTCGGTGTACATTGATTTTATAATATCATAGACTTTACTCCCTACACCGCTTTGAAGAATTCTGTAATAAAGTCCCTCGTGCCAAATGGAATCGAATGCCATTTTGAAATCAATGAAACAGGCAAAGATTTTGCCTTTACTTTTTTGGTGGACGTGTTTGTCTATGAGGATGTGTAGGGTGTAAATATGATCTGTAGTGCGGTGATTTGGGAGGAAGCCAATCTGACTCTTACTCAGGACACTGTGCTCGGTAAGGAAGGCCAGTATCCGGGCGTTGATGATACTGCAGAACACCTTCCCCAGGTTACTGCTAACACAGATGCCCCGGTAGTTGTTAGGGTCGTATTTGTCTCCACTCTTATAGATTGGGGTGATCAGCCCCTGCTTCCAGATGTCAGGGAAGTAACCAGTACTGAGGACCATGTTGAACAATTTAAGCACAGCCTCCTGCAGTTGTGCGCTGCTGTGTTTGAGCATTTCAGTGCTGATGCTGTCTGGGCTGCAGGCTTTTCTGGGTGGAAGTGCCTGGAGCTTTTTAGATAGTTCCTGTAGGGTGATTGGAGCGTCATTTGGGTTTTGATTATTTTTAATTGATTGTTCGAGTATTTTCAGTTTTTCCCTGGTTTCAATTTGTTTGTGTGTCAGATCATTTTGTTGGATATCTTTATAAAGGTTTTCAAAGTATTTTTTCCAAATGGTTCCGTTTCGTATTGCCAATTCTTGTTGTTTTGTTGAATTAAATTGTTCCACATTTCCCAGAACTGGTTTTGGTCAACAGATTTCTCTATGTCTTTGAGTGTTTTGTTTGTGTGTTTCTGTTTTTTATTTTTAAGGGTGTGTTTGTAGTGTTTTAGGGTCTCACAGTACTGTTGGCATAGTTCTGTGTCTTGTGGTTGATGATGTTTTTGATTGGATAGGTGCCTTGAATTTGTTTTTTATTGATTTACACTCATCATCAAACCATGTCTGTGTGTGTGTGTATGATTCTGGTTGATTTTTTCTTTGTCTTTTTAAGATTTGCCATTGTGGCTGCAATTTGAAATATTTGATTGATATCATTTATGGCCAGATTTAGTCCTGTCACGTCAGGCTGGTACTGTGAGCTGAGGAAAGTGTTGATGATGTCTGTTATTTCTGTAGAACTGATTGCTTGGTTAAATTCCTCTGTGCTGTTTGGAGCCCATCTGTATGTTTGATTAAGGTTGTACAGCTTACTGGGCTGTGTCTGTGTGTTGCTGGCCTGACTTCTTCTTTTCAGGAACACTGTGATTTGGTTGTGGTCTGACAGGGGGGTTTGCTGCCTGACAGTGAATGCACTGATGAAGGAGGGGTCCATGTCAGTGAGGGCGTAGTCGACTACATTAGTCCCAAGAGCTGAGCAATACGTGAACCTCCCTAAAGAGTCCCCTCTGATCCTGCCATTAAACACCTTCGGGGATGTTCCTCTGGGTTGTGGTGGGGGTGAGGTACAGAGGGGCCTGGCCGAACACATGGCTGTTTCCCTGTGTGCCGATGCAGTTGGGCTCGGTGCCTGTCCGGGCATTGAAGTCCCCACAGAGCAGCACATCCCCTGGGCCTGGAAATGGCCGATCTCTGTGTGGAGGGTGTTAAAAAATTCCCCATTGTAATAGGGGGATTCAGAGGTGGGGGTATACGCTGTACAAAGGTATATATGGTTCTCACACTGGGCTATTCCCTTCTTAATTTGAAGCCATGTGTGCGTTGGGCCCTGTTTGACTGGGCTGATGTGGTTCGCCAGCTCCTCTTTGTACCACACTATGATCCCCCCAGAGTCCCTGCCACGCCGCACTGTGCTCAGTTTAATTGAGGGCACAATAACCTCCCTGTAGCCCAGGGGGCAGTGTGTGGGCACCTCTGCACGACACCATGTCTCCAGCAGAACTATGATATCTAATTCCTTAATGCTTTTAATGAATTCAGGGTCTGTGCTCTTTAGCCCGAAAGGCGAGGAGTTCAGGCCCTGAATGTTCCAGCAGCAGACTGTAAATGAGCTCATTTTAGCTAACATTGTACTTGGTGGAATAAAATGCCTATCAACAATACAACTATCGAAGGTTTTGTTTAAACTAGAATTTCAAATTTAATAATTAATAGTTTTATGTAAAGTATGGTTACATTGTATGTACACAGGTATTTATTTTTAATTTACAAGTGGGGTTGTCCATCCCTACCCGAGTTCTCTGGCTCAGCTCAGCAGTCTGGAGCAGAGGAGGCTGAGCAGGTGCTTGATCTCCCCCCGCTCGGTGGGGGCTGGAGTGGCGGCCTGGGTCAGGGCTGCGGCATAGCTGAGCGGCTTCTGATGGGCGCTGTGCCTGGTGCTCGTGGGGCGGGTGGGAGGCTGGGTGATGGGGGGCTGGCCGGTGCTGCGGCATCGTGGTACGTGTGCTCCAGTGCGGGGGGATGTATGTTTGGCTGGCCTCTGTTGGTATTGCTGTGTGGATAGGAGCTCATACATTCAGTGACTTCTCTCTCTCTCTCTCTCTCTCTCTCTCTCGTTCTGTAGATGCATCATAGGGAACATATGTAACAATCTCTCTTTTTGTTTACCAAAAATGTGAATGAACGTATTTCAAGTTGGTTTTGCCTTGGTTGGAAACGTTTTAAGATTAATTAAGAAGTGTAAATTGGATTTGTCTCAATTCTCCAGAGTTTTCAATGTATGTGCCATTCAGTAGCGTTCATGTTACCGATGTGTCCTATGCAGTGGTAGAGTCAATAAAATGTCAGTAAAACTTTATTCTGATAGCTTTGATTTTTTTTTTTTTTCTCATGAATAACAAATGCTATTTGCTTGATTTTTACAGAGTATGTCATAAATTCAATTTTTATGAAGCCTGACAAATTGTATGCTGTAATATTGAATATTTTCAAAGTTACATCATTTGTTTGTTTTTCCTATCATGTTACAAATGTTCCCTATGTGAAAGATGCATTATATCTTAATAATGTCAAAACAATTAAAGATATACGGATTATTATTTGCGGTAAAGTTATAACACAATGCTTTTCACTATGTGTGTCAGTAAAAGTTTAAACAAACCTGACAGTTTTTGATTGATCCAGCAAAATAAGTGTTTAGGGAACATTTTTAACTTAAAGTTAGGGTTAGTGTTAGGGTTAGGGTTATGAATATAATTGATATATTGAATTGTTAAGAAGTGAAAATAATTACATTCCATTTTTCATGGATTGTCTGAAAGTTTCAGTTCTATATTCAGTTTGGAAACCGTTTTTTCTATTTGTGTATATGAAAGATATACATCTATACAATATCTTCACTATTAAAGATAAATGCATTATTTTTTTCGGCATTGTTAAAGCACATTGGTATTACCTATGTGTATCTTTAAAAGTGTCAAATTCCTAAAGGTTTTTCATTGGTCTTGCAAAATAAGTGTTTAGGGAAATTTGTAACATAGAGTTAGGATTAGCCACTGGGTAAGGGTTACATCTTCAACAGTATGTTAATTCATGTGAATTATTCTCATCAATGTTAAAGAACAATAAGTTCTATTATGTGTGTCGATAAAATGCTGATATTCCATAACGTTTGCTTGTGTATTCTGCAAAAAACATATTTAGGGAACATTTGTAACAGTAGGGTTACGATTTGCCATAGACGCGGAATGAGTTTGATTGTGAAGTTAAAGACGCAGTGGCCTCGGTGCTGATTATTATTGCTGTGTTTCTCCACTTCTACTCCACGCTTGGGAACGCCCACATCCAGTGACGTCAGCATTCGATTCCAAAACCGGTGGAAAAGCGGGCCGGTTCACAAACAGATCAGCTGGATCCCAGGCAGAGCAGCTGCACTGGCTCCAGCACCGGCACCATGTCGGTGGAAAAGCGCTAAGTGAGCTCACACTGAGCTCAGTGTAATGTCTGCTCTGGAGAGCTCACAGTGTGACCTAGTCGTGAGTTCACGTCTTTACTGGGTAGTCCTTGACAATTTAATTAACTAAATTCTTGGGATAAATTGGTCAAAATGACCATTGGTTGAAGGTACTCAGGGACTGATGTGTAGAGAGACTTATTAAACCTGCAGGATTGTGGTTTTCCCAGATCAGAATTAACCAGCTCACCACAAAGGAACATGGTAGGTGCTATTGCAACATGGATTACACAAAAACATTGAAATCCAAGTTTGCAGTGGTCCTTGGGCCATTGCGTGGTGATCCAGATCACTTCAGCACGAATTTTGCAGTGGTCTGGATTACAACTCCAGGGACTACTGTGCAGTGGTCCAGACCTCAGAAACTGAATGCATATGAACAGTGAAGTAGGCATCATAACTGTAGCCAATACTTTGTGGTTAAAATACTTAATTTAATCCCTGTATTGTATGGAATAATAATAACAACTGTAAAACATAAGAGAAGGGCCTGATAATAAATACAAGACATAATAGACTAGAACCCTTAGAATATAATAACATGAACATTTTCATGATTAGTATGATTGTAGTTTGTTTGATATATTAATGCAAGTTGACAACATATTTTGCAGAAAATGGGTTTTAGGAATTGTGTCAAAAAAATTAAAGAATTGTCTTAGGGACCACTGCTCCTTTTTTCCAGACCAATGTATAGCCCACTTTTCTTTTAAATTATGTTTAAAACAAAATTGAGGTAGCAGTGGTTAGTTCTGAATCAAACATATTGACCCCTTCACTCAATCTGTAAGTCCTGCAGCAAACATTGGAATATGCATAGATATTTGCTCAGACTGGTATAAATGTCCCTAATAAATAACCAAATGCCATGTTTGTTGTTTCAGATGTGCCCAACATCTTACCAGTATGTCGTTTTAGTATGTCACAAAGGTTCCCAAATTCGTTTTACAAATGTTCCCTGTATGTTATGAATGTTCCATAAGCATGTGACGAATGTTCCCTAGTTTAAATTACAGGTGTGCCCTAGCACATCTCTCTCTCTCTCTCTCTCTCTCTCTCTCTCTGTCTCTCTCTCTCTGTCTCTCTCTCAATTCAGTGCATTTGTATTGTAAAAACAATTGGATATGCAAACATACATTTATACATTTATACATACATACATACATACATATGGAAAATAAACAATATAATTAAAAATCACAATAAGATGTAATAAAGTACAGAAAAACAAAATGTAATAAAATGTGATCTTCAATACACACAAATATGTATGGCTGGTCGGAAGCGTCTTGGACTCGGGTTCCTCTTCATAACTTATAACGCTTTCGCCTTTTGCTAAAGCTTTCCATGGAGGGGAACGTGGATGAGTTTGTACCATTCTTGGGAGGCTCTGCCTTGTTGGGGCGGAGCTGTGATCCAGGTGAACAGCAGATCGTACATAGGTGGGCATGTGGGCGGAGGAGGAGGAAGGCCGGTCAAGCAAATAAGCTTGCTAAGGTACGCAGCAGCAGCAAACAGCCCCCCCATCCAACCAGCCAGGCAGTCTGGCTGGCAGTGACTGAGTGGTTGACAGACGGCAAGCAACGGAATGCACGTGCTCTGTGATGTCATAGCAGTCAGCTCAGAGAGAGGTTCGTGATGTCATCGCTGAGCTGGCTGGCTCTGTGTGTCTTGCTGGCTGTGTGTGTAGAACTGTCTTAGAAAAAAGTGGAGAAGTCGCGGAGATAAAGCAAACAGAACTTTAATCAAGCCGCTCGGAAGCCCCACGTCAGGAATAATTCCTTCAGTGAGACTTAATATTTACAGACATGAGTACAACTTTATAGGAAAAATGACATAACATCTTATGGCTGTTCATCCAATCAGAAGATACAGGTCCGGGTCCGTTTACAATCTGTCCTCCCGTGAAGAGGTGATGGATCCAAAGCAGATGTCCGTCTTTGATGTGCACTAGGAAGATGCGATCCCACGGTCATCATTTACCTATTGTCAATCGCTCTTTAACAAAAACAATTCCTCCCTATCTGGAGAAATGATTAAGTCATAAACAAATTCACAGCAGACATCTGTAGGCTATTTCGGCACTGTGTAATCTTTCATTACTGACAGGAGTTTCTAACAAACCAACCTTGTTGACCCTTTACTTGTCCTGCTGAATCTAATCTGCTCAGTCTGTAAACAAAACTACTTCTATTGCTAGTATTAATATAAAACATTATATAATTATCACAAAACACTTTCTTCAATGTCCTATACAGAGTCTTCAAAAGCTATCAGATTTTAGCAGCGGGTGTTTGAACACACATACGAGTATACAGCATTTTCTGCAGCTTCGCTAGACCTAATTTTAAACGTTGTTGATAAATTTGATAATTAGTGAGGACCCTCTATTTGCATTTCTTCCTCCATAAATGCTAAAATAAAGTTTTACTGACATTTTATTGACCCTACCACTGCATAGGACACATCTGTAACATGAATGCTACTGAATGGCACATACATTGAAAACTACGAAGAATTGAGACAAATCCACTTTACACTTCATTAATAATCTTAAAACGTTTCCAACCAAGGCAAAACCCACTTGGAATACGTTCATTCACATTTTTGGTAAACAAGAAGAGAGATTATTACATATGTTCCCTATGATGCATCTACAGAGCAAGAGACACAGAGAGAGAGAGAGAGAAAGAGAGAGAGAAAGATATTTTTTTTTATTTAAAATGTACTTTAATACAGAAGTGCATCATTCAACACACAAAATCTACAAAAAGCATTAAAAAAAAACAATGCAGCCTCCAAAAAATGCAGCTGTTAAACAACTATCCAATTACCATAAAAACAGAACAGACATCACTCTTTATATATTTAAAACCAAACCCTTATTCCCAACCAGGCAGAGAAACCTATCAAGGCACCATACCTTCTCAAACTGATCCACACTACACATTGTTTTGTGGTATTCATAATCGACAGTGATTTGAACAGCTACACTAATTTTAAAAACAGTCAAAACCTCACAAAAGACATGGCCACTCAATTTCCGTTACCTACTCTTTTTGCCCTATCAAAAAATTGGTTAACTTGACCTTGACTTTCAGTTGAACAATAGCACTTATACCGAACACAAACACCCTTGGAGAAAAACACAATGAGAGTTGAAAAAGGAACTTTCAACCATAGAAATAAAGGTTGTAATCTATTACAGTCTAAATAACGGTGAGCAACAGTTTTCGTTTGACCACAAAACACACAGGCATCAGTCACATCATGATCAATAATGGACAGAAAGGAATTCACTGCTAAGTGCCAGTGTAAATCCCCAGCTCTCTTATTCAGGGGGGCTGTATACAGGGTTCCCCAAGCTGGGCGAACTGCACTCTCAACTAGCAGCTTATCTCTCCAGGGTGAATCAGGGACATCTTTTAACTGTGCAAAATGAGTCGTTTTCAATACAAATTGATACAGCGTCTTATTATTGGCACTAGAAAAAACAACATCAGAGACTTCCTTCATCTGTAAAATCAGATCTGGCCTATCCTGCCTGAGCCGCATTGAAGGGGAGAGCTTCAGCTCAATGAAAAGCCTCTGTCTATCGGATTCATTGCTGCCCATCCAAACCTCCCCCTGTACACCCAGCCCCTACTCCTGCAGGGCCACACTCTACTGAGACAGCAACACCCCTACCACTCGCACTGAGTGCACCTGCAGCCTTCCTGCCAAGGCCTCCACACTCATCCAGCCACCCCCCCTCCCCATCACAACCTGCCCCAGCCTGGTCACACCTGCCTTAACCAGCCTGCTGTGCAAGGCCTGAGACTCCAACACAGGGAGCCGCAGTGCAGGGTTACACAGCAACGGCTCTCTCAAAAGCCAATAAGCCCCCAACCTCTACATGTCTCTTCGCACCCGCACTAGCCACCACGCTTTCAAGACACTACGGTAAAAACGTGGAACCCCTCTGAGATCCAACTGAGACATGTCTGTCACAAACAACTGCCTGTCCAGCTACAGCCTCTGAGAACAGCAGCTTCTGAACTGTCTGTAACCTGAACACTGCCACCCTGCTGGTCAGGTCTAAAAGTCCCTGCCCACCTTCTGCTATTGGCAGAAAAACCACACTCTGCCTGATCCAGTGCAGCCCGTCCCAAAAGAAATGGAGCAGGATCCTCTGGAGTCTGGTGAGCACACCTGCTGGCGGCTCCACACACACTAGCCTGTGCCACAGCATTGAAGCCACCAGATTATTAATGACCAGCACCCTCCCTCTGTACGAGAGCTGGGGTAACAGCCATCGCCAGCGCCCCAACCTCTCCTGTACCTGCTCCTCTATCCTCTCCCAGTTCCTCTGCTTTGCTTTCTCTCCCCCCAGGAACACCCCCAGACACTTTAACTCCCCACTACTCCACTGCAGCCCAGCTTGCAAACCCAGGGGCTGCCGCCCCCCCCACTCTACGAGCAGCACCGCACTGCTCTTCATCCAATTAACTCTTGCTGATGACACCTGCCCATATCTCTCTAGGCTCTCTTCCAAAAGCACAACGTCCCAGTCCCCCACCACACACACACACACACACATTGTCTGCATATGCACACAAACGAACACACACCACACTGCAGGACGGGATGCTCAGACCAGTCAACACAGTCCTCAGCGTGTGCAAGAGAGGCTCTATGGACAAGGAATACAGCATTCCCAATAGCAAGCAGCCTTGTCTAATCCCTCTCTGCACTGGAAATGGGGTACTCAACCCGCCATTGATTTTTAACACACTAAAAACATTATTATACAAACATTTAATCAGTGCCAAGAAATTAGGGCTCTAACCAAAAGCTTCCAAGTTATGGAACAAATACTTATGATCCACACGATCAAATGCTTTTTCTTGATCCAAGGAGATCAAACCTGCTTGAAAGCCAAACAACCTGGATGCCGACATCAGGTACCTCGCCAAAAAAAAATGATCAAATATAGAGCGCTGTGGGACACAATAAGTCTGATCTGGGTGCACTAGGGATCCCATAACTGGATTGAGACGGTTGGCAAGGGCCTTTGACAAGATCTTAAAGTCACAGCATATCAATGACACAGGTCTCCAGTTGGAGATTTAACATAAATCACCCTTTTTAGGGAGCAGTGTAAGTACTGCCCTCCTGCAGCTCAATGGCAGCTCACCGTCCAGCACACCCTCTTCACACACACTGAGTAAGTCCATCCCCAGTACTGGCCACAGAGTCTTATAAGAACCGCACCGGCAGGCCGTCCAGTCCGGGAGCCTTTCCGTTGTTCAGGCCCTGCAGGGCAACGCTGTTTTCTAGTTTTTTTTCTAGTTTTCTCAATCTAAACCTTTCCGGATTCTCAGAGCCCCGCAACAGAGCTTGTGCCGAGTTAACAAACTGTTTTAATTCCGGAACAATGGACTCCACATTCACCCTGTAGAACCGTGTCTGAAATAAGTGGAGAGTCGTGGAGACAAAGCAAACAGAACTTTAATCGAGCCGCTCGGAAGCTCCACTGTCAGAAATAATTCCTTCAGTGAGGCTTAATGTTTACAGACATGAGTACAACTTTATTGGAAAAATGACGTAACATCTTATGGCCGTTCATCCAATCAGAAGATACAGGTCCGGGTCCGTTTTACGATCTGTCCTCCCGTGAAGAGGTGATGGATCCAAAGCAGATGTCTGTCTTTGATGTGCACTAGGAAGATCCCACGGTCTTCATTTACCTATTGTCAATCGCTCTTTAACAAAAACAATTCCTCCCTATCTGGAGAAATGATTAAGTCATAAACAAATTCACAGCAGACATCTGTAGGCTATTTCGGCACTGTGTAATCTTTCATTACTGACAGGAGTTTCTAACAAACCAACCTTGTTGACCCTTTACTTGTCCTGCTAAATCTAATCTGCTCAGTCTGTAAACAAAACTACTTCTAATGCTAGTATTAATATAAAACATTATATAATTATCACAAAACACTTTCTTCAACTTCCTATACAGAGTCTTCAAAAGCTATCAGTCTATAGCAGCTGGTGTTTGAACACACATACAATTATACAGCATTTTCTGCAGCTTCTCAAGACCTAATTTTAAACGTTGTTGGTAAATTAGATAATTAGTGAGGACCCTCTATTTCCATTTCTTCTTCCATAATTGCTAAAATAAAATTTTACTGACATTTTATTGTCCTTACCACTGCATAGGACACATCTGTAACATGGACGCTACTGAATGGCACATACATTGAAAACTACGGAGAATTGAGACAAATCCAATTTACACTTCATAAATAATCTTAAAACGTTTCCAACCAATGCAAAACCCACGTGAAATACGTTCATTCACATTTTTGGATAACAAAAAGATAGATTATTACATATGTTCCCTATGATGCATCTACAGAGCGAGAGACAGAGAGAGACAGAAAGACAGACAGACAGACAGACACTAACACAGCCACCCACTCACCCACTCACACACACACATACTCTATCTCTCTCTCTCTCACACACACAAACAGCCAGCAAGACACACAGAGCCAGCCAGCTCAGCGATGACATCACGAACCTCTCTCTGAGCTGACTGCTATGACATCACAGAGCACGTGCATTCCGTTGCTTGCCGTCTGTCAACCACTCAGTCACTGCCAGCCAGACTGCCTGGCTGGCTGGATGGGGGGGCTGTTTGCTGCTGCTACGTACCTTAGCAAGCTTATCTGCTTGACCGGCCTTCCTCTTCCTCCGCCCAGATGCCCACCTATGCCCGATCTGCTGTTCACCTGGATCACAGCTCCGCCCCAAAAAGGTAGAGCCTCCCAAGAATGGTACAAACTCATCGACGTTACCCTCCATGGAAAGCTTAAACAAAAGGCAAAAGCGTTATAAGTAATGAAGAGGAACCCGAGTCCAAGACGCTTCCGACCAGCCATACATATTTGTTTGTATTAAAGATCACATTTTATTACATTTTGTTTTTCTGTACTTTATTACATCTAATTGTGATTTATAATTTTATTGTTTATTTTCCATATGTATGTATGTTTGCATGTCCAATTGCTTTGACAATACAAATGCACTAAATTGAGAGACAGAGAGAGAGAGAGAGAGAGAGAGAGAGAGAGAGAGAGAATTTGAAACACATTTGAAACAACAAAAATGGCATTTGGTTATTTATTAGGGACATTTATACCAGTCTGAGCAAATATCTGTGCATATTCCAATGTTTGCTGCAGGACTTACAGATTGAGTGAGGGGGTCAATATGTTTGATTCAGAACTAACCACTGCTTCCTCAATTTTGTTTTAAACATAATTTAAAAGAAAAGTGGGCTATACATTGGTCTGGAAAAAGGGAGCAGTGGTCCCTAAGACAATTCTTTTAGTTTTTTGAAACAATTCCTAAAACCCATTTTCTGTAAAATATGTTATCAAATTGCATTAATATATCATCCAAACCACAATCATACTAATCATGAAGATGTTCATATTATTATATTCTAAGGGTTCTAGTCTATTGTGTATTGTATTTATTATCAGGCCCTTCTCTTATGTTTTACAGTTGTTATTATTATTCCGTACAATACAGGGATTAAATTAAGTATTTTAACCACAAAGTATTGGCTACAGTTATGATGCCTACTTCAGTGTTCATATGCATACAGTTTCTGAGGTCTGGACCACTGCACAGTAGTCCCTGGAGTTGTAGTCCAGAGCCCTGCAAAATTCGTGCTGAAGTGATCTGGATCACCACACAATGGCCCAAGGACCACTGCAAACTTGGATTTCAATGTTTTTGTGTAATCCATGTTGCAATAGCAACATCCATGTTCCTTTGTGGTGAGCTGGTTAATTCTGATCTGGGAAAACAATCCTGCAGGTTTAATAAGTCTCTCTACTTACATCAGTCCCTGAGTACCTTCAACCAATGGTCATTTTGACCAATTAAGCCCAAGAATTGAGTCAATTAAGTTGTCAAGGACTACCCAGTAAAGACGTGAACTCACGACTAGGTCACACTGTGAGCTCTCCAGAGCAGACATTACACTGAGCTCAGTGTGAGCTCATTTAGCGCTTTTCCACCGACATGGTGCCGGTGCTGGAGGCCGAGTTGCAGTTACAAATACAATGCTGAGCACAGCAGTGCAGCGCCTCTACTCCTCTCTATCCACCACACAAAGACATGCGTGACTCTACAACATGCAACTGAAATAATATGTTCTTAGGGGAACAACATAACACATAGCGATTTCTCCCTGCTATAAAGTAAAATAATGTATACGGTGTTTCTAATTTCTTTTACGATACCTTTTCATAGATATTTATATTTTTCAATAATAAACTAATGTCACAGTCTTCCCCCACTTTATTTGAAACGTCCTTGTTTCTTAATTAAATAAATCATACAATACTTCTAATGTTACATTTATATATATATATATATATATATATATATATATATATATACTTAGATTTTCCAAATGATAAACTGATGTTGCAGTAATTAAATCACAATAGATGTATGTCAGTACAATAGGAACTTTTTATTTTTTTTTAAGAATGGCAGATTAGGAGCCATTACTGTATTGAACTGTAATTTAACAAGAAAACAGGTATAAACCAAGAAAGAACTAAATCTTTAAACTTGTCAGGTTTCAAAACTTTACGACCACTAGGTACATCCAGCAGGTAATGCCACAGGAGTCTGGGGTTGCTGAGGTAAGAGAACAGACATAGTCTCTGGGTGCACTGTGACTTGGGACTCCCGAAGGCTGGAAGAATGGGTGACACCTGGGCATGGCTCAAGTGCTAGAGCAGGCTGTGGAACAACACCTGGAACAGGTAGCATATCCCTCTGGACAGGAGCTGTGGAAAAAAGAAGAGAGAGAGACGGCATCGAGTGATGACTGGAGCTCGCTGGAACTGGAAGTGGGTAAGGGACGTCTCCAGACAAAGCCGTCAGTGTTGATGGCGGACTGACAGGTGCATCATCAGGATCTCTAAACAGCTGTGGAGGCGCTTCTGGATGAGCAGGTAAGTCAGACCAAGGACCTTTGTATGCCTTCAGCCGATTGTAATGTACAATCCATGATTTGGATCTTGGAACTCTTGGGTCAGTGATTTCATAGGTCACGCCAGGACAACCGTCTTTATCCAACCTCTTCAGAACGCTATGTGGCCCTTTCCATCTAGGAGCAAGTTTATTCCTTTGATTGGCAGGATCATCAAGGAAAACAAGATCACCTTCAGCATAGGGGTTAAAAGCAAGCTTTTGATCATAGTGAGTCTTTAGCAGTAGTTTAGATTCTTTCGACTACTCAGCGGCCATGTCAAAAGCATGTGACAGGCGATTAAAGACATCCTGGGCATAAGCAGCTGGTGTGCCCGGATTTGCTTGAGTAGTGAATGAACTGCAGTTCAACAAAACGAAAAATTGAGTATATCCAGTACTGGAATGTACACTTGAATTGTACGCAAGTTCCACCTGTGAGAGGTATTTGTCCCATTCTCCTCCATTTTGGTAGATGTATTTAGCGAATTGGTCTTTTAATGTCGGTTCAGTCTTTCCATCATGCCATCTGATTGGGCATGGTACGGAGATGTTCGTGTCTTCTCAATTCCCAACTTGCTACACAGCTGCTTCACCAGATCAGACTCAAACTGTCTGCCCTGGTCAGTGTGGATGGACTCAGGTATACCATGTTGACGGATGAAGTCTTCAAACAAGCATTGAGCTACACTTGTTGCACGCTGATCTTTTAAAGGAAAGAGATTCACATAGCATGTAAAATAATCCATTACAACAAGAACATACCTGTTGCCTTGAGAAGTGACTGGTAGCTCAGTGAGGTCAGCAGCAATTTTCTGGAATGGACGATCCACCACAATAGGTTGTAAAGGAGCTCTAGCTTTTGGTGTTGGAGCACTGCGAGTCTGACATGTTAAACACTCTGTACAGAAGTTGTAAATGTCACATGACATGTAAGGCCAATAGCAGATTTTTCTGGCTCTCTGCAAAGTTCGTTCAGTCCCTAAATGTCCACTGAAGACATTTCCATGTAGGTAAGTGAGGTCTGTCTGAATGAGGGATTCAGGAAGAAAAAATTGGTAAGTATAGGCTTTCTGCAGAAAGGTTTAAATTTTTTGACAGAGGATCCCATTTTCCAAAGTCAGGCGAGGAAACTCATACCAGAGCTTTTTCAGAGCTGACGGGGAGTTTTTGATTCGTCGTGCAGTAGGTCTTCGGTTATCCATTTCTTTCCATTCCATCGCAGTTCTCAGAATGACATCCGCTTGTTGTTTCTGCTTCAGTTCATCAATGTCTATTGCTAAATCTTCACAGGTTTGTCTTACAGGAACAGCTTGTTCAGGCTGTAGTTCAGAAGACCAACTGTTTTGCATCTTTTTGGGCAAAGTTTTTAACGAATCGTCTGTAATTGGAACAGAGACCCACAAAAGCTCTCACCTCAGTAGGTGTTCTTGGTGTTGGCCAATCGTTCACTTTGTCCAGCTTCCTGGAATCTGGTCTGAGACCACCCTTGGTAATTACATGTCCCAGGAAAGAGACTTCATCCCGTGTAAGCTGACATTTACTGGCCTTCAGCTTTAGTCCTGCCTTTCAAAAGCGAAGAAAGACATCTTCCACACTCTGCAGATGTTCAGGAAAGGTTTTGCTAAAAACCAAAACATCATCCAAACAGATGAGGCAGATCTTCCAGTGTAGACCACGAAGCACAAGCTCCATTAAACGTTGGAAGGTAGGTGGTGCATTGGTCAGTCCCATGGGTTGACCTTAAAATGGTATAAGCCGCTGCCAGCTGAACCTGCCAATAACCACTTGACAGGTCCATGGTACTAAACCAGCATGCCCCTGCCAGGCTGTCCAAAGCTTCAGAAATCCGTGGTAAGGGATGCGAGTCCCGTATGGTGACAGGGTTTAATTTCTTGATGCAATGCAAAATCTGTAGCTGCCGTCCTTTTTCTTGACTAAAACAACAGGTGAAGCCCAAGGGCTGCAGCTCTCCTCCATGAGGTCATGGGCCAGCAACTGCTGAACTTGTTTTTCTATTTCCTGCTTCAAAGCTGGAGAAGTCCTGTAAGCATGTTGGCGGATCGGTAGGGCATCTCCAGTTCGAATGTGGTGCTTTACAGCATCTGTGCAGCCATAGTCATGTTCATGTGAACTAAACACATCACAATACTTCAAAAGTAAGTTCTCCAGCTGGTCCATTTGTGGATCACTCAATTTAGACTGACTGAAGTCCACTGTGGGTAACTTTATGCCTTCTGTCTGCCTGATATTGTGCACAGTAGCCTCAATAACCTGGAACTCTTCACCTCCCTGATTTATCAGAGAGTAAAAATTTCCCAGTGGTGTGTTACTTGGGACATGGCAGTCGTCATTGGTAGGATTCATGACACCAATGGTTGTTAATCCTTTCTTCACTGGAGACATTGTTCTGGCAACAATCAGACCTGGGTAGTTGCATGCTTCAGGTTCCAGTATTTCTAAGTAATTTGGAGTTGAGATTTGATTTTCTGTAAATGGCTGCAACTTTGCCATGATATTCATCTCAGTCATTGCAGGAATGTAGATTGGCACAAATGTCACAGCATTGCAACAAAGAGGTGTGATTTGCTTAGAAAACAACAGTGGGACTTTCCAGTTCCACAACTGTAATTGTCCTTGTACATCAATCACTGCATGGTGTTTCTTATTATTATTTTCCGATTTTAACAGTACAGTTCACTCACCACCGACATGGTTTTGTCTCAGTCACCCGCAAGCACAGCTCACTGCATCCGGCCTCGGTAGAGAAAAAACAAAAGCAAACAATATCCCTCGCTGCCGCCAGTCTGTAAACCGTGAAACGAGTTTCTTCGGAGGTAGACATGTTGTTTGGGGTTCAGTTTACATCAGGACTCCTTGACACAATTTATTGTTCCTGGCACTTTTGTTTATGTCTCTTATGAACCGAGTTGCAGTTACAGATACAATGCCGAGCACAGCAGTGCAGCGCCACTACTCCTCTCTATCCAGAACACAAAGACGTGCGTCACTCTAACCTGTCCGGCTTTACAACATGCAACTCAAATAATATGTTCTTGGGGGAACAACATAACACATAGCGATTCCTCCCTGCTATAAAGTAAAATAATGTATACGGTGTTTCTAATTTCTTTTACGATACCTTTTCATATATATTTATATTTTTCAATAATAAACTAATGTCACAGTAATACCAATGAGCTTCAACAATGCCGAAAATAATAATGCGTTTATCTTTAATAGTGAAGATATTGAACAGATGTATATCTTTCACATACACAAATAGAAAAAACGGTTTCCAAACCGAATATAGAACTGAAACTTTCAGACAATCCATGAAAAATGGAATGTAAACATTTACACTTCTTAACAATTCTATATATCAATTATATTCATAACCCTAACCCTAACGTTAAGTTAAAAATGTTCCCTAAACACTAATTTTGCAGGATCAATAAAAAACTGTCAGGATTTTTTTAACTTTTACTGACACACATAGTTAATAGCAATGTGTTATAACTTTACCGAAATTAATAATCCGTATATCATTAATTGTTTTGACATTATTAAGATATAATGCATCTTTTACATAGGGAACATTTGTAACATGATAGGGAAAACAAACAAATTATGCAACTTTCAAAATAATCAATATTACAGCATACAATTTGTCAGGCTTCATAAAAATGGAATTTATGACATACTCTGTAAAAATCAAGCCAACAGCATTTGTTGTTCACGAGAAAAATAAAATGAGCTGGTGTATAAACACACATACGATTATACAGCATTTTTTGCAGCTTCGCAAAACCTAATTTCAAATGTTGTTGGTAAATTAGATAATTAGTGAGGACCCTCTATTTGCATTTGTTCCCCTCTATAATTGCTAACATAAAGTTTTACTGACATTTTATTGACACTACCACTGCATAGGACACATCTGTAACATGAACGCTACTGAATGAAACATACATTGAAAACTACGGAGAATTGAGACAAATCCAATTGACACTTCATAAATAATCTTAAAACGTTTCCAACCAAGGCAAAACCCACTTGAAATACGTTCATTCACATTTTTGGTAAACAAAAAGAGAGATTGTTGCATATGTTCCCTATGATGCATCTACAGAGCGAGAGAGAGAGACAGAGAAAACTGTTTGTCATGCCAATAAAGCACCCTTGAATTGAATTGAATTGAATTGAATTGAGAGACAGAGAGAGACAGACAGACAGACAGACAGACAGACAGACACTAGCACAGCCACCCACCCACTCACACACACACACACACACACACACACACTCTATCTCTCTCTCTCTCACACACACACACAGCCAGCAAGACACAGAGCCAGCCAGCTCAGCGATGACATCACGAACCTCTCTCTGAGCTGACTGCTATGACATCACAGAGCACGTGCATTCCGTTGCTTGCCGTCTGTCAACCACTCAGTCACTGCCAGCCAGACTGCCTGGCTGGCTGGATGGGGGGGCTGTTTGCTGCTGCTGCGTACCTTAGCAAGCTTATTTGCTTGACCGGCCTTCCTCCTCCTCCGCCCACATGCCCACCTATGCCCGATCTGCTGTTCACCTGGATCACAGCTCCGCCCCAACAAGGCAGAGCCTCCCAAGAATGTTACAAACTCATCCACGTTCCCCTCCATGGAAAGCTTTAGCACAAGGCAAATACATACATATTTGTGTGTACTAAAGATCACATTTTATTCCATTTTGTTTTTCTGTACTTTATTACATCTTATTGTGATTTTTAATTATATTGTTTATTTTCCATATATATGTATCTCTGTATGTATATATGTATGTATGTATGCATGTCCAATTTCTTTGACAATACAAATGCACAGAATTCAGAGAGAGAGAGAGAGAGAGACAGAGAGACAGAGAGAGAGGTCATGTTGAACAAAGCTCCTAAAGTAATTTATTAATATGCTCTTTTGGAATTAGAAAATCAGTTGGAAATGAAAATTAAACTTAAATGAAATGAAACAAAATACAATACAATCCTTTAATAATAAATATATATAGAAGAAGACGATAATTTTTTTCAAAAATAAGCTTTGGACACAGCAAATTCAAACTTAGTACTTAACTGCAAAGAAGAGGATAGATCTTTTTGTGAACCGGCCCGCTTTTCCACAGGTTTTGGAATTGAACGCTGATGTCACTGGATGTGGGCGTTCGCAAGCGTGGAGTAGAAGTGGAGAAACACAGCAATAATAATCAGCACCGAGGCGACTGCGTTTCTAAGCCCTATTTAACATCACAATCAAACTCATTCTGCGTCTACACACAGCACAGATACATTGTAAAAACCAAACAAAAAACACGAAATCACATGTAGACAACCAGGAACGAACATACAAATATACGAATATGCTAAGATCAGCCTTTTATTTGTATTTGTTTTTATTGAGGCATTAAGGGATTTGCACAGATTTGCTATTTCAGACACTTTTACTGTATTGACTAAAATACAAGATGAGTTCACATGCATTCGTCACCATGCACACAGTTCACATTTTCATTCATTTTGTGGCGTATTTTTACTTTTATTTTTATTTAAAAAACAATAGGCTAGCCTATTGATTATGGATGCGACTGTTTTGTTGGTTTTTGCGGCACAATTGTGGGCAGATCAAAAACTGTTGGACCATCTCAGGTGATGTTAATGCTTTGATGGGATATTGTGCTTATTGATGAAGTCTGTGATGAAGGTCTAAAATCACTGTTGCATTGTCACTGTTGCCAGACACACAGCAATGCTCGAAAGGTCCCCCACTTCATAATTACATTTTCATAAAGCACCCAAGTCATGGTGGTGGCAAAATGCTATTGGTTGGAAGGAAACCTTATAAAAGGGAAAACAAAGAGAATTTGAGTTCTCTTAACTTCTTCATCCTGCAATGAGACACAAGAGAGAGCTGGAGGGAGAAAGAGAGAGACACACTGCTTTCTGCCTGACCAGACTGGCCTATAAGCTGTACTGTGAGGAGAAAGAAGAAAATGGGTATTATCTGTTTCTTACTGTAATCCAGCAGAAGCTTAATATTACTTAAATTCAGTACTATAATTGAATGATATTAGTTTCCTATTTTTGTCAAAATAAATGATTATTGCACATCTGTGACTTGAACGCATCTTCCCTCTAAAAAGAATCTTAAAAGAGAAACCAATTGACTATGAGTTTTCAGTTCAACTATTTATTTAGATTGACTGAAAAACCAAGCATTCAAATTCTCTTACATAGTGGTGGCCAGTACGGGGGGATGACAGATATTTGCTACAAGTCACAGATTGCTCTGGAGTGTTAATGTGCATTATTGACAGAATAGCGCTGTATATCCGACTTTGCCTGAAAGACGAACCTCGTGTAACGGTGTCGTCAGCATAGCCAGGATTGTACGAACAGATCATTGACCTTAGGAGTGTGTAGTGATTTCAACTCCAAGGAGGAAAACCACATAAAGTGTGGGCGAGTGATTGAAAAGTTACCTTCTGTAAACAGAGGCAAACATGGATCATCTGTGTCAGAAGGCAAGCCGGTGTGTCCATAAGGACCGAATTAAAAACGCCATAGCAAAGTGTGCGATCACTTCATTACAGAACTTAGAGTCCTGTTTAGCGGAGTTAACACACGAATAAGTGAAGAAGTCACAGCTCAAATTAGCTGCTCTGTATGGGTTAGCTCAGTGTGTTAAGATCTTATCTGATCATTCTGCCGAGGTAGAAACTAAATTGAAACTTGTTAGCGATGAGAAATCTGCCCTGCTTTTACAAAATTCAAAATGTTTTGATAAAGAGCAGCGCAGATCTGAGAATGAGAGTCTGAGACAAGAGAACCGCACTTTACAGCAACAGTTCAATGATTGCCAGGCAGCTCTCAGACACACTGCGACCAAAGTTTTCCAAAATAATCACACCGCATGTAAACAGCTAGTAATGCGCTTAAAAACCAAACTAGGCATGAAAACTGCTATCATTGCAGCTGTCGGTGGTCCGTGTTGTCCTGAATTGCACTCTGATGATGATGATGAATATTGGGAAGAGCTAGGGAGAGAGGCGTGGGATTGTGAATTAAATCCTGAATCCGCTCCCGTCTGTGTGCTTCGCACTCGGGCTGCAGTGAAGCACATGTTAAGGACGAGCGACACAGAGCCGAGTCCATTACATGACAGTACGAGAAGACGAAGTCATTCAGAAAACACAGACAGCTCTGAAGATCCTCAAGTCAGTAATGAGCCTCAGACGACTAAGCGTCTGACTGCTCTGGAACTGAGAGCATTCAAAGATGATTTGGGTCCAATTACTCTAGAGACCGATTTAGAGGAATTCATAATTCGACTTTTATCTTGCATTCAGTTACACCCACAACTGAATGACCTGCATTGGAAAACAATAGTTTTAGCTGCATGTTCTCTGACTTTAAGATCCCTGTTAAGTGTTGATGAAGTGGGGAGAGCGACTTCGTGGACTGAGGTCTTAGAGTTAATAAGCGAAGCTTGTGGCTGGAATGCAGCAGATTGGGGAAGTCAATTTTATTCTGCAACACAGAGAAAAGGCAAACATGTAAGGGCAAATGCTCTGAGAAAACGAGCTCTCTATTTGTTTCTGGATACAATTGATGATGATATATCTGATGAACAGTTTAAGAAATCCTTTTTACATGGATTACACCCTGATTTGAAAGCAATCCTGGGCATCTCAGCTGATGCAACCAAGGATTGGGAGAATTTGTTTCCTAAAATTTGCAGAGCACAGGAATTAGTGAAACAAGGAGCTTGGAAATGTGTTAAAATTGATAATAAGGGGAAAACTGAAAAATAATCCTGTGAAAAACTATTCCAGGTCGAGGGGCCTCATGTTTTCTTAAACACTGAGCCTGACTGTGGGCCTTGTCCCCCTCATAATCCACACTGGGAAAAGAAACACAACTCTGGTTACAAGCGTAAAAGGGGCAGAAAGTGACCGCGCTGGAGATCAGACTCACACTGACCCCAAGTTAAACAGAAAGGCCGGGATACCCCGAGGGGCGGTGCCTAACGTGACTCCTCCAACCTATGATGAGTCAAAGGCAGCACCGGCTCCTCCTCAGTACTCAACTCCTCCCCTGTATCCGCAGAAAGAGCTACAGCTCCTGCGTCAGGAAGTGCAACAACTGCGCACTGATCTCATAGGGAAAGTAGCCCATGCACAGCACGCATAGGGGTGCATGGCCTCCCTGAAGCTAGAAACGAAGCTCTACCGGGACAGATGGAACAGGCCGATCTTAAGAGCAGCTGTTGACGGAGGCCCACAGCAATGCATGCTCTTAGACACGGGTGCTTCTGTATCTGTCCTACATGCTCAATCTCCACACACACACACATTATCTACAGGTATTACAGCTAATGTACCTGGGTTTAAGGGAGACATGACTACTGCTATGAAGGGTATAAAATGTAATTTGAAAATAGGTGATTATCAAACAACGTGGTCTCCTATATTAATGCCTTTACCTGAGGGTCAGTCAATTATTGGTTCGGATGTCTTGAGAAGACAAGGTGTAATACTTGATTATGCTAATAATCAGATTTGGTTTAACAGAGGCAGAAATGTTGTGTACACTGTAAGTGATTCACATGCTGTATGTACCATTAAGTCACCAGGTGAATTACCTCTTCCATTCAATGAAAATTATGCAGTGAGGCAAATAATTACAAAATACTCTGATGTGTTTGCCAGGCATAAGCATGATTGTGGTAATGTGGGTCAGGAGGAAGACATCAATGGTCCTCCTCACAAATTTCAAAAACAATATGGGATACCCACTGAAAGTCACAAATATGTTGCAACTGTTATTAGTTCTCTGTTACAGCAAGCAGTCATAAGACATTGTACTTCTACAACAAACTCTCCAATTTGGCCTGTGCGGAAGCCAGACGGATCCTGGAGACTGACTGTGGACTACAGGCGACTCAACGCTGTGACACCTACCTGTGCACCGATTGGAAGAGACATTGCCACTATACTGTCCCGTGTCCCAACTGACAGTAAGGTCTTCACAGTGCTGGACATTTCCAATGGTTTCTGGAGCGTTCCACTTGCTCAAAATTGCCAATACAAATTTGCTTTCACTTTTGACAATCAGCAATACACATGGACTCGCTTACCGCAAGGTTTGCATAATTCTCCAACCATTTTTCACAAGCGGATGGCTGAGGCTATAAAAGGTTTTTCCAGACCTGAGTGCCTTGTCATCGATGATCTACTGGTCGTTACAACTACATAGGAAGAACATCTTCAGCTCTTTGATGAACTCTTAAGTCTCCTTTCACGAGCAAGTTTGAAAATCAACCCAAAGAAAGTGCAATTGTTTCGAGACTCTGTTTCATATCTAGGGGTTACTTTCACTCCAGAGGGGAAATCAACCGACAATGCCAAGGTTCAGCTAATCACAAAGTTGCCTTTGCCTGTCACTAAAACTGCATTGCGTTCTTTCCTAGGTTTGATGGGATACCAAAGAGACTTTATTCCAGAGTTTGCTACTTTTGCAAAACTTTTGAGAAAGGAGGTGCCTGAAGATTTCTACGGAACTGAAACTTGGACAGAGAACCACACTAAAGCCATTGAACAGTTAAAACAAGCATTGGTGCAAGCTACTGTGCTGCTAACTCCAAACCCTACACTACCTTTTCACCTAGAGGTGGGCTCCTCCAAAGAAGCACTGACTGCCATGCTTTGTCAAGAACGCCACAGTGTGCTGAAACCAGTAGCCTTCGCTTCACGGTGTCTTCAGGGTGTTGAGAGACAGTATGATACGTGTATTAGACACTTGTTAGCGACTTTTTGGGTAGTGAAACATTTCACTTATATTACAGGACTGAACAAAGTGGTGCTACACACACCACATACTCCACTGAACTTGTTATTGAAGCCCACGGATACTTTAGTTTCATCACAGAGACTTTCGCATTGGACTTTGTTAATGTTGCAACGTGACTTAGATCTTGATTGTAATCGAACCACATTGATTCCACAAATGTTGCTTATGCAGGGTAAACCACATGAGTGTCCATTGCCTGACACTGATATTCTGACACATACATTTGTAAGAACTCTGGTAGATTGCTAGCAGGTTTTGCAGTATTGTTCCCTGAGTACACTGTTAAATGTTCTTGTCCAGGACAATCGTCACAATATTCTGAATTGGCAGCTTTGCTAGAAACCCTTAGGATAACTGATGATTCTGCAGATATTTATACAGATAGTGCTTATGTTGTTACTGCATGTACCTTGCTACCTCTCTATGCCAAAAACAATTTCTGATCATCAGATGATCGTCCCTTGAAAATGCTTCCTTACTACAGCATATCTGGTCTTCTATTCAGTCAAGACAAGGCGAAATTGCTGTTTTGAAAGTTGAGGCCCATGTGAGAAAGGATCGTAGAGGTGAACATCATATCAGAAATGATGAAGCTGATCGGTGTGCTAAATTTGCTGCTAGACACTGTGGTCCATGGCATTTGCCAGATCCATTGCCTACCAATGAAAATGTCTCTGCCTTGGTGAACTCACAGTCTCTTTTTGAGATTCAAAAATTAGATTCAGACATCCAGACTAATATTCACTGGCATTTGCAGGAGAAACCGCTTCCTCAACCTACATTTTGGTCTCACAAAACTACTCTAGTGGGTGCGGGTGATTCTGACAAGGTCCTCATGGTAAACATGCCACAATCTGAATACCCTGTAGTCTGTGTTCCCTCACAATTAGCTCCAGATATTTTTGACCTATTTCACAATTCACCAGTAGGAGGTCATTTTTCTGTAGGAAAGACACTAGAGAAGATTACACAGTACTACTGGTGGCCAACTATGAAAGCTGACATGACCACTGCATGTAACCACTGTCTTGTCTGCTTACAGGTAAATCCTGCACCTTTCACACACAAATCCAAACTCAGACTATCAACTCCGCCGGAAGGTCCCTGGACTCATATTCAAATTGATTTCATTGGTCCTTTAGCCAAAACATCACAGGGTTACCAGTATATTTTGATTATCCTTGACAAATTCACAAAGTGGATTGAGGCTTTTCCTTGCAGGCGTGCCACTGCTGCCACTGTAGCGAAAACTCTCATCCAAAATGTGTTCACTAGGTGGGGACTACCGAAGGTGATTGATAGTGATCGAGGAACACATTTCAAAAGCAGTGTAGTGAAAGTTATGTGTCAAGCATTAGGCTTCACCCAGAAATTACATATTCCATTCCACCCTCAATCGTCAGGAGTAGTCGAGCGTGGAAACCGCACTCTAAAAACACTTTTGAAAAAAATGTGTCAAGACAATCCAAAAAGGTGGGCTGAGGCATTACCTCTGTGCCTAATGGCAATGCGGTCAACACCACACTCCACTACCAGAATTATACCATATCAAGCGATGACTGGACGTCTTATGCATGTCCCAGGACATTGTTTACTTCCTTTAGAAGAACAACCTGTTCTTTTGCAAGCTGCTAACGTGACTTGGTTACGAAATTTCCTAGCGTCTGTAGATCAAATGCAACGCTTTGTAGCTAAACAATTAGGCCACAAACAGAGACAAATTAAGAAATATTTTGACACCAAAGTTCATGAAGAAGAACTACAGATTGGTGACAGATGTATGGTTCGAAATTACAAACACAAACGCCATACCTTAGAAGCCGATTGGTATGGACCATTCCTCATTGTGGACAAATTGAGTCCAGCAGTGTACAATTTCAAAATTCAGGAAAAAGGCAAAGATACTCTTAAATGGTTTCACATCAATCAGATAACAATTGTTAAGTGATCACTGCTACCCTTGATCTTTCAGGTGTTCCTGAGAGAAAATGGAGACCATGATGCTATTCCTCGTTGGTTTCCTGGGGGCTGTCATTGATGCTGCAATAAGTTTACAAACAACCATGAGACTCCATAACCATTATGGGAATTGCAAGCCTAAAATTTGTTCTGAATATTGATAATCTGACTTAGATGTAGAAACTGCTGTAATAGTATCCATGTGTGTTATCCTCATTTAAACTCTATAATATGTGTTACTGGATCTGTAGTTAGTAGACACTTGGTTTGTGATGTATATGATGTACAAACTTGTCAATCCCTGCCACTTGAATTTCCATAACTGTTGAAAACTGTTAGTGTTACCAATTGAAACCACATATAGACACTAAGACTATAGGTTTTGTTTTTATTTTGTATTCAGCTGAAAATGTGATGAAGTTCCTGCATAATATGTATGATTTAGGTATTATTGCACATGGAAAAGTATTAACTCTACGACAATAACCTACATTTGTAGGTCAAATGAGAACCTCATGGCATGTTGTGGATGATACTGAATGTTGAATCACCTATCGCTCTACAATGTTGTGTAAATGTAACGTTACTGGAGACTCAATACAGTTTAGGGTTAATCACATAACGAAGTTATCGACCTTACATGCTGTACCTGTGGATAAAATAGGATATTTGCAAGTACGACTAGTAGGCAATCACACGTGGTGCATTACAACAAACCGTTATTATTTGTACAATAATTTTGAATGTTGAATAACTAACTTCACTTTCTGTGTTCAAACCAGAAGTGCAATTAAGATTGGTGATCTGACCTTGCCTTATATTTTGCAAGACTTAAATTTTGCACCCACGTTGCAGCTATGTTTGCAGAGATCCTGAAACCTCTTGATGCCGAAGGTCTTATTAATTTATAGGAACTTTCTGATATAATCCTTCTCAAACTAAAAAAAAAAAAAAATCAATCACAAAACAGTTCAACAGGGGGTACAACATTTGATTTCTGATGGAAATATGGAGATCACTTACAAGCATTCTTGGTGGGATTTTGCTTTTAAAGGTGCTACTTTCTTATCTGTGTTAATTGTTACTAGGTGTATGTTTTATTACCTATGTCCTCTAATATGTACTTATTATAGTGATGTTATCACCATTTGGCGTGAGACATTAGTTTCACGTAATAAGCTTGGTAAATCCAATCTACCTCACAACTACATATAACAGGCTCATTGACTAAATGTTTATTTGTATTTTGTAATTCCTGTTTTGATTTGTTTTGTTTTGTTTTGTTCTGCACTCTTTTTATATTATTGTATTATTTACTGAAAGGTCAAACATCTGTTGAATGTTTTTCCCTCCCAAGGTGGGGACTGTAAGATATTATTTAAAAGAATATATTTTTCTATGGGAAATTCTATACCATCTGGTTTGGTAGAGGAAAAAGACCTTCTCCCTTTCACCTGGTAGCCCCTGGTAGCCCTGGTAACCCTATCTTTATGACTAGAGACCAAAAAGGGACCTGTCCTCTGATTGGCTCCTAGCCAAATTCAAAATGACCCCCACTTCTAAATTACTTTAGCATAAGGCACCCAAGTCAGTGGTGGTGGCAAAATGCTATTGGTTGGAAGGAAACCTTATAAAAGGGAAAACAAGGAGAATTTGACTTCTCTTAACTTCTTCATCCTGCAATGAGACACAAGACAGAGCTGGAGAGGAGAGACAGAGAGAGACACACTGCTTCCTGCCTGACCAGACTGGCCTATAAGCTGTACTGTGAGGAGAAAGAAGAAAATGGGTATTATCTGTTTCTTACTGTAATCCAGCAGAAGCTTAATATTACTTATTTTCAGTAATATAATTGAATGATTTTAGTTTCCTATTTTTGTCAAAATAAAGGATTATTGCACATCTGTGACTTGACCGCATCTTCCCTCTAAAAAGAATCTTAAAAGAGAAACCAATTGACCTATGAGTTTTCAGTTCAACTATTTATTTATATTGACTGAAAAACCAAGCATTCAAATTCTCTTACACCATTATCTGTAAAATATGTTATCAACTTGCATTAATATATCATCCAATCTACAATCATACTAATCATGAAGATGTTCATATTATTATATTCTAAGGGTTCTAGTCTATTGTGTATTGTATTTATTATCAGGCACTTCTCTTATGTTTTACAGTTGTTATTATTATTCCGTACAATACAGGGATTAAATTAAGCATTTTAACCACGAAGTATTGGCTACAGTTATGATGCCTACTTCAGTGTTCATATGCATACAGTTTCTGAGGTCTGGACCACTGCACAGTAGTCCCTGGAGTTGTAGTCCAGACCACTGCAAAATTCATGCTGAAGTGATCTGGATCACCACACAATGGCCCAAGGACCACTGCAAACTTGGATTTCATTTTTTGTTTGTAATCCATGTTGCAATAGCACCTACCATGTTCCTTTGTGGTGAGCTGGTTAATTCTGATCTGGGAAAACCACAATCCTGCAGGTTTAATAAGTCTCTCTACACATCAGTCCCTGAGTACCTTCAACCAATGGTAATTTTGACCAATTAAGCCCAAGAATTGAGTCAATTAAGTTGTCAAGGACTACCCAGTAAAGACGTGAACTCACGACTAGGTCACACTGTGAGCTCTCCAGAGCAGACATTACACTGAGCTCAGTGTGAGCTCACTTAGCGCTTTTCCACCGACATGTTGCCTGTGCTGGAGCCAGAGCAGCTGCTCGGCCTGGGATCCAGCTGAACTGTTTGTGAACCGGCCCGCTTTTCCACCGGATTTGGAATCGAACACTGACGTCACTGGATGTGGGCGTTCCCAAGCGTGGAGTAGAAGTGAAGAAACGCAGCAATAATAATCAGCACCGAGGCCACTGCGTCTTTAACTTCACAATGAAACTCATTCCGCGTCTATGGCAAATCGTAACCCTAATGTTACAAATGTTCCCTAAATATGTGTTTTGCAGAATACACAAGCAAACGATATGGAAAATCAGCATTTCATCGACACACATATTAGAACTTATTGTTCTTTAACATTGATGAGAATAATTCACATGAATTAACTTACTGTTGAAGATGTAACCCTTACCCAGTGGCTAATCCTAACTCTATGTTACAAATTTTCTCTAAACACTTATTTTGCAAGATCAATGAAAAACCTTTAGGAATTTGACACTTTTAAAGATACACATAGGTAATACCAATGTGCTTTAACAATGAAGAAAATAATAATAATGTGTTTATCTTTAATAGTGAAGATGTTGTATAGATGTATATCTTTCAAATACACAAATAGAACAAATGGTTTCCAAACCGAATATAGAACTGAAAATTTCAGAAAATCCATGAAAAATGGAATGTAAACATTTACACTTCTTAACAATTCTATATATCAATTATATTCATAACCCTAACCCTAACACTAACCCTAACTTTAAGTTACAGATGTTCCCTAATCACTTATTTTGCAGGATCAATAAAAAACTGTCTGGATTTTTTAAACTTTTACTGACACACATAGTGAAAAGCAATGTTTCATAACTTTACCGCAAATAATAATCTGAATATCTTTACTTGTTTTAACATTATTAAGATATAATGCATCTTTCACATAGGGAACATTTGTAACATGATAGGAAAAACAAACAAATGATGTAACTTTGAAAATATTCAATATTACAGCATACAATTTGTCAGGCTTCATAAAAATGGAATTTAAGACATACTCTGTAAAAATCAAGCCAACAGCATTTGTTGTTCACGAGAAAAATAAAATGAGCTGGTGTATAAACACACATACGATTATACAGCATTTTTTGCAGCTTCGCAAGACCTAATTTCAAATGTTGTTGGTAAATTATATAATTAGTGAGGACCCTCTACTTGCATTTGTTCCCCTCTATAATTGCTAAAATAAAGTTTTACTGACATTTTATTGACCCTACAACTGCATAGGACACATCTGTAACATGAATGCTACTGAATGGCACATACATTGAAAACTACGGCGAATTGAGACAAATCCAATTTACACTTCATAAATAAACCTAAAACGTTTCCAACCAAGGCAAAACTTGAAATACGTACATTCACATTTTTGGTAAACAAAAAGAGAGATTCATACATATGTTCCCTATGATGCATCTACAGAGCCAGAGAGAGACAGAGAGAGACAGACAGACAGACAGACAGACACTAGCACAGCCACCCACCCACTCACACACACACACACACACACACACACACACTCTCTCTCTCTCTCTCTCTCACACACAGCCAGCAAGACACACAGAGCCAGCCATCTCAGCGATGACATCACGAACCTCTCTCTGAGCTGACTGCTATGACATCACAGAGCACGTGCATTCCGTTGCTTGCCGTCTGTCAACCACTCAGTCACTGCCAGCCAGACTGCCTGGCTGGCTGGATGGGGGGGCTGTTTGCTGCTGCTGCGTACCTTATCAAGCTTATTTGCTTGACCGGTCTTCCTCCTCCTCCGCTCACATGCCCAGCTCTGCCCGATTTGCTGTTCACCTGGATCACAGTTCTGCCCCAACAAGGCAGAGCCTCCCAAGAATGGTACAAACTCATCCACGTTCCCCTCCAATACAAATGCACTGAATTGAGAGAGAGAAGTGCTAGGGCACATCTGTAACATAAACTAGGGAACATTCGTCACATGCTTAGGGAACATTCATATCATACAGGGAACATTTGTAAAACTAATTAGGGAACCTTTGTGACATACTAAAAGGACATACTGGTAGGTGTTGGGCACTGTGGAAGGAAAGTTAGAATTCTTTCCCTCATATCTATTCAAACAGTACGATTGAAGTGCCTGCCCCCTAATCCATGTGTTGACCTATGAACTCTGATATATATTCTGCTTAGCTAACTCTCTAATGATAATATAATAATGACTCTGTGATTGTAACCAGATCTTTGTTTTTTGTGTATAAAAGCCTCTGACTTTTAAATGAAGGCAGAGCGACTTTGGGATCTTCTTGATTCACTGTTCCTCTCCACGCTGCCTGTATTAAAGGCATTGCAGCGAACGTTCCAACCTGATTGAAGATGGTTTTTCTTCCACATTACATGGCGACGAGGATGGGATTGCGAACCCTGACACAGAGGACTGGAATGGCCAGACCAGTGACCAGCAAAACCGCGCCAGCAAAATAGAAAAAGGTAAAGGAACCTTTTTGAAAAATTCCCTACTGCGGTGCTTTGCTTTCACTTGTCTGCTCGCCTGGCCATCTGACGATCAGGTAACGCATTCTATATTTTATTAAACGTTGTTGCTTGCCTTATATCAATTACTTGAGGCAGGAAATGTTTTCTTCCTTGTTAAGAAACAAAGTTTCTTAGTGTTACCATAGACTTGACTGTGTCTTCTTGTTTATGAAGAAATAGGACTGTGTCTTCCTATTTAACCTGGGTTGCCATGAACTTGACTGTGTTTTCTTGTTTGTGAAGAAACAGGACTGTGTCTTCCTGTTTGGGTTCCCGTAGACAAAGGTGTGTCTGTAAAACTGCAGGGTAAGTTTGACCTACAATTAGAAAAAAAAAAAAAAAAAAGACCACTAATTAATTGTTCAATATCTGATATGCCGGTGATAATATAAAATCACGTGTTTTGTAAAACCATAAATGGTAAATGAAGAAACGTCATTAAGTTATATACAAGTTATATAAATGCAAATACTACACCATAGTTGCATTATTCAGTGTGTATCCACTTACATCACATTGAAACATCACATATCATTTCACACTTCAGTCACACATCCAAACAGCACAATTCTTTCAATCCAGTAGTCACTCTAATAAACTATGGAAAGGATAGTTCTTGAAATGCCCATAGTCCCACCAGACTCTGTATCCTTGTGTTTAGATTTAAAAGAGGTTGGAGTTGTATGAATATTCATGATTCTTCCCAATCTATTTCCATATTGTTTCTTCAGGCCTTTTCCTAAAAGATAAAATTGTTATTTTTCAGCACCTGAAATCAATCAGAAATGCATTGTTAATAATCTGTCCGTCTATTCCTGGACATCGCCACCCTCCTGTTATCAATTGGAATCAGCAGAGTTAGTTGGTTTATTACTTTTACCAGAGTATGGTAAGCATCGTATGTTTCCACCATCCCCCTCCCTCCTGTCCGTCCACACACGCTGGCATCAGTGGCCATGAGGACGGATTATGGGCTGCAGCACTTAGAGCGGAGGCCAATGTGAGAGGGGAGACTATGCACTGATGTGTCATGGCATGTGAGTAGGGAACCTGTGGACTAAATGTGAGGGAAATTCATTGTTGCTGGTTCCTGTGAAGACACAAACACAAATCGTTAAACAAAAAAGGTTATAAACACATTGACTACAATACCGGTTAGTAAGACGAAGGTGAGTCTCTCATTAGTATTGTTAGTCAGACATTAAATAACTACGCAGGTTAGTATTTAATGTCAGGTAACTTCTCGTTATATATATATATATCAGTCTCATTTACGTAGGTGCCGAGAAAGATCCTATCATTACTTGTTACCACAATTTCCCTTAACTGATTATTATTCAATGATTAAGGATAGGCAGGGCCACCAATAATCTAATGTCTATTAACTTGTGTCAATTTCAGACTAAACAGTTAAACAGGAATGAGAAGATATTTCTTGGCGTTGACAGATTTTATTTCTAAAATGATCAACAAAACAGTTTAATGCAACACACATTTATATTTAAGAAAACTAAATAATATTACACATTCTAGAGTTATGAATCACAGATTAACATTTCTAATTGATTTCTCAAATGTCATGAATCATGAACTCCAAACTGTTAAACTTATCTGAACTTCGTCGCAGAGAGGCCTCTCTGGCTTCGGGCTCAGATAACAGCACACGGCACGAGGTCCGTGTGGTTTGGATCAAAGGCAGTCCGGTTCGGCTTTGTCCAAGAACTTCCACTCAGTCGATGCACCTGGAAGTTGGGGTTTCTCGAATGTAGAGTCTTTTCCAAACCGATTTTCCACTGGGTTGAAGGCTCCAAGGTTGTGCACAAAATCTTTTTGGCAAGCAGGGTCTCTCACCGTACTTATTTGAAGACAAAGTCTTTGAGGAAAGCAGGGCCCTGTTTGTTCCAAGGGTCGAGTTTCTTAAGACTCAAATAGCTATTTAAATGACTGACACTTTCGAATTCAGTCGACTTAGTCAATTGTCCAGCTGTAAAACTCCACTGATCAGGTGGGCACAGGCGGGCACGCAGTCTGTAAAGTTCTTTATTTAATAAAGTCCTTTAAAAGAATTCTTCGTACGGCTCAATCTCCTTCTCCCAGTTTAACTCTTCTGTTGCCGGCAAAGACTAGGTTGGTTTCTGGTTCCGGTTCTGGCAACAGAGCTACAGGTTGAGCTGTGGAAGCGAGTTACTGGTTCAGGTGAGAGAGAGAGAGAGAAAGACCGTCCGCTGTTCCTTATAGTCTGTCAGATCGATATGTGATTGGTTCCTGAGTTCTTGAGATTGGATTTCGGTTTCAGCCCCCAGTGTCCTATTGGAGGGGGACTTGATTTATGACTGATGTCAATCCATGCCATCTTTTGGAAATGCCGGTTGGCCCGGGTTCGTAGCTCTATGTCGGGATTTCGGCTCTCGTCCACTTCAAAGAGTTTTTATCACCTACAGGCCCCTTTCTCCAGACATTTCATAGCAGAATTCCAACCTATTTGGTCTCTTCTCTGTGCCATCCTCCCCAAAACTGTCACTTTGATGCAAACCAGTTCCAAGCTGATGAGCTAAGGAAATCTGATAACTTTGGGAGGGGAGAGGTCTTCTTTAGATCAGTGCTTCAGCTCAGAGCCCAAATGCTCTTATCAAAATACACCCAACATAACGCTACAATGTTCATATTATTATATTCTAAGGGTTCTAGTCTATTGTGTATTGTATTTATTCTCTGGCCCTTCTCTTATGTTTTACAGTTGTTATTATTATTCCGTACAATACAGGGATTAAATTAAGTATTTTAACCACAAAGTATTGGCTACAGTTATGATGCCTACTTCACTGTTCATATGCATACAGTTTCTGAGGTCTGGACCACTGCACAGTAGTCCCTGGAGTTGTAGTCCAGACCACTGCAAAATTCGTGCTGAAGTGATCTGGATCACCACGCAATGGCCCAAGGACCACTGCAAACTTGGATTTCAATGTTTTTGTGTAATCCATGTTGCTATAGCACCTACCATGTTCCTTTGTGGTGAGCTGGTTAATTCTGTTCTTTAACATTGAAGAGAAAAATTAACATGAATAAACTTACTGTTGAAGATTATTATTTTATTATTTTTATTTCTTGGCAGACGCCCTTATCCAGGGCGACTTACAACATCAGTGCAAAAATACAGAGAAGTACAAGGCATCAATCATTACAAATTCAACTTAGCAAAAAAATATCGCAATTCAAAATACATTTTAAAAATTCCAATTACAATTTACACAAGTACAGTAAAAGACTTCCTACATCCTGGACGGTGAAAGCTAAGTGCTCTCAAGATGTAGGGTTACAGACTCGGTCTACAGGAAAGGGAGCAAGGAGGAAAACATTCAAGAACGAGAGGAGCATAATAAGCTGAAGTGCTATCTAGCAGGGATAGAGGACTAATATTACAAGTGCGGTCGGAAGAGATGCGTCTTGAGTAAGCGCCGGAATGAGGTCAAGGACTCTGCTGTTTTGACTTTGGTGGGCAGGTCATTCCACCACCGAAGTCAAAACAGCAGAGTCCTTGACCTCATTCCGGCACTTGTGTAACCCTTGTGTAAGATGTAACCCTTACCCAGTGGTTAACCCTAACTCTATGTTACAAATGTTCCCTAAAAGCTTATTTTGCAAAAAAAAAAGATGCTTTAGGAATTTTAAACTTTTAAAGATACACATAGGTAATACCAATGTGCTTTAACAATGCCGAAAATAATAATGCGTTTATCTTTAATATTGAAGATATTGAATAGATGTATATCTTTCATATACACAAATAGAAAAAAAAAACGGTTTCCAAACCGAATATAGAACTGAAACTTTCAGACAGTCCATGAAAAATGGAATGTAAACGTTTACACTTCTTAACAATTCTATATATCAATCATATTCATAACCCTAACCCTAACACTAACCCTAACTTTAAGTTAAAAATGTTCCCTAAACACTTATTTTGCAGGATCAATAAAAAACTGTCAGGATTTTTTAAACTTTTACTGACACACATAGTTAATAGCAATGTGTTATAACTTTTCCGAAAATAATAATCCGTATATCTTTAATTGTTTTGACATTATTAAGATATAATGCATCTATCACATAGGGAACATTTGTTACATGATAGGAAAAACATACAAATGATGTAACTTTGAATATATTTAATATTACAGCATACAATTTGTCAGGCTTTATAATAATGGAATTTATGACATACTCTGTAAAAATCAAGCAAATAACATTTGTTGTTCATGAGAAAAAATATATATAATCAAAGCTATCAGACTTTAGCACGTGGTGAATGAACACACAAAAGATTATACAGCATTTATTGCAGCTTTGCAAAACCTAATTTTAAACGTTGTTGGTAAATTAGATACAAATTGAGGACCCTCTATTTGCATTTGTTCCCCTGTATTATTGCTAAAATAAAGTTTTACTGACATTTTACTGACACTACCACTGCATAGGACACATCTGTAACATGAACGCTACTGAATGGCACATACATTGAAAACTACGGAGAATTGAGACTTATCAAATTTACACTCCATAAATCATCTTAAAACGTTTCCAAACAAGGCAAAACCCACTTGAAATACGTTCATTCACATTTTTGGTAAACAAGAAGAGAGATTGTTACATATGTTCCCTATGATGCATCTACAGAGCGAGAGACAGAGAGAGAGAGACAGAGCGAGACAGACAGACAGGCAGACAGACACTAACACAGCCACCCACTCTCCCACTCACACACACACACTATCTCTCTCTCTCACACACACACACACACTATCTCTCTCTCTCTCTCTCTCTCTCCCTCTCTCTCTCTCTCTCTCTCAAAATTCAAATTCAAATTCAACGTGCTTTATTGGCATGACCAAAAAGAAGTATTGCCAAAGCAATGGTGACAAACAACAGTTTTGAACATATATATGTACATTTGCATACATAAATACACAATATGTATGTTAAAAACAGGTAACTGATTAATTTCAATTAATAAAATTCAATCATAGTTCAGAGAGACATAAAACTGATATTGATAGTAATAATTGGGTGTAGCATAGGTGTCATTGTCTGTGTCCAGGGGTGTCCCCTGTGTGAGTGGACTGAGTGTCCACTGTGTCCCTCAGGCTGTGGCAGGCAGCTGTATACTGGGCTGCCAGTAATATGCAGCTGGTCTCCTCTCCCAGAAGGACTGGCACTTTCTCCGAGTCTGGCAGGTCTGGACATCTCTTATAGAGATCTGCTATTTTGGGGAAAAATTTTGCTCATAAAAGTTTATATTTTTCACATTTTAGAATAAAGTGCAGCTCTGTCTCGACCTCTCGGCGTTGGCAGTGGGGACACAGCCTGTCCTCTCTGGGCAGCCAGGTCTGCCTGTGTCGGCCCGTCTCGATGGCCAGGCTGTGCTCACTGAGCCTGTATTTGGTCAGGATCCTTTTGTGTTTTTCGTTCGTTATTAATTTAAGGTTTTCTGACAATGTGTAGTGTCTTTTTAGGGCCCAAAAGCACTGCAGTTTACTTTGTGCTTGTGTGTGTGTTTCCCAATGGGTGATGTAGTTTTCTTTGTGCTGTGTGATAATTTGGTTGACTCTGATTGTGTGCATGTGTGTGTTGCTGTCCTGAGGCTGGCCGGTGTCGGTGTGTGTCTGCGCAGTGAGCCTGCGGACCAGCTGGCTGAGGGGGCTCCTCTCTGGGTTCAGCTCTTGGCATTGCAGGGCCTTGTGGTGGTAGGAGTGTGTGTCGCTGTTTATTAGATGGAGCCAGAATTTAATTGCTCTTTTGTGTATGTTGATTAATAATGGGTATTGGCCTAATTCTGCCCTGCATGCGTTGTTCGGTGTTTT
This sequence comes from Amia ocellicauda, assembly GCF_036373705.1. Classification (NCBI taxonomy): domain Eukaryota; kingdom Metazoa; phylum Chordata; class Actinopteri; order Amiiformes; family Amiidae; genus Amia; species Amia ocellicauda. The sequence continues at coordinate 44,652,660 of NC_089855.1, read as the reverse complement.
CCTTTGCACCTGTAGGATATTTTTATGCAAGGTTTCTATTGGGTGTGTGTCCCATTGAGCAAACTCCTGCCCTGTGAGGGGACCCCACACCTCACTGCCATAGAGAGCAATGGGCTGGATTATGGATTCAAATATTTTTAGCCAGATTTGTACAGGTATTTTTATGCAAATGTGTCTCTTTATGGCATAGAAGGCCCTGCGTGCTTTCTCTCTCAGTGTCTTCACCGCCGTGTTGAAGCTTCCTGTTGAGCTGAGTGTGAGGCCTAGGTATGTGTAGTGGGTGCAGTGTTCGATGGTGCTGTTTGCTAAAGTGACGTGGTACCTAGTTCCCTGAGGCCTGGCCTTTTTCTGGAATATCATGGTATTTGTCTTTTTCATGTTTACTGCCAGGGCCCAGGTCTGACAGTACTGCTCCAGCAGTGCCAGGTTCTGCTGCAGCCCCTGCTCTGTGGGCCACAGCAGCACCAGGTCATCTGCGTTGAGCAGGAACTTGACTTCTGTGTCATGTAGGGTGAGGCCGGGGGCTGCAGATTGCTGCAGCATTGTGGCCAATTCGTTGATGTAAATATTGAATAGCGTTGGGCTCAGACTGCAGCCCTACCTCACCCCACGCCTCTGAGTGAAGAACTCTGTTCTTTTATTGCCAATTTTAACTCCGCACTCGTTTCCTGTATACATTGATTTGATGATGTCATATGTTTTACCCCCTACACCACTTTGGAGAAGTTTGTAAAATAAACCTTCGTGCCAGAATGAATCAAATGCTTTTTTTAAATCTATGAAATAAGCAAATATTTTATTTTTATTTTGGTTGACGTGTTTGTCAATGAGGGTGTGTAGGGTGTAAATATGATCGGTTGTGCAGTGTTTTGGGATGAAGCCAATCTGACTCTTACTCAGGACACTGTGCTCGGTAAGGAAGGCCAGTATCCGGGCGTTAATGATTCTGCAGAACACCTTCCCCAGGTTGCTGCTCACACAGATGCCCCGGTAGTTATTAGGGTCCAATTTGTCTCCACTCTTATGAATCGCGGTGATCAGTCCTTTATGCCAGCTGTCAGGGAAGTGGCCCACACTGAGCACCAGGTTGAACAGCAGGGCCTGCTGTAGCTCAGGGCTGCTGTATTTCAGCATCTCGTTGGAGATGCCATCAGGCCCGCATGCTTTCCTGGGCAGCAGGGCGCGCAGCTTCTCCTGCAACTCCTGCTCAGTAATAGTTGAGTCCAGGGGATTCTGGGTGTCTTTAAATGCCAATTCCATTCTTTTTAGTTTCACACTGATGTCATGCTGAGCTGATTTCTCAGTGTGGTGAATGTTTTCATAAAGTTTTTCAAAGTGGTTTTTCCAAATATCTCAATTTTGAATGGCCAATTCTTCAGGTTTTAATTTATTACATTTTTTCCAGTTTTCACAGAATCTATTTGTGTTAATGGACTCTTCGATTATTGTCATTTGCTTTCGAGTGTGTTGTTCTTTTTGATCTAAGTGTTCCTTTGTTCCTCAGTTCCTTCCTTATTGTATTGCACTCCTTATCAAACCAATTCTCCTCTTTGTATTTTGTTTGAGATGTTCATTTTAATTTTCAATTTTGACTGTAAAGCTGCTTTTTCAAATATATGATTTAAGTTTTTTATAGCCAGATGTATTTCTTCTTTACTCTGTTGATTTGGGGTGACCAGAAAGGTGTGTATTAGTGTTTGGATGTCTTGATTTCCAATTGCTTTCTGGTACTCTTGTGTGCTGTCTGGAGCCCATCTGTAGGAGTGTCCGAGGCTGTACAGCTTGCTGGGCTGTGTGTGAGCGCTGCTGCTGTGCTCTGTCCTCTTCAGGAACACAGTGATTTGACTCTGATAGAGGTGTCAGTGGTTTGACGGTGATTGCACTGAGAGAGAAGGGGTCTAGGTCTGTGATGGCATAGTCTACCGTGCTGCTGCCAAGAGCTGAGCTGTAGGTGTATTTTCCCAGAGAGTCTCCCCGGATCCTGCCATTCACGATATACAGGCCCAGTCCCTGACAGAGCTGCAGTAATTTTTTCCCGTTTTTATTCACTCCCCTGTCGTGGCTGTGTCTGAGGGAGCTGATGGGGGTGTTTAAGGGGGTGTGGCCGAATATGTGGCTGTCTCCCTCTGTGCTGGTGAAGTCAGGCAGGCTGCCTGTCCGGGCGTTCAGGTCCCCACAGATCAGCACACTTCCCTGGACCTGGAAGTGGCAGACCTCAGTCGGTAGGTTGGGGAAGATCTCCTTATTGTGATATGGGGATTCTGAGGGGGGAACATACACGGCACACAGGAACACATCGGTTTGTGTAGAAATGATTTATTTGCTTATTTTAAGCCATATGTGTGACTCTGCTGTTTTGATGGGCTGTATGGAGTCACTGAGCTCTGCTTTGTACCAGATTATTATGCCCCCGGAGTCCCTGCCGTGTCTGACGGAGGGCTTCTTCAGGGAGGGCACTATGACCTCTCTGTAGCCTGAGGGACAGTGACTGGACACATCTGCCCGACACCATGTCTCTTGCAGGATGATGACATCCTTGTCTCTCACTCTCTCTCTGAACTCCATGTCTGTGCTCTTCAGCCCGAACACTGAGGAGCCCAGGCCCTGGATGTTCCACATGGTGATAGATAGGGATTGCATTTCTTTCTACTCTAATTAAGCAATTTATATACTCCATTGGAATGAGATATATGGAAATGTGTGAGGTGGAAAGTAAACATATAAATAAATAGTAATACTGGTGAAACAAAAAAAAAAAAAAAAAACTCCTGACTTACACTCCTATATACATACGCATACACACATATATCTACATATATACACATATATGTAAGCATCCATATATCTACATAATTTTTTGAAAATATGTCCATATATATCAGTATATAACTACATTTAAACAGGGGTGATTTTCGGATGTGGTAAAAGCTAGTCACCTCCTGCAGTGGTTTCTTTGTTATGCACAGTTACTTATCTTATCAGTCGGGTGCAGATGAGGTTGAGCAGGTGTCGGATCTCCTGCAGCTCCCCGGTGTCGGCCACTCTGCTGACCGCTGCTGCGTAGTTGCGCTGGCTGTGCTGCTGGGCTGTTCTGTGCATGTTCTGGATGGGCTCCACTCTGGGTCTGCTGTTCTGTGGTCGGGCATATCCAGGCTGGGGTCTGCGGTGTCCGGGCTGGGGAAGGTGGTGTGCAGGTGGAGGGCGGGGGCTCCCTGGGGCCGCTCTCCTGATTGGCTCGGGGTTGTTCTAGGTGGTGTGGGTGCTGGAGAACCTTCTGTGGCCATGTGGGGGGCTGGCTAGGTTTCGGCCCAGGGCGATGTCTTTGAGTGTCTTTGCGAAGACGCTCACTGCTTGTTTGTGGAGATGGTTGTGGTCAAACAAGCTGTGGGCCCCAAGATTGGGGTGGTGTGCCAGGTGCACATTTGGCATCAGAGCACATCCCCGAGAGATCTCAGCGTTGATCATGTGGATGGTGTTGGGGTGGAAGTCCTTCCTGGGCAGCAGGGTGGAGATGATGATTTTGGCGTGGGTGAAGGTCTGGGTGGCCCTCTCCGCCACTCTTCTGATGGAGCTGGCCACCTTGTCCTGCTGGGTCCTCAGGTCGTTTGTGCCTGTGTGTATAATAATATGGCTGGGGGAGCCGAGGCTCTCCTCGGACAGCTGCTGAATGGCCCTCTCTGTGGTCGGACACCAGACCTTGGAGATCTTGCCATCAGGGAAGAGCCGCCTCTCATTTATGAGTTTGCCATTTGAGTCTATCAGCAGGGCTACTTCAGTGTTCTTCTTCCTGGTAGTCTTTCTGCGTGAGGGGGTCTCATCTGTGTTTGGTTCGGCCTGTGTGTGTGGTGCGCAGGTTTTGTGAGTGGTTTCGGGTTCAGGGTGTGTGTGTGTGTTGGGTGCATTGTGTGTGTCGTGCTCAGTGTGTGTGTGTGTGCTGGGTGCACTTTGTGTGTTCGGGTCGGGTTGTGTGAGTAGTGTGTTGTGTGAGAGTCAGTATGTCTGGATGTCATTGGGGTGGGAGGGCTCTGCACATTGTGCACTGCTGGGTTTCTTGAGGGCTGGTTGTTGTGGGCAGTGAATTTGTATAGCGTCTCCATCAGGCTCTGCACTGTCTTGTCTCTGCGTTGCAGTTCCTCTCTCAGGGCCGTCAGCTCCCTCCTCATGGCCTCCCTGTCCTGCTGCAGCTCCCTCACCTCCTCCCTCAGCTCCCTCACTATGACCTTGTGCTCGTGTTGGACTCTGTTGAGCTGGTCTGTTAGCTGCTCTGTGGTGTTGGAGGTTGTGAACATGGCCAGCACCAGCTCTTTTAGCTCCATCAGCTCCACCTCCAGCAGGGACATGTTCTCCCTCAGCTGGGACACTGTGTCGGGTGTCTGAGGGGTGTCCTGCGCTGGGCTGCATGTGGATTCCTCGCTGTTCTCTGGCGCAGCGCTCTCCCCTCCGTTGGCAGGGCAGTGTGGGGCTGGACTTTCCTCCTGTGTGGCTGCGTCTGTGCTCTTTTGGACACGTCTCTCCTTTTTCTCTCTGTCAGCCAGCGTTTTCAGTGAGTGGAACTGATTTTCAAAGGTGCCCAGGCTGCCCTCGCTGCCCTGTATTAAGACTGTTCCAGTGTGGTACAGATTGATTGTCAGCATGGAGGTGTCTGGGTCGTCCTCCTCACTGATTGACACCTGCCTTCCTTTACTGATGCCTCTCTTTTTAATGTGCCTGTACAGTTGACAGATGGCAGCGTGCCAGGCGTCGGTGTGCTCGGTGTAGAAGACCAGGTTGCTGGTGACTTGCTGGTCTCCAGTCTGAGAGAAGTCGGCTCTGAGAGTCTCTGGGTTGTCCTTCAGTATGTGTTGTCTGAGACTCTTCCTGGCCTGAGCGTTCTTCAGGTGCTCTGGGTACTGGATCGCACAGCTCCTGCAGAGGGGTGGGGCTTGTGCTGCTGAGCTGCTCATTGTATCTTTTATGAATTGATACTTTCAAATTCAAACCTCTGTCTCTTTTCAAATGTCAACAGCTTTTCAGTATAGACACAGTTCTGTGTTGATTATACTGTATGCTGTAATTTTGAATATTTTCAAAGTTACATCATTTGTTTGTTTTTCCTATCATGTTACAAATGTTCCCTATGTGAAAGATGCATTATATCTTAACAATGTCAAAACAATTATATATATACAGATTATTATTTTCCGTAAAGTTATATCACATTGGTATTAACTATTTGTGTCAGTAAAAGTTTAAAAAATCCTGACAGTTTTTTATTGATCCTACAAAATAAGTGTTTAGGGAACATTTTTAACTTAAAGTTAGGGTTAGTGTTAGGGTTAGGGTTATGAATATGATTGATATATAGAATTGTTAAGAAGTGTAAATGTTTTCATTCCATTTTTCATGGATTGTCTGAAATTTCAGTTCTATATTCGGTTTGGAAAGCGTTTATATATATATATATATATATATATATATATATATATATATATATACATTATTCTATACAATATCTTCACTATTAAAGATAAACGCATTATTATTTTCGGCATTGTTAAAGCACATTGGTATTACCTATGTGTATCTTTAAAAGCTTAAAATTCCTAAAGGTTCTTTATTGATCTTGCAAAATAAGCTTTGAGGGAACATTTGTAACATAGAGTTAGGGTTAGCCACTGGGTAAGGGTTACATCTTACACAAGGGTTACACAAGTGCCGGAATGAGGTCAAGGACTCTGCTGTTTTGACTTCGGTGGTGGAATGACCTGCCCACCAAAGTCAAAACAGCAGAGTCCTTGACCTCATTCCGGCGCTTACTCAAGACGCATCTCTTCTGACCGCACTTCTAATATTAGTCCTCTATCCCTGCTAGATAGCACTTCAGCTTATTATGCTCCTCTCGTTCTTGAATGTTTTCCTCCTTGCTCCCTTTCCTGTAGCCCTAGTCTGTAACCCTACATCTTGACAGCACTTAGCTTTCACCGTCCAGGATGTAGGAAGTCTTTTACTGTACTTGTGTAAATTGTAATTGGAATTTTTAAAATGTATTTTGAATTGCGATATTTTTTTGCTAAGTTGAATTTGTAATGATTGATGCCTTGTACTTCTCTGTATTTTTGCACTGATGTTGTAAGTCGCCCTGGATAAGGGCGTCTGCCAACAAATAAAAATAATCAAATAATAATCTTCAACAGTAAGTTTATTCATGTTAATTTTTCTCTTCAATGTTAAAGAACAGAATTAACCAGCTCACCACAAAGGAACATGGTAGGTGCTATTGCAACATGGATTACACAAAAACATTGAAATCCAAGTTTGCAGTGGTCCTTGGGCCATAGCGTGGTGATCCAGATCACTTCAGCACGAATTTTGCAGTGGTCTGGACTACAACTCCAGGGACTACTGTGCAGTGGTCCAGACCTCAGAAACTGTATGCATATGAACACTGAAGTAGGCATCATAACTGTAGCCAATACTTTGTGGTTAAAATGCTTAATTTAATCCCTGTATTGTACAGAATAATAATAATAACTCTAAAACATAAGAGAAGGGCCTGAGAATAAATACAATACACAATAGACTAGAACCCTTAGAATAGAATAATATGAACATCTTCATGATTAGAATGATTGTAGTTTGGATGATATATTAATGCATGTTGATAACATATTTTACAGAAAATGGGATTTAGGAATTGTGTCAAAGAACTAAAAGAATTGTCTTAGGGACCACTGCTCCTTTTTTCCAGACCAATGTATAGCCCACTTTTCTTTTAAATTATGTTTAAAACAAAATTGAGGAAGCAGTGGTTTCTTCTGAATCAAACATATTGACCCCCTCACTCAATCTGTAAGTCCTGCAGCAAACATTGGAATATGCATAGATATTTGCTCAGACTGGTATAAATGTCCCTAATAAATAACCAAATGCCATTTTTGTAGTTTCAAATTTGCCCAACATCTTACCAGTATATGTCCTTTTAGTATGTCACAAAGGTTCCCTAATTCGTTTTACAAATGTTCCCTGTATGATATGAATGTTCCCTAAGCATGTGATGAATGTTCCCTAGTTTATGTTACAGATGTGCCCTAGCACTTCTCTCTCACTCTCTCTCTCTCCCTCTCTCTCTCTCTCTCTCTCTCTCTCTCTCTCTCTCTCTCTCTCTCCCTCTCTCTCTCTCTCTTTCTCTCTCTCTCAATTCAGTGCATTTGTATTGTCAAAGCAATTGGACATGCAAACATACATACATACATACATACATACATACATACATACAAACATACATACATACATATGGAAAATAAACAATATCATTATAAATCACAATAAGATGTTATAAAGTACAGAAAAACAAAATGTAATAAAATGTGATCTTTAATACACACAAATATGTATGGCTGGTCGGAAGCGTCTTGGACTCGGGTTCCTCTTCATTACTTATAATGCTTTTGCCTTTTGCTAAAGCTTTCCATGGAGGGGAACGTGGATGAGTTTGTACCATTCTTGGGAGGCTCTGCCTTGTTGGGGCGGAGCTGTGATCCAGGTGAACAGCAGATCGGGCATAGGTGGGCATGTGGGCAGAGGAGGAGGAAGGCCGGTCAAGCAAATAAGCTTGCTAAGGTACGCAGCAGCAGCAAACAGCCCCCCCATCCAGCCAGCCAGGCAGTCTGGCTGGCAGTGACTGAGTGGTTGACAGACGGCAAGCAACGGAATGCACGTGCTCTGTGATGTCATAGCAGTCAGCTCAGAGAGAGGTTCGTGATGTCATCGCTGAGCTGGCTGGCTCTGTGTGTCTTGCTGGCTGTGTGTATGTGTGTGTGTGAGAGAGAGAGAGATTTTTTGATTTTTAACACCTTTATTTTACTAAAAAAAACAATTAAAACAAACTAGAAACACATAAAAGACATGAAAAAAACTCCCAACATAAAAACACAACCTATTCTAAAAACGCTCAATAAAAACCACTACACACGTGCTACCTATCAAATATTCAAGTGAATTAAACCTGTTGGTTTAAATGTCCAAAGTCAATGGCACAGAGGGCCGCCCTGACCCCCACATCTGCAGAAAAGTGTCCAGGTCTCCCGTCAGGCTGTAGAAATTGTAATCCAGTCGCACTCTGGAGCTTACGAGAGACCTGAAGAGGGAGAGTGCACACTGTTGCTGCACCCGCTAAGTCTGACTTCTCCTACTGCTCAGGATAGCCAGCTTAGCCTGCCCCACTAGAAAGTTTGCTAACTGACAAACATGTCTGTGGCGCTGCTGGTACTGGACTCCCAAAATAAACACAGAGCGTGAGAAAAGGAGGCCCAGCTGCTTGAACAGGCTCTCCAGTGCAGTGAACAGCAGCTCTAATCTAGGGCAGTGGCAGAAACAGTGAAAAAGTGTCTCTCTCTCCCCGCAGTAGGGGCAGGTGTCGCTCACTCTGGGGTCCAGTGTATGTGCAAAAGAGTTTGTTGCGATGACGCCATGCAGAAGCCATGCAGAAGCGGGGGCTAGTTCAGGCTCCTCCAGGCCGGGCAGGCATCTTCCCCCAAAGCCAGGTGCTCCCTCCAGGGGGTGTCAGGGAGGGGCTGCAGCTGCCGATGGTGCAGCTCCCTCACACTGAGCTGATAGAGCTGCTGACGCTGAGCTGTGGAGACAGACACACTACACAGACTGTGAGGCGACAGAAGGCGGCCTGATGAGCTAGGGGGGACTGAGAGACACAGACAAACAAGGGGAACGACGGTGTCAGGGTCCTTGGGCCAGCAGTGCTGCGTGAGAGCCTGGAAAAGCCTCTCTATGGGAAGGGCGTTCTGTACTGCCCAGAGAAATCTGGTTACGACTCTCAGTGACCTCATACCCAGCCTGGCAGCCAGGCTGTCGGCACCAACCCACTGTCCCCTGTTAAAATCCAACAAATCCCTCAGCCGGATCATGTCGACCTTAAGCAGGACTGACCTGAGGCTGCTGGAGAGCAGGAGTGGACAGCTAAAACCGGGGTTATACAGCAGTGGCTCCTCTAACAGCCAATACAGACTGCTGTCACCCAGCTCCCTACCCAGGGAGAAGCGCTGCCACACCTCTAAAACAGTACAATAAAAAACAGGCAGGGAAAGAAGTATATGGGGACGTGTCTTAAGTAAAAACATGTGTCTGTCATAACAAGTGTCCAGGGCGGGAGACACTGGGGATCTGGAGGGTACAGGAGCCTCTGAGCTGCCTGCAGCCGAAAGGTAGTCAGCCTGCTTAACAGATCTACCAACCCCTGTCCCCCCTCCTGGAGCGGCAGGTACAGCACTGCTTTGCGCACCCAGTGCAGCCCGTCCCTGAAGAAATCCAGGAGCAGGGTCTGTATCTGGGACACAAGGGCCGAAGGGGTGTCCAGACATGCATAAGTGTGCCAGAATGCTCCATGCGGAGGCCACCAAGATATTAATAACAATTGCTCTCCCCCTAAAGGAGAGCTGGGGCAGCAGCCAGTGCCATGCCCTCAACCGGCCCTGTACCCTCTCCAGCAGGCCAGCCCAGATCTCCTGTGTCTCCCCCAAAGTCACACCCAGCACCCGAGGGCCTGAGAGAGACCACTGCAGCCCCGCAGGGAGGGCAGGGGGTGCAGAAACCTCCCACACCCTAACCACATGAGCGCCGCTCTTGCCCCAGTTGACCCTGGCTGAGGAGGCCCTGCTGAACTCCTCCAGACACTCCCACAATGACCTGGACGTCTCGCTGGCCAGACTGTGTGTCTCAGCAGCATAGGCCGACACCCTTGGGTGACAAGGGATGGACAGCCCGGCTAGCAGCCTGTGCAGCAGGGGCTCGATAGAAAGGGAGTATAGCATCCCTGACAGACTGCAGCCCTGTCTGATGTCTCAATGGATGGGGATAGGCTCACTCAGGCCACCATTGATCTTCAGCACAATAAACACATGACAGTACAGCAGCTGAATAAATTCTACGAACCGCGGGCCGACACCAACTGCTCTCAGCACCAGAAACAGGCACTGCGGCCGGCATGATGTCTCTCATGATGAGCCGCTTAGCCAGAGCCTTAGACAGGATCTTATAGTCCTGACACAGCAGCGCCACTGGCCTCCAGTTCACAATGGAGGACAGATTCCCCTTCTTGGGCAGCAGGGTCAGAATAGCTCTACGACAGCTAATGGGCAGCAGCCCAGCTCACAGTCCCTCCTGCAGCACTGAGAGCAGGTCCGGGCCCAGCTCAGTCCAAAACTCTGAGAAAAACTCCACAGTGAGCTTATCCAGCCTCGGTGCCCAGCCCTTATTGAGCTCTTGCATTGCGCAGGTCAGCTCTGCCAGATTTAGAAGGGCCTCCAGCCCCTTGACCCCATCCTGTGGGAACTTAGGCAGACACTGCAGAAACTGCTGCTGCTGCTCCAGGCTGCCCGGCTCTGCGGAGTACAGCTCCCTATAGAACTGGGCGCCATGACTACACATCTCTTGCCCATCCTGCAGCACGCGGCCCTCAGCCGTCCTCAGGCAGAGCATCACCCTGCTTTGAGGTCCTCTAATGCCCCCGAATCTCCAGAGTCCAAGGCTCGGTGGAGCACCTGAATCTCTCCTTCTAACTCCTTCATAGATTCATTCAAGCTGTCAGTCCTATGCTCAGTGTACTTCTGGCAGAAGAGCCTGGTCTGAACCTTGCCAATGTCCCACCACTGTCTCAGGGAGGCAAACCTAGGGCACTCTGATCTCTGCCAAAAGAAAAGAAAAGAATTACAAAAAATCCTTTCCTGCAGCAAGCTATTATTGAAAAGCCAGTAGGCACTGCGCAGCCGGACAGGAGGCAGGGTGACACTCACAGTGATGAGACAGTGGTCAGTGGTCAGGTGGGGGTGATATGGAAGCCACCGATCAGATTGACATGATGTCTAAAGGTATAAAATCTATCCAGCCTGGCTAGCGACATAATGCTAGAACCCGGCCTCACCCAGGTGTACTGTTTCACCTTTGGGTTGGCATTCCTCCTGACATCGACCAGATTGTGCAACTGTGTATTACCTTCCAGCTGTTTTGCCGACTGTGGACTGGGCTCCAAATGATTCCTATCTAATCTATAGTCCACAGTACAGTTCCAATCACCCCCCCAAAACCAGGATCTCCTCAGCCCCACAGTCTGCTAGCGCTTTGCTGAGCACCGAAAACACTGACAGTCTGTCTCTCACAGCATTGGGGGCATAGATATTAATAAACACTGTAGCATTATGTTGGGTGTATTTTTATAAGAGCATTTTAGCTCTGAGCTGAGGCACTGACCTCTCCCCCCAAAGTTATCAGATTTTCATAACTCATCAGCTTGGAACTGGTTTACATCAAAGTGACAGTTTTGGGAAGGATGGCACCACAAATAGGCCAAATAGTTTGGAATCCTGCTGTGGGATGTCTGGAGAAGTGGGCCTGTAGGTAATATAACTCTTTGAACTGGAAATCCAATCTCACAAACTCAAGAACCAATCACCTATTGATCTGACAGGCGTATACAGAACAGCACACGGTCTCTCTCTCTCTCTCTCTCTCTCTCTCTCTCTCTCTCTCTCTCTCTCTCTCTCTCTCTCTCTCTCACCTGAACCAGAAACTCGCTGCCACAGCTCAACCTGTAGCTCTGTTGCCAGAACCAGAACCAGAAACCAACTAAGTCTTTGCCAGCAACAGAAGAGTTAAACTGGGAGAAGGAGATTGAGCCGTACGAAGAATTATTTTAAAGGACTTTATCAAATAAAGAATTTTACAGACTGCGCTGCCCGCCTGTGCCCACCTGATCAGTGGAGTTTTTACAGCTGGACAATTGACTAAGTCGACTGTATACGAAAGTGTCAGTCATTTAAATAGCTACTGAGTCTTAAGAAACTCGATCCTTGGAACAAACAGGGCCCTGCTTTCCTCAAAGACTTTGTCTTCAAGTAACTATGGTGGAAACCCTGCTTACAAAGAAGATTTTGTGCACAACCTTGGAGCCTTCAAACCACTAGAAAAGACTCTACATTCGCGAAACCCCAACTTCCAGGTGCATCGACTGAGTGGAAGTTCTTGGACAAAGCCGAACCGGACTGCCTTTGTTCCAAACCACACGGACCTCGTGCCGTGTGCTGTTATCTGAGCCCGAAGCCAGAGAGGCCTCTCTGCGACGAAGTTCAGATAAGTTTAACAGTTTGGAGTTCATGATTCATGACATTTGAGAAATAAATTAGAAATGTTAATCTGTGATTCATAACTCTAGAATGTGTAATATCATTTAGTTTTCTTCAATATAAATGTGTGTTGCATTAAACTGTTTTGTTGATAATTTTAGAAATAAAATCTGTCAACGCCGAGAAATATCTTCTCATTCCTGTTTAACTGTTTAGTCTGAAATTGACACAAGTTAATAGACACCAGATTATAGGTGGCCCTGCCTATCCTTAATAATTGAATAGTAATCAGTTATGGGAAATTGTGGTAACAAGTAATGATAGGATCTTTCTCGGCACCTACGTAAATGAGACTGATATATACATAACGAGAAGTTACCTGACATAAATACTATCCTGCGTAGTTATTTAATGTCTGACTAACAATACTAATGAGAGACTCACCTTCGTCTTACTAACCGGTATTGTGGTCAATGTGTTTATAACCTTTTTTGTTTAACCATTTGTGTGATATCATATGCGATCACATGGTCTTTGATTTGGTCAAGGAAGTGATTTGTCTTTGAGTTGTTGATCTAGAGATGAATGTTAATTAGTTTTGCCCTTTTGTATAATTAGTGTAGTACTACATTTAGTCTTTGTTTTTGAATAAATTTGACAATTTATATCTTTGGAATTGGAGTCTGCATCCAATTATTACAGAAATTGAGTTCTACAAGATTCCAGGATTCGTGATAAGGTGATACTATAAATTCACTTCTTGAATTGAAATTTATAAGTGTACCTTACGCTACAATAAACAGAACTATTATTTTGAAAGTGTGCAATTTGTAGCCGAAACCGAAGCACACCGGAGCCCTGGAGCGCAGACGGAACAGAGTCGGATTAGCTATCAAAGATAATAACTAATAACACAAATAGACACAGACAATAATAACAACGGTGGTGACAGCACAGCCATGAAGCCAAATAACCGAGCAATAATAATTGTTAATAAACAATTGTAAGAGAATTTTGAATGCTCGTTTTTTCAGTCAATCTAAATAAATAGTTGAACTGAAAACTCATAGGTCAATTGGTTTCTATTTTAAGATTCTTTTTAGAGGGAAGATGTGGTCAAGTCACAGATGTGCAATAATCATTTATTTTGACAAAAATAGGAAACTAATATCATTCAATTATATTACTGAAAATAAGTAATATTAAGCTTCTGCTGGATTACAGTAAGAAACAGATAATACCCATTTTCTTCTTTCTCCTCACAGTACAGCTTATAAGCCAGTCTGGTCAGGCAGGAAGCAATGTGTCTCTCTCTGTCTCCCTCCAGCTCTCTCTTGTGTCTCGTTGCAGGATTAAGAAGTTAAGAGAACTCAAATTCTCTTTGTTTTCCCTTTTATAAGGTTTCCTTCCAACCAATAGCATTTTGCCACCACCATGACTTGGGTGCTTTATGATAATGTAATTATGAAGTGGGGGTCCCTTCGAATTTGGTTAGGAACCGATAAGAGGACAGGTCCCTTTTGGTCTTCTGGACATACAGACAAGGTTACCAGGGGCTACCACAGGCTACCAGTGGCTACAAAGGAACTGTCCATTGCTTATATTTAAATAAATTGTTATCCAATCAAAAAACAAAACAGCCATTACTGTTATCCGTCAGTCTGCTGTACTGTACGCTCCTATACTGTACTATCAAGAGTATGCGCTGCACACATTCATATCGGTTTCCTCTTTAAGTAAAGAGGACATTTAAAAACCTTTACATTAAATCTTCTATTTAACATTTACCAAATTTTATAAGTGATAATTATATATACACAGTATGTTATTACATAATTATTTAAAAAGCTATAATTCTTCTAAATAGTTATTTCTGTTCTAATTATTGTAAATAAGCAATTATTTTTAAAAGAGAAGAGTCTGGAATAAGAAATTATGCAGGTTTTCCATTATGTAGAGAGGGAAAAAAAAACACAGAAACTGCATGCAACTTCCATAATGCACCATTTTGGGCAACACAAATGTTCCCATGTAAATTAGACTGAGTTGACTATCAAATTTACATAGAGGACATTTAGCACCCCCTGGATGTGCCCTGGATGTGCATCCCACAAATCTCCATCAACTGCAAGATGCTATCCTATCAATATGGGCCAACATTTCTAAAGAATGCTTTCAGCACCTTGTTGAATCAATGCATTGTGGAATTAAGGCAGTTCTGAAGGCGAAAGGGGGTCAAACACAGTATTAGTATGGTGTTCCTAATAATCCTTTAGGTGAGTGTAGATTGGACAGATATGTTGTTTGTTAATGAAATGGTCATTATCTGGTCCGGTGTCACGCTGAATCCAGTGCCCCTACGAGTCATGTGTCCCGGGTTGGTTTGTGCATGAATAAATTCATTTTCTTAGCACAGGGCGAGTTACACAAAACATACATATTCTACAGTAAGAGAAGATCAAATACACAGTAAGATCTGTTACAGTGATGCGCTTTGCGAGCGATCACACGCCAGCAGTTCCGACAATGTATTATTATTATTATTATTATTATTATTATTATGTATTTGTTAGCAGACGCTCTTATCCAGGGTGACTTTCAAAACATAGGAGCATTGCTGTGTGTCTGGCAACAGGGACAATGCAACAGTGATTTTAGACCTTCATCACAGACTTCATCAATAAGCACAATATCCCATCAAAGCATTAACATCACCTGAGATGGTCCAACAGTTTATTGATCTGCCCACAATTGTGCCGCAAAAACCAACAAAACAGTCGCATCCATAATCAATAGGCTAGCCAATTGTTTTTTAAATAAGAATAAAAGTAAAGATACGCCACAAAATGAATGAAAATGTGAACTGTGTGCATGGTGACGAATGCATGTGAACTAATCCTGTTTTTTAGTCAATACAGTGAAAGTGTCTGAAATAGCAAATCGGTGTAAATCCCTTAATGCATCAATACAATTAAATACAAATAAAAGGCTGATCTTAGCATATTCGTATACTTGTATGTTCGTTTCTGGTTTTCTACATGTGATTTCGTGTTTTTTGTTTGGTTTTTACAATGTATCTGTGCTGTGTGTAGACGTGGAATGAGTTTGATTGTGATGTTAAATAGGGTTTAGAAACACAGTCGCCTCGGGGCTGATTATTATTGCTGTGTTTCTTCACTTCTAGTCAAATACAAAATTGAGGAAGCAGTGGTTAGTTCTGAATCAAACATATTGACCCCCTCACTCAATCTGTAAGTCCTGCAGCAAACATTGGAATATGCATAGATATTTGCACACATTTCTCTCTCTCTCTCATTCTCTCTCTCTCTCTCTCAATTCAGTGCATTTGTATTGTGAAAGCAATTGGACATGCAAACATACATACATACATACATATATATGGAAAATAAACAATACAATTATAAATCACAATAAGATGTAATAAAGTACAGAAAAACAAAATGTAATAAAATGTGATCTTTAATACACGGAAGCGTCTTGGACTCGGGTTCCTCTTATAATGCTTTTGCCTTTTGTTAAAGCTTTCCATGGAGGGGAACGTGGATGAGTTTGTACCATTCTTGGGAGGCTCTGCCTTGTTGGGGCGGAGCTGTGATCCAGGTGAACAGCAGATCGGGCATAGGTGGGCATGTGGGCGGAGGAGGAGGAAGGCCGGTCAAGCAAATAAGCTTGCTAAGGTACACAGCAGCAGCAAACAGCCCCCCCATCCAGCCAGCCAGGCAGTCTGGCTGGCAGTGACTGAGTGGTTGACAGACGGCAAGCAACGGAATGCACGTGCTCTGTGATGTCATAGCAGTCAGCTCAGAGAGAGGTTCGTGATGTCATCGCTGAGCTGGCTGGCTCTGTGTGTCTTGCTGGCTGTGTGTGTTGAACCGTCTTAGAAATAAGTGGAGAAGTCGCGGAGATAAAGCAAACAGTACTTTAATCGAGCCGCTCGGAAGCCCCACGTCAGGAATAATTCCTTCAGTGAGACTTAATATTTACAGACATGAGTACAACTTTATTGGAAAAATGACGTAACATCTTATGGCCGTTCATCGAATCAGAAGATACAGGTCTGGCTCCGTTTACGATCTGTCCTCCCGTGAAGGGGTGATGGATCAAAAGCAGATGTCCGTCTTTGATGTGCACTAGGAAGATGCGATCCCACGGTCATCATTTACCTTGTGTCAATCGCTCTTTAACAAAAACAATTCCTCCCTATCTGGAGAAATGATTAAGTCATAAACAAATTCTCAGCAGACATCTGTAGGCTATTTCGGCACTGTGTAATCTTTCATTACTGACAGGAGCTTCTAACAAGCCAACCTTGTTGACCCTTTACTTGTCCTGCTAAATCTAATCTGCTCAGTGTATATACAAAACTACTTCTAATGCTAGTAATAATATAAAACATTATATAATTATCACAAAACACTTTCTTCAACTTCCTTTACAGAGTCTTCATTCCCTCCTTTTTGGCAATAGAAATGAAGCGAAATGAAGCCAAAATAATCGTGTTTGTCAGTTACAATAATTTCTTCCTCCGGAGGGGCAGGTGGTATAGTGCTGCGTGTTCAGCTCCCATTTATCCCAACCTGCCACCTACGAGGTGTGTATGTATGTACAGCGAGGTATTCAAAAAATCAGGGGATAGGATTGTATTTTTATTTGCCTGGTCGGGCAAACAATTATGTCATAACTACACCTTATTGAATATTGAGCTCTTTTATGGAAATTGCAGTGGCCACCTACAATTTCCTGGAGCTTTACTGTGTATCTCAAATTATATTTCATCCTGCCCCAGGTCATAAAGGTCAATCCCCAGTTACATAATACATACATTGTTTTGCTTCTAAAGGAATACAAAAGTCAGCAAACATGTTATTTTTACAAATTCAGTTATTCACATATATTTCTGATGCATTTTAATTGATAAACAATGTACATTCCATACCTCTCAAGAGAAGGGCAATGGACTTATTCTTACTTCATGACTCTTATTCTATTCATTTGAGTAATTTGACATCTCCACCAAAAGTACATTATAAACTACCAATACAAGAATATATGCTACTGCAGATGTCATCTGTGCTGTTTTCACAATGTATTGCAGATTCCTATAATCTGGACAACCTTTAATTTCAGTATTTTAACTTATTTCTCCATTAAGTCAAGCATCACTTCAGCGTTGTGGACCTCAACATTGGTCTGTTCAAGATGCCGTGAGGCTGTCTTTAAAGCCGCGCCCTCGGCCTACTGTGTCTCAATGAGAACACCAGCATCTTCTCCATATGCACCTCTGCCACCACGGGTCAGACATCGATTCCTTCAGGACACGATTCATAATGTGCATATCTGCCATGTGGAATAGATCGGTCATCTGAAGACACAATGTGTGGTTCGCACAACATCAGAGATCCTCCTTATAAAAGGCATCTCTATCACATGGACAGTAGTTGACATTCACACAATCTATGAGGTTTCCAGTAAAGGGACAATTCATAATAATAATCTTCATCCCAAATTTTCACAGATTATTTCAGTACAGCACTCAGTTGTCGTCAGCAGCATCATATCTCCTGTGTTACAGAATCAACTTTACTACCTAGTGTAAATACTCTTTCTTGTGTGGAGCTGTCAAACTTTCAAAACAATGCGCTTATCTCTTTGCTTTTATCTGACTTATATATATATATATATATATATATATAAGTCAGATAAAAGCAAAGAGATAAGCGCATTGTTTTGAATATATATATCAAAGACTATTTTAATAATTATTACAGCAGCTCTTTCAACAACAAAGTTAATAGTTGTTAGGTAAATGATCATAGTTGACCTCACAGACACTTTCACTGCCCCAACCCTACCCCCCTTTTTTTTGTTTTTTTTGTTTTGTTTGGGGGTGTGAATCCCTTCCTGATTAATAGGGTATTTCTGTTTGGGAAAGCACTATTTCCATACACTTTCATGACTTTAGATTTTAAACTATATCTCATTCAATTATTATTTTTTTTTTTAATTAAGTTATACCTTTAAGTAACTTCCTTATTTTCCCTCATATTCCATTCAATCGCCATCAAAACTCTTGTGCTGAAAGTGGCAGCACATTTCTTTCACACATACCAAACTCCCTTTTTACAGCTTCCCAAGCCTCATCGACTCTTAAACCCCTTGTCAACGTCCTCAAACCTTCATCAACATCGCTCAGACCCTCTGAAAACATCACTCTGTATCCTAACAGCTGTTCTTTCTCCTTTTCCTAATTTTTTACTAGACAATTCAAGTTATATTTATTGACATGTATTATTACTATTTATACACATATTTAGCTCCATTATTTGAGTTAATAAATTAAGATATTTTCCTAATAAAATATATTTTTAGAAAATAAGCATTTTAATTGATTTCAATAATGATTCCCAGATACCTCAGGAAAACAAATTAAAAAAAAAAATGTGTTCAGTCAATGATTTCCCCAATGAAGAGCCTGCGTGGGCACTAAGACTGTCTGCCTGCACGGCTCATATATGTCTTTATTGTGTCTCTTCCTCCTATTGAAGTCCAATCTACACCGGTACATGTTCAGAAGAACTGTTCCCAAAGCCAGATTGAACTGATCAATAGTTCATTTCTTACCTACAACTTGTATTTAGGGATCTTATATCTGGGGATTTCAAAAACTCTTCATTGTGGAACTCACAGCTACTAAATGAGCACACCTTTAATTTCCTGGAGTATCTGGTTATCTATGTATTTATATCTTCACCAAATTTCCTCAGATTTCCATTTCAAAAATTTGCTCTAATTCAATTTTTAACAAAATTTTATTTTTATTTCTGGTTGGTAAAACTCATTCTAATAGAATTTTTATGTTTTATTTTCTCCTTCAAAATTATGCAATACTAATTTTAGCTCACTTATTCAATGCTCATAATTTATATTTCTATAGTATCCTTAAAATTCTTACCCTTTGACTAATTCACTCATCTTAAATCCAAGGTCTAATTTTAACTTTTATTTCAGGTATTTTATGCTATGCACCAATAACCAAATATTTTCTAAAATAAGACTATAATATGTCACTATACTGTTTACATTCTCCTGCTATGTGTTTTACATCAGGCTGTCACTCAGGGCTGCACCAGAGTGCTGCTCCTGTGGATTCCAGCCTTTAGTTTTCCTTTAATTTGACTTTACAGAATTTGTCCATAATATGATTTTTAACAAACAAATTATTGTTCTTCTGAGGCTTAGAGGACACCATTACTATTTATTTACTTTATTAGTATTATTAATCTATGTATTTAGTGTATATTTGTATTACTTTAACATTATTATTATAATAGAATGCATTATTCATTTCTTATTTCTGATGCTTTGTGCACTCTGTATACAGTTAAATGTCTAAATCCTCATTAATCTGTTGTTAAAACATCAATGACTGCGTAATTGTAAATATAATTCTGAAATTATTGGTTACTTCCCTTCTCAGTCTTATTCTGGACTATGCACAATATTAAAAATACAAAGCATACAAAACAGACATTTACCTTACATAACCTTCAGACTATATATATACATAAACACATAAGGCACATACAGATTGACATCCAAAGATAAATCAGATATTAGATTAGTGGCGTGTTTCGTTGACCCTGCAGTGTCTCAAACAGCCCTTAGCATTTATTTATTATATTGTTATTATTAAAAATTAGATGTAAAATAATCTTTGAAATACACTACTTTGGTGTTTTCTTGATCTATTATGATCAATTTCTTCTCTAAATTCTTATTATTCAGACAAAGAATTATAGAAACTTTGTCGTTTTTTTATCTTGCCTTTACCATTATAAGTTTAACATTTTAAACTTTTTGGAATTCACAAACAGACACTTATTTAACGCCATTATGCCAATCCTATCTTTGCCAACGATGGGGCTATATCGCTGGACTTCATGTACCTCTGGTTCCGTCTGGTTATTGACTGCCACTGACTCTGGCCCTGGTGTACAAGGGTTTCCTTGCTTAACCTGGGGCTCAGCAGGCCTCGTCGTACCTTTCGGTTCCCTTGGCATCTCTCACCGCAAATCTATCTTACCTGGAGTTCACCCTACTGTGATCCTCCGCTGTACAGTCAACCTTTCTGTTTGTTTTACCTCTACCTCTCCACAGGTTCTCTTTAAATTACAATCTGAGAGCCTCACACAATCCAGAGATCAAATCTAAATATACAGGGTGGTCATTTTTAAAGCTACTCACCCTTGCTTTGGTCCCGGGAGTGGAGGCAAGTTCAGATTCTCGTTCGTGATGCCAAGTTGTAGAACCGTGTCAGAAATAAGTGGAGAAGTCGCGGAGATAAAGCAAACAGTACTTTAATCGAGCCGCTCGGAAGCCCCACGTCAGGAATAATTCCTTCAGTGAGACTTAATGTTTACAAACATGAGTATAACTTTATAGGAAAATGACATAACATCTTATGGCCGTTCATCCAATCAGAAAATACAGGTCCGGGTCCGTTTATGATCTGTCCTCCCGTGAAGAGGTGATGGATCCAAAGCAGATGTCCGTCTTTCATGTGCACTAGGAAGATGTGATCCCACGGTCGTCATTTAACTAGTGTCAATCGCCCATTAACAGAAACAATTCCTCCCTATCTGGAGAAACGGTTAAGTCATAAACAAATTAACAGCAGACATCTGTAGGCTATTCCGGCACTGTGTAATCTTTCATTACTGACAGGAGTTTCCAACAAATCGACCTTGTTGACCCTTTACTTGTCCTGCTGAATCTAATCTGCTCAGCCTGTAAACAAAACTACTTCCAATGCTAGTATTAATATAAAACATTATATAATTATCACAAAACACTTTCTTCAACTTCCAATACAGAGTCTTCAAAAGCTTTCAGACTTTAGCAGCTGGTGTATGAACACACATACAATTATACAGCATTTTCTGCAGCTTCGCAAGACCTAATTTTAAACATTGTTGGTCATTTAGATATTTAGTGAGGACCCTCTATTTCCATTTCTTCCTCCATAATAGCTAAAATAAAGTTTTACTTACATTTAATTGACCAAACCACTGCATAGGACACATCTGTTACATGAACGCTACTGAATGGCACATACATTGAAAACTACAGATAGAGACAGAAAGACAGGCAGACAGACAGACAGTAACACAGCCACCCACCCACCCACTCACACACACACACACACACACTCTATCTCTCTCTCTCTCACACACACACACAGCCAGCAAGACACAGAGCCAGCCAGCTCAGCGATGACATCACGAACCTCTCTCTGAGCTGACTGCTATGACATCACAGAGCACGTGCATTCCGTTGCTTGCCGTCTGTCAACCACTCAGTCACTGCCAGCCAGACTGCCTGGCTGGCTGGATGGGGGGGCTGTTTGCTGCTGCTGCGTACCTTAGCAAGCTTATTTGCTTGACCGGCCTTCCTCCTCCTCTGCCCACATGCCCACCTATGCCCGATCTGCTGTTCACCTGGATCACAGCTCCGCCCCAACAAGGCAGAGCCTCCCAAGAATGGTACAAACTCATCCACGTTTCCCTCCATGGAAAGCTTTAGCAACAGGCAAATACATACATATTTGTGTGTACTAAAGATCACATTTTATTACATTTTGTTTTTCTGTACTTTATAACATCTTACTGTGATTTATGATTATATTGTTTATTTTCCATACATATGTATGTATGTATGTATGCATGTATGTATGTTTGCATGTCCAATTTCTTTGTAAATACAAATGCACTGAATTGAGAGAGAGAAGTGCTAGGGCACATCTGTAACATAAACTAGGGAACAATCGTCACATGCTTAGGGAACATTCATAACATACAGGGAACATTTGTAAAACGAATTAGGGAACCTTTGTGACATACTAAAAATACATACTGGTAAGATGTTGGGCACATTTGAAACAACAAAAATGGCATTTGTTTTTTTATTAGGGACATTTATACCAGTCTGTGCAAATATCTATGCTGCAGGACTTACAGATTGAGTGAGGGGGTCATTATATTTGATTCAGAACTAACCACTGCTTCCTCAATTTTGTTTTAAACATAATTTTTTAAAAAAGTGTGCTATATATTGGTCTGGAAAAAAGGAGCAGTGGTCCCTAAGACAATTCTTTTAGTTTTTTTAACACAATTCCTAATACCCATTTTCTGTAAAATATGTTATCAACTTGCATTAATATATCATCCAAACTACAATTATACTGTAAGAGAATTTGGGATTGCTTGGTTTTTCTGTCAATCTAAACAAATAGTTGAACTGAAAACTCATAGGTCAATTGGTTTCTCTTTTAAGATTCTTTTTAGAGGGAAGATGCGTTCAAGTCATAGATGTGCAATAATCATTTATTTTGACAAAAATAGGAAACTAATATCATTCAATTATATTACTGAAAATAAGTAATATTAAGCTTCTGCTGGATTACAGTAAGAAACAGATAATAGCCATTTTCTTCTTTCTCCTCAGAGTACAGCTTATAGGCCAGTCTGGTCAGGCAGGAAGCAGTGTGTCTCTCTCTGTCTCTCCTCTCCAGCTCAGTCTTATCGTTGCAGGATGAAGAAGTTAAGAGAACTCAAATTCTCGTTGTTTTCCCTTTTATAAGGTTTCCTTCCATCCAATAGCATTTTGCCACCACCATGACGTGTCTTATGCTAAAGTAATGTAGAAGTGGGGGGTCATTTTGAATTTGGCTAAGAGCCAATCAGAGGACAGGTCCCTTTTGGTCTCTGGTCATAAAGATAGGGTTACCAGGGCTACCAGGGGATACCAGGGGCTACCAGATGAAAGGGAGGAGGTCTGTTTCCTCTACCAAACCAGATGGTATAGAATTTCCCATAGAAAAATACATTCTAACAAATAATATCTTACAGTACAAAACAGGGATTAAATTAAGTATTTTAACCACAAAGTATTGGCTACAGTTATGATGCCTACTTCACTGTTCATAGTATTGCCTACAGTTATGATGCCTACTTCACTGTTCATATGCACACAGTTTTTGAGGTCTGGACCACTGCACAGTAGTCCCTGGAGTTGTAGTCCAGACCACTGCAAAATTCATGCTGAAGTGATCTGGATCACCACGCAATGGCCCAAGGACCACTGCAAACTTGGATTTCAATGTTTTTGTGTAATCCATGTTGCTATAGCACCTACCATGTTCCTTTGTGGTGAGCTGGTTAATTCTGTTCGGGGAAAACCACAATCCTGCAGGTTTAATAAGTCTCTCTACACATCAGTCCCTGAGTACCTTCAACCAATGGTATTTTTGACCAATTAAACCCAAGAATTGAGTCGATTAAGTTGTCAAGGACTACCCAGTAAAGACGTGAACTCACGACTAGGTCACACTGTGAGCTCTCCAGAGCAGACATTGCACTGAGCTCAGTGTGAGCTCACTTAGCGCTTTTCCACCGACATGGTGCTGGTGCTGGAGCCAGAGCCGCTGCTCGGCCTGGGATCCAGCTGATCTGTTTGTGAACCGCCCCGCTTTTCCACCGGTTTTGGAACCGAACACTGACGTCACTGGATGTGGGTGTTCCCAAGTGTGGAGTAGAAGTGGAGAAACACAGCAATAATAATCGGCACCGAGGCGACTGTGTCTTTAACATCACAATCAAACTCATACCGCGTCTATGGCAAATCGTAACCCTAATGTTACATATGTTCCATAAATATGTGTTTTGCAGAATACACAAGCAAACGTTATGCAATATCAGCAATTTATCGTCACACATAATAGATCATATTGTTCTTTAACATTGATGAGAATAATTAACAAGAATTAATTTACTGTTGAAGATGTAACCCTTACCCAGTGGCTTACCCTAACTCTATGTTACAAATTTTCCCTAAACACTTATTTTGCAAGATCAATAAAAAACCTTTAGGAATTTTAAACTTTTAAAGATACACATAGGTAATACCAATGTGCTTTAACAATGCCGAAAATAAAAATGT
This sequence comes from Amia ocellicauda, assembly GCF_036373705.1. Lineage (NCBI taxonomy): Eukaryota > Metazoa > Chordata > Actinopteri > Amiiformes > Amiidae > Amia > Amia ocellicauda. Next base: position 44,628,532 of record NC_089855.1, on the reverse strand, counting down.
GTTTATCTATAATAGTGAAGATATTGTATAGATGTATATCTTTCATATACACAAAATAGAAAAAAACAGTTTCAAAACCGAATATAGAACTGAAACTTTCACACAATCCATGAAAAATTGAATTTAAACATTTACAGTTCTTATCAATTCTATATATCAATTATATTCATAACCCTAACCCTAACACTAACCCTTACTTTAAGTTAAAAATGTTCCCTAAACACTTATTTTGCAGGATCAATAAAAAACTGTCAGGATTTTTTAAACTTTTACTGACACACATAGTTAAAAGCAATGTGTTATAACTTTACCACAAATCATAATCCGTATATCTTTAATTGTTTTGACATTATTAAGATATAATGCATCTTTCACATAGGGAACATTTGTTACATGATAGGAAAAACAAACAAATGATGTAACTTTGAAAATATTCAATATTACAGCATACAATTTGTCAGGCTTTATGACAGAATTTATGACATACTCTGTAAAAATCAACCAAACAGCATTTGGTGTTCATGAGAAAAAAAATATGAGATCAAAGCTATCAGACTTTAAGCAGCTGGTGTATGAACACACATACGATTATACAGCATTTTTTGCAGCTTCGCAAGACCAAATTTTAAATGTTGTTGGTAAATTAGATAATTAGTGCGGACCCTCTATTTGCATTTGATCCCCTCTATAATTGCTAAAATAAAGATTTACTGACATTATTTTGACCTTACCACTGCATAGGACACATCTGTAACATGAATGCTACTGAATGGCACATACATTGAAAACTACGGAGAATTGAGACAAATCCAATTTACACTTCATAAATAATCTTAAAACGTTTCCAAACAAGGCAAAACCCACTTGAAATACGTTCATTCACATTTTTGGTAAACAAAAAGAGAGATTGTTACATATGTTCCCTATGATGCATCTACAGAGCGAGAGACAGAGAGAGAGAGACAGAGAGAGACAGAAAGACAGACAGACAGACAGAGACTAACACAGCCATCCACTCACACACACACTCTATCTCTCTCTATCTCTCTCTCACACACACACACATACACACAGCCAGCAAGACACACAGAACCATCCAGCTCAGCGTTGACATCACATGACAAACCTCTCTCTGAGCTGACTGCTATGACATCACAGAGCACGTGCATTCCGTTGCTTGTCGTCTGTCAACCTCTCAGTCACTGCCAGCCAGACTGCCTGGCTGGCTGGATGGGGGGGCTGTTTGCTGCTGCTGCGTACCTTAGCAAGCTTATTTGTTTGACCGGCATTCCTCCTCCTCCGCCCACATGCCCACCTATGCCCGATCTACTGTTCACCTGGATCACAGCTCCGCCCCAACAAGGCAGAGCCTCCCAAGAATGGTACAAACTCATCCACGTTCCCCTCCATGGAAAGCTTTAGCAAAAGGCAAAAGCATTATAAGTAATGAAGAGGAACCCGAGTCCAAGACGCTTCCGACCAGCTATACATATTTGTGTGTATTAAAGATCACATTTTATTACATTTTGTTTTCCTGTACTTTATTACATCTTATTGTGATTTATAATTGTATTGTTTCTTTTCCATATATATATTTGTATGTATGTATGAATGTATGTATAAATGTATGTTTGAATGTCCAATTGCTTTGACAATACAAATGCACTGAATTGAGAGAGAGAGAGACAGAGAGAGAGACAGACAGAGACAGACAGACACAGAAGACAGACAGAAAGGCACTAACACAGCCACCCACCCACCCACTCTCTCACACACACACACACACACACACACACACACTCTCTCTCTCTCTCTCTGCATGCTGGGAGTTTATTGGGGAAGTCAGTGGTGGTGGGAGGTTTGTTTGCAGAGAGTGTGTGTGTGTGTGTTTTTACTACTCTTTTTCTTTCCTTTTCTTGTTTTTTATAGATACTTTTAATCGTTTGTTGGTTTTAAACGATTCGGGTTTAGGGGGTTGTTTTTCGATTTAGATCAGCATGGCGTTGCGGGCGGGGAGACCCCCCCCTTCATTTAATTACGAAACGCTGACCCGAAAGCATGGGTTTATACTCGTGTCCCAGGAGTAGGTGTCGGTAGAGGACTGTGCGATGGAGATCGGAAGGAAGGTCGGCTTCCAGAACATCGTCTCTGCGGCTCGAATGAATAAGGGCATCGTGGTTTTCCTGAATTCTGAGGCGCTGGTGAAGGATGTGATGGAAGAGGGGGTCACAGTGAAGGGGACCTTCCTGCCCACGCTCCCTCTGGCCACCCCGGCTGTAAAGGTGGTTACTTCCAATGTGCCCCCCTTCCTGAGCAACGATCTGCTGGCGGGGGATCTGAGTCGCTATGGCCGGCTCACCTGCGCCATTAGGAGGGTGCTGCTGGGCTGCAGCGCCCCGGAGCTGAAACACGTCCTCTCTTACCGCAGACAGGGTTTCATGGTGCTGGCGGACGGCGCCGATGAGTTAAGCCTGTCTCTGAAGTTTAAGATCGAGGGGTTAGTGTACGTGGTGTTCGTGTCAACTGATACCATGAGGTGTTTCAGATGCAGGGCGCAGGGGCACATCAGTCGCTCTTGCCCTCAGAGAGAGGCTCCGGCGGCCGGGCGAGAGGAAGGTGAGGAGCAGGCAGGGCCGTCTGGTGTCGGCTCTGCCGTCCGGGGGAGCGATGAGGGGGAGGCGGTGGCAAACGCTACTGGCCTCGGTGGGGACAGAGTAGGGGATGCTAGTGGGGAAGCTGCTAGCAGTGAGAATGCAGAACAGCCACGGGCTCAGTTAGCCGAGGAGGGAGCTGCTGTTGCTGCTGATGCGGCCGCCACCAAGACTGAACACTTAGCCAGTGATGATGGGTTTAAAGTGAGTGTGAGTGGCAGCGGGAGTGGAAAGGAGAGAGTGTGTTTAGCCAAGGGTCTAGTGTGAGTGGGGGAGTGGGGATTTTATTTTCACACACTTTTAAAATGGATTATTTTAAGAAAACAGAGTTTGTTGGTGGAAGATTGTTGATGGTAAAGGCTGAGAGCGGGGGAAGGACCTTTGTGTTTATTAATATCTATGCCCCCAATGCTGTGAGAGACAGACTGTCAGTGTTTCCGTTGCTCAGCAAAGCGCTAGCAGACTGTGGGGCTGAGGAGATCCTGGTTTTGGGGGGGTGATTGGATCTGTACTGTGGACTATAGATTAGATAGGAATCATTTGGAGCCCAGTCCACAGTCAGCAAAACAGCTGGAAGGTAATACACAGTTGCACAATCTGGTCGATGTCTGGAGGAATGCCAACCCAAAGGTGAAACAGTACACCTGGGTGAGGCCGGGTTCTAGCATTATGTCGCTAGCCAGGCTGGATAGATTTTATACCTTTAGACATCATGTCAATCTGATCGGTGGCTTCCATATCACCCCCACCTGACCACTGACCACTGTCTCATCACTGTGAGTGTCACCCTGCCTCCTGTCCGGCTGCGCAGTGCCTACTGGCTTTTCAATAATAGCTTGCTGCAGGACAGGATTTTTTGTAATTCTTTTCTTTTCTTTTGGCAGAGATGGAGATCAGAGCGCCCTAGGTTTGCCTCCCTGAGAAAGTGGTGACACATTGGCAAGGTTAAGACCAGGCTCTTCTGCCAGAAGTACACTGAGCATAGGACTGACAGCTTGAATGAATCTATGAAGGAGTTAGAAGGAGAGATTCAGGTGCTCCACCGAGCCTTGGATGCTGGAGATTCGGGGGCATTAGAGGACCTCAAAGCTATGCAGCAGGGATTGTCAGAGCTGCTGGGGACGTGGGCTCGAGGGGCAATGGTGCGCTCGCAGTTCCAGAGCCTGACACAGATAATTGCGCCCATCAAGTTCTTCTTTGGGCTGGAATGCAGGCGGCAGCAGAGCAGGGTGATGCTCTGCCTGAGGACGGCTGAGGGCCGCGTGCTGCAGGATGGGCAAGAGATGTGTAGTCATGCCACATAGTTCTGTAGGGAGCTGTACTCCGCAGAGCCGGGCAGCCTGGAGCAGCAGCAACAGTTTCTGTAGGGTCTGCCTATGGTCCCACAGGATGGTGTCAAGAGGTTAGAGGCCCCACTAACCCTGGCAGAGCTGACCTGCGCAATGCAAGAGCTCAATAAGGGCTGGGCACCGAGGCTGGATAAGCTCACTGTGGAGTTTTTCTCAGAGTTTTGGACTGAGCTGGGCCCGGACCTGTTCTCAGTGCTGCAGGAGGGCCTGTGAGCTGGGCTGCTACCCATTAGCTGTCGTAGAGCTATTCTAACCCTGCTGCCCAAGAAGGGGAATCTGTCCTCCATTGTGAACATGAGGCCAGCTGGCTGTGTCAGCACTATAAGATCCTGTCTAAGGCTCTGGCTAAGCGGCTCAGAGACATCATGCCGGCCGCAGTGCCTGTTTCAGGTGCTGAGAGCAGTTGGTGTCGGCCCGCGGTTCGTAGAATTTATTCAGCTGCTGTACTGTCGTGTGTTTAGTGTGCTGAAGATCAATGGTGGCCTGAGTGAGCATATCCACATCCATCGAGACATCAGACAGTGCTGCAGTCTGTCAGGGATGCTATACTCCCTTTCTATCGAGCTCCTGCTGCACAGGCTGAGGCAGTTGCTAGCCGGGCTGTCAGGGTGTCGGCCTATGCTGCTGAGACACAGTCTGGCCAGCGAGACATCCAAGTCATTCTGGGAGTGTCTGGAGGAGTTCAGCAGGGCCTCCTCAGCCAGGGTCAACTAGGGCAAGAGCAGCGCTCATCTGGTTGGGGTGTGGGAGGTTTTTGCACCCCCTGCCCTCCCTGCGGGGCTGCAGTGGTCTCTCTCAGGCCCTCGGGTGCTGGGTGTGACTTTGGGGGAGACGCAGGAGAACTGTGCTGGCCTGCTGGAGAGGGTACAGGGCCGGTTGAGGGCATGGCGCTGGCTGCTGCCCCAGCTCTCCATTAGGGGGTGAGCAATTCTTATTAATATCTTGGTGGCCTCAATGCTCTGGCACACTTATGCATGTCTGGACCCCCCACCGGCCCTGGTGTCCCAGAAACAGACCCTGCTCCTGGATTTCTTCTGGGACGGGCTGCACTGGGTGCGCAAAGCAGTGCTGTACCTGCCGCTCCAGGAGGGGGGACAGGGGTTGGTAGATATGTTAAGCAGGCTGAGTGCCTTTCGGCTGCAGGCAGCTCAGAGGCTCCTGTACCCTCCAGATCCCCAGTGTCTCCCGCCCTGGACACTTGTTATGACAGACACATGTTTTTACTTAAGACACGTCCCCATAAACTTCCTTCCCTGCCTGTTTTTTATTGTACTGTTTTAGAGGTGTGGCAGCACTTCTCCCTGGGTAGGGAGCTGGGGGGCAGCAGTCTGTACTGGCTGTTAGAGGAGCCACTGCTGTATACCCCGGTTTTAGCTGTCCACTCCTGCTCTCCAGCAGCCTCAGGTCAGTCCTGCTTAAGGTCGACGTGATCCGGCTGAGGGATTTGTCGGATTTTAACAGGGGACAGTGGGTTGGTGCCGACAGCCTGGCTGCCAGGCTGGGTATGAGGTCACTGAGAGTCATAACCAGATTTCTCTGGGCAGTACAGAACGCCCTTCCCATAGGCGCTGTGGAGCGGCTTTTCCAGGCTCTCACGCAGCACTGCTGGCCCTAGGACCCTGACACCGTCTTTCCCCTTGTTTGTCTGTGTCTCTCAGTCCCCCCTAGCTCATCAGGCCGCCTTCTGTCGCCTCACAGTCTCTGTAGTGTGTCTGTTTTCACAGCTCAGTGTCAGCAGCTCTATCAGCTCAGTGTGAGGGAGCTGCACCATCAGCAGCTGCAGCCCCTCCCTGACACCCCCTGGAGGGAGCACCTGGCTCTGGGGGAAGATGCCTGCACAGCCTGGAGGAGCCTGAACAAGCCCCCGCTTCTGCATGGCTTCTGCATGGCGTCATCGCAACAAACTCTTTTGCACATACACTGGACCCCCGAGTGAGCGACACCTGCCCCTACTGCGGGGAGAGAGAGACACTTTTTCACTGTTTCTGCCACTGCCCTAGATTAGAGCTGCTGTTCACTGCACTGGAGAGCCTGTTCAAGCAGCTGGGCCTCCTTTTCTCACGCTCTGTGTTTATTTTGTGAGTCCAGTACAAGCAGCGCCACAGACATGTTTGTCAGTTAGCAAACTTTCTAGTGGGGCAGGCTAAGCTGGCTATCCTGAGCAGTAGGAGAAGTCAGACTTAGCGGGTGCAGCAACAGTGTGCACTCTCCCTCTTCTGGTCTCTCGTAAGCTCCAGAGTGCGACTGGATTACAATTTCTACAGCCTGACGGGAGACCTGAACACTTTTCTGCAGATGTGGGGTGTCGGGGCTGCCCTCTGTGCCATATACTTTGGACATTTAAACCAACTGGTTTAATTCACTAGAATATTTTATAGGTAGCACGTGTGTAGTGGTTTTTATTGAGCGTTTTTAGAATAGGCTGTGTTTTAATGTCGGGAGTTTTTTTCATGTCTTTTATGTGTTTCTAGTTTGTTTTAATTGTTTTTTTTTAGTAAAATAAAGGTGTTAAAAATCAAAAAATCTCTCTCTCTCTCACACACACACATACACACAGCCAGCAAGACACAAAGAGCCAGCCAGCTCAGCGATGACATCACGAACCTCTCTCTGAGCTGACTGCTATGACATCACAGAGCACGTGCATTCCGTTGCTTGCCGTCTGTCAACCACTCAGTCACTGCCAGCCAGACTGCCTGGCTGGCTGGATGGGGGGGCTGTTTGCTGCTGCTGCGTACCTTAGCAAGCTTATTTGCTTGACCGGCCTTCCTCCTCCTCCGGCAACATGCCCAGCTCTGTCCGATCTGCTGTTCACCTGGATCACAGCTCTGCCCCAACAAGGCAGAGCCTCCCAAGAATGGAACAAACTCATCCACGTTCCCCTCCAATACAAATGCACTGAATTGAGAGACAGAAGTGCTAGGGCACATCTGTAACATAAACTAGGGAACATTCGTCACATGCTTAGGGAACATTCATAACATACAGGGAACATTTGTAAAACGAATTAGGGAACCTTTGTGACATACTAAAAGGACATGCTGGTAGGTGTAGGGCACTGTGGAAGGAAAGTTAGAATTCTTTCCCTCATATCAATTCTACTCTCTGTATACTTAAGAAAGATAAGGTCAAGCCAGGAGGACATGCCAGAAGGTAGCTTGTTTTCTGTTCGTTAATTACGATGTGGACCTTGGAGATATTGTCAAACAGTATGATTGAAGTGCCTGCCCCCTAATCCATGTGTTGACCTATGAACTCTGATATATATTCTGCTTAGCTAACTCTCTAATGATAATATAGTAATGACTCTGTGATTGTAACCAGATCTTTGTTTTTTGTGTATAAAAGCCTCTGACTTTTAAATGATGGCATAGAGACTTTGGGATCTTCTTGATTCACTGTTCCTCTCCACGCTGCGTGTATTAAAGGCATTGCAACGAACGTTCCAACCTGATTGAAGATGGTTTTTCTTCCACATTACATGGCGACGAGGATGGGATTGCTAACCCTGACAGAGAGGACTGGAATGGCCAGACCAATGACCAGCAAAACCGCGCCAGCAAAATAGAAAAAGGTAAAGGAACCTTTTTGAAAAATTCCCTACTGCGGTGCTTTGCTTTCACTTGTCTGCTCGCCTGGCCCTCTGACGATAAGGTAACGCAATCTATATTTTATTAAACGTTGTTGCTTGCCTTATATCAATTACTTGAGGCAGGAAATATTTTCTTGCTTGTTAAGAAACAAAGTTTCTTAGTGTTACCATAGACTTGACTGTGTCTTCTTGTTTGTGAAGAAACAGGACTGTGTCTTCCTGTTTGGGTTCCCGTAGACAAAAGTGTGTCTGTAATACTGCAGGGTAGGTTTGACCTACAATTAGAAAAAAAAAAAATGTTCAATATCTGATATGCCGGTGATAATATAAATGCACGTGTTTTGTAGAACCATAAATGGTAAATGAAGAAACGTCATGAAGTTATATACAAGTTATATAAATGCAAACATATTGAAAAACATGTTTGTTATTATTCGTATATAGGATTCATTTTAATTTGTGTTTTGTTATATTTTTATTTCTTTTTACTTTTTTTTTCTTTTCTGCCCTGTCATTTTGTTATTATTTTGTGCTTGTATGTCTTGGTAGTTGTGTACAAAACGAGAATGCGTGGTAAAGGCTACAGTAAAACGGATGACCCGCCACCCAAAGGTACACATGTCAGATATATGTATGATAACTATGGAGTGAAGATGTGCGCGATGTGCACAAGTGGTTTGACTGGACAATAGGTTACAGAAAGTTAAGGTTTCCAGAAGATGGGACTTTTGATTCAGATAGACTTGAGCACCTAAAAACGGTTTGGCAAAAAATGAATACAGAACCGGGAGAAGTAAATAGTTATATTTCCCAAAAGTTAGAACCAAATTGGCACTGCTCTAAAGCCAATTCTATCGCCCAATAGACTTATTATGCAATATAACCTTTTTTTTTAACTAGAGCAAATATGTATTATTCGTTCATTACAAAGCATTGGCTTTGTTATCACATACATTTTTTTAGAACTAGTTTTTCACTCAATTCCCATATACAATAATACAATACACCATAGTAGCATTATTCAGTGTGTATCCACTTACATCACATTGAAACATCACATATCATTTCACACTTCAGTCACACATCCAAACAGCACAATTCTTTCAATCCAGTAGTCACTCTAATAAACTATGGAAAGGATAGTTCATGAAATGCCCATAGTCCCACCAGACTCTGTATCCTTGTGCTTAGATTTCAAAGAGGTTGGAGTTGTATGACTATTCATGTTTCTTCCCAATCTATTTCCATATTGTTACTTCAGGCCTTTTCCTAAAAGATAAAATTGTTATTTTTCAGCACCTGAAATCAATCAGAAATGCATTGTTAATAATCTGTCCGTCTATTCCTGGACATCGCCACCCTCCTGTTGTCAATTGGAATCAGCAGAGTTAGTTGGTTTATTACTTTTACCAGAGTATGGTAAGCATCGTATGTTTCCACCATCCCCCTCCCTCCTGTCCGTCCACACACACTGGCATCAGTGGCCATGAGGACGGATTATGGGCTGCAGCACTTAGAGCGGAGGCCAATGTGAGAGGGGAGACTATGCACTGATGTGTCATGGCATGTGAGTAGGGAACCTGTGGACTAAATGTGAGGGAAATTCATTGTTGCTGGTTCCTGTGAAGACAGATAATAGTAGTTATTTTTCTATTCATCTGTATCAACATCAGTATTATTAGCATTAGTAATGTAACTATTCTCGATTTCCCAAAACATTACTGTCGGTTGACAATGTTGCTTGGTTTGTAGTAGTACATCTGTATTTAGTTACAAGGCAGCTCTCTTATCTCTCTCAGTGGGGAGCTGACCTCACAGACACTTTCACTGCCCCAACGCCCCCTCTGAAAACATCACTCTGTATCCTAACAACTGTTCTTTCTCCTTTCCTAATTTCTTACTAGACAATACAAGTTATATTTATTGACATGTTTTATTAGTATTTATACACATATTTCGCTCCATTATTTGAGTTAACAGATTAAGATATTTTCCTAATAAAATATATTTTTAGAAAATAAGCATTTTAATTGATTTCAATAATGATTCCCAGATACCTCAGGAAAAGAAATTTTCAAAAAAATTTGTTCAGTCAATGATTTCCCCAATGAAGAGCCTGCGTGGGCACTAAGACTGTCCGCCTGCACGGCTCATATATGTCTTTATTGTGTCACTTCCTCCTATTGAAGTCCAATCTACACCGGTACATGTTCAGAAGAACTGTTCCCAAAGCCAGATTGAACAGATCAATAGTTCATTTCTTACCTACACCTTGTATTTAGGGATCTTATATCTGGGGATTTCAAAAACTCTTCATTGTGGAACTCACAGCTACCAAATGACCACACCTTTAATTTCCTGGAGTATCTGGTTATCTATGTATTTATATCTTCACCAAATTTCACTGTTTCCTCAGATTCCCATTACAAAAATTAGCTCTAATTCAATTTTCAACATTTATTTTTTTATTTCTGGTTGGTAAAACTCATTCTAATAGTATTTTTAAGTTTCATTTTCTCCTTCAAAATTATGCAATACTAATTTTAGCTCACTTATTCAATGCTCATAATTTATATTTCTATAGTATCCTTAAAATTCTTACCCTTTGACTAATTCACTCATCTTAAATCCAAAGTCTAATTTTAACTTTTATTTCAGGTATTTTATGCTATGCACCAATAACCAAATATTTTCTAAAATAAGACTATAATATGTCACTATACTGTTTACATTCTCCTGCTATGGGTTTTACATCAGGCTGTCACTCAGGGCTGCACCAGAGTGCTGCTCCTGTGGATTCCAGCCTTTAGTTTTCCTTTAATTTGACTTTACAGATTTTGTCCATAATATGATTTTTAACAAACAAATTATTGTTCTTCTGAGGCTTAGAGGACACCATTACTATTTATTTACTTTATTTATTTACTATTTATTAGTATTATTAATCTATGTATTTAGTGTATGTTTTGTATTTACTGTTGAAGATGTAACCCTTACCCAGTGGCTAACTCTAACTCTATGTTACAAATTTTCCCTAAACCCTTATGTTGTAAGATCAATAAAAAACCTTTAGGAATTTTAAACTTTTAAAGATACACATAGGTAATACCAATGTGCTTTAACACTGCCGAAAATAATAATGCGTTTATCTTTAATAGTGAAGATATTGTATAGAATAAAGTATATATATATATATATATATATATATATATATATATGTATATATATATAAAAACGGTTTCCAAACCGAATATAGAACTGAAACTTTCAGACAAACCATGAAAAATGGAATGTAAACATTTACACTTTTTAACAATTCTATATATCAATTATATTAATTACCCTAACCCTAACACTAACCCTAACTTTAAGTTACAAATCTTCCCTAAACACTTATTTTGCAGGATTAATAAAAAACTGTCAGGATTTTTTAAACTTTTACTGACACACATAGTTAATGGCAATGTGTTATAACTTTACCAAAAATATATAATCCGTATATCTTTAATTGTTTTGACGTTATTAAGATATAATGCATCTTTCACATAGGGAACATTTGTAACATGATAGGAAAAGCAAACAAATGATGTAACTGAAAATATTCAATATTACAGCATACAATTTGTCAGGCTTCATAAAAATGGAATTTATGACATACTCTGTAAAAATCAAGCAAACAGCATTTGTTGTTCATGAGAAAAAAAATAATAATCAAAGCTATCAGAATAAAGTTTTACTGACATTTTATTGACCCTACCACTGCATAGGACACATCGGTAACATGAACGCTACTGAATAGCACATACATTGAAAACTACGGAGAATTGAGACAAATCCATTTTACACTTCATAATTTATCTTAAAACGTTTCCAACCAAGGCAAAACCCACTTGAAATACGTTCATTCACATTTTTGCTAAACAAAAAGAGGGATTGTTACATATGTTCCCTATGATGCATCTACAGAACGAGAGAGAGAGAAGTCACTGAATGTATGAGCTCCTATCCACACAGCAATACCAACAGAGGCCAGCCAAACATACAACCCCCCCGCACTGGAGCACACGTACCACGATGCCGCAGCACCGGCCAGCCCCCCATCACCCAGCCTCCCACCCGCCCCACGAGCACCAGGCACAGCGCCCATCAGAAGCCGCTCAGCTATGCCGCAGCCCTGACCCAGGCCGCCACTCCGGCCCCCACCGAGCTGGGGGAGATCAAGCACCTGCTCAGCCTCCTCTGCTCCAGACTGCTGAGCTGAGCCAGAGAACTCGGGTAGGGACGGACAACCCCACTTGTAAATTAAAAATAAATACCTGTGTACATACAATGTAACCATACTTTACATAAAACTAATTATTAATATATTTGAAATTCTAGTTTAAACAAAACCTTCGATTAAAAAGTTGTATTGTTGATAGGCATTTTATTCCACCAAGTACAATGTTAGCTAAAATGAGCTCATTTACAGTCAGCTGCTGGAACATTCAGGGCCTGAACTCCTCGCCTTTCGGGCTAAAGAGCACAGACCCTGAATTCATTAAAAGCATTAAAGAATTAGATATCATAGTTCTGTTGGAGACATGGTGCCGTGCAGAGGTGCCCACACACTGCCCCCTGGGCTACAGGGAGGTTATTGTGCCCTCAATTAAACTGAGCACAGTGCGGCGTGGGGACTCTGGGGGGATCATAGTGTGGTACAAAGAGGAGCTGGCGAACCACATCAGCCCAGTCAAACAGGGCCCAACGCACACATGACTTCAAATTAAGAAGGGAATAGCCCAGTGTGAGAACCATATATACCTTTGTACAGCGTATACCCCCACCTCTGAATCCCCCTATTACAATGGGGAATTTTTTAACACCCTCCACACAGAGATCGGCCATTTCCAGGCCCAGGGGAATGTGCTGCTCTGTGGGGACTTCAATGCCCAGACAGGCACCGAGCCCAACTTCATCGGCACACAGGGAAACAGCCATGTGTTCGGCCAGGCCCCTCTGTACCTCACCCCCACCACAACCCAGAGGAACATCCCCGAAGGTGTTTAATGGCAGGATCAGAGGGGACTCTTTAGGGAGGTTCACGTATTGCTCAGCTCTTGGGACTAATGTAGTCGACTACGCCCTCACTGACAGGGACCCCTCCTTCATCAGTGCATTCACTGTCAGGCAGCAAACCCCCCTGTCAGACCACAACCAAATCACAGTGTTCCTGAAAAGAAGAAGTCAGGCCAGCAACACACAGACACAGCCCAGTAAGCTGTACAACCTTAATCAAACATACAGATGGGCTCCAAACAGCACAGAGGAATTTAACCAAGCAATCAGTTCTACAGAAATAACAGACATCATCAACACTTTCCTCAGCTCACAGTACCAGCCTGACGTGACAGGACTAAATCTGGCCATAAATGATATCAATCAAATATTTCAAATTGCAGCCACAATGGCAAATCTTAAAAAGACAAAGAAAAAATCAACCAGAATCATACACACACACAGACATGGTTTGATGATGAGTGTAAATCAATAAGAAACAAATTTAAGGCACCTATCCAATCAAAAACATAATCAACCACAAGACACAGAACTATGCCAACAGTACTGTGAGACCCTTAAACACTACAAACACACCCTTAAAAATAAAAAACAGAAACACACAAACAAAACACTCACAGACATAGAGAAATCTGTTGACCAAAACCAGTTCTGGGAAATGTGGAACAATTTAAATTCAACAAAACAACAAGAATTGGCAATACGAAACGGAACCATTTGGAAAAAATACTTTGAAAACCTTTATAAAGATATCCAACAAAATGATCTGACACACAATCAAATTGAAACCAGGGAAAAACTGAAATTGCTCGAACAATCAATTAAAAATAATCAAAACCCAAATGACGCTCCAATCACCCTACAGGAACTATCTAAAAAGCTCCAGGCACTTCCACCCAGAAAAGCCTGCAGCCCGGACAGCATCAGCACTGAAATGCTCAAACACAGCAGCGCACAACTGCAGGAGGCTGTGCTTAAATTGTTCAACATGGTCCTCAGTACTGGTTACTTCCCTGACATCTGGAAGCAGGGGCTGATCACCCCAATCTATAAGAGTGGAGTTAAATTCGACCCTAACAACTACCGGGGCATCTGTGTTAGCAGTAACCTTGGGAAGGTGTTCTGCAGTATCATCAACGCCCGGATACTGGCCTTCCTTACCGAGCACAGTGTCCTGAGTAAGAGTCAGATTGGCTTCCTCCCAAATCACCGCACTACAGATCATATTTACACCCTACACACCCTCATAGACAAACACGTCCACTAAGAAAGTAAAGGCAAAATCTTTGCCTGTTTCATTGATTTCAAAATGTCATTCGATTCCATTTGGCACGAGGGACTTTATTACAGAATTCTTCAAAGCGGTGTAGGGAGTAAAGTCTATGATATTTTAAAAACAATGTACACCGAAAACAAATGTGCAGTAAAAATTGGCAACAAAAGAACAGAATTCTTCACTCAGGGGCGGGGAGTGAGGCAGGGCTGCAGTCTGAGCCCAACACTGTTCAACATCTACATCAATGAGTTGGCAACGGTGTTGGAGCAGTCTGATGCCCCTGGCCTCACCCTAAATGACACAGAAGTCAAATTCCTGCTCTATGCGGATGACCTAGTCTTGCTGTCGTCCACAGAACAGGGGCTTCAGCAAAACCTGGCACTGCTAGAGCAGTACTGTTAGTCCTGGGCCCTGGCAGTAAACATGAAGAAGACAAAGATCATGATTTTCCAAAAAAAAATTCCTCAGGGAAACAAATACCACTTCACGCTGGGCAACACTACCCTAGAACACACCTCACACTACACTTACCTGGGCCTGACTATTAGTGCGTCAGGGGGCTTTAACCTGGCAGTGAAGGCACTCAAAGACAAAGCGAGAAGAGCTTTCTACGCAATCAGATTGGAATGGGATATTAATGTTATAGAATCTTCTTCTGTCTCAAACTAATTGACAGTGTGATCCAGCCCATTGCGCTGTACGGTAATGAAGTATAGGGTCCACTCAGTCAACAGGACTACACTAGGTGGGACAAACATCCAATAGAGACCCTGCATGCTGAACTCTATAAAAACATACTGCAGGTGCACAGGAGCACACCAAACCACGCATGCAGGGCAGAATTAGGCCGCTTCCCAACCCTCATTAATATAAAGAAAAGAGCACTGAAATTCTGGATGCACCTGAAGAAAAGTGAGTCAGACTCACTCCAGTACAAGGCCCTCCAAACCCAAGAGCTCAGCCCTGAAAAGAGTCCACTGAGTCAGCTGGCCCTGAATCTCACGGCACTGACCCCTGCTAATACTGCGAACAGAGACCAGCTTCAGGTCAGCACTGCTTACCTGCCCCCAATCAGAGTCAACCAAATCATAAAGATAACCAAAACCTCCTATCTGGAACATTGGAACAATGAAACCAAATCCCAAAGTAAACTGGATTGCTATCGGGCCCTAAACAGAGAATACACCCTGGCAGAATATCTCTTCACTGTCAGAGATATGAAGCAGAGATGGATCCTGACCAAGACCACAGCCTGGCCATAGAGACGGGCCGACACAGGCAGAGCTGGCTGCCCAGAGAGGAGCAGCGCTGTGGTCACTGCGACACAGGAGAGGTCGAGACAGAGATGCACTTCCTCCTCCGATGCAATAAATATGCCAAATTAAGGGACACGTTCTATAATAAATTCATAAATATTATAAAATCATTCTCTGAATTGATGAATGAAAAAAAAAAAAGCTATCCTCCTGGGGGAGGGACACACAGCACACTGTTTCATTTTTTTTGTTTCTTTTTTCCTACCTTTTATTATTTTTCAATGTATGTATATATCAACTGCTTTGGCAACACTACGAATCTGTTTGTCCTGCCAATAAAGCAACCTTGAATTGAATTGAATTGAATTGAGAGACAGAGAGAGACAGACAGACAGACAGACACTAACACAGCCACCCGCCCACTCACACACACACATACACACACACTCTATCTCTCTCTCTCACACACACACACACACATACACACAACCAGCAAGACACACAGAGCCAGCCAGCTCATCGATGACATCACAAATCTGAGCTGACTGCTATGACATCACAGAGCACGTGCATTCCATTGCTTGCCATCTGTCAACCACTCAGTCACTGCCAGCCAGACTGCCTGGCTGGCTGGATGGGGGGGCTGTTTGCTGCTGCTGCATACCTTAGCAAGCTTATTTGCTTGACCGGCCTTCCTCCTCCTCTACCCACATGCCCACATATGCCCGATCTACTGTTCACCTGGATCACAGCTCCGCCCCAACAAGGCAGAGCCTCCCAAGAATGGTACAAACTCATCCACGTTCCCCTCCATGGAAAGCTTTAGCAACAGGCAACAGCGTTATAAGTAATGAAGAGGAACCCGAGTCCAAGACGCTTCCGACCAGCCATACATATTTGTGTGTATTAAAGATCACATTTTATTACATTTTGTTTTTCTGTACTTTATTACATTTTATTGTGATTTTTAATTGTATTGTTTATTTTCCATATATATGTATGTATGTATATATGCATGTCCAATTGCTTTTAAAATACAAATGCACTGAATTGAGAGTGAGAGAGAGAGAGAGAAGTGCTAGGGCACATCTGTAACATAAACTAGGGAACATTCGTCACATGCTTAGGGAACCTTTGTGACATACTAAAAGAACATACTGGTAAGATGTTGGGCACATTTGAAACAACAAAAATCCTGCAGGTTTAATAAGTCTCTCTACACATCAGTCCCTGAGTACCTTCAACCAATGGTCATTTTGACCAATTAATCCCAAGAATTGAGTCAATTAAGTTTTCAAGGACTACCCAGTAAAGACGTGAACTCACGACTAGGTCACACTGTGAGCTCTCCAGAGCAGACATTACACTGAGCTCAGTGTGAGCTCACTTAGCGCTTTTCCACCGACATGGTGCCGGTGCTGGAGGCCGAGTTGCAGTTACAAATATAATGCCGAGCACAGCAGTGCAGCGCCACCTCCTCTCTATCCAGAACACAAAGACGTGCGTCACTCTAACCTGTCCGGCTTTACAACATGCAACTGAAATAATATGTTCTTCGGGGAACAACATAACACATAGCGATTTCTCCCTGCTATAAAGTGAAATAATGTATGAAGTGTTTCTAATTTCTTTTACGATACCTTTTCATAGATATTTATATTTTTCAATAATAAACTAATGTCACAGTAATACCAATGAGCTTAAACAATGCCGAAAATAATAATGCGTTTTTCTTTAATAGTGAAGATATTGCATAGATGTATATCTTTCATATACACATATAGAAAAAAAAAGGTTTCCAAACCGAATATAGAACTGAAACTTTCAGACAGTCCATGAAAAATGGAATGTAAACATTTACACTTCTTAACAATTCTATATATCAATTATATTCATAACCCTAAGCCTAACACTAACCCTAACTTTAAGTTACAAATGTTCCCTAAACACTTATTTTGCAGGATCAATAAAAAACTGTCAGGATTTTTTAAACTTTTACTGACACACATAGTTAATAGCAATGTGTTATAACTTTTCCGAAAATAATAATCCGTATATCTTTAATTGTTTTGACATTATTAAGATATAATGCATCTATCACATAGGGAACATTTGTTACATGATAGGAAAAACATACAAATGATGTAACTTTGAATATAGTTAATATTACAGCATACAATTTGGCAGGCTTCATAATAATGGAATTTATGACATACTCTGTAAAAATCAAGCAAATAACATTTGTTGTTCATGAGAAAAAATATATATAATCAAAGCTATCAGACTTTAGCACGTGGTGAATGAACACACATACGATTATACAGCATTTGTTGCAGCTTCGCAAAACATAATTTTAAACGTTGTTGGTAAATTAGATAAAAAAGTGAGGACCCTCTATTTGCATTTGTTCCCCTGTATTATTGCTAAAATAAAGTTTTACTGACATTTTACTGACACTACCACTGCATAGGACACATCTGTAACATGAACGCTACTGAATGTCACATACATTGAAAACTACGGAGAATTGAGACTTATCCAATTTACACTTCATAAATCATCTTAAAACGTTTCCAACCAAGGCAAAACCCACTTGAAATACGTTCATTCACATTTTTGGTAAACAAAAAGAGAGATTGTTACATATGTTCCCTATGATGCATCTACAGAGCGAGAGACAGAGAGAGAGAGAGAGAGAGAGAGAGACAGACAGACAGACAGACAGACAGACAGACACTAACACAGCCACCCACCCTCCCACTCACACACACACACACACACACACACACACACACACTATCTCTCTCTCTCTCTCTCACACACACACACACACACACACACACACACACACACACACACACACACACACACTATCTCTCTCTCTCTCTCTCTCTCTCTCTCTCACACACACACACACACACACACACACACACACTATCTCTCTATCTCTCTCTCTCTCTTTCTCTCTCTCAAAATTCAAATTCAAATTCAACGTGCTTTATTGGCATGACCAAAAAGAAGTATTGCCAAAGCAATGGTGACAAACAACAGTTTTGAACATTTATATGTACATTTGCATACATAAATACACAATATATATGTTAAAAACAGGTAACTGATTAATTTCAATTAATAAAATTCAATCATAGTTCAGAGAGACATAAAACTGATATTGATAGTAAAAATTGGGTGTAGCATAGGTGTCATTGCCTGTGTCCAGGGGTGTCCCCTGTGTGAGTGGACTGAGTGTCCACTGTGTCCCTCAGGCTGTGGCAGGCAGCTGTATACTGGGCTGCCAGTAATATGCAGCTGGTCTCCTCTCCCAGAAGGACTGGCACTTTCTCCGAGTCTGGCAGGTCTGGAAATCTCTTATAGAGATCTGCTATTTTGGGGAAAAATTTTGCTCATAAATGTTTATATTTTTCACATTTTAGAATAAAGTGCAGCTCTGTCTCGACCTCTCGGCGTTGGCAGTGGGGACACAGCCTGTCCTCTCTGGGCAGCCAGGTCTGCCTGTGTCGGCCCGTCTCGATGGCCAGGCTGTGCTCACTGAGCCTGTATTTGGTCAGGATCCTTTTGTGTTTTTCGTTCATTGTTAATTTAAGGTTTTCTGACAATGTGTAGTGTCTTTTTAGGGCCCGATAGCACTGCAGTTTACTTTGTGCTTGTGTGTGTGTTTCCCAATGGGTGATGTAGTTTTCTTTGTGCTGTGTGATAATTTGGTTGACTCTGATTGTGTGCATGTGTGTGTTGCTATCCTGAGGCTGGCCGGTGTCGGTGTGTGTCTGCGCAGTGAGCCTGCGGACCAGCTGGCTGAGGGGGCTCCTCTCTGGGTTCAGCTCTTGGCATTGCAGGGCCTTGTGGTGGTAGGAGTGTGTGTCGCTGTTTATTAGATGGAGCCAGAATTGAATTGCTCTTTTGTGTATGTTGATTAATAATGGGTATTGGCCTAATTCTGCCCTACATGCGTTGTTCGGTGTTTTCCTTTGCACCTGTAGGATATTTTTGCAGAACTCTGCATGCAAGGTTTCTTTTGGGTGTTTGTCCCATTGAGCAAACTGCTGCCCTGTGAGGGGACCCCACACCTCACTGCCATAGAGAGCAATGGGCTGGATTATGGATTCAAATATTTTTAGCCAGATTTGTACAGGTATTTTTATGCAAATGTGTCTCTTTATGGCATAGAAGGCCCTGCGTGCTTTCTCTCTCAGTGTCTTCACTGCTGCGTTGAAGCTTCCTGTTGAGCTGAGTGTGAGGCCTAGGTATGTGTAGTGGGTGCAGTGTTCGTTGGTGCTGTTTGCTAAAGTGACGTGGTACCTAGTTCCCTGAGGCCTGGCCTTTTTCTGGAATATCATGGTATTTGTCTTTTTCATGTTTACTGCCAGGGCCCAGGTCTGACAGTACTGCTCCAGCAGTGCCAGGTTCTGCTGCAGCCCCTGCTCTGTGGGCGACAGCAGCACCAGGTCATCTGCGTTGAGCAGGAACTTGACTTCTGTGTCATGTAGAGTGAGGCCGGGGGCTGCAGATTGCTCCAGCATTGTGGCTAATTCATTGATGTAAATATTGAATAGCGTTGGGCTCAGACTGCAGCCCTGCCTCACCCCACACCTCTGAGTGAAGAACTCTGTTCTTTTATTGCCAATTTTAACTCCGCACTCATTTCCTGTATACATTGATTTGATGATGTCATATGTTTCACCCCCTACACCACTTTGGAGAAGTTTGTAAAATAAACCTTCATGCCAGAATGAATCAAATGCTTTTTTTAAATCTATGAAACAAGCAACTATTTTATTTTTATTTTGGTTGACGTGTTTGTCTATGAGGGTGTGTAGGGTGTAAATATGATCGGTTGTGCGGTGTTTTGGGAGGAAGCCAATCTGACTCTTACTCAGGACACTGTGCTCGGTAAGGAAGGCCAGTATCCGGGCGTTAATGATACTGCAGAACATCTTCCCCAGGTTGCTGCTCACACAGATGCCCCGGTAGTTATTAGGGTCCAATTTGTCTCCACTCTTATGAATCGCGGTGATCAGTCCTTTATGCCAGCTGTCAGGGAAGTGGCCCACACTGAGCACCAGGTTGAACAGCCGTAGCAGGGCCTGCTGTAGCTCAGGGCTGCTGTGTTTCAGCATCTCGTTGGAGATGCCATCAGGCCCGCATGATTTCCTGGGCAGCAGGGCGCGCAGCTTCTCCTGCAACTCCTGCTCAGTAATAGTTGAGTCCAGGGGATTCTGGGTGTCTTTAAATGCCAATTCCATTCTTTTTAGTTTCACACTGATGTCATGCTGAGCTGATTTCTCAGTGTGGTGAATGTTTTCATAAAGTTTTTCAAAATGGTTTTTCCAAAAATCTCAATTTTGAATGGCCAATTCTTCAGGTTTTAATTTATTACATTTTTTCCAGTTTTTCCAGAATCTATTTGTGTTAATGGACTCTTCGATTATTGTCAGTTGCTTTCGGGTGTGTTGTTCTTTTTGATCTAAGTGTTCCTTCGTTCCTCAGTTCCTTCCTTATTGTATTGCACTCCTTATCAAACCAATTCTCCTCTTTGTATTTTGTTGGGATGTTCTTTTTAATTTTCAATTTTGACTGTAAAGCTGCTTTTTCAAATATATGTTTTAAGTATTTTACAGCCAGATGTATTCCTTCTTTACTATGTTGATTTGGGGTGAGCAGAAAGGTGTGTATTAGTGATTGGATGTCTTGATTGCCAATTGCATTCTGGTACTCTTGTGTGCTGTCTGGAGCCCATCTGTAGGAGTGTCCGAGGCTGTACAGCTTGCTGGGCTGTGTGTGAGCGCTGCTGCTGTGCTCTGTCCTCTTCAGGAACACAGTGATTTGGCTGTGGTCTGATAGAGGTGAATGCACTGAGAGAGAAGGGGTCTAGGTCTGTGATGGCATAGTCTACCGTGCTGCTGCCAAGAGCTGAGCTGTAGGTGTATCTTCCCAGAGAGTCTCCCCGGATCCTGCCATTCACGATATACAGGCCCAGTCCCTGACAGAGCTGCAGTAATTTTTGCCCGTTTTTATTCACTCCCCTGTCGTGGCTGTGTCTGAGGGAGCTGATGGGGGTGTTTAAGGGGGTGTGGCCGAATATGTGGCTGTCTCCCTGTGTGCTGGTGAAGTCAGGCAGGCTGCCTGTCCGGGCGTTCAGGTCCCCACAGATCAGCACACTTCCCTGGACCTGGAAGTGGCAGACCTCAGTCTGGAGGTTGGGGAAGATCTCCTCATTGTGATATGGGGATTCTGAGGGGGGAACATACATGGCACACAGGAACACATCGGTTTGTGTAGAAATGATTTATTTGCTTATTTTAAGCCATATGTGTGACTCTGCTGTTTTGTTGGGCTGTATGGAGTCACTGAGCTCTGCTTTGTACCAGATTATTATGCCCCCGGAGTCCCTGCCGTGTCTGACGGAGGGCTTCTTCAGGGAGGGC
The DNA here is from genome assembly GCF_036373705.1 of Amia ocellicauda. Taxonomy (NCBI): domain Eukaryota; kingdom Metazoa; phylum Chordata; class Actinopteri; order Amiiformes; family Amiidae; genus Amia; species Amia ocellicauda. The sequence goes on along the minus strand of NC_089855.1, from coordinate 44,606,907 downwards.
ACTATTACCTCTCTGTAGCCTGAGGGACAGTGACTGGACACGTCTGCCAGACACCATGTCTCTTGCAGGATGATGACATCCTTGTCTCTCACTCTCTCTCTGAACTCCAGGTCTGTGCTCTTCAGCCCGAACACTGAGGAGCCCAGGCCCTGGATGTTCCACATGGTGATAGATAGGGATCGCATTTCTTTCTACTCTAACTAAGCAATTTATATACTCCTTTGGAATGAGATATATCTGGAAATGTGTGAGGTGGAAAGTAAACAAATAAATAAATAGTAATACTGGTGATATATTAAAATAGGAAACGAATAAATAAAAAAATAAAAAAATAAAAAACTCCTGACTTACACTCCTATATACATACGCATACACACATATATCTACATATATACACATATATGTAAGCATCCATATATCTACATAATTTTTTGAAAATATGTCCATATATATCAGTATATAACTACATTTATACAGGGGTGATTTTCAGATGTGGTAATAGCTAGTCTCGTCCTGCAGTGGTTTCTTTGTTATCTTATCAGTGCAGATGAGGTTGAGCAGGTGTCGGATCTCCTGCAGCTCCCCGGTGTCGGCCACTCTCCTGACCGCTGCTGCGTAGTTGCGCTGGCTGTGCTGCTGGGCTGTTCTGTCCATGTTCTGGATGGGCTCCACTCTGGGTCTGCTGTCCTGTGGTCGGGCGTATACAGGTTGGGGTCTGCAGTGTTCGGGCTGGGGAAGGTGGTGTGCAGGTGGAGAACCTGATTGGCTCGGGGTTGTTCTGGGTGGTGTGGGTGCTGGAGAACCTTCTGTGACCATGTGGGGGGCGGGCTGGGTTTCGGCCCAGAGCGATGTCTTTGAGTGTCTTTGCGAAGACGCTCACTGCTTGTTAGTGGAGATGGACTTGGTCAAACAAGCTGTGGGCCCCAAGAGTGGGGTGGTGTGCCAGGTGCACATTTGGAATCAGAGCACATCCCCGAGAGATCTCAGCGTTGATCATGTGGATGGTGTTGGGGTGGAAGTCCTTCCTGGGCAGCAGGGTGGACATGATGATTTTGGCGTGGGGGAAGGTCTGGGTGGCCCTCTCCGCCACTCTTCTGATGGAGCTGGCCACCTTGTCCTGCTGGGTCCTCAGATCGTTTGTGCCTGTGTGTATAATAATATGGCTGGGGGAGCCGAGGCTCTCATCGGACAGCTGCTGAATGGCCCTCTCTGTGGTCGGACACCAGAACATGGAGATCTTGCCATCAGGGAAGAGCCGCCTCTCATTTATGAGTTTGCCATTTGAATCTATCAGCAGGGCTACTTCAGTGTTCTTCTTCCTGGTAGTCTTTCTGCGTGAGGGGGTCTCATCTGTGTTTGGTTCGGCCTGTGTGTGTGGTGCGCAGGTTTTGTGAGTGGTTTCGGGCTCAGGGTGTGTGTGTGCTGGGTGCAGTGTGTGTGTCTGAGTCAGGGTATGTGTGTATGTCGGGCTCAGGGGTGTGTGTGTGTGCTGGGTGCACTCTGTGTGTTCGGGTCAGGTTGTGTGTGTGTGTTGGGTGCAGTGTGTGTGTCAGGCTCAGGGTGTGTGTTGGATGCAGTGTGTGAGTGGTGTGTTGTGTGAGAGTCAGTATGTCTGGATGTCACTGGGGTGGGAGGGCTCTGCACATTGTGCACTGCTGGGTTTCTTGAGGGCTAGTTGTTGAGGGCAGTGAATTTGTATAGCTTCTCCTTCAGGCTCTGCACTGTCTTGTCTCTGCGTTGCAGTTCCTCTCTCAGGGCCGTCAGGTTCCTCCCCATGGCCTCCCTGTCCTGCTGCAGCTCCCTCACCTCCTCCCTCAGCTCCCTCACTGTGACCTTGTGCTCGTGTTGGACTCTGTTGAGCTGGTCTGTTAGCTGCTCTGTGGTGTTGGAGGTTGTGAGCATGGCCAGCACCAGCTCTTTTAGCTCCATCAGCTCCACCTCCAGCAGGGACATGTTCTCCCTCAGCTGGGACACTGTGTCGGGTGTCTGAGGGGTGTCCTGCGCTGGGCTGCGTGTGGATTCCTCGCTGTTCTCTGGCGCGGCGCTCTCCCCTCCGTTGGCAGGGCAGTGTGGGGCTGGACTCTCCTCCTGTAAGGCTGCGTCTGTGCTCTTTTGGACACGTCTCTCCTTTTTCTCTCTGTCAGCCAGCGTTTTCAGTGAGTGGAACTGATTTTCAAAGGTGCCCATGCTGCCCTCGCTGCCCTGTATTAAGACTGTTCCAGTGTGGTACAGATTGATTGTCAGCATGCTGGTGTCTGGGTCGTCCTCCTCACTGATTGACACCTGCCTTCCTTTACTGATGCCTCACTTTTTAATGTGCCTGTACAGTTGACAGATGGCAGCGTGCCAGGCGTCGGTGTGCTTGGTGTAGAAGACCAGGTTGGTGGTGACTTGCTGGTCTCCAGTCTGAGACAAGTCGGCTCTGAGAGTGTCTGGGTTGTCCTTCAGTATGTGTTGTTTGAGACTCTTCCTGGCCTGAACGTTCTTCAGGTGCTCCTGCTCATTGTATCTTTTATTAATTGATACTTTCAAATTCAAACCTCTGTCACTTTTCAAATGTCAACAGCTTTTCAGTATAGACACAGTTCTGTGTTGATTATACTGTATGCTGTAATATTGAACATTTTCAAAGTTACATCATTTGTATGTTTTTCCTATCATGTAACAAATGTTCCGTATGTGATAGATGCATTATATCTTAATAATGTCAAAACAATTAAAGATATACGGATTATTATTTTCGGGAAAAGTTATAACACATTGCTATTAACTATGTGTGTCAGTAAAAGTTTAAAAAATCCTGACAGTTTCTTATTGATCCTGCAAAATAAGTGTTTAGGGAACATTTGTAACTTAAAGTTAGGGTTAGTGTTAGGGTTAGGGTTATGAATATAATTGATTCATAGAATTGTTAAGAAGTGTAAATGTTTACATTCCATTTTTCATGGACTGTCTGAAAGTTTCAGTTCTATATTCGGTTTGGAAACCGTTTTTTTTCTATTTGTGTATATGAAAGATATACATCTATACAATATCTTCACTATTAAAGATAAACGCATTATTATTTTCGGCATTGTTAAAGCTCATTGGTATTACCTATGTGTATCTTTAAAAGTTTAAAATTCCTAAAGGTTCTTTATTGATCTTGCAAAATAAGCTTTTAGGAAACATTTGTAACATAGAGTTAGGGTTAGCCACTGGGTAAGGGTTACATCTGACACAAGGGTTACACAAGCGCCGGAATGAGGTCAAGGACTCTGCTGTTTTGACTTCGGTGGTGGAATGACCTGCCCACCAAAGTCAAAACAGCAGAGTCCTTGACCTCATTCCGGCGCTTACTCAAGACGCATCTCTTCCGACCGCACTTGTAATATTAGTCCTCTATCTCTGCTAGATAGCACTTCAGCTTATTATGCTCCTCTCGTTCTTGAATGTTTTCCTCCTTGCTCCCTCTCCTGTAGCCCTAGTCTGTAACCCTACATCTTGAGAGCACTTAGCTTTCACCGTCCAGGATGTAGGAAGTCTTTTACTGTACTTGTGTAAATTGTAATTGGAATTTTTTAAATGTATTTTGAATTGCGATATTTTTTAACTAAGTTGAATTTGTAATGATTGATGCCTTGTACTTCTCTGTATTTTTGCACTAATGTTGTAAGTCGCCCTGGATAAGGGCGTCTGCCAAGAAATAAAAATAATCAAATAATAATCTTCAACAGTAAGTTTATTCATGTTAATTTTTCTCTTCAATGTTAAAGAACACACAAAGGAACATGGTAGTTGCTATTGCAACATGGATTACACAAAAACATTGAAATCCAAGTTTGCAGTGGTCCTTGGGCCATTGCGTTGTGATCCAGATCACTTCAGCACGAATTTTGCAGTGGTCTGGACTACAACTCCAGGGACTACTGTGCAGTGGTCCAGACCTCAGAAACTGTATGCATATGAACAGTGAAGTAGGCATCATAACTGTAGCCAATACATTGTTGTAAAAATGCTTAATTTAATCCCTGTATTGTACGGAATAATAATAACAACTGTAAAACATAAGAGAAGGGCCTGATAATAAATACAATACACAATAGACTAGAACCCTTAGAATATAATAATATGAACACTTTCATGATTAGTATGATTGAAGTTTGGATGATATATTAATGCAAGTTGATTACATATTTTACAGAAAATGGGTTTAAGGAATTGTGTCAAAAAACTAAAAGAATTGCTTTAGGGACCATTGCTGCATTTTTCCAGACCAATGTATAGCCCACAAAATTGAGGAAGCAGTAGTTAGTTCTGAATCAAACATATTGACCCCCTCACTCAATCTGTAAATCCTGCAGCAAACATTGGAATATGCATAGATATTTGCTCAGACTGGTATTAATGTCCCTAATAAATAACCAAATGCCATTTTTGTTGTTTCAAATGTGCCCAACATCTTACCAGTATATGTCCTTTTAGTATGTCACAAAGGTTCCCTAATTCGTTTTACAAATGTTCCCTGTATGATATGAATGTTCCCTAAGCATGTGACGAATGTTCCCTAGTTTATGTTACAGATGTGCCCTAGCACTCTCTCTCTCTCTCTCTCTCTCTCAATTCAGTGCATTTGTATTGTCAAAGCAATTAACAATATCATTATAAATCACAATAAGATGTAATATACTACAGAAAAACAAAATGTAATAAAATGTGATCTTTAATACACACAAATATGTATAGCTGGTCGGAAGCGTCTTGGACTCGGGTTCCTCTTCATTACTTATAACGCTTTTGCCTTTTGTTAAAGCTTTCCATGGAGGGTAACGTGGATGAGTTTGTACCATTCTTGGGAGGCTCTGCCTTGTTGGGGCGGAGCTGTGATCCAGGTGAACAGCAGATCGGGCATATGTGGGCATGTGGGCGGAAGAGGAGGAAGGCCGGTCAAGCAAATAAGCTTGCTAAGGTACGCAGCAGCAGCAAACAGCCCCCCCCATCCAGCCAGCCAGGCAGTCTGGCTGGCAGTGACTGAGTGGTTGACAGACGGAAGCAACGGAATGCACGTGCTCTGTGATGTCATAACAGTCAGCTCAGAGAGAGGTTCCTGATGTCATCGCTGAGCTGGCTGGCTTAGTGAGTCTTGCTGGCTGTGTATGTGTGTGTGTGTGTGTGTGTGTGTGAGAGAGAGAGAGATAGAGAGTGTGTGTGTGTGTGTGTGTGAGAGAGACAGAGAGAGATTTTTTGAATATTAACACCTTTATTTTACTAAAGAAATACTAACAAAACATTTAAAACAAACTAGAAACACATAAAAAACATGAAAAAAACACAGCCTATTCTAAAAACCCTCAATAAAAACCACTACACACGTGCTACCAGTAAAATATTCAAGTGAATTAAACCAGTTGGTTTAAATGTCCAAAGTCAATGGCACAGAGGGCAGCCCCGACGCCCCACATCTGCAGAAAAGTGTCCAGGTCTCCCGTCAGGCTGTAGAAATTGTAATCGCACTCTGGAGCTTACGAGAGACCTTAAGAGGGAGAGTGCACACGGTTGCTGCTGCGCTCAGTCTGACTTCTCCTACTGCTCAGGATAGCCAGCTTAGCCTGCCCCACTAGAAAGTTTGCTAACTGAAAAACATGTCATTGGCGCTGCTTGTACTGGACTCCCAAAATATACACAGTGCGTGAGAAAAGGAGGCCCAGCTGCTTGAACAGGCTCTCCAGTGCAGTGAACAGCAGCTCTAATCTAGGGCAGTGTCAGAAACAGTAAAAAAGAGTCTCTCTCTCCCCGCAGTAGGGGCAGGTGTCGCTCACTCTGGGGTCCAGTGTATGTGCAATAGAGTTTGTTGCGATGACGCCATGCAGAAGCCATGCAGAAGCGGGGGCTTGTTCAGGCTCCTCCAGGCCGGGCAGGCATCTTCCCCCAGAGCCAGGTGCTCCCTCCAGGGGGTGTCAGGGAGGGGCTGCAGCTGCTGATGGTGCAGCTCCCTCACACTGAGCTGATAGAGCTGCTGACAATGAGCTGTGGAGACAGGCACACTACACAGACTGTGAGGCGACAGTAGGCGGCCTGATGAGCTAGGGGGGACTGAGAGACACAGACAAACAAGGGGAAAGACGGTGTCAGGGTCCTTGGGCCAGCAGTGCTGCGTGAGAGCCTGGAAAAGCCGCTCCACAGCGCCTATGGGAAGGGCGTTCTGTACTGCCCAGAGAAATCTGGTTACGACTCTCAGTGACCTCATACCCAGCCTGGCAGCCAGGCTGTCGGCACCAACCCACTGTCCCCTGTTTAAATCCAACAAATCCCTCACGTCGGATCACGTCGACCTTAAGCAGGACTGACCTGAGGCTGCTGGAGAGCAGGAGTGGACAGCTAAAACCGGGGTTATACAGCAGTGGCTCCTCTAACAGCCAATACAGACTGCTGCCCCCCAGCTCCCTACCCAGGGAGAAGCGCTGCCACACCTCTAAAACAGTACAATAAAAAATAGGCAGGGAAGGAAGTATATTGGGACGTGTCTTAAGTAAAAATATGTGTCTGTCATAACAAGTGTCCAGGGCGGGAGACACTGGGGATCTGGAGGGTACAGGAGCCTCTGAGCTGCCTGCAGCCGAAAGGCACTCAGCCTGCTTAACAGATCTACCAACCTCCTGGAGCGGCAGGTACAGCACTGCTTTGCGCACCCAGTGCAGCCCGTCCCAGAAGAAATCCAGGAGCAGGGTCTGTATCTGGGACACCAGGGCCGGTGGGGGGTCCAGACAGTCATAAGTGTGCCAGAGCATGGAGGCCACCAAGTTATTAATGACAATTGCTCTCCCCCTGAGGGAGAGCTGGGGCAGCAGCAAGTGCCATGCCCTCAACCGGCCCTGTACCCTCTCCAGCAGGACAGCCCAGTTCTCCTGCGTCTCCCCCAAAGTCACACCCAGCACCCGAGGGCCTGAGAGAGACCACTGCAGCCCCGCAGGGAGGGCAGGGGGGGCAGAACCCTCCCACACCCCAACCAGATGAGCGCTGCTCTTGCCCCAGTTGACCCTGGCTGAGGAGGCCCTGCTGAACTCCTCCAGACACTCCCACAATGACCTGGATGTCTCGCTGGCCAGACTGTGTCTCAGCAGCATAGGCCGACACCCTGACCGCCTGCTCTGGGTGACAAGGGATGTACAGCCCGGCTAGCAACTGCCTCAGCCTGTGCAGCAGGGGCTCGATAGAAAGGAAGTATAGCATCCCTGACAGACTGCAGCCCTGTCTGATGCCTCCATGGATGGGGATAGGCTCACTCAGGCCACCATTGATCTTCAGCACACTGAACACATGACATTACAGCAGCTGAATAAATTCTGCGGCCGGCATGATGTCTCTGAGCCGCTTAGCCAGAGCCTTAGACAGGATCTTATAGTCCTGACACAGCAGCGCCACTGGCCTCCAGTTCACAATGGAGGACAGATTCCCCTTCTTGGGCAGCAGGGTCAGAACAGCTGTACGACAGCTAATGGGCAGCAGCCCAGCTCACAGGCCCTCCTACAGCACTGAGAGCAGGTGAGCCCATCCAGCCCCGGTGCCCAGCCCTTATTGAGCTCTTGCATTGCGCAGGTCAGCTCTGCCAGGGTTAGTGGGGCCTCTAACCCCTTGACCCCATCCTGTGGGACCTTAGGCAGACCCTACAGAAACTGCTGCTGCTGCTCCAGGCTGCCCGGCTCTGCGGAGTACAGCTCCCTATAGAACTGGGTGGCATGACTACACATCTCTTGCCCATCCTGCAGCACGCGGCCCTCAGCCGTCCTCAGGAAGAGCATCACCCTGCTCTGCTGACGCCTGCATTCCAGCCCAAAGAAGAACTTGATGGGCGCATCCATCTGCGTCAGGCTCTTGAACTGCGAGCGCACCATTGCCCCTCGAGCCCACGTCCCCAGCAGTTCTGACAATGCCTGCTGCATAGCTTTGAGGTCCTCTAATGCCCCCGAATCTCCAGCATCCAAGGCTCGGTGGAGCACCTGAATCTCTCCTTCTAACTCCTTCATAGATTCATTCAAGCTGTCAGTCCTATGCTCAGTGTACTTCTGGCAGAAGAGCCTGGTCTTAACCTTCCCAATGTCCCACCACTGTCTCAGGGAGGCAAACCTAGGGCGCTCTGATCTCCATCTCTGCCAAAAGAAAAGAAAAAAATTACAAAAAATCCTGTCCTGCAGCAAGCTATTATTGAAAAGCCAGTAGGCACTGCGCAGCCGGACAGGAGGCAGGGTGACACTCACAGTGATGAGACAGTGATCAGTGGTCAGGTGGGGGTGAAATGGCAGCCACCGATCAAATTGACATGATGTCTAAAGGTATTAAATCTATCCAGCCTGGCTAGCGAAATAATGCTAGAACCCGGCCTCACCCAGGTGTACTGTATCACCTTTGGGTTGGCATTCCTCCAGACATCGACCAGATTGTGCAACTGTGTATTACCTTCCAGCTGTTTAGCTGACTGTGGACTGGGCTCCAAATGATTCCTATCTAATCTATAGTCCACAGTACAGTTCCAATCACCCCCCCAAAACCAGGATCTCCTCAGCCCCACAGTCTGCTAGCGCTTTGCTGAGCACCGAAAACACTTGACAGTCTGTCTCTCACAGCATTGGGGGCATAGATATTAATAAACACAACGGTCCTTCCCCCGCTCTCAGCCTTTACCATCAACAATCTTCCACCAACAAACTCTGTTTTCTTAAAATAATCAATTTTAAAAGTGTGTGAAAATAAAATCCCCACTCCCCCACTCACACTAGACCCTTGGCTAAACACACTCTCTCCTTTCCACTCCCACTGCCACTCACACTCATTCACACTGTCTGCTTGCGTCTCTTGTACAAATAAAAATTGAGACATAAAAAAACATACTATTAACCATTATCATTAGATTGCAAAGCAGTCCTGACAACACTCTTTCCACTTCTTTAACCTGTAGCACTCCGGCTCACTAAACTCCGCGAGTGCCACATCCTGCAGGATCACTTGTGCAGATGCCAGGAACTGCTTTGCATTAGGGAAGAAGTTTTCTAAAACTATGTTCCTCTTCCCCTTGGTCTCTCTTAAAAAATCCTTAATGCTTTTAGCACTGTATCCCGCAGTGTCAGTGGAGGCGGGCTCGCCCTGGGAGTCAGCGATGTCCCCCTCAGCAGCGCTGTCCGAGTCTGCCCTCTCCACAGCCGCAGCACTGCACTCAGACTCCCGGCACCGCAGCCGGTCGGCCACTTTGGGTTGAGACGGCAGGTTCCCCCAGACAGACTCCCCTGACTGCGAGTCCCGCCGCACCACAGCCCCCACACCGCCTCCGGGATCCTCCTCACCAGCCGTCCTCGCAATATTCGCCTTTTTAGACAACTGTATCAACGGCCTCAGAAGACGGGGCACACTGCTTCTGCTGTCTTTTCCTGGGCACTTTAAACCAATCATCACTGGCTAAGTGTTCAGTCTTGGTGGCGGCCGCATCAGCAGCAACAGCAGCTCCCTCCTCGGCTAACTGAGCCCGTGGCTGCTCTGCATTCTCACTGCTAGCAGCTTCCCCATTAGGCTCCCCTACTCTGTCCCCACCGAGGCCAGTAGCATTTGCCACCGCCTCCCCCTCATCGCTCCCCTGGATGGCAGAGCCGACACCAGACGGCCCTGCCTGCTCCTCACCTTCCTCTCGCCCGGCCGCCGGAGCCTCTCCCTGAGGGCAAGAGCGACTGATGTGCCCCTGTGCCCCGCACCTCATACACCTCATGGTATCAATTGACACGAACACCACGTACACTAACCCCTCGATCTTAAACTTCAGAGACAGGCTTAACTCATCGGCGTCGTCCGCCAGCACCATGAAACCCTGTCTGCGGTGAGAGAGGACGTGTTTCAGCTCCGGGGCGCTGCAGCCCAGCAGCACCCTCCTAATGGCGCAGGTGAGCCGGCCATAGCGACTCAGATCCCCCGCCAGCAGATCGTTGCTCAGGAAGGGGGGCACATTGGAAGTAACCACCTTTACAGCCGGGGTGGCCAGAGGGAGCGTGGGCAGGAAGGTCCCCTTCACTGTGTCCCCCTCCTCCATCACATCCTTCACCAGCGCCTCAGAATTCAGGAAAACCACGATGCCCTTATTCATTCAAACTGCAGAGACGATGTTCTGGAAGCCGACCATCCTTCCGATCTCCATCGCACAGTCCTCTACCGACACCTACTCCAGGGACACGAGTATAAACCCGTGCTTTCGGGTCAGCGTTTCGTAATTAAATGAAGGAGGGGTCTCCCCGCCCGCAACGCCATGCTGATCTAAATCGAAAAACAACCCCCTAAACCCGAATCGTTTAAAACCAACAAACGATTAAAAGAATCTATAAAAAAACAAGAAAAGGAAAGAAAAAGAGTAGTAAAAACACACACACACACACTCTCTCCAAACAAACCTCCCACCACCACTGACTCCCCCCATAAACTCCCAGCATGCAGAGAGAGAGAGAGAGAGAGAGAGAGAGAGAGAGAGAGAGAGAGTGTGTGTGTGAGAGTGGGTGGGTGGGTGGCTGTGTTAGTGCCTGTCTGTCTGTCTTCTGTGTCTGTCTCTCTCTGTCTCTGTCTCTCTCTCTGTCTCTCTCTCTCTCTCAATTCAGTGCATTTGTATTGTCAAAGCAATTGGACATTCAAACATACATTTATACATACATACATACATACATACATACATACAAACATATATATGGAAAAGAAACAATACAATTATAAATCACAATAAGATGTAATAAAGTACAGAAAAACAAAATGTAATAAAATGTGATCTTTAATACACACAAATATGTATAGCTGGTCGGTAGCATCTTGGACTCGGGTTCCTCTTCATGGAGGGGAACGTGGATGAGTTTGTACCATTCTTGGGAGACTCTGCCTTGTTGGGGCGGAGCTGTGATCCAGGTGAACAGCAGATCAGGCATAGGTGGGCATGTGGGCGGAGGAGGAGGAAGGCCGGTCAAGCAAATAAGCTTGCTAAGGTACGCAGCAGCAGCAAACAGCCCCCCCATCCAGCCAGCCAGGCAGTCTGGCTGGCAGTGACTGAGTGGTTGATAGATGGCAAGCAACGGAATGCACGTGCTCTGTGATGTCATAGCAGTCAGCTCAGAGAGAGGTTCGTGATGTCATCGCTGAGCTGGCTGGCTCTGTGTCTTGCTGGCTGTGTGTGTGTGTGAGAGAGAGAGAGATAGAGTGTGTGTGTGTGTGTGAGTGGGTGGGTGGGTGGCTGTGTTAGTGTCTGTCTGTCTGCCTGTCTTTCTGTCTCTCTCTGTAGTTTTCAATGTATGTGCCATTCAGTAGCGTTCATGTAACAGATGTGTCCTATGCAGTGGTAGGGTCAATAAAATGTCAGTAAAACTTTATTTTAGCAATTATGGAGGAAGAAATGGAAATAGAGGGTCCTCACTAAATATCTACTTGACCAACAATGTTTAAAATTAGGTCTTGCGAAGCTGCAGAAAATGCTGTATAATTGTATGTGTGTTCATACACCAGCTGATAAAGTCTGACAGCTTTTGAAGACTCTGTATAGGCTTTGGGATCAGTTCTTCTGAACATGTACCGGTGTAGATTGGACTTCAATAGGAGGAAGTGACACAATAAAGACATATATGAGCCGTGCAGGCGGACAGTCTTAGTGCCCACGCAGGCTCTTCATTGGGGAAATCATTGACTGAACACATTTGTTTTGAAAATTTGTTTTCCTGAGGTATCTGGGAATCATTATTGAAATCAATTAAAATGCTTATTTTCTAAAAATATATTTTATTAGGAAAATATCTTAACTTATTAACTCAAATAATGGAGCGAAATATGTGTATAAATAGTAATAATACATGTCAATAAATATAACTTGAATTGTGTAGTAAAAAAATAGGAAAAGGAGAAAGAACAGCTGTTAGGATACAGAGTGATGTTTTCAGAGGGTCTGAGCGATGTTGATGAAGGTTTGAGGACGTTGACAAGGGGTTTAAGAGTCGATGAGGCTTGGGAAGCTGTAAAAAGGGAGTTTGGTATGTGTGAAAGAAATGTGCTGCCACTTTCAGCACAAGAGTTTTGAAGGCGATTGAATGGAATATGAGGGAAAATAAGGAAGTTACTTAAAGGTATAACTTAATGTAAAATAAATAAATAATTGAATGAGTTATAGTTTAAAATCTAAAGTCATGAAAGTGTATGGAAATAGTGCTTTCCCAAACAGAAATACCCTATTAATCAGGAAGGGATTCACACCCCCAAACAAAACAAAAAAAAACAAAAAAAAGGGGGGTAGGGTTGGGGCAGTGAAAGTGTCTGTGAGGTCAACTATGATCATTTACCTAACAACTATTAACTTTGTTGTTGAAAGAGCTGCTGTAATAATTATTAAAATAGTCTTAGATATATAAGTCAGATAAAAGCAAAGAGATAAGCGCATTGTTTTGAAAGTTTGACAGCTCCACACAAGAAAGAGTATTTACACTAGGTAGTAAAGTTGATTCAGTAACACAGGAGATATGATGCTGCTGACAACAACTGAGTGCTGTACTGAAATAATCTGTGAAAATTTGGGATCAAGATTATTATTATGAATTGTCCCTTTACTGGAAACCTCATAGATTGTGTGAATGTCAACTACTGTCCATGTGATAGAGATGCCTTTTATAAGGAGGATCTCTGATGTTGTGCGAACCACACATTGTGTCTTCAGATGACCAATCTATTCCACATGGCAGATATGCACATTATGAATCGTGTCCTGAAGGAATCGATGTCTGACCCGTGGTGGCAGAGGTGCATATGGAGAAGACGCTGGTGTTCTCATTGAGACACAGTAGGCCGAGGGCGCGGCTTTAAAGACAGCCTCACGGCATCTTGAACAGACCAATGTTGAGGTCCACAACGCTGAAGTGATGCTTGACTTAATGGAGAAATAAGTTAAAATACCGAAATTAAAGGTTGTCCAGATTATAGGAATCTGCAATACATTGTGAAAACAGCACAGATGACATCTGCAGTAGCATATATTCTTGTATTGGTAGTTTATAATGTACTTTTGGTGGAGATGTCAAATTACTCAAATGAATAGAATAAGAGTCATGAAGTAAGAATAAGTCCATTGCCCTTCTCTTGAGAGGTATGGAATGTACAATGTTTATCAATTAAAATGCATCAGAAATATATGTGAATAACTGAATTTGTAAAAATAACATGTTTGCTGACTTTTGTATTCCTTTAGAAGCAAAACAATGTATGTATTATGTAACTGGGGATTGACCTTTATGACCTGGGGCAGGATGAAATATAATTTGAGATACACAGTAAAGCTCCAGGAAATTGTAGGTGGCCACTGCAATTTCCATAAAAGAGCTCAATATTCAATAAGGTGTAGTTATGACATAATTGTTTGCCCGACCAGGCAAATAAAAATACATTCCTATCCCCTGATTATTTGAATACCTCGCTGTACATACATACACACCTCGTAGGTGGCAGGTTGGGATAAATGGGAGCTGAACACGCAGCACTATACCACCTGCCCCTCCGGAGGAAGAAATTATTGTAACTGACAAACACGATTATTTTGGCTTCATTTCGCTTCATTTCTATTGCCAAAAAGGAGGGAATGAAGACTCTGTAAAGGAAATTGAAGAAAGTGTTTTGTAATAATTATATAATGTTTTATATTATTCATAGCATTAGAAGTAGTTTTGTATATACACTGAGCAGATTAGATTTAGCAAGACAAGTAAAGGGTCAACAAGGTTGGTTTGTTAGAAACTCCTGTCAGTAATGAAAGATTACACAGTGCCGAAATAGCCTACAGCTGTCTGCTGAGAATTTGTTTATGACTGAATTGTTTCTCCAGATAGGGAGGAATTGTTTTTGTTAAAGAGCGATTGACACAAGGTAAATGAAGACCGTGGGATCGCATCTTCCTAGTGTACATCAAAGACGGACATCTGCTTTGGATCCATCACCTCTTCACGGGAGGACAGATCGTAAAACGGACCCAGACCTATATCTTCTGATTGGATGAACGGCCATAAGATGTTACGTCATTTTTCCAATAAAGTTGTACTAATGTCTGTAAACATTAAGTCTCACTGAAGGAATTATTCCTGACGTGGGGCTTCCGAATGGCTCGATTAAAGTTCTGTTTGCTTTATCTCCGCGACTTCTCCACTTATTTCTGACACGGTTCTACAACTTGGCATAACGAACGAGGATCTGAACTTGCCTCCACTCCCGGGACCAAAGCAATGGTGAGTACCTTTAAAATGACCACCCTGTATATTTAGATTTGATCTCGTGATTGTGTGAGGCTCTCAGATTGTAATTTAAAGAGAACCTGTGGAGAGGTAGAGGTAAAACAAACAGAAAGGTTGACTGTACAGTGGAGGATCACAGTAGGGTGAACTCCAGGTAAGACAGATCTGTGGGGAGAGATGCCAAGGGAACCGAAAGGTACGACGAGGCCTGCTGAGCCCCAGGTTAAGCAAGGAAATCCTTGTATGCCAGGGCCAGAGTTAGTGGCAGTCAATAACCAGACGGAACCAGAGGTACATAAAGTCCAACGTTATAGCCCCATCGTTGGCAAAGATAGGGTTGGCATTATGGCATTACAAGACTTGTCTATATGTGAATACCTACAAGAGAAGTTTAAAAAACTTCAACTTTAGATGGAAAAGGCAGGATGGGATCCTAACTAGGTTCCCAAACAGCATAGAGAATGGTGGAAGAAGGAAAAGAGAGAGAAAACCAATAAAGCTTCCGTAATTCTTTGTCAATATAGTGCGAAATTAGAGAAGAAACTAATCGCAATGGATGAGGAAAATACAGCAACAATAAAAGACTTAAAAGAGAAAGTCGCTGAGATGCAAACAGAGATAGATAATGAGAAAAGAATTAGAAATGAGGAAGAGAAAAATAAAGAATGATCTAATAATGTAGGGAAATGAACCCGACTGGGACGATTTAGACCGAAAAGCCTGGGAACATGAATGCGAAAAATATGGGGGATGTGGGTTTGGTGCTTCTGCCCCTCCACCATGTAAACATTCAGACAACCCCCCTGATAATAGAACAGAGTCTAAACTTTACCCAGATTTGAGTTCATTCAAGTCAGAAAAAATACAAATAGCACCTACAGAGATGCGCACTAGACAACATCTCTCTGCCGACGGACAATTTTACGCATTAACAACGTCGGTGCATCGCTCCTTTACACCCGGACAGAAAAACACAATATTAAGCGACCTTCCAAAACTTAAACCCAATCATGGGAATCTGGACTTCTGGGTAAAATGTAATGAGATGTTAGATGTACACTAAATGCACACTAGAGACGTACATATAATAATTAAAACTAAATGTCCAAGGCCAATCTGGGACAGGTTAACCCAGCAGGATGGTACCTGGATAACAGCTGGAAATGATAATAATAATCTAAGGATCACTCACTTCATCGCGGCTGTAAAGACAGGGAAATTGGGGTTTAGTCTGTGGCCTCGTACAGAAGACAGGAGAGACTTGCTGCAATTATGCGGAACGAAAGTTCACTACTTTTAGAGATCACTCCGGACTGTGATAATGTGATCTGTTTAAAATGATTACAGGAAGGGTTTAGTAAAGCACACCAAGACATCCTCAATATGGGTGTGCCTGTAGGAAACACATATCAGCAGATTGTACAATGGGCTTCAGAGGTAGAAAACAAGTAGTCAAAAGCTAAAATAACTGCTGTGGCCGCTATATCTGCCATAACACAAAATGGAGGTAAATGTTACAATTGCGGACAAATAGGACATATTGCTAAAGACTGTCGGTCTAAATCAACCCGCCCTAAGTGCACTTTCTGTGGGAGGACAGGGCACACGGGGGACAAGTGCTGGAAGGCAGGCGCTCCAGGCGACACCAAGCGCCCTGCAATCAGACCAAGACAAACCCCGATCAGCCCAGAGGAGACGCGGAGCTTCTGCACATCATCCGAGATCTGACAGAGAAACTCAATAGGAAATAGGTCGCCTCGGCCCCGAGGTCGGTACAGGGGAAGATCCCCGCCTCCACATAAGTGCACTGTTAGGGGTCGGCAGTGTTCAATGTCGGTGGATACAGGCGCCTCTGTCTCGATAACCGATCTCCCCTCCCACTGACTAAACGCAGACTACAGATCTCTGGTGTTGGTGGCGCATGTATCACAGCCACACTCAGCACAGCTCAACTTCTAGAAATAGGCGATCTCCTCATACCAGTGTCTTTTTGTGTTTGTAAAAACCCAGAGGGGACAATATTAGGTATAGATATCCTTAGAGAAGCCGGCGCACTAGTGGATGCTAATAATAATCGCATAATATGGACCAATACACACGGGAATAAAAAGGATACACAAAGATACGCAACAAATTGCGCTAGTATCTCACTCACACCGTCAACACCTCATATATGGCCAGACACACCACTTGGACACGTATGTCAGGCATTTCCTGATGTTTGGGCAACACATAAACAAGATTGTGGTCTGGCAAAAATTGAACCTATAGTTATCCCAGGTCCAGTACACAAAGCACATAAACAGTATCCTATTAAACCAGAAGCTTTTACGGCAGTTCAGACAATTATTCAAACATTGCATCATGCAGGAATAATACACGAAACGCATTCAACCACTAATTCTATGCCTAATTTGAAACCCGAACACTCTATTTTTACGATCCTAGATATTAGCAATGGATTTTGAAGCCTGCCACTCCACTCTGATTCCCAAGATAAATGTGCGTTTACTGTATGCGACAAACAGTACACATGGACTAGAGTGCAACAGGGATTTCACAACAGCCCAACACTCTTCCACCAGGCAATGGCCAAGACTTTAGAAGGCATAGATCTGACACCCTGGAATAGTTTCATCATCCAGTACGTGGATGATCTTTTGATTGCATCTCCTGATGAGACCGCACACTTAGGCGAATTAATTACAGTCCTCAGTGTCTTACAAAAGGCAGGATTTAAAGCAAGCCCTAAGAAAGCACAAATAGGCTTAACTAAGGTTCAATATCTCAGACACAACATTTCACAAGGACAAAAATCTATGACGCATAATAGGCAAGAAGCCATTCTAAATATGCCAAAACCACATCATGTTAGGGCTGTGCGTAAAGTTATGGGGCTCCTTAATTATTGGCGCACTTTCATCCCTAATTTCACACAAGCCACAGGTCCGATACAGGCGCTAATCAAAGGGAGCCCGGCTCCCTTGGACCCCATAGACTGGGGACATGAACAGGAAATAGCCTATCGTGTAATAAAACAGGCTCTCAGCAATGCCCCCGCCCTCGGGTTACCAGATCATGCTTAACCATTTCACCTCTACTGTTCCCAAGATGGGATCTATTATACAGCAGTTCTGACACAGGAACATGGGGATAGGCAATGTCCCGTCGCCTATTACTCCACAAAGCAACCCACGGTAGCAGCAGGCATGTATCGCTGTATGGCAGCAGTAGACTGCGCCTCTTGGGCAGTGCAGGCATGCGAGCCGATTGTAATGAACACACAGTTGATTCTGCACACAGGACACACATTAGTTTAATTATTACACACCGGCAAATTGTGTTCAGTCTCCGTAGACGAGCTAGATGGGAAGCTGTTTTGCTCCCCAGAGATAAATCCATACAAATAATAAAAGACACACGAGTAAACCCAGCAGGGGAGGAAGAAGAGCATACATGCTCTGAGCTGGTGCTCCAGGAGGACCACAGTCGCTTCCTAGCAAACCCCCTCACAGACCCTGACTTGGAACGATATGTTGATGGATCCAGGAAAATAATAGATGGAGTCCCCCACACTGGGTGGGCAGTGGTATTGGATGATAGCACCGTCGTAAAATCTGGATCCCTTCAGGACACTGTTCAGCCCAAGTGGCAGAACTCGTGGTGTTAACTGATTCATTAAAAATAGCGAAAGACATTAAAGTTAACATTTTCACTGACAGTCGCTATGCATTTGGAGTAGTACACGACTATATGGCAACCTGGGAATGTAGAGGGTTTATAACAACAGCAGGAGAAGTAATACAAAATTATGAGTATGTTATAGCCCTAGCTGAGGCAGCACACCTTCCAGAAAAGGTAGCAGTAGTTAAAGTGAAAGCTCATCAGAGTCTTTCTGATGATGGATGCCCGCGCACCTGTGGGAATCACTTTGCAGACCTGGCTGCAAAAAAGGCAGCAGAGACAGGCAGTCATGTGACGTTAGCAGGATTCCCCTGCTCTAGTAAACTTGTGAGCATCCGAGAACCAGAAACTACTGACCTCGCACAGCTACAGAAAAACTGTGAGGAGGATGAAGTACAAGAGTGGGTTAAGGGAGGTGCAGTGCACTCAGACGGTTTGTGGCGAAGTCCTAACTTACAATGTGTATTAGCACCCCAGTGTATTAACTCAACGCTTCTGGACCAGTACCATGGCCCAGCTCACACGGGTCGCAAGGCCATGTTAACTCAATTGCGTGAACACTGGTGGTGGCCTGGCATAGGCAGGGACACTGCGAAGTGGTGTCAACAGTGTATTCCTTGCGCACAAGTAAACCCAGGTAAACCGATCAAAGTCACTAAATCACACCAGCCCCGGCCTTGAGGTCCGTGGGAAAATATTCAAATTGACTTTACAGGACCCCTGACAAAATGTCATGGGAAATCCTATTGCTTGGTAATAATTGACCATTTCACAAAATGGGTTGAGGCTTTCCCCTGCAGGGACTGCTCTGCCATCACTGCAGCACAAGTCCTAGCGACTGAGGTTATTCCCCGATGGGGTGTGCCCCGTCAAATGAACTCAGATCAAGGGACTCATTTCACCAGTAAGGTAATGAAGGAAGCATGTTTACTGCTAGGGGTAAAACAACGATTTCATATACCTTATCACCCTCAGAGTTCAGGCTTAGTGGAGCGCACTAACCGGACACTGAAGGAAAGTTTGGCAAAAGCCCTGTTAACTACAGGCAAGGGATGGACAGTAGCACTCCCCGCTGTGCTGTATAAACTTAGAGCGTCACCTAATCGGAGTACTCAGCTTTCTCCATATGAGTTAATGACAGGGAGAGCTATGCAACTCCCTGCTGGCATCTGGGGTCCCAGTGATCCCAGTGCTCCATTCAAAGACTATCTTAAACAGTATGTAGCACAGCTATGTACACACTTAAAAAAACATAGAACACAAGCACGTGATCTCCAGTCCCTCAGGGACTTGGAACTCAAAGAGGAAATGCCAACAACACTTCCTGAGGTTGGTTCGCAAGTGATGGTTAAAATAATCCCAAGCAGACCAGGGCTTAGGCCCAAATGGACAGGACCGCATAATGTCCTTCTTTCTACAGACACTTCAGTCTGTATTGACGGACAGGAGGGGGGTACTAGATGGAAACATTGGTCACAAGTTAAAAAATTATAATCCAGGAGAACTGTGTACTAAACCTTTATCTTTTCTCATTCCTAGGAAAGCAACAGTTGCAGATTTCCAGAATTTTGAGAGACATTCCCCTAACTGGTAAAGGTTTTGTCCCCCTACAGGTACTAAGAGATAATCCAGCATGAAGACGACTGTGTACACTACAGTATTTGGACTGATCTGCCTGTCCTTAGTTGAATCATGGACAGATTTATCCAAATTACACGCACCTATGCAAATGCCCTTAATAAAACAAAATGTTGGGTTTGTTCCCACATTCCACACGACACTAAGAAAGGGGTTCCAATGATCCCCATTCCATTTCCAGTATTTTCTGATTATTCACAACTTAGAGTTGCCTCTAATGTACGATATGCATATGATTATGCCTTAGGCATCACAGGAGAATGGAACCGAAGATGGATCAGAATAGAAGAGATTTTAAAATGCCATATATTGACTTGGCTCACAGTAACAAAGGATCTGTGTATGTTTCATACTATAACCAAACCATGCAATCCCAATTTATAGGTAATAGCACTTGTAATCACACTGTGGCTATCGATGGTTCTGACTTTAGGTATCAGACTTGTCGATTTTACGCCCCATGGAATGGGACTTATTGGATATACGGCTTGCGGGCATATTGGGAACTTCCTTGTAAGTTCACAGGTTCTTGTTATTTAGGATTTGTGGTGCCAGCTTTGGGCCACACTGAAGATAAATACCTTCCAGATATAGAACAATTTACTCACCCTAAACGTGAGATAGGGGAAGGAGACAGGTATGCTTCCATACTATTTCCTATGTATGGAGTCGGAAGAGCAATAAAGGAAATCAGATTAGTAGCTGGTATATTAGAAACATTAAGTATTTCTACAACTGAAGTTCTCAGCAATTTAACAACTGAAATAGTGGCTATGCGAACTGTTGCCCTCCAGAACAGGCTAGCTCTAGATTTCCTGCTAGCAGCACAAGGAGGGACATGTGCCATTATAGGGCAGGAATGCTGTACTTACATACCAGATAACTCTGAACACATTGGTAATCTTATAGAGCACATTAGGACAGCAACTACAAAGATACACCAGTCCTCCGGAGGAAAACCCCTCTGGGGATGGCTTGCTGATACCTTTGGTAATCTGGGTATGATTGTGTTACAAGGATTGATATCAGTAGTTAATATTCTGCTATGTCTGTAAGTTTCTTTTTTATTTCTTAAATACACTGTCTCAAAAACTTTGTAAACCTCATAATGTATCTACTATGGTTACAGCTGCAATTAAAACACCCTCGTTGGCAGACTTTCTCTAAATTTCTACTAAACGACACCGTCCCTCACTCGGGAGGAGCAAAACTCACACACCCATTGACACAAATCTTATTCTATCCCCTTGGTTCTGGAGGCTCCATGTGACTGAGGACAAATGGATTTAGTATCAAAGGCAATAAACCTCATGACTCAAGGAAAACCAAAGGATGCATTGGTAAGATACTATTACAAAGGTCACTCAGCTCCATGAGACGCCTTCAGGACATTCTGTACATCCACACTTAGGGGCACACACTTATCGCTCTCCCCGACAGCAGGGACACCCTTACACTCGCCGTACACACATATACACCCCACGGGGAAGGGTTGGGATGAAGGAGCTGCAATCCTCAATCAAGAAGCGTCAAATCTTCCTAACCCCTAAGGGGATTTACTTGTAACTGACAAACATAACTTTTTGGCTTCTTTCCGCTTTGCTCTATTGCCAAACAGCAGGGAATGAAGACTCTGTATAGGAAGTTGAAGAAAGTGTTTTGTGATAATTATATAATGTTTTATATTAATACTAGCATTAGAAATAGTTTTGTATATAGACTGAGCAGATTAGATTTAGCAGGACAAGTAAAGGGTCAAGAAGGTTGGTTTGTTAGAAACTCCTGTCAGTAATGAAAGATTACACAGTGCCGAAATAGCCTACAGATGTCTGCTGTGAATTTGTTTATGACTTCAGATAGGGAGGAATTGTTTTTGTTAAAGAGCGATTGACACTAGGTAAATGACGACCGTGGGATCGCATCTTCCTAGTGCACATCAAAGACGGACATCTGCTTTGGATCCATCACCTCTTCACGGGAGGACAGATCGTAAAACGGACCCGGACCTGTATCTTCTGATTGGATGAACGGCCATAAGATGTTACGTCATTTTTCCTATAAAGTTGTACTCATGTCTGTAAACATTAAGCCTCACTGAAGGAATTATTTCTGACAGTGGAGCTTCCGAGCGGCTCGATTAAAGTTCTGTTTGCTTTGTCTCCACGACTCTCCACTTATTTCAGACACGGTTCTACAGGGTGAATGTGGAGTCCATTGTTCCGGAATTAAAACAGTTTGTTAACTCGGCACAAGCTCTGTTGCGGGGCTCTGCGGAGCTTGAGAATCCGGAAAGGTTTAGATTGAGAATACTAGAAAAAAAACTAGAAAACAGTGTTGCCCTGGAGGGCCTGAACAACGGAAAGGCTCCAGGACTGGACGGGCTGCTGGTGGAGTTCTTATAAGACTCTGTGGCCAGTACTAAGGAAGGACTTACTCAGTGTGTGTGAAGAGGGTGTGCTGGACGGTGAGCTGCCATTGAGCTGCAGGAGGGCAGTACTTACACTGCTCCCTAAAAAGGGTGATTTATGTTAAATCTCCAACTGGAGACCTGTGTCATTGTTGTGCTGTGACTTTAAGATCTTGTCAAAGGCCCTTGCCAACCGTCTCAATCCAGTTATGGGATCCCTAGTGCACCCAGATCAGACTGATTGTGTCCCACAGCACTCTATATTTGATCATATTTTTTTGGCGAGGTACCTGATGTCGGCATCCAGGTTGTTTGGCTTTCAAGTAGGTTTGATCTCCTTGGATCAAGAAAAAGCATTTGATCGTGTGGATCATAAGTATTTGTTCCATAACTTGGAAGCTTTTGGTTTGGGCCCTAATTTCTTGGCACTTATTAAATGTTTGTATAATAATGTTTTTAGTGTGTTAAAAATCAATGGCGGGTTGAGTACCCCATTTCCAGTGCAGAGAGGGATTAGACAAGGCTGCTTGCTATCGGGAATGCTGTATTCCTTGTCCATAGAGCCTCTCTTGCACACGCTGAGGACTGTGTTGACTGGTCTGAGCATCCCGTCCTGCAGTGTGGTGTGTGTTCGGTTGTGTGCATATGCAGACGATGTGTGTGTGTGTGTGTGTGGTGGGGGACTGGGACGTTGTGCTTTTGGAAGAGAGCCTAGAGAGATATGGGCAGGTGTCATCAGCAAGAGTTAATTGGATGAAGAGCAGTGCGGTGCTGCTCTGGGAGTTGGGGGGCGGCAGCCCCTGGGTTTGCAAGCTGGGCTGCAGTGGAGTAGTGGGGAGTTAAAGTGTCTGGGGGTGTTCCTGGGGGGAGAGAAAGCAAAGCAGAGGAACTGGCAGAGGATAGAGGAGCAAGTACAGGAGAGGTTGGGGCGCTGGCGATGGCTGCTCCCCCAGCTCTCGTACAGAGGGAGGGTGCTGGTCATTAATAATCTGGTGGCTTCAATGCTGTGGCACAGGCTAGTGTGTGGAGCCGCCAGCAGGTGTGCTCACCAGACTCCAGAGGATCCTGCTCCATTTCTTTTGGGACGGACTGCACTGGATCAGGCAGAGTGTTGTTTTTCTGCCAGTAGCAGAAGGTGGGCAGGGACTTTTAGACCTGACCAGCAGGGTGGCAGTGTTCAGGTTACAGACAGTTCGGAAGCTGCTGTTCTCAGAGGCTGTAGCTGGACAGGCAGTTGTTTGTGACAGACATGTCTCAGTTGGATCTCAGAGGGGTTCCACTTTTTTACCGTAGTGTTTTGAAAGCGTGGTGGCTAGTGCGGGTGCGAAGAGACATGGAGAGGTGGGGGGCTTATTGACTTTTGAGAGAGCCGTTGCTGTGTAACCCTGCACTGCGGCTCCCTGTGTTGGAGTCTCAGGGCTTGCACAGCAGGCTGGTTAAGGCAGGTGTGACCAGGCTGGGGCAGGTTGTGATGGGGAGGGGGGGTGGCTGGATGAGTGTGGAGGCCTTGGCAGGAAGGCTGCAGGTGGACTCAGTGCGAGTGGTAGGGGTGTTGCTGTCTCAGTAGAGTGTGGCCCTGCAGGAGTAGGGGCTGGGTGTACAGGGGGAGGTTTGGATGGGCAGCAATGAATCCGATAGACAGAGGCTTTTCATTGAGCTGAAGCTTTCCCCTTCCATGTGACTCAGGCAGGATAGGCCAGATCTGAATTTACAGATGAAGGAAGTCTCCGATGTTGTTTTCTCTAGTGCCAATAATAAGACGCTGTATCAATTTGTATTGAAAACGACTCATTTTGCACAGTTAAAAGATGTCCTTGATTCACCCTGGAGAGGGAAGCTGCTATTTGAGAGTGCAGTTCGCCCAGCTTGGGGAACCCTGTATACAGCCCCCCTGAATAAGAGAGCTGGGGATTTACACTGGCACTTAGCAGTGAATTCCTTTCTGTCCATTATTGATCATGATGTGACTGATGTCTGTGTGTTTTGTGGTCAAACGAAAACTGTTGCTCACCGTTATTTAGACTGTAATAGATTACAACCTTTATTTCTATGGTTGAAAGTTCTTTTTTCAACTCTCATTGTGTTTTTCTCCAAGGGTGTTTGTGTTCGGTATAAGTGCTATTGTTCAACTGAAAGTCAAGGTCAAGTTAACCAATTTTTTGATAGGGCAAAAAGAGTAGGAAACGGAAATTGAGTGGCCATGTGTTTTGTGAGGTTTTGACTGTTTTTAAAATTAGTGTAGCTGTACAAATCACTGTCGATTATGAATACCACAAAACAATGTGTAGTGTGGATCAGTTTGAGAAGGTATGGTGCCTTGATAGGGTTCTCTGCCTGGTTGGGAATGAGGGTTTGGTTTTAAATATATAAAGAGTGATGTCTGTTCTGTTTTTATGGTAATTGGATAGTTGTTTAACAGCTGCATTTTTTCGAGGCTGCATTGTTTTTATTATTTAATGCTTTTTGTAGATTTTGAGTGTTGAATGATGCACTTTTGTAATAAAGTACATTTTAAAGTTTAGAAAAGTATCTCTCTCTCTCTGTCTCTCTGTCTCTGTCTCTCTCTCTCTCTCTCTCTCTCTCTCTCTCTCTCTGTCTCTCGCTCTGTAGATGCATCATAGGGAACATATGTAACAATCTCTCTTTTTGTTTACCAAAAATGTGAATGAACGTATTCCAAGTGGGTTTTGCCTTGGTTGGAAACGTTTTAAGATTATTAATGAAGTGTAAAGTGGATTTGTCTCAATTCTCCATAGTTTTCAATGTATGTGCCATTCAGTAGCATTCATGTTACAGATGTGTCCTATGCAGTGGTAGGGTCAATAAAATGTCAGTAAAACTTTATTTTAGCATTTATGGAGGAAGAAATGCAAATAGAGGGTCCTCACTAATTATCTAATTTATCAACAACGTTTAAAATTAGGTCTTGCGAAGCTGCAGAAAATGCTGTAAACTCGTATGTGTGTTCAAACAACAGCTGCTAAAGTCTGATAGCTGTTGAAGACTCTGTATAGGACATTGAAGAAAGTGTTTTGTGATAATTATATAATGTTTTATATTAATACTAGCATTAGAAGTAGTTTTGTTTACAGACTAGATTCAGCAGGACAAGTAAAGGGTCAAGAAGGTTGGTTTGTTAGAAACTCCTGTCAGTAATGAAAGATTACACAGTGCCGAAATAGCCTACAGATGTCTGCTGTGATGACTTATGACTTAATCATTTCTCCAGATAGGGAGGAATTGTATTTGTTAAAGAGCGATTGACAATAGGTAAATGATGACCGTGGGATCGCATCATCCTAGCGCACATCAAAGACAGACATTTGCTTTGGATCCATCACCTCTTCACGGGAGGACAGATTGTAAACGGACCCGGACCTGTATCTTCTGATTGGATGAACGGCCATAAGATGTTATGTTATTTTTCCTATAAAGTTGTACTCATGTCTGTAAATATTAAGTCTCACTGAAGGAATTATTCCTGACGTGGGGCTTCCGAGCGGCTCGATTAAAGTACTGTTTGCTTTATCTCCGCGACTTCTCCACTTATTTCTAAGACGGTTCAACATACACAGCCAGCAAGACACACAGAGCTAGCCAGCTCAGCGATAGGCAGGATAGGCCAGATCTGAATTTACAGATGAAGGAAGTCTCCGATGTTGTTTTCTCTAGTGCCAATAATAAGACGCTGTATCAATTTGTATTGAAAACGACTCATTTTGCACAGTTAAAAGATGTCCTTGATTCACCCTGGAGAGGGAAGCTGCTATTTGAGAGTGCAGTTCGCCCAGCTTGGGGAACCCTGTATACAGCCCCCCTGAATAAGAGAGCTGGGGATTTACACTGGCACTTAGCAGTGAATTCCTTTCTGTCCATTATTGATCATGATGTGACTGATGTCTGTGTGTTTTGTGGTCAAACGAAAACTGTTGCTCACCGTTATTTAGACTGTAATAGATTACAACCTTTATTTCTATGGTTGAAAGTTCTTTTTTCAACTCTCATTGTGTTTTTCTCCAAGGGTGTTTGTGTTCGGTATAAGTGCTATTGTTCAACTGAAAGTCAAGGTCAAGTTAACCAATTTTTTGATAGGGCAAAAAGAGTAGGAAACGGAAATTGAGTGGCCATGTGTTTTGTGAGGTTTTGACTGTTTTTAAAATTAGTGTAGCTGTACAAATCACTGTCGATTATGAATACCACAAAACAATGTGTAGTGTGGATCAGTTTGAGAAGGTATGGTGCCTTGATAGGGTTCTCTGCCTGGTTGGGAATGAGGGTTTGGTTTTAAATATATAAAGAGTGATGTCTGTTCTGTTTTTATGGTAATTGGATAGTTGTTTAACAGCTGCATTTTTTCGAGGCTGCATTGTTTTTATTATTTAATGCTTTTTGTAGATTTTGAGTGTTGAATGATGCACTTTTGTAATAAAGTACATTTTAAAGTTTAAAAAAGTATCTCTCTCTCTCTGTCTCTCTGTCTCTGTCTCTCTCTCTCTCTCTCTCTCTCTCTCTCTGTCTCTCGCTCTGTAGATGCATCATAGGGAACATATGTAACAATCTCTCTTTTTGTTTACCAAAAATGTGAATGAACGTATTCCAAGTGGGTTTTGCCTTGGTTGGAAACGTTTTAAGATTATTAATGAAGTGTAAAGTGGATTTGTCTCAATTCTCCATAGTTTTCAATGTATGTGCCATTCAGTAGCATTCATGTTACAGATGTGTCCTATGCAGTGGTAGGGTCAATAAAATGTCAGTAAAACTTTATTTTAGCATTTATGGAGGAAGAAATGCAAATAGAGGGTCCTCACTAATTATCTAATTTATCAACAACGTTTAAAATTAGGTCTTGCGAAGCTGCAGAAAATGCTGTAAACTCGTATGTGTGTTCAAACAACAGCTGCTAAAGTCTGATAGCTGTTGAAGACTCTGTATAGGACATTGAAGAAAGTGTTTTGTGATAATTATATAATGTTTTATATTAATACTAGCATTAGAAGTAGTTTTGTTTACAGACTAGATTCAGCAGGACAAGTAAAGGGTCAAGAAGGTTGGTTTGTTAGAAACTCCTGTCAGTAATGAAAGATTACACAGTGCCGAAATAGCCTACAGATGTCTGCTGTGATGACTTATGACTTAATCATTTCTCCAGATAGGGAGGAATTGTATTTGTTAAAGAGCGATTGACAATAGGTAAATGATGACCGTGGGATCGCATCATCCTAGCGCACATCAAAGACAGACATTTGCTTTGGATCCATCACCTCTTCACGGGAGGACAGATTGTAAACGGACCCGGACCTGTATCTTCTGATTGGATGAACGGCCATAAGATGTTATGTCATTTTTCCTATAAAGTTGTACTCATGTCTGTAAATATTAAGTCTCACTGAAGGAATTATTCCTGACGTGGGGCTTCCGAGCGGCTCGATTAAAGTACTGTTTGCTTTATCTCCGCGACTTCTCCACTTATTTCTAAGACGGTTCAACATACACAGCCAGCAAGACACACAGAGCTAGCCAGCTCAGCGATGACATCACGAACCTCTCTCTGAGCTGACTGCTATGACATCACAGAGCACGTGCATTCCGTTGCTTGCCGTCTGTCAACCTCTCAGTCACTGCCAGCCAGACTGCCTGGCTGGCTGGATGGGGGGGCTGTTTGCTGCTCCTGCGTACCTTAGCAAGCTTATTTGCTTGACCGGCCTTCCTCCTCCTTCGCCCACATGCCCACCTATGACCGATCTACTGTTCACCTGGATCACAGCTCCGTCCCAACAAGGCAGAGCCTCCCAGGAATGGTACAAACTCATCCACGTTCCCCTCCATGGAAAGCTTTAGCAAAAGGCAAAAGCATTATAAGTAATGAAACGGAACCCGAGTCCAAGACGCTTCCAACCAGCCATACATATTTCTGTGTATTAAAGATCACATTTTATTACATTTTGTTTTTCTGTACTTTATTACATCTTATTGTGATTTTTAATGATATTGTCTATTTTCCATATGTATGTATGTATGTATGTATGTATGTTTGCATGTCCAATTGCTTTGACAATACAAATGCACTGAATTGAGAGAGAGAGAGAGAGAGAGAGAGAGAGAGAGAGAGAGAGAGAGAGAGAGAGAG
Source organism: Amia ocellicauda (assembly GCF_036373705.1). Lineage (NCBI taxonomy): Eukaryota > Metazoa > Chordata > Actinopteri > Amiiformes > Amiidae > Amia > Amia ocellicauda. The sequence goes on along the minus strand of NC_089855.1, from coordinate 44,578,802 downwards.
AGAGAGAGAGAGAGAGAGAGAGAGAGAGAGAGAGAGAGAGAGAGAGAGAGAGAGCGAGAGAAGTGCTAGGGCAAATCTGTAACATAAACTAGGGAACATTCATCACATGCTTAGGGAACATTCATAACATACTGGGAACATTTGTAAAACGAATTAGGGAACCTTTGTGACATACTAAAAGGACATATACTGGTAAGATGTTGGGCACATTTGAAACAACAAAAATGGCATTTGGTTATTTATTAGGGACATTTATACCAATCTGAGCAAATATCTATGCATATTCCAATGTTTGCTGCAGGATTTACAGATTGAGTGAGGGGGTCAATATGTTTGATTCAGAACTAACTACTGCTTCCTCAATTTTGTTTTGAACATAATTTAAAAGAAAAGAGGGCTATACATTGGTCTGGAAAAAAGGAGCAGTGGTCCCTAAGACAATTCTTTTAGTTTTTTGACACAATTCCTAAAACCCATTTTCTGTAAAATATGTTATCAACTTGCATTAATAGATCATCCAAACTACAATCATACTGTAAGAGAATTTGAATACTTGGTTTTTCAGTCAATCTAAATAAATAGTTGAACTGAAAACTCATAGGTCATTTGGTTTCTCTTTGTAAGATTCTTTTTAGAGGGAAGATGTGGTCAAGTCACAGATGTGCAATAATAATTTATTTTGACAAAAATAGGAAACTAATATCAATCAATTATATTACTGAAAATAAGTAATATTAAGTTTCTGCTGGATTACAGTAAGAAACAGATAATACCCATTTTCTTCTTTCTCCTCACAGTACAGCTTATAGGCCAGTCTGGTCAGGCAGAAAGCAGTGTGTCTCTCTCTTTCTCCCTCCAGCTCTCTCTTGTGTCTCGTTGCAGGATGAAGAAGTTAAGAGAACTCAAATTCTCTTTGTTTACCCTTTTATAGGGTTTCCTTCCAACCAATAGCATTTTGCCACCATTACTGACTTGGGTGTCTTATGCTAAAGTAATCTAGAAGTGGGGGGTCATTTCAAATTTGGCTGAGAGCCAATCAGAGGACAGGTCCCTTTTGGTCTCTGGTCATAAAGATAGGGTTACCAGGGCTACCAGGGGCTACCAGGGAGGAGATCTGTTTCCTCTACCAAACCAGATGGTATAGAATTTCCCATAGAAAAATACATTCTAACAAATAATATCTTACAGTACAAAACAGGGATTAAATTAAGTATTTTAACCACAAAGTATTGGCTACAGTTATGATGCCTACTTCACTGTTCATATACATTCAGTTTCTGAGGTCTGGACCACTGCACAGTAGTCCCTGGAGTTGTTGTCCAGACCACTGCAAAATTCGTGCTGAAGTGATCTGGATCACCACGCAATGGCCCAAGGATCACTGCAAACTTGGATTTCAATGTTTTTGTGTAATCCATTTTGCAATAGCACCTACCATGTTCCTTTGTGGTGAGCTGGTTAATTCTGATCTGGGAAAACCACAATCCTGCAGGTTTAATAAGTCTCTCTACACATCAGTCCCTGAGTACTTTCAACCAATGGTCATTTTGACCAATTAAGCCCAAGAATTGAGACAATTAAGTTGTCAAGGACTACCCAGTAAAGACGTGAACTCACGACTAGGTCACACTGTGAGCTCTCCAGAGCAGACATTACACTGAGCTCAGTGTGAGCTCACTTAGCGCTTTTCCACCGACATGGTGCCGGTACTGGAGCCAGAGCCGCTGCTCGGCCTGGGATCCAGCTGATCTTCTTGTGAACCGGCCCGCTTTTCCACCGGTTTTAGAATCGAACGCTGACGTCACTGGATGTGGGCGTTCCCAAGCGTGGAGTAGAAGTGGAGAAACACAGCAATAATAATCAGCACCGAGTCGACTTGTCTTTAACTTCACAATCGAACTCATTCCGCGTCTATGGCAAATCGTAACCCTAATGTTACAAATGTTCCCTAAATATGTGTTTTGCAGAATACACAAGCAAATGTTATGGAATATCAGCATTTTATCGACACACATAATAGAACTTATTGTTCTTTAACATTGATGAGAATAATTCACATGAATTAACTTACTGTTGAAGATTATTATTTTTTTAATTTTATTTCTTGGCAGACGCCCTTATCCAGGGCGACTTACAACATAAGTGCAAAAATACAGAGAAGTACAAGGCATCAATCATTACAAATTCAACTTAGTTAAAAAATATCGCAATTCAATATACATTTTAAAAATTCCAATTACAATTTACACAAGTACAGTAAAAGACTTCCTACATCCTGGACGGTGAAAGCTAAGTGCTGTCAAGATGTAGGGTTACAGACTAGGGCTACAGGAAAGGGAGCAAGGAGGAAAACATTCAAGAACGAGAGGACATAATAAGCTGAAGTGCTATCTAGCAGGGATAGAGGACTAATATTATAAGTGCGGTCGGAAGAGATGCGTCTTGAGTAAGCGCCGGAATGAGGTCAAGGACTCTGCTGTTTTGACTTTGGTGGGCAGGTCATTCCACCACCGAAGTCAAAACAGCAGAGTCCTTGACCTCATTCCGGCACTTGTGTAACCCTTGTGTAAGATGTAACCCTTACCCAGTGGCTAACCCTAACTCTATGTTACAAATGTTCCCTAAAAGCATATTTTGCAAGATCAGTAAAGAACCTTTAAGAATTTTAAACTTTTAAAGATACACATAGGTAATACCAATGTGCTTTCACAATGCCAAAAATAATAATGTGTTTATATTTAATAGTAAAGATATTGTACAGATGTATGTCTTTCATATACACAAATAGAAAAAATGGTTTCCAAACTGAATATAGAACTGAAACTTTCAGACAATCCATGAAAAATGGAATGTAATTATTTACACTTCTTAACAATTCTATATATCAATTATATTCATACCCCTAACCCAAACACTAAGCCTAACTTTAAGTTAAAAATGTTCCCTAAACACTTATTTTGCAGGATCAATAAAAAACTTTCAGGATTTTTTAAACTTTTACTGACACACATAGTGAAAAGAGATGTGTTATAACTTTAACGTAAATAATAATCTGAATATCTTTAGTTGTTTTGACATTATTAAGATATAATGCATCTTTCACATAGGGAACATTTGTAACATGATAGGAAAAACAAACAAATGATGTAACTTTGAAAATATTCAATATCACAGCGTACAATTTGTCAGGCTTCATAAAAATGGAATTTATGACATACTCTGTAAAAATCAAGCAAATAGCATTTGTTGTTCACGAGAGAAAAAATATGAGCTGGTGTATAAACACACATACGATTATACAGCATTTCTTGCAGCTTCGCAAGACCTAATTTCAAATGTTGTTGGTAAATTATATAATTAGTGAGGACCATCTATTTGCATTTGTTCCCCTCTATAATTGCTAAAATAAAGTTTTACTGACATTTTATTGACCCTACCACTGCATAGGACACATCTGTAACATGAACGCTACTGAATGGCACATACATTGAAAACTACAGAGAACTGAGACAAATCCACTTTACACTTAATCTTAATAATCTTAAAACGATTCCAACCAAGGCAAAACCCACTTGAAATACGTTCAGAGATTGTTACATATGTTCCCTATGATGCATCTACAGAGCGAGAGACAGAGAGAGAGAGAGAGGGAGACAGAGTGAGACAGACAGACAGACAGACAGACACTAACACAGCCACCAACCCACCCACTCACACAAACACACACACACAGCCAGCATGACACACAGAGCCAGCCAGCTCAGCGATGACATCACGAACCTCTCTCTGAGCTGACTGCTATGACATCACAGAGCACGTGCATTTCGTTGCTTGCCATCTGTCAACCACTCAGTCACTGCCAGCCAGACTGCCTGGCTGGCTGGATGGGGGGGCTGTTTGCTGCTGCTGCGTACCTTAGCAAGCTTATTTGCTTGACCGGCCTTCCTCCTCCTCCGCCCACATGCCCACCTATGCCCGATCTGCTGTTCACCTGGATCACAGCTCCGCCTCAACAAGGCAGAGCCTCCCAAGAATGGTACAAACTCATCCACGTTCCCCTCCAATACAAATGCTCTGAATTGAGAGATAGAAGTGCTAGGGCACATCTGTAACATAAACTAGGGAACATTCGTCACATGCTTAGGGAACATTCATAACATACAGGGAACATTTGTAAAACGAATTAGGGAACCTTTGTGACATACTAAAAGGACATACTGGTAGGTGTTGGGCACTGTGGAAGGAAAGTTAGAATTATTTCCCTCATATCAATTCTACTCTCTTGTATACTTAAGAAAGATAAGGTCAAGCCAGGAGGACATGCCAGAAGGTAGCTTGTTTTCTGTTCGTTATTTAAGATGAGAACCTTGGAGACAATGTCAAACAGTACGATTGAAGTGCCTGCCCCCTAATCCATGTGTTGACCTATGAACTCTGATATATATTCTGCTTAGCTAACTCTCTAATGATAATATAGTAATGACTCTGTGATTGTAACCAGATCTTTGTTTTTTGTGTATAAAAGCCTCTGACTTTTAAATGAAGGCAGAGCGACTTTGGGATCTTCTTGATTCACTGTTCCTCTCCACGCTGCGTGTATTAAAGGCATTGCAACGAACGTTCCAACCTGATTGAAGATGGTTTTTCTTCCACATTACATGGCGACGAGGATGGGATTGCTAACCCTGACAGAGAGGACTGGAATGGCCAGACCAGTGACCAGCAAAACCGCGCCAGCAAAATAGAAAAAGGTAAAGGAACCTTTTTGAAAAATTCCCTACTGCGGTGCTTTGCTTTCACTTGTCTGCTCGCCTGGCCCTCTGATGATCAGGTAACGCAATCTATATTTTATTAAACGTTGTTGCTTGCCTTATATCAATTACTTGAGGCAGGAAATGTTTTCTTGCTTGTTAACAAACAAAGTTTCTTAGTGTTACCATAGACTTGACTGTGTCTTCTTGTTTATGAAGTAATAGGACTGTGTCTTCCCATTTAACCTGGGTTGCCATGAACTTGACTGTGTTTTCTTGTTTGTGAAGAAACAGGACTGTGTCTTCCTGTTTGGGTTCCTGTAGACAAAAGTGTGTCTGTAGAACTGCAGGGTAGGTTTGACCTACAATTAGAAAAAAAAAAATTGTTCAATATCTGATATGCCGGTGATAATATAAAAGCACGTGTTTTGTAGAACCATGAATGGTAAATGAAGAAACGTCATGAAGTTATATACAAGTTATATAAATGCAAACATTTTGAAAAACATGTTTGTTATTATTCGTATATAGGATTTATTTTAATTTGTGTTTTGTTATATTTTTATTTCTTTTTACTTTTTTTTCTTTTCTCCCCTGTCATTTTGTTATTATTTTGTGCTTGTATGTCTTGGTAGTTGTGTACAAAACGTTACATAGAAAATGCGTGGTAACGGCTCCAGTAAAACGGGTGACCCGCCACCCAAAGGTACACATTCAGATATATGTATGATAACTATGGAGTGAAGATGTGCGCGATGTGCACAAGTGGTTTGACTGGACAATAGGTGACAGAAAGTTAAGGTTTCCAGAAGATGGGACTTTTGATTCAGATAGACTTGAGCACCTAAAAACGGTTTTGCAAAAAATGAATACAAAACCGGGAGAAGTAAATAGTTATATTTCCCAAAAGTTAGAACCAAATTGGCACTGCTCTAAAGCCAATTCTATCGCCCAATAGACTTATTATGCAATAAAACCTTTTTTTTTTAAATATGTATTATTCGTTCATTAAAAAGCATTGGCTTTGTTATCACATACATTTTTTTAGAACTAGTTTTTCACTCAATTCCCATATACAATAATACAATACACCATAGTAGCATTATTCAGTGTGTATCCACATACATCACATTGAAACATCACATATCATTTCACACTTCGGTCACACATCCAAACAGCACAATTCTTTCAATCCAGTAGTCACTCTAATAAACTATGGAAAGGATAGTTCATGAAATGCCCATAGTCCCACCAGACTCTGTATCCTTGTGCTTAGATTTAAAAGAGGTTGGAGTTGTATGACTATTCATGTTTCTTCCCAATCTATTTCCATATTGTTTCTTCAGGCCTTTTCCTCAAAGATAAAATTGTTATTTTTCAGCACCTGAAATCAATCAGAAATGCATTGTTAATAATCTGTCCATCTATTCCTGGACATCGGCACCCTCCTGTTGTCATTTGGAATCAGCAGAGTTAGTTGGTTTATTACTTTTACCAGAGTATGGTAAGCATCGTATGTTTCCACCACCCCCCTCCCTCCTGTCCGTCCACACACACTGGCATCAGTGGCCATGAGGACGGATTATGGGCTGCAGCACTTAGAGCGGAGGCCAATGTGAGAGGGGAGACTATGCACTGATGTGTCATGGCATGTGAGTAGGGAACCTGTGGACTAAATGTGAGGGAAATTCATTGTTGCTGGTTCCTGTGAAGACAGATAATAGTAGTTATTTTTCTATTCATCTGTATCAACATCAGTATTATTAGCATTAGTAATGTAACTATTCTCGATTTCCCAGGACATTACTGTCGGTTGACAATGTTGCTTGGTTTGTAGTAGTACATCTGTATTAAGTTACAAGGCAGCTCTCTTATCTCTCTCAGTGGGGAGCTGACCTCACAGACACTTTCACTGCCCCAACGCCCCCTCTGAAAACATCACTCTGTATCCTAACAGCTGTTCTTTCTCCTTTCCTAATTTCTTACTAGACAATTCAAGTTATATTTATTGACATGTATTATTACTATTTATAAACATATTTCGCTCCATTATTTGAGTTAATAAATTAAGATATTTTCCTAATAAAATATATTTTTAGAAAATAAGCATTTTAATTGATTTCAATAATGATTCCCAGATACCTCAGGAAAACAAATTTTCAAAACAAATGTGTTCAGTCAATGATTTCCCCAATGAAGAGCCAGCGTGGGCACTAAGACTGTCCGCCTGCACGGCTCATATATGTCTTTATTTTTTCACTTCCTCCTATTGAAGTCCAATCTACACCGGTACATGTTCAGAAGAACTGTTCCCAAAGCCAGATTGAACTGATCAATAGTTCATTTCTTACCTACACCTTGTATTTAGGGATCCTATATCTGGGGATTTCAAAAACTCTTCATTGTGGAACTCACAGCTACCAAATGACCACACCTTTAAATTCCTGGAGTATCTGGTTATCTATGTATTTATATCTTCACCAAATTTCACTGTATCCTCAGATTTCCATTTCAAAAATTAGCTCTAATTCAATTTTTAACATAATTTTTTTTTATTTCTGTTTGGTAAAACTCATTCTAATAGTATTTTTATGTTTTATTTTCTCCTTCAAAATTATGCAATACTAATTTTAGCTCACTTATTCAATGCTTATAATTTATATTTCTATAGTATCCTTAAAATTCTTACCTTTTGACTAATTCACTCATCTTAAATCCAAAGTCTAATTTTAACTTTTATTTCAGGTATTTTATGCTATGCACCAATAACCAAATATTTTCTAAAATAAGACTATAATATGTCACTATACTGTTTACATTCTCCTGCTATGGGTTTTACATCAGGCTGTCACTCAGGGCTGCACCAGAGTGCTGCTCCTGTGGATTCCAGCCTTTAGTTTTCCTTTAATTTGACTTTACAGAATTTGTCCATAATATGATTTTTAACAAACAAATTATTGTTCTTCTGAGGCTTAGAGAACACCATTACTATTTATTTACTTTATTAGTATTATTAATCTATGTATTTAGTGTATGTTTTGTATTACTTTAACATTATTCTAATAATAGATACATTATTCATTTCTAATTTCTGATGCTTTATGCACTCTGTATACAGTTATATGTCTAAATCCTCATGAATCTGTTGTTAAAACATCAATAACTGCGTAATTGTAAATATAATTCAGAAATTATTGGTTACTTCCCTTCTCAGTCTTATTCTGGACTATGCACAATATTAAAAATACAAAGCGTACAAAACAGACATTTACCTTACATAACCTTCAGACTATATATATACATAAACACACAAAGCACATACAGATTGACATCCAAAGATAATTCAGATATTAGATTAGTGGCGTGTTTTGTTGACCCTGCAGTGTCTCAAACAGCCCTTAGCATTTATTTATTATATTGTTATTATTAAAAATCAGATGTAAAATAATCTTTGAAATACACTACTTTGGTGTTTTCTTGATCTATTATGATCAATTTCTTCTCTAAATTCTTATTATTCAGACAAAGAATTATAGAAACTTTGTCGTTTTTTTATCTTGCCTTTACCATTTTAAGTTTAACAATTAAAACTTGTAGGAATTCACATACAGACACTTATTTAACGCCATTATGCCAATCCTATCTTTGCCAACGATGGGGCTATATTGCTGGACTTTATGTACCTCTGGTTCCGTCTGGTTATTGACTGCCACTGACTCTGGCCCTGGTGTACAAGGATTTCCTTGCTTAACCTGGGGCTCAGCAGGCCTCGTCGTACCTTTCGGTTCCCTTGGCATCTCTCCCCGCAGATCTATCTTACCTGGAGTTCACCCTACTGTGATCCTCCGCTGTACAGTCAACCTTTCTGTTTGTTTTACCTCTACCTCTCCACAGGTTCTCTTTAAATTACAATCTGAGAGCCTAACAAAATCCTGAGATCAAAATTAAATATACAGGGTGGTCATTTTTAAAGCTACTCACCCATATTTTGGTCCCGGGAGTGGAGGCAAGTTCAGATCCTCGTTCGTTATGCCAAGTTGTAGAAACATGTCAGAAATAAGTAGAGAAGTCATGGAGATAATGCAAACAGAACATCAATCGAGCTGTTCGGAAGCCCCACGTCAGGAATAACTCCTTCAGTGAGGCTTAATGTTTACAAACATGAGTACAACTTTATAGGAAAAATGACATAACATCTTATGGCCATTCATCCAATCAGAAGATACAGGTCTGGGTCCGTTTTACGATCTGTCCTCCCGTGAAGAGGTGATGGATCCAAAGCAGATGTCCGTCTTTGATGTGCACTAGGAAGATGCGATCCCACGGTCGTCATTTACCTAGTGTCAATCGCCCATTAACAGAAACAATTCCTGCCTATCTGGAAAAACGGTTAAGTCATAAACAAATTTACAGCAGACATCTGAAGGCTATTTCGGCACTGTGTAATCTTTCATTACTGACAGGAGTTTCTAACAAACCGACCTTGTTGACCCTTTACTTGTCCTGCTAAATCTAATCTGCTCAGCCTGTATACAAAACTACTTCTAATGCTAGTATTAATATAAAACATTATATAATTATCACAAAACACATTCTTCAACGTCCTATACAGAGTCTCCAAAAGCTATCAGACTTTAGCAGCTGGTGTATGAACACACATACGATTATACAGCATTTCTTGCAGCTTCGCAAGACCTAATTTTAAAAGTTGTTGGTAAATTAGATAATTAGTTAGGACCCTCTATTTGCATTTGATCCCCTCTTTAATTGCTAAAATAAAGTTTTACTTACATTTTATTGACCAAACCACTGCATAGGACACATCTGTAACATGAACGCTACTGAATGGCACATACATTGAAAACTACGGAGAATTTAGACAAATCCTATTTACACTTCATAAATAATCTTAAAACGTTTCCAACCAAGGCAAGCCCCACTTGAAATACGTTCATAAACATTTTTAGTAAACAAGAAGAGAGATTGTTACATATGTTCCCTATGATGCATCTACAGAGCGAGAGAGAGAGACATAGAAAACTGTTTGTCATGCCAATAAAGCACCCTTGAATTGAATTGAATTGAATTGAGAGACAGAGACAGACAGACAGACAGACAGACACTAGCACAACCTCCCACCCACTCACACACACACACACTATCTCTCTCTCTCACACACACAAACAGCCAGCAAGACACACAGAGCCAGCCAGCTCAGCGATGACATCACGAACCTCTCTCTGAGCTGACTGCTATGACATCATAGAGCATGTGCATTCCGTTGCTTGCAGTCTGTCAACCACTCTGTCACTGCCAGCCAGACTGCCTGGCTGGCTGGATGGGGGGGCTGTTTGCTGCTGCTGCGTACCTTAGCAAGCTTATTTGCTTGACCGGCCTTCCTCCTCCTCCGCCCACATGCCCACCTATGCCCGATCTGCTGTTCACCAGGATCACAGCTCCGCCCCAACAAGGCAGAGCCTCCCAAGAATGGTACAAACTCATCCACGTTCCCCTCCATGGAAAGCTTTAACAAAAGGCAAAAGCGTTATAAGAGGAACCCGAGTCCAAGACGCTTCCGACCAGCCATACATGTGTGTGTATTAAAGATCACATTTTATTACATTTTGTTTTTCTGTACTTTATTACATCTTATTGTGATTTATAATTGTATTGTTTATTTTCCATATATATGTATGTATGTATGTATGTTTGCATGTCCAATTGCTTTCACAATACAAATGCACTGAATTGAGAGAGAGAGAGAGAGAGAGAGAGAGAGAGAGAGAAATGTGTGCAAATATCTATGCATATTCCAATGTTTGCTGCAGGACTTACAGATTGAGTGAGGGGGTCAATATGTTTGATTCAGAACTAACCACTGCTTCCTCAATTTTGTATTTGAGTAGAAGTGAAGAAACACAGCAATAATAATCAGCCCCGAGGCGACTGTGTTTCTAAACCCTATTTAACATCACAATCAAACTCATTCCACGTCTACACACAGCACAGATACATTGTAAAAACCAAACAAAAAACACGAAATCACATGTAGAAAACCAGAAACGAACATACAAGTATACGAATATGCTAAGATCAGCCTTTTATTTGTATTTATTTGTATTGATGCATTAAGGGATTTACACCGATTTGCTATTTCAGACACTTTCACTGTATTGACTAAAATACAGGATTAGTTCACATGCATTCGTCACCATGCACACAGTTCACATTTTCATTCATTTTGTGGCGTATCTTTACTTTTATTCTTATTTAAAAAACAATTGGCTAGCCTATTGATTATGGATGCGACTGTTTTGTTGGTTTTTGCGGCACAATTGTGGGCAGATCAATAAACTGTTGGACCATCTCAGGTGATGTTAATGCTTTGATGGGATATTGTGCTTATTGATGAAGTCTGTGATGAAGGTCTAAAATCACTTTTGCATTGTCCCTGTTGCCAGACACACAGCAATGCTCCTATGTTTTGAAAGTCACCCTGGATAAGAGCGTCTGCTAACAAATACATAATAATAATAATAATAATAATAATAATAATAATAATAATAATAATACATTGTCAGAACTGCTGGTGTGTGATCGCTCGCAAAGCACATCAGTGTAACAGTGTAATCAGTGTAATCTTACTGTGTATTTGATCTTCTCTTACTGTAGAATATGTATGTTTTGTGTAACTCGGCCATTGCTTAGAAAATGAATTTATTCATGCACAAACCAACCCGGGACACATGACTCGTAGGGGCACTGGATTCAGCGTGACACCGGACCAGATAATGACCATTTCATTAACAAACAACATATCTGTCCAATCTACACTCACCTAAAGGATTATTAGGAACACCATACTAATACTGTGTTTGACCCCCTTTCGCCTTCAGAACTGCCTTAATTCTACGTGGCATTGATTCAACAAGGTGCTGAAAGCATTCTTTAGAAATGTTGGCCCATATTGATAGGATAGCATCTTGCAGTTGATGGAGATTTGTGGGATGCACATCCAGGGCACATCCAGGGGGTGCTAAATGTCCTCTATGTAAATTAGATAGTCAACTCAGTCTAATTTACATGGGAACATTTGTGTTGCCCAAAATGGTGCGTTATGGAAGTTGCATGCAGTTTCTGTGTTTTTTTTTCCCTCTCTACATAATGGAAAACCTGCATAATTTCTTACTCTTCTCTTTTAAAAATAATTGCTTATTTACAATAATTAGAACAGAAATAACTATTTAGAAGAATTATAGCTTTTTAAATAATTATGTAATAACATACTGTATATATATAATTATCAATTATAAAATTTGGTAAATGTTAAATAGAAGATTTAATGTAAAGGTTTTTAAATGTCCTCTTTACTTAAAGAGGAAACCGATATGAATGTGTGCAGCGCATACTCTTGATAGTACAGTATAGGAGCGTACAATACACCAGACTGACGGATAACAGTAATGGCTGTTATGTTTTTTGATTAGGTAACAGAATTTATTTAAATATAAGCAATGGACAGTTCCTTTGTAGCCACTGGTAGCCTCTGGTAGCCCCTGGTAACCTTGTCTGTATGTCCAGAAGACCAAAAGGGACCTGTCCTCTTATCGTTCCTAGCCAAATTCGAAGGGACCCCCACTTCATAATTACATTATCATAAAGCACCCAAGTCATGGTGGTGGCAAAATGCTATTGGTTGGAAGGAAACCTTATAAAAGGGAAAACAACGAGAATTTGAGTTTTCTTTTAACTTCTTCATCCTGCAACGATAAGACTGAGCTGGAGAGGAGAGACAGAGAGAGACACATTGCTTCCTGCCTGACCAGACTGGCCTATAAGCTGTACTGTGAGGAGAAAGAAGAAAATGGGTATTATCTGTTTCTTACTGTAATCCAGCAGAAGCTTAATATTACTTATTTTCAGTAATATAATTGAATGATATTAGTTTCCTATTTTTGTCAAAATAAATGATTATTGCACATCTGTGACTTGAACGCATCTTCCCTCTAAAAAGAATCTTAAAAGAGAAACCAATTGACCTATGAGTTTTCAGTTCAACTATTTATTTAGATTGACTGAAAAAACGAGCATTCAAAATTCTCTTACAATTGTTTATTAACAATTATTATTGCTCGGTTATTTGGCTTCACGGCTGTGCTGTCACCACCGTTGTTATTATTGTCTGTGTCTATTTGTGTTATTAGTTATTATCTTTGATAGCTAATCCGACTCTGTTCCATCTGCGCTCCGGGGCTCCGGTGTGCTTCGGTTTCGGCTACAAATTGCACACTTTCAAAATAATAGTTCTGTTTATTGTAGCGTAAGGTACACTTATAAATTTCAATTCAAGTAGTGAATTTATAGTATCACCTTATCACGAATCCTGGAATCTTGTAGAACTCAATTTCTGTAATAATTGGACGCAGACTCCAATTCCAAAGATATAAATTGTCAAATTTATTCAAAAACAAAGACTAAATGTAGCACTACACTAATTATACAAAAGGGCAAAACTAATTAACATTCATCTCTAGATCAACAACTCAAAGACAAATCACTTCCTTGACCAAATCAAAGACCATGTGATCGCATATGATATCACACAAATGGTTAAACAAAAAAGGTTATAAACACATTGACCACAATACCGGTTAGTAAGACGAAGGTGAGTCTCTCATTAGTATTGTTAGTCAGACATTAAATAACTACGCAGGTTAGTATTTAATGTCAGGTAACTTCTCGTTATATATATATCAGTCTCATTTACGTAGGTGCCGAGAAAGATCCTATCATTACTTGTTACCACAATTTCCCTTAACTGATTATTATTCAATGATTAAGGATAGGCAGGGCCACCTATAATCTGGTGTCTATTAACTTGTGTCAATTTCAGACTAAACAGTTAAACAGGAATGAGAAGATATTTCTCGGCGTTGACAGATTTAATTTCTAAAATTTTTAACAAAACAGTTTAATGCAACACACATTTATATTGAAGAAAACTAAATGATATTACACATTCTAGAGTTATGAATCACAGATTAACATTTCTAATTTATTTCTCAAATGTCATGAATCATGAACTCCAAACTGTTAAACTTATCTGAACTTCGTCGCAGAGAGGCCTCTCTGGATTCGGGCTCAGATAACAGCACACGGCACGAGGTCCGTGTGGTTTGGAACAAAGGCAGTCCGGTTCGGCTTTGTCCAAGAACTTCCACTCAGTCGATGCACCTGGAAGTTGGGGTTTCGCGAATGTAGAGTCTTTTGCAAACCGATTTTCCAGTGGTTTGAAGGCTCCAAGGTTGTGCACAAAATCTTCTTTGTAAGCAGGGTTTCCACCATAGTTACTTGAAGACAAAGTCTTTGAGGAAAGCAGGGCCCTGTTCGTTCCAAGGATCGAGTTTCTTAAGACTCAGTAGCTATTTAAATGACTGACACTTTCGTATACAGTCGACTTAGTCAATTGTCCAGCTGTAAAAACTCCACTGATCAGGTGGGCACAGGCGGGCAGCGCAGTCTGTAAAATTCTTTATTTGATAAAGTCCTTTAAAAGAATTCTTCGTACGGCTCAATCTCCTTCTCCCAGTTTAACTCTTCTGTTGCCGGAAAAGACTTAGTTGGTTTCTGGTTCTGGTTCTGGCAACAGAGCTACAGATTGAGCTGTGGCAGCGAGTTTCTGGTTCAGGTGAGAGAGAGAGAGAGAGAGAGAGAGAGAGAGAGAGAGAGAGAGAGACCGTGTGCTGTTCTGTATACGCCTGTCAGATCAATAGGTGATTGGTTCTTGAGTTTGTGAGATTGGATTTCCAGTTCAAAGAGTTATATTACCTACAGGCCCACTTCTCCAGACATCCCACAGCAGGATTCCAAACTATTTGGCCTATTTGTGGTGCCATCCTCCCCAAAACTGTCACTTTGATGTAAACCAGTTCCAAGCTGATGAGTTAAGAAAATCTGATAACTTTGGGGGGAGAGGTCAGTGCTTCAGCTCAGAGCTAAAATGCTCTTATAAAAATACACCCAACATAATGCTACAGTGTTTATTAATATCTATGCCCCCAATGCTGTGAGAGACAGACTGTCAGTGTTTTTGGTGCTCAGCAAAGCGCTAGCAGACTGTGGGGCTGAGGAGATCCTGGTTTTGGGGGGGTGATTGGAACTGTACTGTGGACTATAGATTAGATAGGAATCATTTGGAGCCCAGTCCACAGTCGGCAAAACAGCTGGAAGGTAATACACAGTTGCACAATCTGGTCAATGTCTGGAGGAATGCCAACCCAAAGGTGAAACAGTACACCTAGGTGAGGCCGGGTTCTAGCATTATGTCGCTAGCCAGGCTGGATAGATTTTATACCTTTAGACATCATGTCAATCTGATCGGTGGCTTCCATATCACCCCCACCTGACCACTGACCACTGTCTCATCACTGTGAGTGTCACCCTGCCTCCTGTCCGGCTGCGCAGTGCCTACTGGCTTTTCAATAATAGCTTGCTGCAGGACAGGATTTTTTGTCATTCTTTTCTTTTCTTTTGGCAGAGATCAGAGCGCCCTAGGTTTGCCTCCCTGAGACAGTGGTGGGACATTGGCAAGGTTCAGATCAGGCTCTTCTGCCAGAAGTACACTGAGCATAGGACTGACAGCTTGAATGAATCTAAGAAGGAGTTAGAAGGAGAGATTCAGGTGCTCCACCGAGCCTTGGACTCTGGAGATTCAGGAGCATTAGAGGACCTCAAAGCTGCTAAGGACGCGGGCTCGAGGAGCAATGGTGCGCTCGCAGTTCCAGAGCCTGACACAGATGGATGCGCCCATCAAGTTCTTCTTTGGGTTGGAATGCAGGCGGCAGCAGAGCAGGGTGATGCTCTGCCTGAGGACGGCTGAGGGCCGCGTGCTGCAGGATAGGCAAGAGATGTGTAGTCATGCCGCCCAGTTCTATAGGGAGCTGTACTCCGCAGAGCCAGGCAGCCTGGAGCAGCAGCAGCAGTTTCTGCAGGGTCTGCCTAAGTTCCCACAGGATGGGGTCAAGGGGCTGGAGGCCCTTCTAAATCTGGCAGAGCTTACCTGCGCAATGCAAGAGCTCAATAAGGGCTGGGCACTGGGGCTGGATGGGCTCACTGTGGAGTTTTTCTCAGAGTTTTGGACTGAGCTGGGCCCGGACCTGCTCTCAGTGCTGCAGGAGGGACTGTGAGCTGGGCTGCTGCCCATTAGCTGTCGTAGAGCTATTCTGACCCTGTTGCCCAAGAAGGGGAATCTGTCCTCCATTGTGAACATGAGGCCAGTGGCGCTACTGTGTCAGGACTATAAGATCCTGTCTAAGGCTCTGGCTAAGCGGCTCAGAGACATCATGCCGGCCGCAGTGCCTGTTTCAGGTGCTGAGAGCAGTTGGTGTCGGCCCACGGTTCATAGAATTTATTCAGCTGCTGTACTGTCGTGTGTTTATTGTGCTGAAGATCAATGGTGGCCTGAGTGAGCCTATCCCCATCCATCGAGACATCAGACAGGGCTGCAGTCTGTCAGGGATGCTATACTCCCTTTCTATCGAGCCCCTGCTGCACAGGCTGCTAGCCGGGCTGTCCATCCCTTGTCACCCAAGGGTGTCGGCCTATGCTGCTGAGACACGCAGTCTGGGCAGCGAGACGTCCAGGTCATTGTGAGAGTGTCTGGAGGAGTTCAGCAGGGCCTCCTCAGCCAGGGTCAACTGGGGCAAGAGCAGCGCTCATCTGGTTGGGGTGTGGGAGGTTTCTGCACCCCCTGCCCTCCCTGCGGGGCTGCAGTGGTCTCTCTCAGGCCCTCGGGTGCTGGGTGTGACTTTGGGGGAGACGCAGGAGAACTGGGCTGGCCTGCTGGAGAGGGTACAGGGCCGGTTGAGGGCATGGCACTGGCTGCTGCCCCAGCTCTCCTTTAGGGGGAGAGCAATTGTAATTAATATCTTGGTGGCCTCCATGCTCTGGCACACTTATGCATGTCTGGACCCCCCACCGGCCCTGGTGTCCCAGATACAGACCCTGCTCCTGGATTTCTGGACGGGCTGCACCGGGTGCGCAAAGCAGTGCTGTACCTGCCGCTCCAGGAGGGGGGACAGGGGTTGGTAGATCTGTTAAGCAGGCTGAGTGCCTTTCGGCTGCAGGCAGCTCAGAGGCTCCTGTACCCTCCAGATCCCCAGTGTCTCCCGCCCTGGACACTTGTTATGACAGACACATGTTTTTACTTCAGACACGTCCCAATATACTTCCGTCTTTGCCTGTTTTTTATAGTTCTGTTTTAGAGGTGTGGCAGTGCTTCTCCCTGGGTAGGGAGCTGGGGGGCAGCAGTCTGTATTGGCTGTAAGAGGAGCCACTGCTGTATAACCCCGGTTTTAGCTGTCCACTCCTGCTCTCCAGCAGCCTCAGGTCAGTCCTGCTTAAGGTTGACGTGATCCGGCTGAGGGATTTGTTGGATTTTAACAGGGGACAGTGGGTTGGTGCCGACAGCCTGGCTGCCAGGCTGGGTATGAGGTCACTGAGAGTCGTAACCAGATTTCTCTGGGCAGTACAGAACACCCTTCCCATAGGCGCTGTGAAGCGGCTTTTCCAGGCTCTCACGCAGCACTGCTGGCCCAAGGACCCTGACACCATCTTTCCCCTTGTTTGTCTGTGTCTCTCAGTCCCCCCTAGCTCATCAGGCCGCCTTCTGTAGCCTCACAGTCTCTGTAGTGTGTCTGTTTTCACAGCTCAGCGTCAGGAGCTCTATCAGCTCAGTGTGAGGGAGCTGCACCATCAGCAGCTGCAGCCCCTCCCTGACACCCCCTGGAGGGAGCACCTGGCTCTGGGGGAAGATGCCTGCCCGGCCTGGAGGAGCCTGAACAAGCCCCCGCTTCTGCATGGCTTCTGCATGGCGTCATCGCAACAAACTCTTTTGCACATACACTGGACCCCAGAGTGAGCGACACCTGCCCCTACTGCGGGGAGAGAGAGACACTTTTTCACTGTTTCTGCCACTGCCCTAGATTAGAGCTGCTGTTCACTGCACTGGAGAGCCTGTTCAAGCAGCTGGGGCTCCTTTTCTCACGCTCTGTGTTTATTTTGGGAGTCCAGTACAAGCAGCGCCACAGACATGTTTGTCAGTTAGCAAACTTTCTAGTGGGGCAGGCTAAGCTGGCTATCCTGAGCAGTAGGAGAAGTCAGACTTAGCGGGTGCAGCAACAGTGTGCACTCTCCCTCTTCAGGTCTCTCGTAAGCTCCAGAGTGCGACTGGATTACAATTTCTACAGCCTGACGGGAGACCTGGACACTTTTCTGCAGATGTGGGGGGTCGGGGCGGCCCTCTGTGCCATTGACTTTGGACATTTTAACCAACTGGTTTAATTCACTTGAATATTTTATAGGTAGCACGTGTGTAGTGGTTTTTATTGAGCGTTTTTAGAATAGGTTTGTGTTTTTATGTCGGGAGTTTTTTTCATGTCTTTTATGTGTTTCTAGTTTGTTTTAACTGTTTTTTGTAGTAAAATAAAGGTGTTAAAAATCTAAAAATCTCTCTCTCTCTCACACACACACATACACACAGCCAGCAAGACACACAGAGCCAGCCAGCTCAGCGATGACATCACGAACCTCTCTCTGGGCTGACTGCTATGACATCACAGAGCACGTGCATTCCGTTGTTTGCCGTCTGTCAACCACTCAGTCACTGCCAGCCAGACTGCCTGGCTGGCTGGATGGGGGGGCTGTTTGCTGCTGCTGCGTACCTTAGCAAGCTTATCTGCTTGACCGGCCTTCCTCCTCCTCTGCCCACATGCCCACCTATGCCCGATCTGCTGTTCACCTGGATCACAGCTCCGCCCCAACAAGGCAGAGCCTCCCAAGAATGGTACAAACTCATCCACGTTCTCCTCCATGGAAAGCTTTAGCAAAAGGCAAAAGCGTTATAAGTAATGAAGAGGAACCCGAGTCCAAGACGCTTCCGACCAGCCATACATATTTGTGTGTATTAAAGATCACATTTTATTACATTTTGTTTTTCTGTACTATATTACATCTTATTGTGATTTATAATGATATTGTTTATTGCTTTGACAATACAAATGCACTGAATTGAGAGAGAGAGATAGAGAGAGAGAGAGAGAGAGAGAGAGAGAGAGAGAGAGAGATAGAGTGAGAGAGAGAGAGAGAGAGAGAGAGAGTGCTAGGGCACATCTGTAACATAAACTAGGGAACATTCGTCACATGCTTAGGGAACATTCATATCATACAGGGAACATTTGAAAAACGAATTAAGGAACCTTTGTGACATACTAAAAGGACATATACTGGTAAGATGTTGGGCACATTTGAAACAACAAAAATGGCATTTGGTTATTTATTAGGGACATTTATACCAGTCTGTGCAAATATCTATGCATATTCCAATGTTTGCTGCAGGATTTACAGATTGAGTGAGGGGGTCAATATGTTTGATTCAGAAGTAACCACTGCTTCCTCAATTTTGTTTTAAACATAATTTAAAAGAAAAGTGGGCTATACATTGGTCTGGAAAAAAGGAGCAGTGGTCCCTAAGACAATTCTTTTAGTTCTTTGACACAATTCCTAAATCCCATTTTCTGTAAAATATGTTATCAACATGCATTAATATATCATCCAAACTACAATCATACTAATCATGAAGATGTTCATATTATTATATTCTAAGGGTTCCAGTCTATTGTGTATTGTATGTATTCTCAGGCCCTTCTCTTATGTTTAGAGTCATTATTATTATTCTGTACAATACAGGGATTAAATTAAGTATTTTAACCACAAAGTACTGGCTACAGTTATGATGCCTACTTCAGTGTTCATATGCATACAGTTTCTGAGGTCTGGACCACTGCACAGTAGTCCCTGGAATTGTAGTCCAGAGCACTGCAAAATTCGTGCTGAAGTGATCTGGATCACCACGCAATGGCCCAAGGACCACTGCAAACTTGGATTTCAATGTTTTTGTGTAATCCATGTTGCAATCACAACTACCATGTTCCTTTGTAGTGAGCTGGTTAATTCTGATCTGGGAAAACCACAATCCTGCAGGTTCAATAAGTCTCTCTACACATCAGTCCCTGAGTACCTTCAACCAATGGTCATTTTGACCAATTAAGCCCAAGAATTGAGTCGATTAAGATCTCCTCATTGTGATATGGGGATTCTGAGGGGGGAACATACACGGCACACAGGAACACATCGGTTTGTGTAGAAATGATTTCTTTGCTTATTTTAAGCCATATGTGTGACTCTGCTGTTTTGATGGGCTGTATGGAGTCACTGAGCTCTGCTTTGTACCAGATTATTATGCCCCCGGAGTCTCTGCCGTGTCTGACGGAGGGCTTCTTCAGGGAGGGCACTATGACCTCTCTGTAGCCTGAGGGACAGTGACTGGACACGTCTGCCCGACACCATGTCTCTTGCAGGATGATGACATCCTTGTCTCTCACTCTCTGTCTGAACTCCGGGTCTGTGCTCTTCAGCTCGAACACTGAGGAGCCCAGGCCCTGGATGTTCCACATGGTGATAGATAGGGATCGCATTTCTTTCTACTCTAATTAAGCAATTTATATACTCCTTTGGAATGAGATATATCTGGAAATGTGTGAGGTGGAAAGGAAACGAATAAATAAATATTAATACTGGTGATATGAAAAAATAGGAAACGAATAAATAAAAAACAAACAAAAAAAAAACCTCCTGACTTACACTCCTATATACATACACATACACACATATATCTACATATATACACATATACGGAAGCATCCATAAATCTACATAATTTTTAGAAAATATGTCCATATATATCAGTATATAACTACATTTATACAGGGGTGATTTTCGGATGTGGTAATAGCTAGTCACCTCCTGCAGTGGTTTCTTTGTTATGCACAGTTACTAATCTTATCAGTCGGGTGCAGATGAGGTTGAGCAGGTGTCGGATCTCCTGCAGCTCCCCGGTGTCGGTGTCGGCCACTCTGCTGACCGCTGCTTCGTAGTTGCGCTGGCTGTGCTGCTGGGCTGCTCTGTGCATGTTCTGGATGGGCTCCACTCTGGGTCTGCTGTACTGTGGTCGGGCGTATCCAGGCTGGGGTCTGCGGTGTCCGGACTGGGGAAGGTGGTGTGCAGGTGGAGGGCGGGGGCTCCCAGGGGCCGCTCTCCTGATTGGCTCGGGGTTGTTCTGGGTGGTGTGGGTGCTGGAGAACCTTCTGTGGCCATGTGGGGGGCTGGCTGGGTTTCGGCCCAGGGCGATGTCTCTGAGTGTCTTTGCGAAGACGCTCACTGCTTGTTTGTGGAGATGGACGTGGTCAAACAAGCTGTGGGCCCCAAGAGTGGGGTGGTGTGCCAGGTGCACATTTGGCATCAGAGCACATCCCTGAGAGATCTCAGCGTTGATCATGTGGATGGTGTTGGGGTGGAAGTCCTTCCTGGGCTGCAGGGTGGAGATGGAGCTGGCCACCTTGTCCTGCTGGGTCCTCAGGTTGTTTGTGCCTGTGTGTATAATAATATGGCTGGGGGAGCCGAGGCTCTCATCGGACAGCTGCTGAATGGCCCTCTCTGTGGTCGGACACCAGACCTTGGAGATCTTGCCATCAGGGAAGAGCCGCCTCTCATTTATGAGTTTGCCATTTGAGTCTATCAGCAGGGCTACTTCAGTGTTCTTCTTCCTGGTAGTCTTTCTGCGTGAGGGGGTCTCATCTGTGTTTGGTTCAGCCTGTGTGTGTGGTGCGCAGGTTTTGTGAGTGGTTTCGGGCTCAGGGTGTGTGTGAGTGCTGGGTGCAGTGTGTGTGTCTGAGTCAGGGTGTGTGTGTGTGTTGGGTGCACTGTGTGTGTTGTGCTCAGGGTGTGTGTGTGTGCTGGGTGCACTCTGTGTGTTCGGGTTGGGTTGTGTGTGTGTGTTGGGTGCAGTGTGTGAGTGGTGTGTTGTGTGAGAGTCAGTATGTCTGGATGTCATTGGGGTGGGAGGGCTCTGCACATTGTGCACTGCTGGGTTTCTTGAGGGCTAGTTGTTGTGGGCAGTGAATTTGTATAGCTGCTCCTTCAGGCTCTGCACTGTCTTGTCTCTGCGTTGCAGTTCCTCTCTCAGGGCCGTCAGCTCCCTCCTCATGGCCTCCCTGTCCTGCTGCAGCTCCCTCACCTCCTCCCTCAGCTCCCTCACTGTGACCTTGTGCTCGTGTTGGACTCTGTTGAGCTGGTCTGTTAGCTGCTCTGTGGTGTTGGAGGTTGTGAGCATGGCCAGCACCAACTCTTTTAGCTCCATCAGCTCCACCTCCAGCAGGGACATGTTCTCCCTCAGCTGGGACACTGTGTCGGTGTCTGAGGGGTGTCCTGCGCTGGGATGCGTGTGGATTCCTCGCTGTTCTCTGGCGTGGCGCTCTCCCCTCCGTTGGCAGGGCAGTGTGGGGCTGGACTCTCCTCCTGTGTGGCTGCGTCTGTGCTCTTTTGGACACGTCTCTCCTTTTTCTCTCTGTCAGCCAGCGTTTTCAGTGAGTGGAACTGATTTTCAAAGGTGCCCAGGCTGCCCTCGCTGCCCTGTATTAAGACTGTTCCAGTGTGGTACAGATTGATTGTCAGCATGGAGGTGTCTGGGTCGTCCTCCTCACTGATTGACACCTGCCTTCTTTTACTGATGCCTCTCTTTTTAATGTGCCTGTACAGTTGACAGATGGCAGCGTGCCAGGCGTCGGTGTGCTCGGTGTAGAAGACCAGGTTGCTGGTGACTTGCTGGTCTCCAGTCTGAGAGAAGTCGGCTCTGAGAGTCTCTGGGTTGTCCTTCAGTATGTGTTGTCTGAGACTCTTCCTGGCCTGAGCGTTCTTCAGGTGCTCTGGATAATGGATCGCACAGCTCCTGCTCCTGCTCATTGTATCTTTTATGAATTGATACTTTCAAATTCAAACCTCTGTCACTTTGCAAATGTCAACAGCTTTTCAGTATAGACACAGTTCTGTGTTGATTATACTGTATGCTGTAATTTTGAATATTTTCATTTGTTTGTTTTTCCTATCATGTTACAAATGTTCCCTATGTGAAAGATGCATCATATCTTAACATTGTCAAAACAATTAAATATATACAGATTATTATTTTCCGTAAAGTTATATCACATTGCTATTAACTATGTGTGTCAGTAAAAGTTTAAAATATCCTGACAGTTTTTTATTGATCCTGCAAAATAAGTGTTTAGGGAACAATTGTAACTTAAAGTTAGGGTTAGTGATAGGGTTAGGGTTATGAATATAATTGATATATAGAATTTTTAAGAAGCGTAAATGTTTACATTACATTTTCATGGATTGTCTGAAAGTTTCAGTTCTATTTGTGTATATGAAAGATATATACAATATCTATACAATATCTTCACTATTAAAGATAAACGCATTATTATTTTCGGCATTGTTAAAGCTCATTGGTATTACTGTGACATTAGTTTATTATTGAAAAATATAAATATATATGAAAAGGTATCGAAAAAGAAATTAGAAACACCGTATACATTATTTTACTTTATAGCAGGAGGAATCGCTATGTGTTATGTTGTTCCCCCAAGAACATATTATTTGAGTCGCATGTTGTAAAGCCGGACAGGTTAGAGTGACGCACGTCTTTGTGTTCTGGATAGAGAGGAGTAGTGGCGCTGCACTGCTGTGCTCGGCATTGTATTTGTACCTGCAACTCGGTTCATAAGAGACATAAACAAAAGTGCCAGGAACAATAAATTGTGTCAAGGAGTCCCGATGTAAACTGAACCCCAAACAACATGTCTACCTCCGAAGAGACTCGTTTCACGGTTTACAGACTGGCGGCAGCGAGGGATATTGTTTGCTTTTGTTTTTTCTCTACCGAGGCCGGATGCAGTGAGCTGTGCTTGCGGGTGACTGAGACAAAACCATGTCGGTGGTGAGTGAACTGTACTGTTAAAATCGGAAAATAATAATAATAAAAACTTACGAAAGTAATAAACAGCTATGTCAAGTCATTTAACCGCAAATAGCTAAGTTAAACAAGTATATAAAAAAAACCATGGAAAATCCGATAGACAGATTGATTAATGTTGACGCAGCAAATGGAAATGAAGCGATTAATGCAGAAAGACGCACGAATACGACAGAGTAACACATGATCGTGTTGAGCTGCCTCCTTGCTTTCACGGAGATGGGAAGGATAAAGAAAGTTTCTCTCTGTGGAACACGCGTCTGGAATTGGCTGTAAAAGCTGCACAAACAGCACCAGGATCTTGCAACAATTGTACCAACACGTTTAAGTGCTGATGCACTGTCATACTGGGTTTCTTTACCCTCTGAAATGCAAAAAGACTATGCTAAAACAGTAGAGACATTAAAATAAGTCTTTGGAAGAAAAGAATACCTACTGCATTTTCAAACTTTTGTTAATGCAAGACCCCGTCAGCCTAAAGAAGCATTAGAAGTTTATGCAGCCGAAGTAAGCAGACTTGTGCAAGAGGCGTTTCCCAATTACGGACAGCCAGCTATTGAAATGGAGCGTTTTAGACGTTTTGTTGCTGGTTTAGACCCAGTGCTGCAGGCAAAGTGTTATGAGCATGGTGCAAGTAGATTGGAGGAAGCCCTAAAAATGGCTTGCAAGTGGGAGCGGGTCAGGAAGCATTAAGAACTGCCTCTTCACATTTCTAAAGCACAATAAATGAGAAGGTTCTGGAACAACCATCTATATGTAAATCTGGAAATATCCTAACAGCTATGGTGTCAAGCAAGTCCATTTCATCTACGTCAGAGGAATCCCCCAAATTACTACAAGCTATTGCAGATTTAACTGCAGATGTTAAAGCATTCATAGTAGAAGTGAGCCAGTTGAAGCAACAGCAAGAAAATCTCAAACATGTGCACAGCCAGTACAAAGAGGGGAAAAAGGACCGTCAGCCCTATCCAGAATGGATGAAACAAGAGCAATATCTTGCATCACGAAAAGCATCCCCTGATGGGTATAATTCTTCCTCTAGATCACAAAGAGACGTTTCTTCACCTTTATAGAAACATGTCTCCTGGACCAAGACCCGGACATCATTCACTACATAGTCAAAAATATGAAAGGTGGTCTCCATCACCAAGCAACCGTTACTATTCAATAACTAACAGTCCTAGCAATCGCTATCACTCATCTCACCCTGATCAGCACTGCAGTTCAAGATATTCTCGTAGTCCATCTGCATCCTACTCACACTCAATGGACAGGTACACCAGGAGAACACCCAGTCCACATCACCATGAGAGAAGGCCTGATTGCAGATTGAGCAAACGTCATCTTTGCTTTGATTCTGAGGATCCCACCTATCAGGGAAACGAGTGGTAGCAGGTGCTGCGGGCCAAGTAGCTGCTACATTGAATTACAGGGGTCCAGAGTCTGAAGCTTCAGCTTTAAAAGACTCTCCAACCTCTCCAATATTGTTTTGATGTTATTGAAGACACTGCTGTTCAAGCCTTCATTGATACTGGTTCACAAATTTCTTTGATCAGTGAAAATTTAAGAGTTTCAATTCCAGCACTGAAGACAAAGTCCATCAGAAAGTCATACGTGTTGGCAAGGTCAGTGACTGGTGAGTGCCTTGATACTCTTGGAACACTAACCATTAGTATTAGACTTGGAGAGGAGGTTTGTCATCATGATGTTCAAGTGATAAGAAATTCCAATCAAGCTGTCATACTCGGATGGGATTTTCTGAAGAAACACCATGCAGTGATTGATGTACAAGGACAATTACAGTTGTGGAACTGGAAAGTCCCACTGTTGTTTTCTAAGCAAATCACACCTCTTTGTTGCAATGCTGTGACATTTGCGCCAATCAACATTCCTGCAATGACTGAGATGAATATCATGGCAAAGTTGCAGCCATTTACAGAAAATCAAATCTCAACTCCAAATTACTTAGGAATACTGGAACCTGAAGCATGCAACTACCCAGGTCTGTTTGTTGCCAGAACAATGTCTCCAGTGAAGAAAGGATTAACAACCATTGGTGTCATGAATCCTACCAATGACGACTGCCATGTCCCAAGTAACACACCACTGGGAAACTTTTACTCTCTGATAAATCAGGGAGGTGAAGAGTTCCAGGTTATTGAGGCTACTGTGCACAATATCAGGCAGACAGAAGGCACAAAGTTACCCACAGTGGACTTCAGTCAGTCTAAATTGAGTGATCCACAAATGGACCAGCTGGAGAACTTACTTTTGAAGTATTGTGATGTGTTTAGTTCACATGAACATGACTATGGCTGCACAGATGCTGTAAAGCACCACATTCGAACTGGAGATGCCCTACCGATCCGCCAACATGCTTACAGGACTTCTCCAGCTTTGAAGCAGGAAATAGAAAAACAAGTTCAGCAGTTGCTGGCCCATCACCTCATTGAGGAGAGCTGCAGCCCTTGGGCTTCACCTGTTGTTTTAGTCAAGAAAAAGGACTGCAGCTACAGATTTTGCATTGCATTAAGAAATTAAACCCTGTCACCATACGGGACTCGCATCCCTTACCACGGATTTCTGAAGCTTTGGACAGCCTGGCAGGGGCATGCTGGTTTAGTAACATGGACCTGTCAAGTGGTTATTGGTAGGTTCAGCTGGCATCAGAAGACCGGGAGAAGACCGCATTTACCACCGGCAGCGGCTTATACCATTTTAAGGTCATGCCAATGGGACTGACCAATGCACCACCTACCTTCCAACGTTTAATGGAGCTTGTGCTTCGTGGTCTACACTGGAAGATCTGCCTCATCTGTTTGGATGATGTTTTGGTTTTTAGCAAAACCTTTCCTGAACATCTGCAGAGTTTGGAAGATGTCTTTCTTCGCTTTTGAAAGGCAGGACTAAAGCTGAAGGCCAGTAAATGTCAGCTTGCACGGGATGAAGTCTCTTTCCTGGGACATGTAATCACCAAGGGTGGTCTAAGACCAGATTCCAGGAAGCTTGACAAATTGAAAGATTGGCCAACACCAAGAACACCTACTGAGGTGAGAGCTTTTGTGGGTCTCTGTTCCTATTACAGACGATTCGTTAAAAACTTTGCCCAAAAAGATGCAAAACAGTTGGTCTTCTGAACTACAGCCTGAACAAGCTGTTCCTGTAAGACAAACCTGTGAAGATTTAGCAATAGACATTGATGAACTGAAGCAGAAACAACAAGCGGATGTCATTCTGAGAACTGCGATGGAATGGAAAGAAATGGATAACCGAAGACCTACTGCACGACGAATCAAAAACTCCCCGTCAGCTCTGAAAAAGCTCTGGTATGAGTTTCGTCACCTGACTTTGGAAAATGGGATCCTCTGTCAAAAAATTAAAACCTTTCTTCAGAAAGCCTATACTTACCAATTGGTTCTTCCTGAATCCCTCATTCAGACAGCCCTCACTTACCTGCATGGAAATGTCTTCAGTGGACATTTAGGGAGTGAACGAACTTTGCAGAGAGCCAGAAAAATCTGCTATTGGCCTTACATGTCACGTGATATTTACAAGTTCTGTACAGAGTGTTTAACATGTCAGACTCGCAGTGCTCCAACACTAAAAGCTAGAGCTCCTTTACAATCTATTGTGGTGGATCGTCCATTCCAGAAAATTGCTGCTGACCTCACCGAGCTACCAGTCACTTTTCAAGGCAACAGGTATGCTCTTGTTATAATGGATTATTTTACATGCTATGTGAATCTCTTTCCTTTTAAAGATCAGCGTGCAACAAGTGTAGCTCAATGCTTGTTTGAGGACTTCATCCATCAACATGGTATACCTGAGTCCATCCACACTGACCAGGGCAGACAGTTTGAGTCTGATCTGGTGAAGCAGCTGTGTAGCAAGTTGGGAATTGAGAAGACACGAACATCTCCGTACCATGCCCAATCAGATTGCATGGTGGAACCGGACATTAAAAGACCAATTCGCTAAATACATCTACCAAAATGGAGGAGAATGGGACAAATACCTCTCACAGGTGGAACTTGCGTACAATTCAAGTGTACATTCCAGTACTGGATATACTCAATTTTTCATTGCTCATGGTCGGGAACCTTGTCTGCCTGTGGACGTTTTGTTGAACTGCAGTTCATTCACTACTCAAGCAACTCCAGGCACACCAGCTGCTTATGCCCAGGATGTCTTTAACCGCCTGTCACATGCTTTTGACATGGCCGCTGAGTAGTCAAAAGAATCTAAACTACTGCTAAAGACTCACTATGATCAAAATCTTGCTTTTAACCCCTATGCTGAAGGTGATCTTGTTTTCCTTGATGATCCTGCCAATCAAAGGAATAAACTTGCTCCTAGATGGAAAGGGCCACATAGAGTTCTGAAGAGGTTGGATAAAGACGGTTGTCCTGGCATGACCTATGAAATCACTGACCCAAAAGATCCACGATCCAAATCATGGATTGTACATTACAATCATCGTCTGAAGGCATACAAAGGTCCTTGGTCTGACTTACCTGCTCATCCAGAAGCGCCTCCACAGCTGTTTAGAGATCCTGATGATGCACCTGTCAGTCCGCCATCAACACTGACGGCTTTGTCTGGAGACGTCCCTTACCCACTTCCAGTTCCAGCGAGCTCCAGTCATCACTCGATGCCGTCTCTCTCTCTTTTTTTTTCCACAGCTCCTGTCCAGAGGGATATGCTACCTGTTCCAGGTGTTGTTCCACAGCCTGCTCTAGCACTTGAGCCATGCCCAGGTGTCACCCATTCTTCCAGCCTTCGGGATGCCCAAGTCACAGTGCACCCAGAGACTATGTCTGTTCTCTTACCTCAGCGACCCCAGACTCCTGTGGCATTACCTGCTGGATGTACCTAGTGGTCGTAAAGTTTTGAAACCTGACAAGTTTAAAGATTTAGTTCTTTCTTGGTTTATACCTGTTTTCATGTTACATTACAGTTCAATACAGTAATGGCTCCTAATTTGCCATTCTTAAAAAAAAATAAAAAGTTCCTATTGTACTGACATACATCTATTGTGATTTAATTACTGCAACATCAGTTTATCATTTGGAAAATCTAAGTATATATATATATATATATATATATATATATAAATGTAACATTAGAAATACTGTATGATTTATTTAATTAAGAAACGAGGACGTTTCAAATAAAGTGGGGGAAGACTGTGACATTAGTTTATTATTGAAAAATATAAATATCTATGAAAAGGTATCGTAAAAGAAATTAGAAACACTGTATACATTATTTTACTTTATAGCAGGGAGAAATCGCTATGTGTTATGTTGTTCCCCGAAGAACATATTATTTCAGTTGCATGTTGTAAAGCCGGACAGGTTAGAGTGACGCACGTCTTTGTGTGGTGGATAGAGAGGAGGTGGCGCTGCACTGCTGTGCTCGGCATTGTATTTGTAACTGCAGCTCGGCCTCCAGCACCGGCACCATGTCGGTGGAAAAGCGCTAAGTGAGCTCACACTGAGCTCAGTGTAATGTCTGCTCTGGAGAGCTCACAGTGTGACCTAGTCGTGAGTTCACGTCTTTACTGGGTAGTCCTTGACAACTTAATTGACTAAATTCTTGGGCTTAATTTGTCAAAATGACCATTGGTTGAAGGTACTCAGGGACCGATGTGTAGAGAGACTTATTAAACCTGCAGGATTGTGGTTTTCCCAGATCAGAATTAACCAGCTCACCACAAAGGAACATGGTAGGTGCTATTGCAACATGGATTACACAAACACATTGAAATCCAAGTTTGCAGTGGTCCTTGGGCCATTGCGTGGTGATCCAGATCACTTCAGCACAAATTTTGCAGTGCTCTGGACTACAACTCCAGGGACTACTGTGCAGTGGTCCAGACCTCAGAAACTGTGTGCATATGAACAGTGAAGTAGGCATCATAACTGTAGCCAATACTTTGTGGTTAAAATACTTAATTTAATCCCTGTATTGTACGGAATAATAATAACAACTGTAAAACATAAGAGAAGGGCCTGAGAATAAATACAATACACAATAGACTAGAACCCTTAGAATATAATAATATGAACATCTTCATGATTAGTATGATTGTGGTTTGGATGATATATTAATGCAAGTTGATAACATATTTTACAGAAAATGGGTTTTAGGAATTGTGTCAAAAAATGAAAAGAATTGTCTTAGGGACCACTGCTCCCTTTTTCCAGACCAATGTATAGCCCACTTTTCTTTTAAATTATGTTTAAAACAAAATTGAGGAAGCAGTGGTTAGTTCTGAATCAAACATATTGACCCCCTCACTCAATCTGTAAGTCCTGCAGCAAACATTGGAATATGCATAGATATTTGCTCAGACTGGTATAAATGTCCCTAATAAATAACCAAATGCCATTTTTGTTGTTTCAAATGTGTCCAACATCTTACCAGTATGTCCTTTTAGTATGTCACAAAGGTTCCCTAATTCGTTTTACAAATGTTCCCTGTATGTTATGAATGTTCCCTAAGCATGTGACGAATGTTCCCTAGTTTATGTTACAGATGTGCCCTAGCACGTCTCTCTCTCTCTCTCTCTCTCTCTCTCTCTCTCTCTCTCTCTCTGTCTCTCAATTTAGTGCATTTTTATTGTCAAAGCAATTGGACATGCAAACATACATACGTACATACATATGGAAAATAAACAATAAAATTTTAATTCACAATTAGATGTAATAAAGTACAGATAAACAAAATGTAATAAAATGTGATCTTTAATACACACAAATATGTATGGCTGGTCGGAAGCGTCTTGGACTCGGGTTCCTCTTCATTACTTATAACGCTTTTGCCTTTTGTTTAAGCTTTCCATGGAGGGTAATGTGGATGAGTTTGTACCATTCTTGGGAGGCTCTGCCTTGTTGAGGCGGAGCTGTGATCCAGGTGAACAGCAGATCGGGCATAGGTGGGCATGTGGGCGGAGGAGGAGGAAGGCCGGTGAAGCAGATAAGCTTGCTAAGGTACGCAGCAGCAGCAAACATCCCCCCATCCAGCCAGCCAGGCAGTCTGGCTGGCAGTGACTGAGTGGTTGACTGAGTGGTTGACAGATGGCAAGCAACGGAATGAACGTGCTCTGTGATGTCATAGCAGTCAGCTCAGAGAGAGGTTCGTGATGTCATCGCTGAGCTGGCTGGCTCTGTGTGTCTTGCTGGCTGTGTGTGTGTGTGTGTGTGTGTGTGAGTGGGTGGGTGGGTGGCTGTGTTAGTGTCTGTCTGTCTGTCTGTCTTTCTGTCTCTCTCTGTCTCTCTCTCTGTCTCTCGCTCTGTAGATGCATCATAGGGAACATATGTAACAATCTCTCTTCTTGTTTACCAAAAATGTGAATGAACGTATTTCACGTGGGTTTTGCCTTGGTTGGAAACGTTTTAAGATTATTTATGAAGTGTAAATTGGATTAGTCTCAATTCTCCATAGTTTTCAATGTATGTGCCATTCAGTAGCGTTCATGTTACAGATGTGTCCTATGCAGTGGTAGGGTCAATAAAATGTCAGTAAAACTTTATTTTAGCAATTATGGAGGAAGAAATGGAAATAGAGGGTCCTCACTAATTATCTAATTTATCAACAATGTTTAAAATTAGGCCTTGCGAAGCTGCAGAAAATGCTGTATAATTGTATGTGTATTCAACTACCAGCTGCTAAAGTCTGATAGCTTTTGAAGACTCTGTATAGGAAGTTGAAGAAACTGTTTTGTGATAATTATATAATGTTTTATATTAATACTAGCATTAGAAGTAGTTTTGTTTACAGACTGAGCAGATTAGATTCAGCAGGACAAGTAAAGGGTCAACAAGGTTGGTTTGTTAGAAACTACTGTCAGTAATGTAAGATTACACAGTGCCGGAATAGCCTACAGCTGTCTGCTGTACATTTGTTTATGACTTAACCGTTTCTCCAGATAGGCAGGAATTGTTTCTGTTAATGGGCGATTGACACTAGTTAAATGACGACCGTGGGATCACATCTTCCTAGTGCACATCAAAGACGGACATCTGCTTTGGATCCATCACCTCTTCACGGGAGGACAGATCGTAAACGGACCCGGACCTGTATCTTCTGATTGGATGAACGGCCATAAGATGTTATGTCATTTTCCTATAAAGTTGTACTCATGTTTGTAAACATTAAGTCTCACTGAAGGAATTATTCCTGACGTGGGGCTTCTGAGTGGCTCGATTAAAGTTCTGTTTGCTTTATCTTCACGACTTCTACACTTATTTCAGACACGGTTCTACAACTTGGTGTCACGAACGAGGATCTGAACTTGCCTCCACTCCTGGGACCAAAGCAAGGGTGAGTTGCTTTAAAAATGACCACCCTGTATATTTAGATTTGATCTCTGGATTGTGTTAGGCTCTCAGATTGTAATTTAAAGAGAACTTGTGGAGAGGTAGAGGTAAAACAAACAGAAAGGTTGACTGTACAGCGGAGGATCACAGTAGGGTGAACTCCAGGTAAGACAGATCTGCGGTGAGAGATGCCAATGGAACCGAAAGGTACGACGAGGCCTGCTGAGCCCCAGGTTAAGCAAGGAAATCCTTGTACACCAGGGCCAGAGTCAGTGGCAGTCAATAACCAGACGGAACCAGAGGTACATAAAGTCCAGCAATATAGCCCCATCGTTGGCAAAGATAGGATTGGCATAATGGTGTTAAAATACGTGTCTGTTTGTGAATTCCAAAAAGTTTAAAATGTTAATCTTAAAATGGTAAAGGCAAGATAAAAAAACGACAAAGTTTCTATAATTCTTTGTCTGAATAATAAGAATTTAGAGAAGAAATTGATCATAATAGATCAAGAAAACACCAAAGTAGTGTATTTCAAAGATTATTTTACATCTGATTTTTAATAATAACAATATAATAAATAAATGCTAAGGGCTGTTTGAGACACTGCAGGGTCAACAAAACACGCCACTAATCTAATATCTGATTTATCTTTGGATGTCAATCTGTATGTGCCTTATGTGTTTATGTATATATATAGTCTGAAGGTTATGTAAGGTAAATCTTTGTTTTGTATGCTTTGTATTTTTTATATTGTGCATAGTCCAGAATAAGACTGAGAAGGGAAGTAACCAATAATAGACATTTAACTGTATACAGAGTGCACAAAGCATCAGAAATAAGAAATGAATCATGCATTCTATTATAAGAATAATGTTAAAGTAATACAAATATACACTAAATACATAGATTAATAATACTAATAAAGTAAATAAATAGTAATGGTGTCCTCTAAGCCTCAGAAGAACAATAATTTGTTTGTTAAAAATCATATTATGGACAAATTCTGTAAAGTCAAATTAAAGGAAAACTAAAGGCTGGAATCCACAGGAGCAGCACTCTGGTGCAGCCCTGAGTGACAGCCTGATGTAAAACCCATAGCAGGAGAATGTAAACAGTATAGTGACATATTATAGTCTTATTTTAGAAAATATTTGGTTATTGGTGCATAGCATAAAATACCTGAAATAAAAGTTAAAATTAGACTTTGGATTTTAGATTCTAAGAGTGACTTAGTCAAAGGGTAAGAATTTTAAGGATACTATAGAAATATAAATTATGAGCATTGAATAAGTGAGCTAAAATTAGTATTGCATAATTTTGAAGGAGAAAATAAAACATAAAAATACTATTAGAATGAGTTTTACCAACCAGAAATAAAAAAATAAATGTTGAAAATTGAATTAGAGCTATTTTTTGTAATGGGAATCTGAGGAAACAGTGAAATTTGGTGAAGATATAAATACATAGATAACCAGATACTCCAGGAAATTAAAGGTGTGGTCATTTGGTAGTTATGAGTTCCACAATGAAGAGTTTTTGAAATCCCCAGATATAAGATCCCTAAATACAAGGTGTAGGTAAGAAATGAACTATTGATCAGTTCAATCTGGCTTTGGGAACAGTTCTTCTGAACATGTACCAGTGTAGATTGGACTTCAATAGGAGGAAGTGACACAATAAAGACATATATGAGCCGTGCAGGCGGACAGTCTTAGTGCCCACGCAGGCTCTTCATTGGGGAAATCATTGACTCAACACATTTTTTTTTTAATTTGTTTTCCTGAGGTATCTGGGAATCATTATTGAAATCAATTAAAATGCATATTTTCTAAAAATATATTTTATTAGGAAAAAATCTTAATTTGTTAACTCAAATAATGGAGCGACATATGTGTATAAATAGGAATAATACATGTCAATAAATATAACTTGAGTTGTCTAGTGTAGCGTTATGTTGGGTGTATTTGGATAAGAGCATTTGGGCTCTGAGCTGAAGCACTGATCTAAAGAAGACCTCTCCCCTCCCAAAGTTATCAGATTTCCTTAGCTCATCAGCTTGGAACTGGTTTGCATCAAAGTGACAGTTTTGGGGAGGATGGCACCGAGAAGAGGCCAAATAGGTTGGAATCCTGCTATGAAATGTCTGGAGAAAGGGGCCTGTAGGTGATAAAAACTCTTTGAAGTGGACGAGAGCCGAAATCCCGAGATAGAGCTACGGACCCGGGCCAACCGGCATTTCCAAATGATGGCATGGATTGACATCAGTCATAAATCAAGCCCCCCTCCAATAGGACACTGGGGGCTGAAACCGAAATCCAATCTCAAGAACTCAAGAACCAATCATCTATTGATCTGACAGACTATAAGGAACAGAGCACAGGCTCTCTCTCTCTCTCTCACCTGAACCAGAAACTCGCTGCCACAGCTCAACCTGTATCTCTGTTGCCAGAACTGGAACCAGAAACCAACCAAGTCTTTTCCGGCAACAGAAGAGTTAAACTGGGAGAAGGAGATTGAGCCGTACGAAGAATTCTTTTAAAGGACATTATTAAATAAAGAACTTTACAGACTGCGCTGACCGCCTGTGCCCACCTGATCAGTGGAGTTTTACAGCTGGACAATTGACTAAGTCGACTGTATACGAAAGTGTCAGTCATTTAAATAGCTATTTGAGTCTTAAGAAACTTGACCCTTGGAACAAACAGGGCCCTGCTTTCCTCAAAGACTTTGTCTTCAAGTAATTATGGTGGAAACCCTGCTTACAACGAAGATTTTGTGCACAACCTTGGAGCCTTCAAACCAGTGGAAATCTGTTTGGAAAAGACTCTACATTCGCGAAACCCCAACTTCCAGGTGCATCGACTGAGTGAAAGTTCTTGGACAAAGCCGAACCGGACTGCCTTTGTTCCAAACCACACGGACCTTGTGCCGTGTGCTGTTATCTGAGCCCGAAGACAGAGAGGCCTCTCTGCGACGAAGTTCAGATAAGTCTAACAGTTTGTGATTCATGACATTTGAGAAATCAATTAGAAATTAGAAAAGAAAAAAAAGTAAAAAGAAATAAAAATATAACAAAACAATACACAAATTAAAATAAATCCTATATACGAATAATAACAAACGTGTTTTTCAATATGTTTGAATTTATATAACTTGTATATAACTTAATGACGTTTCTTCATTTACCATTTATGGTTCTACAAAACATGTGATTTTATATTATCACCGGCATATCAGATATTAAACAATTAATTAGCGGTCTTTTTTTTTTTTTTTTCTAATTGTAGGTCAAACCTACCCTGCAGTTTTACAGACACACTTTTGTCTACGGGAACCCAAACAGGAAGACACAGTCCTGTTTCTTCACAAACAAGAAAACACAGTCAAGTTCATGGCAACCCAGGTTAAATAGGAAGACACAGTCCTATTACTTCATAAACAAGAAGACACAGTCAAGTCTATGGTAACACTAAGAAACTTTGTTTCTTAACAAGCAAGAAACATTTCCTGCCTCAAGTAATTGATATAAGGCAAGCAACAACGTTTAATAAAATATAGAATGCGTTACCTGATCGTCAGAGGGCCAGGCGAGCAGACAAGTGAAAGCAAAGCACCGCAGTAGAGAATTTTTCAAAAAGGTTCCTTTACCTTTTTCTATTTTGCTGACGCGGTTTTGCTGGTCACTGGTCTGGCCATTCCAGTCCTCTGTGTCAGGGTTCGCAATCCCATCCTCGTCGCCATGTAATGTGGAAGAAAAACCATCTTCAATCAGGTTGGAACGTTCGTTGCAATGCCTTTAATACACGCAGCGTGGAGAGGAACAGTGAATCAAGAAGATCCCAAAGTCGCTTTGCCTTCATTTAAAAGTCAGAGGCTTTTATACACAAAAAACAAAGATCTGGTTACAATCACAGAGTCATTACTATATTATCATTAGAGAGTTAGCTAAGCAGAATATATATCAGAGTTCATAGGTCAACACATGGATTAGGGGGCAGGCACTTCAATCGTACTGTTTGACATTGTCTCCAAGGTTCTCATCTTAAATAATGAACAGAAAACAAGCTACCTTCTGGCATGTCCTCCTGGCTTGACCTTATCTTTCTTAAGTATACAAGAGAGTAGAATAGATATGAGGGAATGAATTCTAACTTTCCTTCCACAGTGCCCAACACCTACCAGTATGTCCTTTTAGTATGTCACAAAGGTTCCCTAATTAGTTTTACAAATGTTCCCTGTATGTTATGAATGTTCCCTAGTTTATGTTACAGATTTGCCCTAGCACTTCTATCTCTCAATTCAGAGCATTTGTATTGGAGGGGAACGTGGATGAGTTTGTACCATTCTTGGGAGGCTCTGCCTTGTTGGGGCAGAGCTGTGATCCAGGTGAACAGCAGATCGGGCAGAGCTGGGCATGTGGGCGGAGGAGGAGGAAGGCCGGTCAAGCAAATAAGCTTGCTTAGGTACGCAGCAGCAGCAAACAGCCCCCCCATCCAGCCAGCCAGGCAGTCTGGCTGGCAGTGACTGAGTGGTTGACAGACGGCAAGCAACGGAATGCACGTGCTCTGTGATGTCATAGCAGTCAGCTCAGAGAGAGGTTCGTGATGTCATCGCTGAGCTGGTTGGCTTTGTGTGTCTTGCTGGCTGTGTGTATGTGTGTGTGTGTGAGAGAAAGAGATTTTTTGATTTTTAACACCTTTATTTTACTAAAAAAAAACAATTAAAACAATCTAGAAACACATAAAAGACATGAAAAAAACTCCAGACATAAAAACACAACCTATTCTAAAAACGCTCAATAAAAACCACTACACACGTGCTACCTATAAAATATTCAAGTGAATTAAACCAGTTGGTTTAAATGTCCAAAGTCAATGGCACAGAGGGCAGCCCCGACACCCCACATCTGCAGGAAAGTGTCCAGGTCTCCCGTCAGGCTGTAGAAATTGTAATCCAGTCGCACTCTGGAGCTTACGAGAGACCAGAAGAGGGAGAGTGCACACTGTTGCTGCACCCGCTAAGTCTGACTTCTCCTACTGCTCAGGATAGACAGCTTAGCCTGCCCCACTAGAAAGTTTGCTAACTGACAAACATGTCTGTGGCGCTGCTTGTACTGGACTCCCAAAATAAACACAGAGCGTGAGAAAAGGAGGCCCAGCTGCTTGAACAGGCTCTCCAGTGCAGTGAACAGCAGCTCTAATCTAGGGCAGTGGCAGAAACAGTGAAAAAGTGTCTCTCTCTCCGCGCAGTAGGGGCAGGTGTCGCTCACTCTGGGGTCCAGTGTATGTGCAAAAGAGTTTGTTGCGATGACGCCATGCAGAAGCCATGCAGAAGCGGGGGCTTGTTCAGGCTCCTCCAGGCCGGGCAGGCATCTTCCCCCAGAGCCAGGTGCTCCCTCCAGGGGGTGTCAGGGAGGGGCTGCAGCTGCTGATGGTGCAGCTCCCTCACACTGAGCTGATAGAGCTCCTGACGCTGAGTTGTAAAAACAGACAAACTACAGAGACTGTGAGGCGACAGAAGGCGGCCTGATGAGCTAGGGGGGACTGAGAGACACAGACAAACAAGGGGAAAGACAGTGTCAGGGTCCTTGGGCCAGCAGTGCTGCGTGAGAGCCTGGAAAAGCCGCTCCACAGCGCCTATGTGAAGGGCGTTCTGTACTGCCGAGAGAAATCTGGTTACGACTCTCAGTGACCTCATACCCAGCCTGGCAGCCAGGCTGTCGGCACCAACCCACTGTCCCCTGTTAAAATCCAACAAATCCTTCAGCCGGATCATGTCGACCTTAAGCAGGACTGACCTGAGGCTGCTGGAGAGCAGGAGTGGACAGCTAAAACCGGGGTTCCACAGTAGTGGCTCCTCTAACAGCCAATACAGACTGCTGCCCCCCAGCTCCCTACCCAGGGAGAAGCGCTGCCACACCTCTAAAACAGTACAATAAAAAACAGGCAGGGAAGGAAGTATATGGGGACGTGTCTTATGTAAAAACATGTGTCTGTCATAACAAGTGTCCAGGGCGGGAGACACTGGGGATCTGGAGGGTACAGGAGCCTCTGAGCTGCCTGCAGCCGAAAGGCACTCAGCCTGCTTAACAGATCTACCAACCCCTGTCCCCCCTCCTGGAGCGGCAGGTACAGCACTGCTTTGCGCACCCAGTGCAGCCCGTCCCAGAAGAAATCCAGGAGCAGGGTCTGTATCTGGGACACCAGGGCCGGTGGGGGGTCCAGACATGCATAAGTGTGCCAGAGCATGGAGGCCACCAAGATATTAATAACAATTGCTCTCCCCCTAAAGGAGAGCTGGGGCAGCAGCCAGTGCCATGCCCTCAACCGACCCTCTCCAGCAGGCCAGCCCAGTTCTCCTGCGTCTCCCCCAAAGTCACACCCAGCACCCGAGGGCCTGAGAGAGACCACTGCAGCCCCGCAGGGAGGGCAGGGGGTGCAGAAACCTCCCACACCCGAACCTGATGAGCGCTGCTCTTGCCCCAGTTGACCCTGGCTGAGGAGGCCCTGCTGAACTCCTCCAGACACTCTCACAATGACCTGGACGTCTCGCTGCCCAGACTGCGTGTCTCAGCAGCATAGGCCGACACCCTTGGGTGACAAGGGATGGACAGCCCGGCTAGCAGCCTGTGCAGCAGGGGCTCGATAGAAAGGGAGTATAGCATCCCTGACAGACTGCAGCCCTGTCTGATGTCTCAATGGATGGGGATAGGCTCACTCAGGCCACCATTGATCTTCAGCACAATAAACACATGACAGTACAGCAGCTGAATAAATTCTACGAACCGCGGGCCGACACCTACTGCTCTCAGCACCTGAAACAGGCACTGCAGCGGGCATGATGTCTCTGAGCCGCTTAGTCAGAGCCTTAGACAGGATCTTATAGTCCTGACACAGCAGCGCCACTGGCCTCATGTTCACAATGGAGGACAGATTCCCCTTCTTGGGCAGCAGGTTCAGAATAGCTCTACGACAGCTAATGGGCAGCAGCCCAGCTCACAGTCCCTCCTGCAGCACTGAGAGCAGGTCCGGGCCCAGCTCAGTCCAAAACTCTGAGAAAAACTCCACAGTGAGCCCATCCAGCCCCGGTGCCCAGCCCTTATTGAGCTCTTGCATTGCGCAGGTCAGCTCTGCCAGATTTAGAAGGGCCTCCAGCCCCTTGATCCCATCCTATGGGAACATAGGCAGACCCTGCAGAAACTGCTGCTGCTGCTCCAGGCTGCCCGGCTCTGCGGAGTACAGCTCCCTATAGAACTGGGTGGCATGACTACACATCTCTTGCCCATCCTGCAGCACGCGGCCCTCAGCCGTCCTCAGGCAGAGCATCACCCTGCTCTGCTGCCGCCTGCATTCCAACCCAAAGAAGAACTTGATGGGCGCATCCATCTGTGTCAGGCTCTGGAACTGCGAGCGCACCATTGCTCCTCGAGCCCGCGTCCTTAGCAGCTCTGACAATGCCTGCTGCATAGCTTTGAGGTCCTCTAATGCCCCTGAATCTCCAGAGTCCAAGGCTCGGTGGAGCACCTGAATCTCTCCTTCTAACTCCTTCTTAGATTCATTCAAGCTGTCAGTCCTATGCTCAGTGTACTTCTGGCAGAAGAGCCTGGTCTGAACCTTGCCAATGTCCCACCACTGTCT
The DNA here is from genome assembly GCF_036373705.1 of Amia ocellicauda. Lineage (NCBI taxonomy): Eukaryota > Metazoa > Chordata > Actinopteri > Amiiformes > Amiidae > Amia > Amia ocellicauda. The sequence goes on along the minus strand of NC_089855.1, from coordinate 44,539,162 downwards.
CAGGGAGGCAAACCTAGGGCGCTCTGATCTCTGCCAAAAGAAAAGAAAAGAATTACAAAAAATCCTGTCCTGCAGCAAGCTATTATTGAAAAGCCAGTAGGCACTGCGCAGCCGGACAGGAGGCAGGGTGACACTCACAGTGATGAGACAGTGGTCAGTGGTCAGGTGGGGGTGATATGGAAGCCACCGATCAGATTGACATGATGTCTAAAGATATAAAATCTACCCAGCCTGGCTTGCGACATAATGCTAGAACCCGGCCTCACCCAGGTGTACTGTTTCACCTTTGGGTTGGCATTCCTCCAGACATCGACCAGATTGTGCAACTGTGTATTACCTTCCAGCTGTTTTGCCGACTGTGGACTGGGCTCCAAATGATTCCTATCTAATCTATAGTCCACAGTACAGTTCCAATCACCCCCCCAAAACCAGGATCTCCTCAGCCCCACAGTCTGCTAGCGCTTTGCTGAGCACCGAAAACACTGACAGTCTGTCTCTCACAGCATTGGGGGCATAAATATTAATAAACACTGTAGCATTATGTTGGGTGTATTTTTATAAGAGCATTTTAGCTCTGAGCTGAAGCACTGACCTCTCCCCCCCAAGTTATCAGATATTCTTAACTCATCAGCTTGGAACTGGTTTACATCAAAGTGACAGTTTTGGGGAGGATTGCACCAAGAATAGGCCAAATAGTTTGGAATCCTGCTGTGGGATGTCTGGAGAAGTGGGCCTGTAGGTAATATAACTCTTTGAACTGGAAATCCAATCTCACAAACTCAAGAACCAATCACCTATTGATCTGACAGGCGTATACAGAACAGCACACGGTCTCTCTCTCTCTCTCTCTCTCTCTCTCTCTCTCTCTCTCTCTCTCACCTGAACCAGAAACTCGCTGCCACAGCTCAACCTGAACCAGGACCAGAAACCAACTAAGTCTTTGTCGGCAACAGAAGAGTTAAACTGGGAGAAGGAGATTGAGCCGTACGAGGAATTCTTTTAAAGGACTTTATCAAATAAAGAATTTTACAGACTGCGCTGCCCGACTGTGCCCACCTGATCAGTGGAGTTTTTACAGCTGGACACGTCGACTGTATACGAAAGTGTCAGTCATTTAAATAGCTACTGAGTCTTAAGAAACTCGATCCTTGGAACGAACAGGGCCCTGCTTTCCTCAAAGACTTTGTCTTCAAGTAACTATGGTGGAAACCCTGCATACAAAGAAGATTTTATGCACAACCTTGGAGCCTTCAAACCACTGGAAAATCGGTTTGGAAAAGACTCTACATTCGCGAAACCCCAACTTCCAGGTGCATCGACTGAGTGGAAGTTCTTGGACAAAGCCGAACCGGACTGCCTTTGTTCCAAACCACACGGACCTCGTGCCGTGTGCTGTTATCTTGCCCGAAGCCAGAGAGGCCTCTCTGCGACGAAGTTCAGATAAATTTAACAGTTTGGAGTTTATGATTCATGACATTTGAGAAATAAATTAGAAATGTTAATCTGTGATTCATAACTCTAGAATGTGTAATAACATTTAGTTTTCTTCAATATAAATGTGTGTTGCATTAAACTGTTTTGTTGATAATTTTAGAAATAAAATCTGTCAACGCCGAGAAATATCTTCTCATTCCTGTTTAACTGTTTAGTCTGAAATTGACACAAGTTAATAGACACCAGATTATAGGTGGCCCTGCCTATCCTTAATCATTGAATAATAATCAGTTATGGGAAATTGTGGTAACAAGTAATGATAGGATCTTTCTCGGCACCTACGTAAATGAGACTGATATATATATAACGAGAAGTTACCTGACATAAATACTATCCTGCGTAGTTATTTAATGTCTGACTAACAATACTAATGAGAGACTCACCTTCGTCTTACTAACCGGTATTGTGGTCAATGTGTTTATAACCTTTTTTGTTTAACCATTTGTGTGATATCATATGCGATCACATGGTCTTTGATTTGGTCAAGGAAGTGATTTGTCTTTGAGTTGTTGATCTAGAGATGAATGTTAATTAGTTTTGCCCTTTTGTATAATTGGTGTAGTGCTACATTTAGTCTTTGTTTTTGAATAAATTTGACAATTTATATCTTTGGAATTGGAGTCTGCGTCCAATTATTACAGAAATTGAGTTCTACAAGATTCCAGGATTCGTGATAAGGTGATACTATAAATTCACTTCTTGAATTGAAATTTATAAGTGTACCTTACGCTACAATAAACAAAACTATTATTTTGAAAGTGTGCAATTTGTAGCCGAAACGGAAGCACACCGGAGCCCCGGAGCGCGGACGGAACAGAGTCGAATTAGCTATCAAAGATAATAACTAATAACACAGATAGACACAGACAATAATAACAACGGTGGTGACAGCACAGCCGTGAAGCCAAATAACCGAGCAATAATAATTGTTAATAAACAATAAGCAATGCTCGTTTTTTCAGTCAATCTAAATAAATAGTTGAACTGAAAACTCATAGGTCAATTGGTTTCTCTTTTAAGATTCTTTTTAGATGGAAGATGTGGTCAAGTCACAGATGTGCAATAATCATTAATTTTGACAAAAATAGGAAACTAATATCATTCAATTATAGTACTGAAAATAAGTAATATTAAGCTTCTGCTGGATTACAGTAAGAAACAGATAATACCCATTTTCTTCTTTCTCCTCACAGTACAGCTTATCTGGTCAGTCTGGTCAGGCAGGAAGCAGTGTTTCTCTCTCTCTCTCTCTCCTCTCCTCTCTCCTCTCCTCTCCTCTCTCTCTGTCTTGTGTCTCGTTGCAGGATGAAGAAGTTAAGAGAACTCAAATTCTCTTTGTTTTCCCTTTTATAAGGTTTCCTTCAACCAATAGCATTTTGCCACCACCATGACTTGGGTGCTTTATTATAATGTAATTATGAAGTGGGGGTCTAGGCTAGGAACCGATAAGAGGACAGGTCCCTTTTGGTCTTCTGGACATACAGACAAGGTTACCAGGGGCTACCAGAGGCTACCAGTGGCTACAAAGGAACTGTCCATTGCTTATATTTAAATAAATTCTGTTATCCAATTAAAAAACATAACAGCCATTACTGTTATCCGTCAGTCTGGTGTACTGTACACTCCTATACTAGACTATCAAGAGTATGCGCTGCACACATTCATATCGGTTTCCTCTTTAAGTAAAGAGGACATTTAAAAACCTTTACATTAAATCTTCTATTTAACATTTACCAAATTTTATAATTGATAATTATATATTTACAGTATGTTATTACATAATTATTTAAAAAGCTATAATTCTTCTAAATAGTTATTTCTGTTCTAATTATTGTAAATAAGCAATTATTTTTAAAAGAGAAGAGTCTGGAATAAGAAATTATGCAGGTTTTCCATTATGTAGAGAGGGAAAAAAAACACAGAAACTGCATTCAACTTCCATAATGCACCATTTTGGGCAACACAAATGTTCCCATGTAAATTAGACTGAGTTGACTATCTAATTTACATAGAGGACATTTAGCACCCCCTGGATGTGCCCTGGATGTGCATCCCACAAATCTCCATCAACTGCAAGATGCTATCCTATCAATATGGGCCAACATTTCTAAAGAATGCTTTCAGCACCTTGTTGAATCAATGCCACGTAGAATTAAGGCAGTTCTGAAGGCGAAAGGGGGTCAAACACAGTATTAGTATGGTGTTCCTTATAATCCTTTAGGTGAGTGTAGATTGGACAGATATGTTGTTTGTTAATGAAATGGTCATTATCTGGTCCGGTGTCACGCTGAATCCAGTGCCCCTACGAGTCATGTGTCCCGGGTTGGTTTGCGCATGAATAAATTCATTTTCTTAGCACAGGGCGAGTTACACAAAACATACATATTCTACAGTAAGAGAAGATCAAATACACAGTAAGATCTGTTACACTGATGTGCTTTGCGAGCGATCACACGCCAGCAGTTCTGAAAATGTATTATTATTATTATTATTATTATTATTATTATTATTATTATTATTATTATTATTATGTATTTGTTAGCAGACGCTCTTATCCAGGGTGACTTTCAAAACATAGGAGCATTGCTGTGTGTCTGGCAACAGGGACAATGCAACAGTAAATTTAGACCTTCATCACAGACTTCATCAATAAGCACAATATCCCATCAAAGCATTAACATCACCTGAGATGGTCCAACAGTTTATTGATCTGCCCACAATTGTGCCGCAAAAATCAACAAAACAGTCGCATCCGTTATCAATAGGCTAGCCAATTGTTTTTTAAATAAGAATAAAAGTAAAGATACGCCACAAAATGAATGAAAATGTGAACTGTGAGCATGGTGACGAATACATGTGAACTAATCCTGTATTTTAGTCAATACAGTGAAAGTGTCTGAAATAGCAAATCGGTGTAATTCCCTTAATGCATCAATACAAATAAATACAAATAAAAGGCTGATCTTTGCATATTCGTATACTTGTATGTTCGTTTCTGGTTTTCTACATGTGATTTCGTGTTTTTTGTTTGGTTTTTACAATGTATCTGTGCTGTGTGTAGACGTGGAATGAGTTTGATTGTGATGTTAAATAGGGTTTAGAAACACAGTCGCCTCGGGGCTGATTATTATTGCTGTGTTTCTTCACTTCTACTCAAATACAAAATTGAGGAAGCAGTGGTTAGTTCTGAATCAAACATATTGACCCCCTCACTCAATCTGTAAGTCCTGCAGCAAACATTGGAATATGCATAGATATTTGCACACATTTCTCTCTTTCTCTCATTCTCTCTCTCTCTCTCAATTCAGTGCATTTGTATTGTGAAAGCAATTGGACATGCAAACATACATACATACATACATACATACATACATATATATGGAAAATAAACAATACAATTATAAATCACAATAAGATGTAATAATGTACAGAAAAACAAAATGTAATAAAATGTGATCTTTAATACACACAAATATGTATGGCTGGTCGGAAGCGTCTTGGACTCGGGTTCCTCTTATAACGCTTTTGCCTTTTGCTAAAGCTTTCCATGGAGGAGAACGTGGATGAGTTTGTACCATTCTTGGGAGGCTCTGCCTTGTTGGGGCGGAGCTGTGATCCAGGTGAACAGCAGATCGGGCATAGGTGGGCATGTGGCCGGAGGAGGAGGAAGGCCGGTCAAGCAAATAAACTTGCTAAGGTACGCAGCAGCAGCAAACAGCCCCCCCATCCAGCCAGCCAGGCAGTCTGGCTGGCAGTGACTGAGAGGTTGACAGACGGCAAGCAACGGAATGCACGTGCTCTGTGATGTCATAGCAGTCAGCTCAGAGAGAGGTTCATGATGTCATCGCTGAGCTGGCTGGCTCTGTGTGTCTTGCTGGCTGTGTGTGTTGAACCGTCTTAGAAATAAGTGGAGAAGTCGCGGAGATAAAGCAAACAGTACTTTAATCGAGCCGCTCGGAAGCCCCACGTCAGTAATAATTCCTTCAGTGAGACTTAATGTTTACAAACATGAGTACAACTTTAGAGGAAAAATGACATAACATCTTATGGCCGTTAATCCAATCAGAAGATACAGGTCTGGCTCCGTTTACGATCTGTCCTCCTGTGAAGAGGTGATGGATCAAAAGCAGATGTCCGTCTTTAATGTGCACTAGGAAGATGCGATCCCACGGTCATCATTTACCTATTGTCAATAGCTCTTTAACAAAAACAATTCCTCCCTATCTGGAGAAATGATTAAGTCATGAACAAATTCACAGCAGACATCTGTAGGCTATTTCGGCACTGTGTAATCTTTCATTACTGACAGGAGTTTCTAACAAACCAACCTTCTTCTCCCTTTACTTGTCCTGCTGAATCTAATCTGCTCAGTCTGTAAACAAAACTACTTCTAATGCTAGTATTAATATAAAACATTATATAATTATCACAAAACACTTTCTTCAATGTCCTATACAGAGTCTTCAAAAGCTATCAGACTTTAGCAGCTGGTGTTTGAACACACATACGAGTATACAGCATTTTCTGCAGCTTCGCAAGACCTAATTTTAAACGTTGTTGATAAATTAGGTAATTAGTGAGGACCCTCTATTTGCATTTCTTCCTCCATAAATGCTATATATATGTTTGTATGTATGTATAAATGTATGTTTGAATGTCCAATTGCTTTGACAACACAAATGCACTGAATTGAGAGAGAGAGAGACAGAGAGAGAGACAGAGACAGACAGACACAGAAGAGAGACAAACAGGCATTAACACAGCCACCCACCCACCCACTCTCACACATACACACACACTCTCTCTCTCTCTCTCTCTCTCTCTCTCTCTCTCTCTCTCTCTCTCTGCATGCTGGGAGTTTATGGGAGGAGTCAGTGGTGGTGGGAGGTTTGTTTGGAGAGAGTGTGTGTGTGTGTGTTTTTACTACTCTTTTTCTTTCCTTTTCTTGTTTTTTTATAGATACTTTTAATTGTTTGTTGGTTTTAAACGATTCTGGTTTAGGGGGTTGTTTTTCGATTTAGATCAGCATGGCGTTGCGGACGGGGAGACCCCCCCTTCATTTAATTACGAAACGCTGACCCGAAAGCATGGGCTTATACTCGTGTCCCAGGAGTAGGTGTCGGTAGAGGACTGTGCGATGGACATCGGAAGGAAGGTCGGCTTCCAGAACATCGTCTCAGCGGCTCGAATGAATAAGGGCATCGTGGTTTTCCTGAATTCTGAGGCGCTGGTGAAGGATGTGATGGAGGAGGGGGTCACAGTGAAGGGGACCTTCCTGCCCACGCTCCCTCTGGCCACCCCGGCTGTAAAGGTGGTTACTTCCAATGTGCCCCCCTTCCTGAGCAACGATCTGCTGGCGGGGGATCTGAGTCGCTATGGCCGGCTCACCTGCGCCATTAGGAGGGTGCTGCTGGGCTGCAGCGCCCCGGAGCTGAAACACGTCCTCTCTTACCGCAGACAGGGTTTCATGGTGCTGGCGGACGGCGCCGATGAGTTAAGCCTGTCTCTGAAGTTTAAGATCGAGGGGTTAGTGTACGTGGTGTTCGTGTCAACTGATACCATGAGGTGTTTGAGGTGCGGGGCGCAGGGGCACATCAGTCACTCTTGCCCTCAGGGAGAGGCTCCGGCGGCCGGGCGAGAGGAAGGTGAGGAGCAGGCAGGGCCGTCTGGTGTCGACTCTGCCGTCCGGGGGAGCGATGAGGGGGAGGCGGTGGCAAACGCTACTGGCCTCGGTGGGGACAGAGTAGGGGAGCCTAGTGGGGAAGCTGCTAGCAGTGAGAATGCAGAGCAGCCACGGGCTCAGTTAGCCGAGGAGGGAGCTGCTGTTGCTGCTGATGCGGCCGCCACCAAGACTGAACACTTAGCCAGTGATGATGGGTTTAAAGTGCCCAGGAAAAGACAGCAGAAGCAGTCTGCCCTGTCTTCTGAGGCCGTTGATACAGTTGTCTAAAAAGGCGAATATTGCGAGGACGGCTGGTGAGGAGGATCCCGGAGACGGTGTGGGGGCTGTGGTGCGGCAGGACTCACAGTCAGGGGTGTCTGTCTGGGGGAACCTGCCGTCTCAACCCAAGGTGGCCGACCGGCTGCGGCGCCGGGAGTCTGAGTGCAGTGCTGCGGCTGTGGAGAGCGCAGACTCGGACAGCACTGCTGAGGGGGACATCGCTGACTCCCAGGGCGAACCCGTCTCCACTGACACTGCGGGATACAGTGCTAAAAGCAATATGGATTTTTTAAGAGAGACCAAGGGGAAGAGGAACATAGTTTTAGAAAACTTCTTCCCTTATGCAAAGCAGTTCCTGGCATCTGCACAAGTGATCCTGCAGGATGTGGCACTCGCGGAGTTTAGTGAGCCGGAGTGCTACAGGTTAAAGAAGTGGAAAGAGTGTTGTCAGGACTGCTTTGCAATCTAAAGATGATGGTTAATAGTATGTTTTTTTATGTCTCCATTTTTATTTGTACAAGAGACGCACGCAGACAGTGTGAATGAGTGTGAGTGGCAGCGGGAGTGGAAAGGAGAGAGTGTGTTTAGCCAAGGGTCTAGTGTGAGTGGGGGAGTGGGGATTTTATTTTCACACACTTTTAAAATGGATTATTTTAAGAAAACAGAGTTTGTTGGTGGAAGATTGTTGATGGTAAAGGCATCAATGCCCACCTATGCCCGATCTGCTGTTCACCTGGATCACAGCTCCACCCCAACAAGGCAGAGCCTCCCAAGAATGGTACAAACTCATCCACATTCCCCTCCATGGAAAGCTTTAACAAAAGGCAAAAGCGTTATAAGTAACGAAGAGGAACCCGAGTCCAAGACGCTTCCGACCAGCCATACATATTTGTGTGTATTAAAGATCAAATTTTATTACATTTTGTTTTTCTGTACTATATTACATCTTATTGTGATTTATAATGATATTGTTTATTGCTTTGACAATACAAATGCACTGAATTGAGAGAGAGAGATAGAGAGAGAGAGAGAGAGAGAGAGAGAGAGAGAGAGAGAGTGAGAGAGAGAGAGAGAGAGAAGTGCTAGAGCACATCTGTAACATAAACTAGGGAACATTCGTCACATGCTTAGGGAACATTCATATCATACAGGGAACATTTGTAAAATTAATTAGGGAACCTTTGTGACATACTAAAAGGACATATACTGGTAAGATGTTGGGCACATTTGAAACAACAAAAATGGCATTTGGTTATTTATTAGGGACATTTATACCAGTCTGAGCAAATATCTATGCATATTCCAATGTTTGCTGCAGGACTTACAGATTGAGTGAGGGGGTCAATATATTTGATTCAGAACTAACCACTGCTTCCTCAATTTTGTTTTAAACATAATTTAAAAGAAAAGTGGGCTATACATTGGTCTGGAAAAATGCAGCAATGGTCCCTAAAGCAATTCTTTTAGTTTTTTGACACAATTCCTTAAACCCATTTTCTGTAAAATATGTTATCAACTTGCATTAATATATCATCCAAACTACAATGATACTAATAATGAAAATGTTCATATTATTATATTCTAATGGTTCTAGTCTATTGTGTATTGTATTTATTATCAGGCCCTTCTCTTATGCTTTACAGTTCTTATTATTATTCCGTACAATACAGGGATTAAATTAAGCATTTTAACCACAAAGTATTGGCTACAGTTATGATGCCTACTTCACTGTTCATATGCACACAGTTTCTGAGGTCTGGACCACTGCACAGTAGTCCCTGGAGTTGTAGTCCAGACCACTGCAAAATTCGTGCTGAAGTGATCTGGATCACCACGCAATGGCCCAAGGACCACTGCAAACTTGGATTTCAATGTTTTTGTGTAATCCATGTTGCAATAGCACCTACCATGTTCCTTTGTGGTGAGCTGGTTAATTCTGTTCTTTAACATTGAAGAGAAAAATTAACATGAATAAACTTACTGTTGAAGATTATTATTTCATTATTTTTATTTCTTGGCAGACGCCCTTATCCAGGGCGACTTACAACATAAGTGCAAAAATACAGAGAAGTACAAGGCATCAATTATTACAAATTCAACTTAGTTAAAAAATATCGCAATTCAAAATACATTTTAAAAATTCCAATTACAATTTACACAAGTACAGTACAAGACTTCCTACATCCTGGACGGTGAAAGCTAAGTGCTGTCAAGATGTAGGGTTACAGACTAGGGCTACAGGAAAGGGAGCAAGGAGGAAAACATTCAAGAACGAGAGGAGCATAATAAGCTGAAGTGCTATCTAGCAGGGATAGAGGACTAATATTAGAAGTGCGGTCGGAAGAGATGCGTCTTGAGTAAGCGCCGGAATGAGGTCAAGGACTCTGCTGTTTTGACTTTGGTGGGCAGGTCATTCCACCACCGAAGTCAAAACAGCAGAGTCCTTGACCTCATTCCGGCACTTGTGTAACCCTTACCCAGTGGCTAACCCTAACTCTATGTTACAAATGTTCCCTAAAAGCTTATTTTGCAAGATCAGTAAAGAACCTTTAAGAATTTTAAACTTTTAAAGATACACATAGGTAATACCAATGTGCTTTCACAATGCCAAAAATAATAATGCGTTTTTCTTTAATATTGAAGATATTGTATAGATGTATATCTTTCATATACACATATAGAAAAAAAAAACGGTTTCCAAACCGAATATAGAACTGAAACTTTCAGACAGTCCATGAAAAATGGAATGTAAACATTTACACTTCTTAACAATTCTATATATCAATTATATTCATAACCCTAACCCTAACACTAACCCTAACTTTAAGTTACAAATGTTCCCTAAACACTTATTTTGCAGGATCAATAAAAAACTGTCAGGATTTTTTAAACTTTTACTGACACACATAGTTAATAGCAATGTGTTATAACTTTTCCAAAAATAATAATCCGTATATCTTTAATTGTTTTGACATTATTAAGATATAATGCATCTTTCACATAGGGAACATTTGTTACATGATAGGAAAAACATACAAATGATGTAATTTTGAATATATTTAATGTTACAGCATACAATTTGTCAGGCTTCATAATAATGGAATTTATGACATACTCTGTAAAAATCAAGCAAATAGCATTTGTTGTTCATGAGAAAAAATATATATAATCAAAGCTATCAGACTTTAGCACGTGGTGAATGAACACACATACGATTATACAGCATTTGTTACAGCTTCGCAAGACCTAATTTTAAATGTTGTTGGTGAATTAGATAATTAGTGAGGACCCTCTATTTGCAATTGATTCCCTGTATTATTGCTAAAATAAAGTTTTACTGACATTTTACTGACACTACCACTGCATAGGACACATCTGTAACATGAACGCTACTGAATGGCACATACATTGAAAACTACGGAGAATTGAGACTTATTCAATTTACACTTCATAAATCATCTTAAAACGTTTCCAACCAAGGCAAAACCCACTTGAAATACGTTCATTCACATTTTTGGTAAACAAAAAGAGAGATTGTTACATATGTTCCATATGATGCATCTACAGAGCGAGAGAGAGAGAGATAGACAGACGGACAGACAGACAGACAGACAGGCAGACAGACACTAACACAGCCACCAACACTCCCACTCACACACACACACACACACACACACACACACACACACACATACACACACACACACACACACACACACACACACACTATCTCTCTCTCTCTCTCTCTCTCTCTCTATCTCTCTCTCTTTCTCTCTCCCAAAATTCAAATTCTAATTCAACGTGCTTTATTGGCATGAACAAAAAGAAGTATTGCCAAAGCAATGGTGACAAACAACAGTTTTGAACATTTATATGTACATTTGCATACATAAATACACAATATGTATGTTAAAAACAGGTAACTGATTAATTTCAATTAATAAAATTCAATCATAGTTCAGAGAGACATAAAACTGATATTGATAGTAATAATTGGGTGTAGCATAGGTGTCATTGCCTGTGTCCAGGGGTGTCCCCTGTGTGAGTGGACTGAGTGTCCACTGTGTCCCTCAGGCTGTGGCAGGCAGCTGTATACTGGGCTGCCAGTAATATGCAGCTGGTCTCCTCTCCCAGAAGGACTGGCACTTTCTCCGAGTCTGGCAGGTCTGGAAATTTCTTATAGAGATCTGCTATTTTGGGGAAATATGTTGCTCATAAATGTTTATATTTTTCACATTTTAGAATAAAGTGCAGCTCTGTCTCGACCTCTCGGCGTTGGCAGTGGGGACACAGCCTGTCCTCTCTGGGCAGCCAGGTCTGCCTGTGTCGGCCCGTCTCGATGGCCAGGCTGTGCTCACTGAGCCTGTATTTGGTCAGGATCCTTTTGTGTTTTTCGTTCGTTATTAATTTTAGGTTTTCTGACAATGTGTAGTGTCTTTTTAGGGCCCGATAGCACTGCAGTTTACTTTGTGCTTGTGTGTGTGTTTCCCAATGGGTGATGTAGTTTTCTTTGTGCTGTGTGATAATTTGGTTGACTCTGATTGTGTGCATGTGTGTGTTGCTGTCCTGAGGCTGGCCGGTGTCGGTGTGTGTCTGCGCAGTGAGCCTGCGGACCAGCTGGCTGAGGGGGCTCCTCTCTGGGTTCAGCTCTTGGCATTGCAGGGCCTTGTGGTGGTAGGAGTGTGTGTCGCTGTTTATTAGATGGAGCCAGAATTTAATTGCCCTTTTGTGTATGTTGATTAATAATGGGTATTGGCCTAATTCTGCCCTGCATGCGTTGTTCGGTGTTTTCCTTTGCACCTGTAGGATATTTTTGCAGAACTCTGCATGCAAGGTTTCTATTGGGTGTGTGTCCCATTGAGCAAACTCCTGCCCTGTGAGGGGACCCCACACCTCACTGCCATAGAGAGCAATGGGCAGGATTATGGATTCAAATATTTTTAGCCAGATTTGTACAGGTATTTTTATGCAAATGTGTCTCTTTATGGCATAGAAGGCCCTGCGCGCTTTCTCTCTCAGTGTCTTCACCGCCGTGTTGAAGCTTCCTGTTGAGCTGAGTGTGAGGCCTAGGTATGTGTAGTGGGTGCAGTGTTCGATGGTGCTGTTTGCTAAAGTGACGTGGTACCAAGTTCCCTGAGGCCTGGCCTTTTTCTGGAATATCATGGTATTTGTCTTTTTCATGTTTACTGCCAGGGCCCAGGTCTGACAGTACTGCTCCAGCAGTGCCAGGTTCTGCTGGAGCCCCTGCTCTGTGGGCCACAGCAGCACCAGGTCATCTGCGTTGAGCAGGAACTTGACTTCTGTGTCATGTAGGGTGAGGCCGGGGGCTGCAGATTGCTGCAGCATTGTGGCCAATTCGTTGATGTAAATATTGAATTGCGTTGGGCTCAGACTGCAGCCCTGCCTTACCCCACGCCTCTGAGTGAAGAACTCTGTTCTTTTATTGCCAATTTTAACTCCGCACTCGTTTCCTGTATACATTGATTTGATGATGTCATATGTTTTACCCCCTACACCGCTTTGGAGAAGTTTGTAAAATAAACCTTCGTGCCAGAATGAATCAAATGCTTTTTTTAAATCTATCAAATATGCAAATATTGTATGCCCGCAGACTTTCCTGGGCAGCAGGGCGCGCAGCTTCTCCTGCAACTCCTGCTCAGTAATAGTTGAGTCCAGGGGATTCTGGGTGTCTTTAAATGCCAATTCCATTCTTTTTAGTTTCACACTGATGTCATGCTGAGCTGATTTCTCAGTGTGGTGAATGTTTTCATAAAGTTTTTCAAAATGGTTTTTCCAAATATCTCAATTTTGAATGGCCAATTCTTCAGGTTTTAATTTATTACATTTTTTCCAGTTTTCCCAGAATCTATTTGTGTTAATAGACTCTTCGATTATTGTCAGTTGCTTTCGAGTGTGTTGTTCTTTTTGATCTAAGTGTTCCTTCGTTCCTCAGTTCCTTCCTTATTGTATTGCACTCCTTGTCAAACCAATTCTCCTCTTTGTATTTTGCTGGGATGTTCTTTTCAATTTTCAATTTTGACTGTAAAGCTGCTTTTTCAAATATATGTTTTAAGTATTTTATAGCCAGATGTATTACTTCTTTACTATGTTGATTTGGGGTGACCAGAAAGGTGTGTATTAGTGATTGGATGTCTTGATTGCCAGTTGCTTTCTGGTACTCTTGTGTGCTGTCTGGAGCCCATCTGTAGGAGTGTCCGAGGCTGTACAGCTTGCTGGGCTGTGTGTGAGCGCTGCTGCTGTGCTCTGTCCTCTTCAGGAACACAGTGATTTGGCTGTGGTCTGATAGAGGTGAATGCACTGAGAGAGAAGGGGTCTAGGTCTGTGATGGCATAGTCTACCGTGCTGCTGCCAAGAGCTGAGCTGTAGGTGTATCTTCCCAGAGAGTCTCCCCGGATCCTGCCATTCACGATATACAGGCCCAGTCCCTGACAGAGCTGCAGTAATTTTTGCCCGTTTTTATTCACTCCCCTGTCGTGGCTGTGTCTGAGGGAGCTGATGGGGGTGTTTAAGGGGGTGTGGCCGAATATGTGGCTGTCTCCCTGTGTGCTGGTGAAGTCAGGCAGGCTGCCTGTCCGGGCGTTCAGGTCCCCACAGATCAGCACACTTCCCTGGACCTGGAAGTGGCAGACCTCAGTCTGGAGGTTGGGGAAGATCTCCTCATTGTGATATGGGGATTCTGAGGGGGGAACATACACGGCACACAGGAACACATCGGTTTGTGTAGAAATGATTTCTTTGCTTATTTTAAGCCATATGTGTGACTCTGCTGTTTTGATGGGCTGTATGGAGTCACTGAGCTCGGCTTTGTACCAGATTATTATGCCCCCGGAGTCCCTGCCGTGTCTGACGGAGGGCTTCTTCAGGGAGGGCACTATGACCTCTCTGTAGCCTGAGGGACAGTGACTGGACACGTCTGCCCGACACCATGTCTCTTGCAAGATGATGACATCCTTGTCTCTCACTCTCTCTCTGAACTCCAGGTCTGTGTTCTTCAGCCCGAATACTGAGGAGCCCAGGCCCTGGATGTTCCACATGGTGATAGATAGGGATCGCATTTCTTTCTACTCTAATTAAGCAATTTATATACTCCTTTGGAATGAGATATATCTGGAAATGTGTGAGGTTGAAAGGTAACAAATAAATAAATAGTAATACTGGTGATATGTAAAAATAGGAAATGAATAAATAAAAAAATAAAAAACTCCTGACTTACACTCCTATATACATACGCATAAACACATATATCTACATATATACACATATATGTAAGCATCCATATATCTACATAATTTTTTAAAAATATGTCCATATATATCAGTATATAACTACATTTATACAGGGGTGATTTTCGGATGTGGTAATAGCTAGTCACCTCCTGCAGTGGTTTCTTTGTTATGCACAGTTACTAATCTTATCAGTCGGGTGCAGATGAGGTTGAGCAGGTGTCGGATCTCCTGCAGCTCCCCGGTGTCGGTGTCGGCCACTCTGCTGACCGCTGCTGCGTAGTTGCGCTGGCTGTGCTGCTGGGCTGCTCTGTGCATGTTCTGGATGGGCTCCACTCTGGGTCTGCTGTTCTGTGGTCGGGCGTATCCAGGCTGGGGTCTGCGGTGTCCGTGCTGGGGAAGGTGGTGTGCAGGTGGAGGGTGGGGGCTCCCAGGGGCCGCTCTCCTAATTGGCTCTGGGTTGTTCTGGGTGGTGTGGGTGCTGGAGAACCTTCTGTGGCCATGTGGGGGGCTGGCTGGGTTTCGGCCCAGGGCAATGTCTTTGAGTGTCTTTGCGAAGACGCTCACTGCTTGTTTGTGGAGATTGACGTTGTCAAACAAGCTGTGGGCCCCAAGAGTGGGGTGGTGTGCCAGGTGCACATTTGGCATCAGAGCACATCCCCGAGAGATCTCAGCGTTGATCATGTGGATGGTGTTGAGGTGGAAGGCCTTCCTGGGCAGCAGGGTGGAGATGATGATTTTGGCGTGGGGGAAGGTCTGAGTGGCCCTCTCCGCCACTCTTCTGATGGAGCTGGCCACCTTGTCCTGCTGGGTCCTCAGGTCGTTTGTGCCTGTGTGTATAATAATATGGCTGGGGGAGCCGAGGCTCTCCTCGGACAGCTGCTGAATGGCCCTCTCTGTGGTCGGACACCAGACCTTGGAGATCTTGCCATCAGGGAAGAGCCGCCTCTCATTTATGAGTTTGCCATTTGAGTCTATCAGCAGGGCTACTTCAGTGTTCTTCTTCATGGTAGTCTTTCTGCGTGAGGGGGTCTCATATGTGTTTGGTTCAGCCTGTGTGTGTGGTGCGCAGGTTTTGTGAGTGGTTTCGGGCTCAGGGTGTGTGTGAGTGCTGGGTGCAGTGTGTGTGTCTGAGTCAGGGTGTGTGTGTGTGTTGGGTGCACTGTGTGTGTCGGGCTCAGGGTGTGTGTGAGTGCTGGGTGCAGTGTGTGTGTCTGAGTCAGGGTGTGTGTGTGTGTTGGTTGCACTGTGTGTGTTGTGCTCAGGGTGTGTGTGTGTGCTGGGTGCACTCTGTGTGTTCGGGTCGGGTTGTGTGTGTGTGTTGGGTGCAGTGTGTGAGTGGTGTGTTGTGTGAGAGTCAGTATGTCAGTATGTCATTGGGGTGGGAGGGCTCTGCACATTGTGCACTGCTGGGTTTCCTGGGGGCTGGTTGTTGTGGGCAGTGAATTTGTATAGCTTCTCCTTCAGGCTCTGCACTGTCTTGTCTCTGCGTTGCAGTTCCTCTCTCAGGGCCGTCAGCTCCCTCCTCATGGCCTCCCTGTCCTGCTGCAGCTCCCTCACCTCCTCCCTCAGCTCCCTCACTGTGACCTTGTGCTCGTGTTGGACTCTGTTGAGCTGGTCTGTTAGCTGGTCTGTGGTGTTGGAGGTTGTGAGCTTGGCCAGCACCAGCTCTTTTAGCTCCATCAGCTCCACCTCCAGCAGGGACATATTCTCCCTCAGCTGGGACACTGTGTCAGGTGTCTGAGGGGTGTCCTGCGCTGGGCTGCGTGTGGATTCCTCGCTGTTCTCTGGCGCGGCGCTCTCCCCTTCGTTGGCAGGGCAGTGTGGGGCTGGACTCTCCTCCTGTGTGGCTGCGTCTGTGCTCTTTTGGACACGTCTCTCCTTTTTCTCTCTGTCAGCCAGCGTTTTCAGTGAGTGGAACTGATTTTCAAAGGTGCCCAGGCTGCCCTCGCTGCCCTGTATTAAGACTGTTCCAGTGTGGTACAGATTGATTGTCAGCATGGAGGTGTCTGGGTCGTCCTCCTCACTGATTGACACCTGCCTTCCTTTACTGATGCCTCTCTTTTTAATGTGCCTGTACAGTTGACAGATGGCAGCGTGCCAGGCGTCGGTGTGCTCGGTGTAGAAGACCAGGTTGCTGGTGACTTGCTGCTCTCCAGTCTGAGAGAAGTCGGCTCTGAGAGTCTCTGGGTTGTCCTTCAGTATGTGT
Organism: Amia ocellicauda; assembly: GCF_036373705.1. Taxonomy (NCBI): domain Eukaryota; kingdom Metazoa; phylum Chordata; class Actinopteri; order Amiiformes; family Amiidae; genus Amia; species Amia ocellicauda. The sequence goes on along the minus strand of NC_089855.1, from coordinate 44,522,274 downwards.
TGTCTGAGACTCTTCCTGGCCTGAGCGTTCTTCAGGTGCTCTGGGTAATGGATCGCACAGCTCCTGCTCATTGTATCTTTTATGAATTGATACTTTCAAATTCAAACCTCTGTCACTTTTCAAATATCAACAGCTTTTCAGTATAGACACAGTTCTGTGTTGATTATACTGTATGCTGTAATATTGAATATTTTCAAACTTACATCATTTGTTTGTTTTTCCTATCATGTTACAAATGTTCCCTATGTGAAAGATGCATCATATCTTAACATTGTCAAAACAATTAAATATATACAGATTATTATTTTCCGTAAAGTTATATCACATTGCTTGACAGTTTTTTATTGATCCTGCAAAATTGGGAAAAGTGTTTAGGGAACAATTGTAACTTAAAGTTAGGGTTAGTGTTAGGGTTAGGGTTATGAATATAATTGATATATAGAATTGTTAAGAAGTGTAAATGTTTACATTACATTTTTCATGGATTGTCTGAAAGTTTCAGTTCTATATTCGATTTGGAAACCGTTTTTTCTATTTGTGTATATGAAAGATATACATCTATGCAATATCTTCACTATTAAAGATAAACGCATTATTATTTTCGGCATTGTTAAAGCTCATTGGTATTACTGTGACATTAGGTTATTATTGAAAAATATAAATATATATGAAAAGGTATCGAAAAAGAAATTAGAAACACCGTATACATTATTTTACTTTATAGCAGGGAGGAATCGCTATGTGTTATGTTGTTCCCCCAAGAACATATTATTTGAGTTGCATGTTGTAAAGCCGGACAGGTTAGAGTGACGCACGTCTTTGTGTTCTGGATAGAGAGGAGTAGTGGCGCTGCACTGCTGTGCTCGGCATTGTATTTGTAACTGCAACTCGGTTCATAAGAGACATAAACAAAAGTGCCAGGAACAATAAATTGTGTCAAGGAGTCCTGATGTAAACTGAACCCCAAACAACATGTCTACCTCCGAAGAGACTCGTTTCACGGTTTACAGACTGGTGGCAGCGAGGGATATTGTTTGCTTTTGTTTTTTCTCTACCGAGGCCGGATGCAGTGAGCTGTGCTTGCGGGTGACTGAGACAAAACCATGTCGGTGGTGAGTGAACTGTACTGTTAAAATCGGAAAATAATAATAAAAAAAACGTACGAAAGTAATAAACAGCTATGTCAAGTCATTTAACCGCAAATAGCTAAGTTACAAAAGTATAAAAAAAAAAACATGGAAAATCCGATAGACAGATTGATTAATGTTGACGCAGCAAATGAAAATGAAGCGATTAATGCAGAAAGACGCACGAATACGACAGAGTAACACATGATCGTGTTGAGCTGCCTCCTTGCTTTCACGGAGATGGGAAGGATAAAGAAAGTTTCTCTCTGTGGAACACGCGTCTGGAATTGGCTGTAAAAGCTGCACAAACAGCACCAGGATCTTGCAACAATTGTACCAACACGTTTAAGTGCTGATGCACTGTCATACTGGGTTTCTTTACCCTCTGAAATGCAAAAAGACTATGCTAAAACAGTAGACAAATTAAAATAAGTCTTTGGAAGAAAAGAATACCTACTGCATTTTCAAACTTTTGTTAATGCAAGACCCCGTCAGCCTAAAGAAGCATTAGAAGTTTATGCAGCCGAAGTAAGCAGACTTGTGCAAGAGGCGTTTCCCAATTACGGACAGCCAGCTATTGAAATGGAGCGTTTTAGACGTTTTGTTGCTGGTTTAGACCCAGTGCTGCAGGCAAAGTGTTATGAGCATGGTGCAAGTAGATTGGAGGAAGCCCTAAAAATGGCTTGCAAGTGGGAGCGGGTCAGGAAGCATTAAGAACTGCCTCTTCACATTTCTAAAGCACAATAAATGAGAAGGTTCTGGAACAACCATCTATATGTAAATCTGGAAATATCCTAACAGCTATGGTGTCAAGCAAGTCCATTTCATCTACGTCAGAGGAATCCCCCAAATTACTACAAGCTATTGCAGATTTAACTGCAGATGTTAAAGCATTCAGAGTAGAGGTGAGCCAGTTGAAGCAACAGCAAGAAAATCTCAAACATGTGCACAGCCAGTACAAAGAGGGGAGAAAGGACCGTCAGCCTATCCAGAATGGATGAAACAAGAGAAATATCGTGCATCAAGAAAAGCATCCCCTGATGGGTATAATTCTTCCTCTAGATCACAAAGAGACGTTTCTTCACCTTTATAGAAACATGTCTCATGGACCAAGACCCGGACATCATTCCCTACATAGGCAAAAATATGAAAGGTGGTCTCCATCACCAAGCAACCGTTACTATTCAATAACTAACAGTCCTAGCAATCGCTATCACTCATCTCACCCTGATCAGCACTGCAGTTCAAGATATTCTCGTAGTCCATCTGCATCCTACTCACACTCAAGGGACAGGTACACCAGGAGAACACCCAGTCCACATCACCATGAGAGAAGGCCTGATTGCAGATACAGCAAATGTCATCTTTGCTTTGATTCTGAGGATCCCACCTATCAGGGAAACGAGTGGTAGCAGGTGCTGTGGGCCAAGTAGCTGCTACATTGAATTACAGGGGTCCAGAGTCTGAAGCTTCAGCGTTAAAAGACTCTCCAACCTCATATTGTTTTGCTGTTATTGAAGACACTGCTGTTCAAGCCTTCATTGATACTGGTTCACAAATTTCTTTGATCAGTGAAACTTTAAGAATGTCAATTCCAGCACTGAAGACAAAGTCCATCAGAAAGACATACGTGTTGGCACGGTCAGTGACTGGTGAGTGCCTTGATACTCTTGGAACACTAACCATTAGTATTAGACTTGGAGAGGAGGTTTTTCTTCATGATGCTCAAGTGATAAGAAATTCCAATCAAGCTGTCATACTCGGATGGGATTTTCTGCAGAAACACCATGCAGTGATTGATGTACAAGGACAACTACAGTTGTGGAACTGGAAAGTCCCACTGTTGTTTTCTAAGCAAATCACACCTCTTTGTTGCAATGCTGTGACATTTGCGCCAATCTACATTCCTGCAATGACTGAGATGAATATCATGGCAAAGTTGCAGCCATTTACAGAAAATCAAATCTCAACTCCAAATTACTTAGGAATACTGTAACCTGAAGCATGCAACTACCCAGGTCTGTTTGTGGCCAGAATAATGTCTCCAGCGAAGAAAGGATTAACAACCGTTGGTGTCATGAATCCTACCAATGACGACTGCCATGTCCCAAGTAACACACCACTGGGACATTTTTACTCTCTGATAAATCAGGGAGGTGAAGAGTTCCAGGTTATTGAGGCTACTGTGCACAATATCAGGCAGACAGAAGGCACAAAGTTACCCACAGTGGACTTCAGTCAGTCTAAATTGAGTGATCCACAAATGGACCAGCTGGAGAACTTACTTTTGAAGTATTGTGATGCGTTTAGTTCACATGAACATGACTATGGCTGCACAGATGCTGTAAAGCACCACATTCGAACTGGAGATGCCCTACCGATCCGCCAACATGCTTACAGGACTTCTCCAGCTTTGAAGCAGGAAATAGAAAAACAAGTTCAGCAGTTGCTGGCCCATGACCTCATTGAGGAGAGCTGCAGCCCTTGGGCTTCACCTGTTGTTTTAGTCAAGAAAAAGGACGGCAGCTACAGATTTTGCAATGACTTCAAGAAATTAAACCCTGTCACCATACGGGACTCGCATCCCTTACCACGGATTTCTGAAGCTTTGGACAGCCTGGCAGGGGCATGCTGGTTTAGTACCATGGACCTGTCAAGTGGTTATTGGCAATTTCAGCTGGCATCAGAAGACCGGGAGAAGGCCGCATTTACCACCGGCAGCGGCTTATACCATTTTAAGGTCATGCCAATGGGACTGACCAATGCACCACCTACCTTCCAACGTTTAATGGAGCTTTTGCTTCGTGGTCTACACTGGAAGATCTGCCTCATCTGTTTGGATGATGTTTTGTTTTTTAGCAAAACCTTTCCTGAACATCTGCAGAGTTTGGAAGATGTTTTTCTTCGCTTTTGAAAGGCAGGACTAAAGCTGAAGGCCAGTTAATGTCAGCTTGCACAGGATGAAGTCTCTTTCCTGGGTTATGTAATCACCAAGGGTGGTCTCAGACCAGTATCCAGGAAGCTGGACAAAGTGGAAGATTGGCCAACACCAAGAACACCTACTGAGGTGAGAGCTTTTGTGGGTCTCTGTTCCTATTACAGACGATTCGTTAAAAACTTTGCCCAAAAACCTGCACCACTGCATTTGCTCACTCAGAAGGGAGTTGTTTTTCAATGGACCCCTGAATGTGAAGATGCCTTTTACTCTCTGAAGTGTGCTCTAACTGAACATCCAGTAGTGGCCTATCCAGATTTTTCTCTAGCATTCTTATTCTACACCGATGCCTCTCAGAATGCAATTGGCTCTGTGCTCACTCAGGTTCAAGACAGAAAAGAAAGAGTGATTGCATACGCAAGCCACACCCTCACTCCTTCAGAGAAAAAATGGTCTACATATGATCTTGAACTCTGGGCAATAATCTGGTCTGTGTGGCACTTTAGGCACTTTCTGTCTGGCACCCCATTTAAAATATTCACAGACCACAAACCATTGCTGAGTCTGAAGAAAAGTCTAGCTGATGGTGATCCCACAGGAAGAAGGGGACGTTGGATTCTAGAACTGGATGTGTACGACTGTGTAATTATTCACAGGGAAGGAGCACAGCATGCCAACGCTGATGCTTTATCCAGAAGACCGGACATTTTTTCAGAGTAGTAAGGGAGTGCAGTGTTTACTTGTCACCTCACAGAAACAGAAAAGTACGTCATCTACTGACATGCAAAACAGTTGGTCTTCTGAACTACAGCCTGAACAAGCTGTTCCTGTAAGACAAACCTGTGAAGATTTAGCAATAGACATTGATGAACTGAAGCAGAAACAACAAGCGGATGTCATTCTGAGAACTGTGATGAAATGGAAAGAAATGGATAACCGAAGACCTACTGCACGACGAATCAAAAACTCCCCGTCAGCTCTGAAAAAGCTCTGGTATGAGTTTCCTCGCCTGACTTTGGAAAATGGGATCCTCTGTCAAAAAATTAAAACCTTTCTGCAGAAAGCCTATACTTACCAATTGGTTCTTCCTGAATCCCTCATTCAGACAGACCTCACTTACCTACATGGAAATGTCTTCAGTGGACATTTAGGGAGTGAACGAACTTTGCAGAGAGACAGAAAAATCTGCTATTGGCCTTACATGTCACGTGACATTTACAAGTTCTGTACAGAGTGTTTAACATGTCAGACTCGCAGTGCTCCAACACCAAAAGCTAGAGCTCCTTTACAACCTATTGTGGTGGATCGTCCATTCCAGAAAATTGCTGCTGACCTCACCGAGCTACCAGTCACTTCTCAAGGCAACAGGTATGTTCTTGTTATAATGGATTATTGTACATGCTATGTGAATCTCTTTCCTTTAAAAGATCAGCGTGCAACAAGTGTAGCTCAATGCTTGTTTGAAGACTTCATCCGTCAACATGGTATACCTGAGTCCATCCACACTGACCAGGGCAGACAGTTTGAGTCTGATCTGGTGAAGCAGCTGTGTAGCAAGTTGGGAATTGAGAAGACACGAACATCTCCGTACCATGCCCAATCAGATGGCATGGTGGAAAGACTGAACCGGACATTAAAAGACCAATTAGCTAAATACATCTACCAAAATGGAGGAGAATGGGACAAATACCTCTCACAGGTGGAACTTGCGTACAATTCAAGTGTACATTCCAGTACTGGATATACTCCATTTTTCCTTGCTCATGATCGGGAACCTTGTCTGTCTGTGGATGTTTTGTTGAACTGCAGTTCATTCACTACTCAAGCAACTCCGGGCACACCAGCTGCTTGTGCCCAGGATGTCTTTAACCGCCTGTCACATGCTTTTGACATGACCGCTGAGTAGTCGAAAGAATCTAAACTACTGCTAAAGACTCACTATGATCAAAAGCTTCCTTTTAACCCCTATGCTGAAGGTGATCTTGTTTTCCTTGATGATCCTGCCAATCAAAGGAATAAACTTACTCCTAGATGGAAAGGGCCATATAGAGTTCTGAAGAGGTTGGATAAAGACGGTTGTCCTGGCGTGACCAATGAAATCAATGACCCAAAAGATCCACGATCCAAATCATGGATTGTACATTACAATCGGCTGAAGGCATACCAAGGTCCTTGGTCTGACTTACCTGCTCATCCAGAAGCACCTCCACAGCTGTTTAGAGATCCTGATGATGCACCTGTCAGTCCGCCATCAACACTGACGGCTTTGTCTGGAGACGTCCCTTACCCACTTCCAGTTCCAGCGAGCTCCAGTCATCACTCGATGCCGTCTCTCTCTCTTCTTTCTTCCACAGCTCCTGTCCAGAGGGATATGCTACCTGTTCCAGGTGTTGTTCCACAGCCTGCTCTAGCACTTGAGCCATGCCCAGGTGTCACCCATTCTTCCAGCCTTCGGGATGCCCAAGTCACAGTGCACCCAGAGACTGTGTCTTACCTCAGCGACCGCAGACTCCTGTGGCATTACCTGCTGGATGTACCTAGTGGTCGTAAAGTTATGAAACCTGACAAGTTTAAAGATTTAGTTATTTCGTAGTACATACCTGTTTTCATGTTACATTACAGTTCAATTCAGTAATGGCTTCTAATTTGTCATTCTTAAAAAAAATAAAATCTATTGTGATTTAATTACTGGAACATCAGTTTATCATTTGGATAATCAAAGTGTATATATATATATATATATATATATATATATATAAATGTAACATTAGAAATACTGTATGATTTATTTAATTAAGAAACGAGGACGTTTTAAATAAAGTGGGGGAAGACTGAGACATTAGTCTATTATTGAAAAATATAAATATCTATGAAAAGGTATCGTAAAAGAAATTAGAAACACTTCATGCATTATTTTACTTTATAACAGGGAGAAATCGCTATGTGTTATGTTGTTCCCCTAAGAACATATTTCAGTTGCATGTTGTAAAGCCGGACAGGTTAGAGTGACGCACGTCTTTGTGTTCTGGATAGAGAGGAGTAGTGGCGCTGCACTGCTGTGCTCGGCATTGTATTTGTAACTGCAACTCGGGCTCCAGCACCGGCACCATGTCGGTGGAAAAGCGCTAAGTAAGCTCACACTGAGCTCAGTGTAATGTCTGCTCTGGAGAGCTCACAGTGTGACCTAGTCGTGAGTTCACATCTTTACTGGGTAGTCCTTGACAACTTAATTAACTCAATTCTTGGGCTTAATTGGTCAAAATGACCATTTGTTGAAGGTACTCAGGGACTGATGTGTAGAGAGACTTATTAAACCTGCAGGATTGTGGTTTTCCCAGATCAGAATTAACCAGCTCACCACAAAGGAACATGGTAGTTGCTATTGCAACATGGATTACACAAAAACATTGAAATCCAAGTTTGCAGTGGTCCTTGGGCCATTGCGTGGTGATCCAGATCACTTCAGCATGAATTTTGCAGTGGTCTGGACTACAACTCCAGGGACTACTGTGCAGTGGTCCAGACCTCAGAAACTGTATGCATATGAACACTGAAGTAGGCATCATAACTGTAGCCAATACTTTGTGGTTTAAATGCTTAATTTAATCCCTGTATTGTACGGAATAATAATAACAACTGTAAAACATAAGAGAAGGGCCTGATAATAAATACAATACACAATAGACTAGAACCCTTAGAATGTAATAATATGAACATTTTCATGATTAGTATGATTGTGGTTTGGATGATATATTAATGCAAGTTGATAACATATTTTACAGAAAATGGGTTTTAGGAATTGTGTCCAAAAACTAAAAGAATTGTCTTAGGGACCACTGCTCCTTTTTTCCAGACCAATGTATAGCCCACTTTTCTTTCAAATTATGTTTAAAACAAAATTGAGGAATCAGTGGTTAGTTCTGAATCAAACATATTGACCCCCTCACTCAATCTGTAAGTCCTGCAGCAAACATTGGAATATGCATAGATATTTGCACAGACTGGTATAAATGTCCCTAATAAATAACCAAATGCCATTTTTGTTGTTTCAAATGTGTCCAACATCTTACCAGTATGTCCTTTTAGTATGTCACAAAGGTTCCCTAATTCGTTTTAAAAATGTTCCCTGTATGTTATGAATGTTCCCTAAGCATGTGACGAATGTTCCCTAGTTTATGTTACAGATGTGCCCTAGCACTTCTATCTCTCTCTTTCTCTGTCTCTCACTCTCAATTCAGTGCATTTGTATTTTAAAAGCAATTGGACATGCATACATACATACATACATACATAGATATATATGGAAAATTAACAATACAATTAAAAATCACAATAAGATGTAATAAAGTACAGAAAAACAAAATGTAATAAAATGTGATCTTTAATACACACAAATATGTATGGCTGGTCGGAAGCGTCTTGGACTCGGGTTCCTCTTCATTACTTATAACGCTTTTGCCTTTTGCTAAAGCTTTCCATGGAGGGGAACGTGGATGAGTTTGTACCATTCTTGGGAGGCTCTGCCTTGTTGGGGCGGAGCTGTGATCCAGGTGAACAGCAGATCGGGCATAGGTGGGCATGTGGGCGGAGGAGGAGGAAGGCCGGTCAAGCAGATAAGCTTGCTAAGGTACGCAGCAGCAGCAAACAGCCCCCCCCATCCAGCCAGCCAGGCAGTCTGGCTGGCAGTGACTGAGTGGCTGACAGACGGCAAGCAACGGAATGCACGTGCTCTGTGATGTCATAGCAGTCAGCTCAGAGAGAGGTTCGTGATGTCATCGCTAAGCTGGCTGGCTCTGTGTGTCTTGCTGGTTGTGTGTGTGTGTGTGTGTGTGTGAGAGAGAGAGAGAGATAGAGTGTGTGTGAGTGGGCGGGTGGCTGTGTTAGTGTCTGTCTGTCTGTCTCTCTCTGTCTCTCAATTCAATTCAATTCAATTCAATTCAAGGTTGCTTTATTGGCAGGACAAACAGATTCGTAGTGTTGCCAAAGCAGTTGATATATACATACATTGAAAAATAATAAAAGGTAAGAAAAAAGAAACAAAAAAAATGAAACAGTAACATTATAATTTATAAATTAAACCTTAATAGACATGTACATTTACTTTATAGTTATCAGGTTACAGCTGGTGCTCATGTATGTCATGTTTTCACAGTGAGCCCCTCAGGCTGTGGCAGGCGGCTACATATTGGGCGGCCAGGGGGGCTGTGTGTCCCTCCCCCAGGAGGATAGCTTTTTTTTTTTCATTCATCAATTCAGAGAATGATTTTATAATATTTATGAATTTATTATAGAACGTGTCCCTTAATTTGGCATATTTATTGCATCGGAGGAGGAAGTGCATCTCCGTCTCGACCTCTCCTGTCTCGCAGTGACCACAGCGCCGCTCCTCTCTGGGCAGCCAGCTCTGCCTGCGTCGGCCCGTCTCTATGGCCAGGCTGTGGTCACTGAGCCTGTACTTGGTCAGGATCCATCTCTGCTTCATATCTCTGATAGTGAAGAGATATTCTGCCAGGGTGTATTCTCTGTTTAGGGCCCGATAGCAATCCAGTTTACTTTGGGATTTGGTTTAATTGTTGCAATGTTCCAGATAGGAGGTTTTGGTTATCTTTATGATTTGGTTGACTCTGATTGGGGGCAGGTAAGCAGTGCTGACCTGAAGCTGGTCTCTGTTCGCAGTATTAGCGGGGGTCAGTGCCGTGAGCTTCAGGGCCAGCTGACTCAGTGGACTCTTTTCAGGGCTGAGCTCTTGGGTTTGGAGGGCCTTGTACTGGAGTGAGTCTGATTCACTTTTCTTCAGGTGCATCCAGAATTTCAGTGTTCTTTTCTTTATATTAATGAGGGTTGGGAAGCGGCCTAATTCTGCCCTGCATGCGTGGTTTGGTGTGCTCCTGTGCACCTGCAGTATGTTTTTATTGAGTTCAGCATGCAGGGTCTCTATTGGATGTTTGTCCCACCTAGTGTAGTCCTGTTGACAGAGTAGACCCTATACTTCATTACCGTACAGCGCAATGGGCTGGATCACACTGTCAATTAGTTTGAGACAGAAGAAGATTCTATAACATTAATATCCCATTCACAATCTGATTGCGTAGAAAGCTCTTCTTGCTTTGTCTTTGAGTGCCTTCACTGCCAGGTTAAAGCCCCCTGACGCACTAATAGTCAGGCCCAGGTAAGTGTAGTGTGAGGTGTGTTCTAGGGTAGTGTTGCCTAGCGTGAAGTGGTATTTGTTTCCCTGAGGAATTTTTTTTTGGAAAATCATGATCTTTGTCTTCTTCATGTTTACTGCCAGGGCCCAGGACTAACAGTACTGCTCAAGCAGTGCCAGGTTTTGCTGAAGCCCCTGTTCTGTGGACGACAGCAAGACTAGGTCATCCGCATAGAGCAGGAATTTGACTTCTGTGTCATTTAGGGTGAGGCCAGGGGCATCAGACTGCTCCAACACCGTTGCCAACTCATTGATGTAGATGTTGAACAGTGTTGGGCTCAGACTACAGCCCTGCCTCACTCCCCGCCCCTGAGTGAAGAATTCTGTTCTTTTGTTGCCAATTTTTTACTGCACATTTGTTTTCGGTGTACATTGTATTTATAATATCATAGAATTTACTCCCTACACCGCTTTGAAGAATTCTGTAATAAAGTCCCTCGTGCCAAATGGAATCGAATGCCATTTTGAAATCAATGAAACAGGCAAAGATTTTGCCTTTACTTGTTTAGTGGACGTGTTTGTCTATGAGGGTGTGTAGGGTGTAAATATGATCTGTAGTGCGGTGATTTGGGAGGAAGCCAATCTGACTCTTATTCAGGACACTGTGCTCGGTAAGGAAGGCCAGTATCCAGGCGTTGATGATACTGCAGAACACCTTCCCAAGGTTACTGCTAACACAGATGCCCCGGTAGTTGTTAGGGTCGAATTTGTCTCCACTCTTATAGATTGGGGTGATCAGCCCCTGCTTCCAGATGTCAGGGAAGTAACCAGTACTGAGGACCATGTTGAACAATTTAAGCACAGCCTCCTGCAGTTGTGCGCTGCTGTGTTTGAGCATTTCAGTGCTGATGCTGTCCGGGCTGCAGGCTTTTCTGGGTGGAAGTGCCTGGAGCTTTTTAGATAGTTCCTGTAGGGTGATTGGAGCGTCATTTGGGTTTTGATTATTTTTAATTGATTGTTCGAGTATTTTCAGTTTTTCCCTGGTTTCAATTTGTTTGTGTGTCAGGTCATTTTGTTGGATATCTTTATAAAGGTTTTCAAAGTATTTTTTCCAAATGGTTCCGTTTCGTATTGCCAATTCTTGTTGTTTTGTTGATTTAAATTGTTCCACATTTCCCAGAACTGGTTTTGGTCAACAGATTTCTCTATGTCTGTGAGTGTTTTGTTTGTGTTTCTGTTTTTTATTATTAAGGGTGTGTTTGTAGTGTTTTAGGGTCTCACAGTACTGTTGGCATAGTTCTGTGTCTTGTGGTTGATGATGTTTTTGATTGGATAGGTGCCTTGAATTTGTTTTTTATTGATTTACACTCATCATCAAACCATGTCTGTGTGTGTGTATGATTCTGGTTGATTTTTTCTTTGTCTTTTTAAGATTTGCCATTGTGGCTGCAATTTGAAATATTTGATTGATATCATTTATGGCCAGATTTAGTCCTGTCACATCAGGCTGGTACTGTGAGCTGAGGAAAGTGTTGATGATGTCTGTTATTTCTGTAGAACTGATTGCTTGGTTAAATTCCTCTGTGCTGTTTGGAGCCCATCTGTATGTTTGATTAAGGTTGTACAGCTTACTGGGCTGTGTCTGTGTGTTGCTGGCCTGACTTCTTCTTTTCAGGAACACTGTGATTTGGTTGTGGTCTGACAGGGGGGTTTGCTGCCTGACAGTGAATGCACTGATGAAGGAGGGGTCCATGTCAGTGAGGGCGTAGTCGACTACATTAGTCCCAAGAGCTGAGCAATACGTGAACCTCCCTAAAGAGTCCCCTCTGATCCTGCCATTAAACCCCGTCGGGGATGTTCCTCTGGGTTGTGGTGGGGGTGAGGTACAGAGGGACCTGGCCGAACACATGGCTGTTTCCCTGTGTGCCGATGCAGTTGGGCTCGGTGCCTGTCCGGGCATTGAAGTCCCCACAGAGCAGCACATTCCCCTGGGCCTGGAAATGGCCGATCTCTGTGTGGAGGGTGTTAAAAAATTCCCCATTGTAATAGGGGGATTCAGAGGTGGGGGTATACGCTGTACAAAGGTATATATGGTTCTCACACTGGGCTATTCCCTTCTTAATTTGAAGCCATGTGTGCGTTGGGCCCTGTTTGACTGGGCTGATGTGGTTCGCCAGCTCCTCTTTGTACCACACTATGATCCCCCCAGAGTCCCTGCCACGCCGCACTGTGCTCAGTTTAATTGAGGGCACAATAACCTCCCTGTAGCCCAGGGGGCAGTGTGTGGGCACCTCTGCACGGCACCATGTCTCCAACAGAACTATGATATCTAATTCTTTAATGCTTTTAATGAATTCAGGGTCTGTGCTCTTTAGCCCGAAAGGCGAGGAGTTCAGGCCCTGAATGTTCCAGCAGCTGACTGTAAATGAGCTCATTTTAGCTAACATTGTACTTGGTGGAATAAAATGCCTATCAACAATACAACTTTTTAATCTAAGGTTTTGTTTAAACTAGAATTTCAAATATAATAATTATTAGTTTTATGTAAAGTATGGTTACATTGTATGTACACAGGTATTTATTTTTAATTTACAAGTGGGGTTGTCCGTCCCTACCCGAGTTCTCTGGCTCAGCTCAGCAGTCTGGAGCAGAGGAGGCTGAGCAGGTGCTTGATCTCCCCCAGCTCGGTGGGGGCCGGAGTGGCGGCCTGGGTCAGGGCTGCGGCATAGCTGAGCGGCTTCTGATGGGCGCTGTGCCTGGTGCTCGTGGGGCGGGTGGGAGGCTGGGTGATGGGGGGCTGGCTGGTGCTGCGGCATCGTGGTACGTGTGCTCCAGTGCGGGGGGGTTGTATGTTTGGCTGGCCTCTGTTGGTATTGCTGTGTGGATAGGAGCTCATACATTCAGTGACTTCTCTCTCTCTCTCGTTCTGTAGATGCATCATAGGGAACATATGTAACAATCTCTCTTTTTGTTTACCAAAAATGTGAATGAAAGTATTTCAAGTGGGTTTTGCCTTGGTTGGAAACGTTTTAAGATAAATTATGAAGAGTGGGAGCCTTGGGAGGCTCTGCCTTGTTGGGGTTTTGCTGTGATCCAGGAGAACAGCAGATCGGGCAGAGCTGGGCATGAGGGCGGAGGAGGAGGAAGGCCGGTCAAGCAAATAAGCTTGCTAAGGTACGCAGCAGCAGCAAACAGCCCCCCCATCCAGCCAGCCAGGCAGTCTGGCTGGCAGTGACTGAGTGGTTGACAGACTGCAAGCAACGGAATGCACGTGCTCTGTGATGTCATAGCAGTCAGCTCAGAGAGAGGTTCGTGATGTCATCGCTGAGATGGCTGGCTCTGTGTGTCTTGCTGGCTTTGTGTGTGTGTGTGTGTGTGTGTGAGTGGGTTGGTGGGTGGCTGTGTTAGTGTCTGTCTGTCTCTCTCTGTCTCCCCCTCTCTCTCTCTCTCTCTGTCTCTCGCTCTGTAGATGCATCATAGGGAACATATGTAACAATCTCTCTTTTTGTTACCAAAAATGTGAATGAACGTATTTCAAGTGGGTTATGCCTTGGTTGGAAACGTTTTAAGATTATTTATGAAGTGTAAATTGGATTTGTCTCAATTCTCCGTAGTTTTCAATGTATGTGCCATTCAGTAGCGTTCATGTTACAGATGTGTCCTATGCAGTGGTAGGGTCAATAAAATGTCAGTAAAACATTATTCTGATAACTTTGATTATTATTTTTTTTCTCATGAACAACAAATGCTGTTTGCTTGATTTTTACAGAGTATGTCATAAATTCCATTTTTATGAAGCCTGACAAATTGTATGCTGTAATATTGAATATTTTCAGTTACATCATTTGTTTGCTTTTCCTATCATGTTACAAATGTTCCCTATGTGAAAGATGCATTATATCTTAATAACGTCAAAACAATTAAAGATATACGGATTATTATTTTCGGTAAAGTTATAACACATTGCCATTAACTCTGTGTGTCAGTAAAAGTTTAAAAAATCCTGACAGTTTTTTATTGATCCTGCAAAATAAGTGCTTAGGGAAGATTTGTAACTTAAAGTTAGGGTTAGTGTTAGGGTTAGGGTAATTAATATATTTGATATATAGAATTGTTAAAAAGTGTAAATGTTTACATTCCATTTTTCATGGTTTGTCTGAAAGTTTCAGTTCTATATTCGGTTTGGAAACCGATTTTATATATATATATATATATATATATATATATATATATATATACTTTATTCTATACAATATCTTCACTATTAAAGATAAACGCATTATTATTTTCGGCAGTGTTAAAGCACATTGGTATTACCTATGTGTATCTTTTAAAGTTTTAAATTCCTAAAGGTTTTTTATTAATCTTGCAAAATAAGTGTTTAGGGAAAATTTGTAACATAGAGTTAGAGTTAGCCACTGGGTAAGGATTACATCTTCAACAGTAAGTTAATTCATGTTAATTATTCTCATCAATTTTATTCAATACAGTAAAAGTATCTGAAATAGCAAATCGGTGTTAATCCCTTAATGCATCAATAAAAATAAATACAAATAAAAGGCTGATCTTAGCATATTTGTATACTTGTATGTTCGTTTCTGGTTGTCTACATGTGATTTCGAGTTTTTTATTTGGTTTTTACAATGTATCTGTGCTGTGTGTAAACGCAGAATGAGTTTGATTGTGATGTTAAATAGGGTTTAGAAACGCAGTCGCCTCGGTGCTGATTATTATTGCTGTGTTTCTCCACTTCTACTCCACGCTTGGGAACGCCCACATCCAGTGACGTCAGCGTTCGATTCCAAGACCGGTGGAAAAGCGGGCCAGTTCACAAAAAGATCAGCTGGATCCCAGGCCGAGCAGCGGCTCTGGCTCCAGCACCGGCACCATGTCGGAGGAAAAGCGCTACGTGAGCTCACACTGAGCTCAGTGTAATGACTGCTCTGGAGAGCTCACAGTGTGACCTATTCGTGAGTTCATGTCTTTACTGGGTAGTCTTTGAAAACTTAATCGACTCAATTCTTGGGCTTAATTGGTCAAAATTACCATTGGTTGAAGGTACTCAGGGACTGATGTGTAGAGAGACTTATTAAACCTGCAGGATTGTGGTTTTCCCAGATCAGAATTAACCAGCTCACTACAAAGGAACATGGTAGTTGTGATTGCAACATGGATTACACAAAAACATTGAAATCCAAGTTTGCAGTGGTCCTTGGGCCATTGCGTGGTGATCCAGATCACTTCAGCACGAATTTTGCAGTGGTCTGGACTACAACTCCAGGGACTACTGTGCAGTGGTCCAGACCTCAGAAACTGTATGCATATGAACAGTGAAGTAGGCATCATAACTGTAGCCAATACTTTGTGGTTAAAAAACTTAATTTAATCCCTGTATTGTAAGGAATAATAATAACAACTGTAAAACATAAGAGAAGGGCCTGATAATAAATACAATACACAATAGACTAGAACCCTTAGAATGTAATAATATGAACATTTTCATGATTAGTATGATTGAAGTTTGGATGATATATTAATGCAAGTTGATTCAATATTTTACAGAAAATGGGTTTTAGGAATTGTGTCCAAAAATTAAAGAATTGTATTAGGGACCACTGCTCCTTTTTCCAGACCAATGTATAGCCCACTTTTCTTTTAAATTATGTTTAAAACAAAATTGAGTAAGCAGTGGTTAGTTCTGAATCAAACATATTGACCCCCTCACTCAATCTGTAAGTCCTGCAGCAAACATTGGAATATGCATAGATATTTGCACAGACTGGTATTAATGTCCCTAATAAATAACCAAATGCCATTTTTGTTGTTTCAAATGTGCCCAACATCATACCAGTATATGTCCTTTTAGTATGTCACAAAGGTTCCCTAATTTGTTTTACAAATGTTCCCTGTATGATATGAATGTTCCCTAAGTATGTGATGAATGATCCCTAGTTTATGTTACAGATGTGCCCTAGCACTTCTCTCTCTCTCTCTCTCTGTCTCTCAAATTAGTGCAGTTGTATTGTCAAAGCAATTGGACATTCAAACATACATACATACAAATGGAAAATAATGAATAAAATTATCAATCACAATAAGATGTAATGAAGTACAGAAAAACAAAATGTAATAAAATGTGATCTTTAATACACACAAATATGTATGGCTGGTCGGAAGCGTCTTGGACTCGGGTTCCTCTTCATTACTTATAACGCTATTGCCTTTTGTTTAAGCTTTCCATGGAGGGGAACGTGGATGAGTTTGTACCATTCTTGGGAGGCTCTGCCTTGTTGGGGGCGGAGCTGTGATCCAGGTGAACAGCAGATCGGGCATAGGTGGGCATGTGGGCGGAGGAAGAGGAAGGCCGGTCAAGCAAATAAGCTTGCTAAGGTACGCAGCAACAGCAAACAGCCCCCCCATCCAGCCAGCCAGGCAGTCTGGCTGGCAGTGACTGAGTGGTTGACAGATGGCAAGCAACGGAATGCACGTGCTCTGTGATGTCATAGCAGTCAGCTCAGAGAGAGGTTCGTGATGTCATCGCTGAGCTGGCTGACTCTGTGTGTCTTGCTGGCTGTGTGTGTGTGTGAGAGAGAGAGATAGAGTGTGTGTGTGTGTGTGTGAGTGGGTGGGTGGGTGGCTGTGTTAGTGTCTGTCTGTCTGTCTGTCTTTCTGTCTCTCTCTGTCTCTCGCTCTGTAGATGCATCATAGGGAACATATGTAATAATCTCTCTTTTTGTTATCCAAAAATGTGAATGAACGTATTTCACGTGGGTTTTGCATTGGTTGGAAACGTTTTAAGATTATTTATGAAGTGTAAATTGGATTTGTCTCAATTCTCCGTAGTTTTCAATGTATGTGCCATTCAGTAGCGTCCATGTTACAGATGTGTCCTATGCAGTGGTAGGGTCAATAAAATGTCAGTAAAATTTTATTTTAGCAATTATGGAGGAAGAAATGGAAATAGAGGGTCCTCACTAATTATCTAATTTACCAACAACGTTTAAAATTAGGTCTTGCGAAGCTGCAGAAAATGCTGTATAATTGTATGTGTGTTCAAACACCAGCTGCTATAGTCTGATAGCTTTTGAAGACTCTGTATAGGAAGTTGAAGAAAGTGTTTTGTGATAATTATATAATGTTTTATATTAATACTAGCATTAGAAGTAGTTTTGTATACAGGCTGAGCAGATTAGATTTAGCAGGACAAGTAAAGGGTAAACAAGGTTGGTTTGTTAGAAACTCCTGTCAGTAATGAAAGATTACACAGTGCCGAAATAGCCTACAGCTGTCTGCTGAGAATTTGTTTATGACTGAATTGTTTCTCCAGACAGGAAAGGAATTGTTTTTGTTAAAGAGCGATTGACACTAGGTAAATGAAGACCGTGGGATCGCATCTTCCTAGTGCACATCAAAGACAGACATCTGCTTTGGATCCATCACCTCTTCACGGGAGGACAGATCGTAAAACGGAGCCGGACCTGTATCTTCTGATTGGATGAACGGCCATAAGATGTTACGTCATTTTTCAAATAAAGTTGTACTCATGTCTGTAAACATTAAGCCTCACTGAAGGAGTTATTCCTGACGTGGGGCTTCCGAATGGCTCGATTAAACTTCTGTTTGCTTTATCTCCGCGACTTGTCCACTTATTTCTGACACGGTTCTACAACTTGGCGTCACGAATGAGGATCTGAACTTGCCTCCACTCCCGGGACCAAAGCATGGGTGAGTACCTTTAAAATGATCACCCTGTATATTTAGATTTGATCTCGGGATTGTGTGAGGCTCTCAGATTGTAATTTAAAGAGAACCTGTGGAGAGGTAGAGGTAAAACAAACAGAAAGGTTGACTGTACAGTGGAGGATCACAGTAGAGTCAACTCCAGGTAAGATACATCTGCGGTGAGAGATGCCAAGGGAACCGAAAGGTACGACGAGGCCTGCTGAGCCCCAGGTTAAGCAAGGAAATCCTTGTACACCAGGGCCAGAGTTAGTGGTAGTCAATAACCAGACGGAACCAGAGGTACATAAAGTCCAACGTTATAGCCCCATCGTTGGCAAAGATAGGGTTGGCATTATGGCGTTAAATAAGTGTCTGTATGTGAATTCCTACAAGTTTTAATTGTTAAACTTAAAATGGTAAAGGCAAGATAAAAAAAAGACAAAGTTTTCATAATTCTTTGTCTGAATAATAAGAATTTAGAGAAGAAATTGATCATAATAGATCAGGAAAACACCAAAGTAGTGTATTTCAAAGATTATTTTACATCTGATTTTTAATAATAACAATATAATAAATTAATAAATGCTAAGGGCTGTTTGAGACACTGCAGGGTCAACAAAACACGCCACTAATCTAATATCTGAATTATCATTGGATGTCAATCTGTATGTGCTTTGTGTGTTTATGTATATATATAGTCTGAAGGTTATGTAAGGTAAATGTCTGTTTTGTATGCTTTGTATTTTTAATATTGTGCATAGTACAGAATAAGACTGAGAAGGGAAGTAACCATTAATTTCAGAATTATATTTACAATTACGCAGTTATTGATGTTTTAACAACAGATTAATGAGGATTTAGACATTTAACTGTATACAGAGTGCATAAAGCATCAGAAATTAGAAATGAATAATTATTAGAATAATGTTAAAGTAATACAAAACATACACTAAATACATAGATTAATAATACTAATAAAGTAAATAAATAGTAATGGTGTCCTCTAAGCCTCAGAAGAACAATAATTTGTTTGTTAAAAATCATATTATGGACAAATTCTGTAAAGTCAAATTAATGGAAAACTAAAGGCTGGAATCCACAGGAGCAGCACTCTGGTGCTGCCCTGAGTGACAGCCTGATGTAAAACCCATAGCAGGAGAATGTAAACAGTATAGTGACATATTATAGTCTTATTTTAGAAAATATTTGGTTATTGGTGCATAGCATAAAATACCTGAAATAAAAGTTAAAATTAGACCTTGGATTTAAGATGAGTGAATTAGTCAAAGGGTAAGAATTTTAAGGATACTATAGAAATATAAATTATGAGCATTGAATAAGTGAGCTAAAATTAGTATTGCATAATTTTGAAGGAGAAAATAAAACTTAAAAATACTATTAGAATGAGTTTTACCAACCAGAAATAAAAAAATAAATGTTGAAAATTGAATTAGAGCTATTTTTTGTAATGGGAATCTGAGGAAACAGTGAAATTTGGTGAAGATATAAATACATAGATAACCAGATACTCCAGGAAATTAAAGGTGTGGTCATTTGGTAGTTATGAGTTCCACAATGAAGAGTTTTTGAAATCCCCAGATATAAGATCCCTAAATACAAGGTGTAGGTAAGAAATGAACTATTGATCAGTTCAATCTGGCTTTGGGAACAGTTCTTCTGAACATGTACCGGTGTAGATTGGACTTCAATAGGAGGAAGTGACACAATAAAGACATATATGAGCCGTGCAGACGGACAGTCTTAGTGCCCATGCAGGCTCTTCATTGGGGAAATCATTGACTGAACACATTTTTTTGAAAATTTGTTTTCCTGAGGTATCTGGGAATCATTATTGAAATCAATTAAAATGCTTATTTTCTAAAAATATATTTTATTAGGAAAATATCTTAATCTGTTAACTCAAATAATGGAGCGAAATATGTGTATAAATACTAATAATACATGTCAATAAATATAACTTGAATTGTCTAGTAAGAAATTAGGAAAGGAGAAAGAACAGCTGTTAGGATACAGAGTGATGTTTTCAGAGGGGGCGTTGGGGCAGTGAAAGTGTCTGTGAGGTCAGCTCCCCACTGAGAGAGATAAGAGAGCTGCCTTGTAACTAAATACAGATGTACTACTACAAACCAAGCAACATTGTCAACCGACAGTAATGTCCTGGGAAATCGAGAATAGTTACATTACTAATGCTAATAATACTGATGTTGATACAGATGAATAGAAAAATAACTACTATTATCTGTCTTCACAGGAACCAACAACAATGAATTTCACTCACATTTAGTCCACAGGTTCCCTACTCATATGCCATGACACATCAGTGCATAGTCTCCCCTCTCACATTGGCCTCCGCTCTAAGTGCTGCAGCCCATAATCCGTCCTCATGGCCACTGATGCCAGCGTGTGTGGACGGACAGGAGGGAGGGGGATGGTGGAAACATACGATGCTTACCATACTCTGGTAAAAGTAATAAACCAACTAACTCTGCTGATTCCAATTGACAACAGGAGGGTGGCGATGTCCAGGAATAGACGGACAGATTATTAACAATGCATTTCTGATTGATTTCAGGTGCTGAAAAATAACAATTTTATCTTTGAGGAAAAGGCCTGAAGAAACAATATGGAAATAGATTGGGAAGAAACATGAATAGTCATACAACTCCAACCTCTTTTAAATCTAAGCACAAGGATACAGAGTCTGGTGGGACTATGGGCATTTCATGAACTATCCTTTCCATAGTTTATTAGAGTGGCTACTGGATTGAAAGAATTGTGCTGTTTGGATGTGTGACTGAAGTGTGAAATGATATGTGATGTTTCAATGTGATGTAAGTGGATACACACTGAATAATGCTACTATGGTGTATTGTATTATTGTATATTGGAATTGAGTGAAAAACTAGTTCTAAAAAAATGTATGTGATAACAAAGCCAATGCTTTGTAATGAACGAATAATACATATTTGCTCTAGTTAAAAAAAAAAGGTTATATTGCATAATAAGTCTATTGGGCGATAGAATTGGCTTTAGAGCAGTTCCAATTTGGTTCTAACTTTTGGGAAATATAACTATTTACTTCTCCCGGTTTTGTATTCCTATTTTGCAAAACCGTTTCTAGGTGCTCAAGTCTATCTGAATCAAAAGTCCCATCTTCTGGAAACCTTAACTTTCTGTCACCTATTGTCCAGTCAAACCACTTGTGCACATCGCGCACATCTTCACTCCATAGTTATCATACATATATCTGACATGTGTACCTTTGGGTGGCGGGTCACCCATTTTACTGGAGCTGTTACCACGCATTTTCTATGTAACGTTTTGTACACAACTACCAAGACATACAAGCACACAAAATAATAACAAAATGACAGGGGAAAAAAGAAAAAAAGTAAAAAGAAATAAAAATATAACAAAACAAAACACAAATTAAAATAAATCCTATATACGAATAATAACAAACATGTTTTTCAATATGTTTGCATTTATATAACTTGTATATAACTTCATGACGTTTCTTCATTTACCATTTATGGTTCTACAAAACACGTGCATTTATATTATCACCGGCATATCAGATATTGAACATTTTTTTTTTTTCTAATTGTAGGTCAAACCTACCCTGCAGTTTTACAGACACACTTTTGTCTACGGGAACCCAAACAGGAAGACACAGTCCTGTTTCTTCACAAACAAGAAGACACAGTCAAGTTCATGGCAACCCACATTAAATAGGAAGACACAGTCCTATTACTTCATAAACAAGAAGACACAGTCAAGTCTATGGTAACACTAAGAAACTTTGTTTGTTAACAAGCAAGAAAACATTTCCTGCCTCAAGTAATTGATATAAGGCAAGCAACAACGTTTAATAAAATATAGATTGCGTTACCTGATCGTTAGAGGGCCAGGCGAGCAGACAAGTGAAAGCAAAGCACCGCAGTAGGGAATTTTTCAAAAAGGTTCCTTTACCTTTTTCTATTTTGCTGGCGCGGTTTTGCTGGTCATTGGTCTGGCCATTCCAGTCCTCTCTGTCAGGGTTAGCAATCCCATCCTCGTCGCCATGTAATGTGGAAGAAAAACCATCTTCAATCAGGTTGGAACGTTCGTTGCAATGCCTTTAATACACGCAGCGTGGAGAGGAACAGTGAATCAAGAAGATCCCAAAGTCGCTCTGCCTTCATTTAAAAGTCAGAGGCTTTTATACACAAAAAACAAAGATCTGGTTACAATCACAGAGTCATTACTATATTATCATTAGAGAGTTAGCTAAGCAGAATATATATCAGAGTTCATAGGTCAACACATGGATTAGGGGGCAGGCACTTCAATCATACTGTTTGACATTGTCTCCAAGGTCCTCATCGTAAATAACGAACAGAAAACAAGCTACCTTCTGGCCTGTCCTCCTGGCTTGACCTTATCTTTCTTAAGTATACAAGAGAGTAGAATTGATATGAGGGAATGAATTCTAACGTTCCTTCCACAGTGCCCAACACCTACCAGTATGTCCTTTTAGTATGTCACAAAGGTTCCCTAATTAGTTTTCCTGTATGTTATGAATGTTCCCTAGTTTATGTTACAGATGTGCCCTAGCACTTCTCTCTCTCAATTCAGAGCATTTGTATTGGAGGGGAACGTGGATGAGTTTGTACCATTCTTGGGAGGCTCTGCCTTGTTGGGGCAGAGCTGTGATCCAGGTGAACAGCTGATCGGGCAGAGCAGGGCATGTGGGCGGAGGAGGAGGAAGGCCGGTCAAGCAAATAAGCTTGCTAAGGTACGCAGTAGCAGCAAACAGCCCCCCCATCCAGCCAGCCAGGCAGTCTGGCTGGCAGTGACTGAGTGGTTGACAGACTGCAAGCAACGGAATGCACGTGCTCTGTGATGTCATAGCAGTCAGCTCAGAGAGAGGTTCGTGATGTCATCGCTGAGATGGCTGGCTCTGTGTGTCTTGCTGGCTTTGTGTGTGTGTGTGTGTGTGTGTGTGAGTGGGTTGGTGGGTGGCTGTGTTAGTGTCTGTCTGTCTCTCTCTGTCTCCCTCTCTCTCTCTCTCTCTGTCTCTCGCTCTGTAGATGCATCATAGGGAACATATGTAACAATCTCTCTTTTTGTTACCAAAAATGTGAATGAACGTATTTCAAGTGGGTTATGCCTTGGTTGGAAACGTTTTAAGATTATTTATGAAGTGTAAATTGGATTTGTCTCAATTCTCCGTAGTTTTCAATGTATGTGCCATTCAGTAGCGTTCATGTTACAGATGTGTCCTATGCAGTGGTAGGGTCAATAAAATGTCAGTAAAACTTTATTTTAGCAATTATAGAGGGTGTGCAAGAAACAACATCTTCAATCAGGTTGGAACGTTAGTTTCAATGCCTTTAATACACGCAGCGTGGAGAGGAACAGTGAATCAAGAAGATCCCAAAGTCGCTCTGCCTTCATTTAAAAGTCAGAGGCTTTTATACATAAAAAACAAAGATCTGGTTACAATCACAATGTCATTACTATATTATCTTAGAGAGTTAGCTAAGCAGAATATATATCATCATAAAACAGAGTTCATAGGTCAACACATGGATTAGGGAGCAGGCACTTCAATCATACTGTTTGACATTGTCTCCAAGATTCTCATCGTAAATAACAAACAGAAATCAAGCTACCTTCTGGCCTGTCCTTCTGTCTTGACCTTATCTTTCTTAAGTATACAATAGAGTAGAATAGATATGAGGAAAATAATTCTAACTTTCCTTCCACAAGGGGAACAAATGCAAATAGAGGGTCCTCACTAATTATCTAATTCATGTGTGTGTGTTCATACACCAGCTGCTAAAGTCTGATAGCTTTTGAAGACTCTGTATAGGATGTTGAAGAAAGTGTTTTGTGATAATTATATAATGTTTTATATTAATACTAGCATTAGAAGTGGTTTTGTATACAGGCTGAGCAGATTAGATTTAGCAGGACAAGTAAAGGGTCAACAAGGTCGATTTGTTAGAAACTTCTGTCAGTAATGAAAGATTACACAGTGCCGAAATAGCCTACAGATGTCTGCAGTAAATTTGTTTATGACGTAATTGTTTCTCCAGATAGGGAGGAAGATTTTTTTGTTAAAGAGCGATTGACACTAGGTAAATGACGACCGTGGGATCGCATCTTCCTAGTGCACATCAAAGACAGACATCTGCTTTGGATCCATCACCTCTTCAAGTGGACAGATCGTAAAACGGACCCGGACCTGTATCTTCTGATTGGATGAACGGCCATAATATGTTACGTCATTTTTCCTATAAAGTTGTACTTATGTTTGTAAACATTAAGTCTCAATGAAGGAATTATTTCTGACAGTGGAGCTTCCGAGCGGCCCGATTAAAGTTCTGTTTGCTGTATCTCCGTGACTTCTCCACTTATTTCCCAGAGGGTTCTACATAGTCTATTGTGTATTGTATTTAATATCAGGCCCTTCTCTTATGTTTTACAGTTGTTATTATTATTCCGTACAATACACAGATTAAATTAAGTATTTTAACCACAAAGTATTGGCTACAGTTATGATGCCTACTTCACTGTTCATATGCACACAGTTTCTGAGGTCTGGACCACTGCACAATAGTCCCTGGAGTTGTAGTCCAGACCACTGCAAAATTCGTGCTGAAGTGATCTGGATCACCATGCAATGGCCCAAGGATCACTGCAAACTTTGATTTCAATGTTTTTGTGTAATCCATGTTGCAATAGCACCTACCATGTTCCTTTGTGGTGAGCTGGTTAATTCTGTTCTGGGAAAACCACAAACCTGCAGGTTTAATAAGTCTCTCTACACATCAGTCCCTGAGTACCTTCAACTAATGGTCATTTTGACCAATTAAGCCCAAGAATTGAGTCGATTAAGTTGTCAAGGACTACCCAGTAAAGACGTGAACTCACGACTAGGTCACACTGTGAGCTCTCCAGAGCAGACATTACACTGAGCTCAGTGTGAGCTCACTTAGCGCTTTTCCACCGACATGGTGCCGGTGCTGGAGGCCGAGTTGCAGTTACAAATACAATGCCGAGCACAGCAGTGCAGCGCCACCTCCTCTCTATCCACCACACAAAGACGTGCGTCACTCTAACCTGTCCGGCTTTACAACACGCAACTGAAATAATATGTTCTTCGGGGAACAACATAACACATAGCGATTTCTCCCTGCTATAAAGTAAAATAATGTATACAGTGTTTCTAATTTCTTTTACGATACCTTTTCATAGATATTTATATTTTTCAATAATAAACTAATGTCACAGTCTTCCCCCACTTTATTTGAAACGTCCTCGTTTCTTAATTAAATAAATCATACAGTATTTCTAATGTTACATTTTTATATATATATATATATATATATATATATATATATATATATATATATATACTTAGATTTTCCAAATGATAAACTGATGTTGCAGTAATTAAATCACAATAGATGTATGTCAGTACAATAGTAACTTTTTATTTTTTTTTAAGAATGGCAAATTAGGAGCCATTACTGTATTGAACTGTAATGTAACAAGAAAACAGGTATAAACCAAGAAAGAACTAAATCTTTAAACTTGTCAGGTTTCAAAACTTTACGACCACTAGGTACATCCAGCAGGTAATGCCACAGGAGTCTGGGGTCGCTGAGGTAAGAGAACAGACATAGTCTCTGGGTGCACTGTGACTTGGGCATCCCGAAGGCTGGAAGAATGGGTGACACCTGGGCATGGCTCAAGTGCTAGAGCAGGCTGTGGAACAACACCTGGAACAGGTAGCATATCCCTCTGGACAGGAGCTGTGGAAAAAAAAAGAGAGAGAGACGGCATCGAGTGATGACTGGAGCTCGCTGGAACTGGAAGTGGGTAAGGGACGTCTCCAGACAAAGCCGTCAGTGTTGATGGCGGACTGACAGGTGCATCATCAGGATCTCTAAACAGCTGTGGAGGCGCTTCTGGATGAGCAGGTAAGTCAGACCAAGGACCTTTGTATGCCTTCAGCCGATGATTGTAATGTACAATCCATGATTTGGATCGTGGATCTTTTGGGTCAGTGATTTCATAGGTCACGCCAGGACAACCGTCTTTATCCAACCTCTTCAGAACTCTATGTGGCCCTTTCCATCTAGGAGCAAGTTTGTTCCTTTGATTGGCAGGATCATCAAGGAAAACAAGATCACCTTCAGCATAGGGGTTAAAAGCAAGATTTTGATCATAGTGAGTCTTTAGCAGTAGTTTAGATTCTTTTGACTACTCAGCGGCCATGTCAAAAGCATGTGACAGGCGGTTAAAGACATCCTGGGCATAAGCAGCTGGTGTGCCTGGAGTTGCTTGAGTAGTGAATGAACTGCAGTTCAACAAAACGTCCACAGGCAGACAAGGTTCCCGACCATGAGCAAGGAAAAATTGAGTATATCCAGTACTGGAATGTACACTTGAATTGTACGCAAGTTCCACCTGTGAGAGGTATTTGTCCCATTCTCCTCCATTTTGGTTGATGTATTTAGCGAATTGGTCTTTTAATGTCCGGTTCAGTCTTTCCACCATGCAATCTGATTGGGCATGGTACGAAATATGTTCGTGTCTTCTCAATTCCCAACTTGCTACACAGCTGCTTCACCAGATCAGACTCAAACTGTCTGCCCTGGTCAGTGTGGATGGACTCAGGTATACCATGTTGATGGATGAAGTCTTCAAACAAGCATTGAGCTACACTTGTTGCACGCTGATCTTTAAAAGGAAAGAGATTCACATAGCATGTAAAATAATCCATTACAACAAGAACATACCTGTTGCCTTGAAAAGTGACTGGTAGCTCGGTGAGGTCATCAGGCTGTAGTTCAGAAGACCAACTGTTTTGCATCTTTTTGGGCAAAGTTTTTAACGAATCGTCTGTAATAGGAACAGAAACCCACAAAAGCTCTCACCTCAGTAGGTGTTCTTGGTGTTGGCCAATCTTTCAATTTGTCAAGCTTCCTGGAATTTGGTCTGAGACCACCCTTGGTGATTACATGTCCCAGGAAAGAGACTTCATCCCGTGCAAGCTGACATTTACTGGCCTTCAGCTTTAGTCCTGCCTTTCAAAAGCGAAGAAAGACATCTTCCAAACTCTGCAGATGTTCAGGAAAGGTTTTGCTAAAAACCAAAACATCATCCAAACAGATGAGGCAGATCTTCAAGTGTAGACCACGAAGCACAAGCTCCATTAAACGTTGGAAGGTAGGTGGTGCATTGGTCAGTCCCATTGGCATGACCTTAAAATGGTATAAGCCGCTGCCGGTGGTAAATGCGGTCTTCTCCTGGTCTTCTGATGCCAGCTGAACCTGCCAATAACCACTTGACAGGTCCATGGTACTAAACCAGCATGCCCCTGCCAGGCTGTCCAAAGCCTCAGAAATCCGTGGTAAGGGATGCGAGTCCCGTATGGTGACAGGGTTTAATTTCTTAATGCAATGCAAAATCTGTAGCTGCAGTCCTTTTTCTTGACTAAAACAACAGGTGAAGCCCAAGGGCTGCAGCTCTCCTCAATGAGGTGATGGGCCAGCAACTGCTAAACTTGTTTTTCTATTTCCTGCTTCAAAGCTGGAGAAGTCCTGTAAGCATGTTGTCGGATCGGTAGGGCATCTCCAGTTCGAATGTGTTGCTTTACAGCATCTGTGTAGCCATAGTCATGTTCATGTGAACTAAACACATCACAATACTTCAAAAGTAAGTTCTCCAGCTGGTCCATTTGTGGATCACTCAATTTAGACTGACTGAAGTCCACTGTGGGTAACTTTGTGCCTTCTGTCTGCCTGATATTGTGCACAGTAGCCTCAATAAACTGGAACTCTTCACCTCCCTGATTTATCAGAGAGTAAAAGTTTCCCAGTGGTGTGTTACTTGGCACATGGCAGTCGTCATTGGTAGGATTCATGACACCAATGGTTGTTAATCCTTTCTTCACTGGAGACATTGTTCTGGCAACAAACAGGTAGTTGCATGCTTCAGGTTACAGTATTCCTAAGTAATTTGGAGTTGAGATTTGATTTTCTGTAAATGGCTGCAACTTTGCCATGATATTCATCTCAGTCATTGCAGGAATGTAGATTGGCGCAAATGTAACAGCACTGCAACAAAGAGGTGTGATTTGCTTAGAAAACAACAGTGGGACTTTCCAGTTCCACAACTGTAATTGTCCTTGTACATCAATCACTACATGGTGTTTCTGCAGAAAATCCCATCCGAGTATGACAGCTTGATTGGAATTTCTTAACACTTGAACATCATGATGACAAACCTCCTCTCCAAGTCTAATACTAATGGTTAGTGTTCCAAGAGTATCAAGGCACTCACCAGTCACTGACCTTGCCAACACGTATGTCTTTCTGATGGACTGTCTTCAGTGCTGGAATTGGCACTCTTAAATTTTCACTGATCAAAGAAATTTGTGAACCAGTATCAATGAAGGCTTGAACAGCAGTGTCTTCAATAACATCAAAACAATATTGGAGAGGTTGGAGAGTCTTTTAACGCTGAAGCTTCAGACTCTGGACCCCTGTAATTCAATGTAGCAGCTACTTGGCCCGTAGCACCTGCTACCACTTGTTTCCCTGATAGGTGGGATCCTCAGAATCATAGCAAAGATGACGTTTGCTGTATCTGCAATCAGGCCTTCTCTCATGGTGATGTGGACTGGGTGTTCTCCTGGTGTACCTGTCCCTTGAGTGTGAGTAGGATGCAGATGGACTACGAGAATATCTTGAACTGCAGTGCTGATCAGGGTGAGATGAGTGATAGCGATTGCTAGGACTGTTAGTTATTGAATAGTAACGGTTGCTTGGTGATGGAGACCACCTTTCATATTTTTGCCTATGTAGGGAATGATGTCCGGGTCTTGGTCCAGGAGACATGTTTCTATAAAGGCGAAGAAACATCTCTTTGTGATCTAGAGGAAGAATTATACCCATCAGGGGATGCTTTTCGTGATGCACGATATTTCTCTTGTTTCATCCATTCTGGAGAGGGCTGACGGTCCTTTTTCCCCTCTTTGTACTGGCTGTGCACATGTTTGAGATTTTCTTGCTGTTGCTTCAACTGGCTCACCTCTACTCTGAATGCTTTAACATCTGCAGTTAAATCTGCAATAGCTTGTAGTAATTTGGGGGATTCCTCTGACGTAGATGAAATGGACTTGCTTGACACCATAGCTGTTAGGATATTTCCAGATTTACATATAGATGGTTGTTCCAGAACCTTCTCATTTATTGTGCTTTAGAAATGTGAAGAGGCAGTTCTTAATGCTTCCTGACCCGCTCCCACTTGCAAGCCATTTTTAGGGCTTCCTCCAATCTACTTGCACCATGCTCATAACACTTTGCCTGCAGCACTGGGTCTAAACCAGCAACAAAACGTCTAAAACGCTCCATTTCAATAGCTGGCTGTCCGTAATTGGGAAACGCCTCTTGCACAAGTCTGCTTACTTCGGCTGCATAAACTTCTAATGCTTCTTTAGGCTGACGGGGTCTTGCATTAACAAAAGTTTGAAAATGCAGTAGGTATTCTTTTCTTCCAAAGACTTATTTTAATGTCTCTACTGTTTTAGCATAGTCTTTTTGCATTTCAGAGGGTAAAGAAACCCAGTATGACAGTGCATCAGCACTTAAACGTGTTGGTACAATTGTTGCAAGATCCTGGTGCTGTTTGTGCAGCTTTTACAGCCAATTCCAGACGCGTGTTCCACAGAGAGAAACTTTCTTTATCCTTCCCATCTCCGTGAAAGCAAGGAGGCAGCTCAACACGATCATGTGTTACTCTGTCGTATTCGTGCGTCTTTCTGCATTAATCGCTTCATTTCCATTTGCTGCGTCAACATTAATCAATCTGTCTATCGGATTTTCCATGTTTTTTTTTATATACTTGTTTAACTTAGCTATTTGCAGTTAAATGACTTGACATAGCTGTTTATTACTTTCGTAAGTTGTTTTTATTATTATTTTCCGATTTTAACAGTACAGTTCACTCACCACCGACATGGTTTTGTCTCAGTCACCCGCAAGCACAGCTCACTGCATCCGGCCTCGGTAGAGAAAAAACAAAAGCAAACAATATCCCTCGCTGCCGCCAGTCTGTAAACCGTGAAACGAGTCTCTTCGGAGGTAGACATGTTGTTTGGGGTTCAGTTTACATCAGGACTCCTTGACACAATTTATTGTTCCTGGCACTTTTGTTTATGTCTCTTATGAACCGAGTTGCAGGTACAAATACAATGCCGAGCACAGCAGTGCAGCGCCACTACTCCTCTCTATCCAGAACACAAAGACGTGCGTCACTCTAACCTGTCCGGCTTTACAACATGCAACTCAAATAATATGTTCTTGGGGGAACAACATAACACATAGCGATTCCTCCCTGCTATAAAGTAAAATAATGTATACGGTGTTTCTAATTTCTTTTTCGATACCTTTTCATATATATTTATATTTTTCAATAATAAACTAATGTCACAGTAATACCAATGAGCTTCAACAATGCCGAAAATAATAATGCGTTTATCTTTATTAGTGAAGATATTGTATAGATGTATATCTTTCATATACACAAATAGAACTGAAATTTTCAGACAATCCATGAACATTTATGTAAACATTTACACTTGTTAAAAATTCTATATATCAATTATATTCATAACCCTAACCCTATCACTAACCCTAACTTTAAGTTACAATTGTTCCCTAAACACTTATTTTGCAGGATCAATAAAAAACTGTCAGGATATTTTAAACTTTTACTGACACACATAGTTAATAGCAATGTGATATAACTTTACGGAAAATAATAATCTGTATATATTTAATTGTTTTGACAATGTTAAGATATAATGCATCTTTCACATAGGGAACATTTGTAACATGATAGGAAAAACAAACAAATGAAAATATTCAAAATTACAGCATACAGTATAATTAACACAGAACTGTGTCTATACTGAAAAGCTGTTGACATTTGCAAAGTGACAGAGGTTTGAATTTGAAAGTATCAATTCATAAAAGATACAATGAGCAGGAGCAGGAGCTGTGCGATCCATTACCCAGAGCACCTGAAGAACGCTTAGGCCAGGAAGAGTCTCAGACAACACATACTGAAGGACAACCCAGAGACTCTCAGAGCCGACTTCTCTCAGACTGGAGACCAGCAAGTCACCAGCAACCTGGTCTTCTACACCGAGCACACCGACGCCTGGCACGCTGCCATCTGTCAACTGTACAGGCACATTAAAAAGAGAGGCATCAGTAAAGGAAGGCAGGTGTCAATCAGTGAGGAGGACGACCCAGACACCTCCATGCTGACAATCAATCTGTACCACACTGGAACAGTCTTAATACAGGGCAGCGAGGGCAGCCTGGGCACCTTTGAAAATCAGTTCCACTCACTGAAAACGCTGGCTGACAGAGAGAAAAAGGAGAGACGTGTCCAAAAGAGCACAGACGCAGCCACACAGGAGGAGAGTCCAGCCCCACACTGCCCTGCCAACGGAGGGGAGAGCGCCGCGCCAGAGAACAGCGAGGAATCCACACGCATCCCAGCACAGGACACCCCTCAGATACCGACACAGTGTCCCAGCTGAGGGAGAACATGTCCCTGCTGGAGGTGGAGCTGATGGAGCTAAAAGAGCTGGTGCTGGCCATGCTCACAACCTCCAACACCACAGAGCAGCTAACAGACCAGCTCAACAGAGTCCAACACGAGCACAAGGTCACAGTGAGGGAGCTGAGGGAGGAGGTGAGGGAGCTGCAGCAGGACAGGGAGGCCATGAGGAGGGAGCTGACGGCCCTGAGAGAGGAACTGCAACGCAGAGACAAGACAGTGCAGAGCCTGAAGGAGCAGCTATACAAATTCACTGCCCACAACAACTAGCCCTCAAGAAACCCAGCAGTGCACAATGTGCAGAGTCCTCCCACCCCAATGACATCCAGACATACTGACTCTCACACAACACACCACTCACACACTGCACCAAACACACACACACAACCCAACCCGAACACACAGAGTGCACCCAGCACACACACACACCCTGAGCACAACACACACAGTGCACCCAACACACACACACACCCTGACTCAGACACACACACTGCACCCAGCACTCACACACACCCTGAGCCCGAAACCACTCACAAAACCTGCGCACCACACACACAGGCTGAACCAAACACAGATGAGACCCCCTCACGCAGAAAGACTACCAGGAAGAAGAACACTGAAGTAGCCCTGCTGATAGACTCAAATGGCAAACTCATAAATGAGAGGCGGCTCTTCCCTGATGGCAAGATCTCCAAGGTCTGGTGTCCGACCACAGAGAGGGCCATTCAGCAGCTGTCCGAGGAGAGCCTCGGCTCCCCCAGCCATATTATTATACACACAGGCAAAAACAACCTGAGGACCCAGCAGGACAAGGTGGCCAGCTCCATCTCCACCCTGCTGCCCAGGAAGGACTTCCACCCCAACACCATCCACATGATCAACGCTGAGATCTCTCAGGGATGTGCTCTGATGCCAAATGTGCACCTGGCACACCACCCCACTCTTGGGGCCCACAGCTTGTTTGACCACGTCCATCTCCACAAACAAGCAGTGAGCGTCTTCGCAAAGACACTCAAAGACATCGCCCTGGGCCGAAACCCAGCCAGCCCCCCACATGGCCACAGAAGGTTCTCCAGCACCCACACCACCCAGAACAACCCCGAGCCAATCAGGAGAGCGGCCCCTGGGAGCCCCCGCCCTCCACCTGCACACCACCTTCCCCAGTCCGGACACCGCAGACCCCAGCCTGGATACGCCCGACCACAGAACAGCAGACCCAGAGTGGAGCCCATCCAGAACATGCACAGAGCAGCCCAGCAGCACAGCCAGCGCAACTACGCAGCAGCGGTCAGCAGAGTGGCCGACACCGACACCGGGGAGCTGCAGGAGATCCGACACCTGCTCAACCTCATCTGCACCCTACTGATAAGATTAGTAACTGTGCATAACAAAGAAACCACTGCAGTAGGTGACTAGCTATTACCACATCAGAAAATCACCCCTGTATGAATGTAGTTATATACTGATATATATGGACATATTTTCTAAAAATTATGTAGATATATGGATGCTTCCGTATATGTGTATATATGTAGATATATGTGTGTATGTGTATATAGGTATATAGG
Organism: Amia ocellicauda; assembly: GCF_036373705.1. NCBI lineage: Eukaryota > Metazoa > Chordata > Actinopteri > Amiiformes > Amiidae > Amia > Amia ocellicauda. The sequence goes on along the minus strand of NC_089855.1, from coordinate 44,489,124 downwards.
AGTGTAAGTCAGGAGATTTTTTTTTTTTTTTATTTGTTTTACCAGTATTATTATTTATTTATATGTTTACTTTCCACCTCACACATTTCCATATATCTCATTCCAATGGAGTATATAAATTGCTTAATTAGAGTAGAAAGAAATGCAATCCCTATCTATCACCATTTGGAACATCCAGGGCCTGGGCTCCTCAGTGTTTGGGCTGAAGAGCACAGACATGGAGTTCAGAGAGAGAGTGAGAGACAAGGATGTCATCATCCTGCAAGAGACATGGTGTCGGGCAGACTTGTCCAGTCACTGTCCCTCAGGCTACAGAGAGGTCATAGTGCCCTCCCTGAAGAAGCCCTCCGTCAGACACGGCAGGGACTCCGGGGGCATAATAATCTGGTACAAAGCAGAGCTCAGTGACTCCATACAGCCCATCAAAACAGCAGAGTCACACATATGGCTTAAAATAAGCAAAGAAATCATTTCTACACAAACCGATGTGTTCCTGTGTGCCGTGTATGTTCCCCCCTCAGAATCCCCATATCACAATGAGGAGATCTTAATCGACTCAATTCTTGGGCTTAATTGGTCAAAATGACCATTGGTTGAAGGTACTCAGGGACTGATGTGTAGAGAGACTTATTAAACCTGCAGGATTGTGGTTTTCCCAGAACAGAATTAACCAGCTCACCACAAAGGAACATGGAAGGTGCTATAGCAACATGGATTACACAAAAACATTGAAATCCAAGTTTGCAGTGGTCCTTGGGCCATTGCGTGGTGATCCAGATCACTTCAGCACGAATTTTGCAGTGCTCTGGACTACAACTCCAGGGACTACTGTGCAGTGGTCCAGACCTCAGAAACTGTATGCATATGAACACTGAAGTAGGCATCATAACTGTAGCCAGTACTTTGTGGTTAAAATACTTAATTTAATCCCTGTATTGTACAGAATAATAATAATGACTCTAAACATAAGAGAAGGGCCTGAGAATAAATACAATACACAATAGACTGGAACCCTTAGAATATAATAATATGAACATCTTCATGATTAGTATGATTGTAGTTTGGATGATATATTAATGCATGTTGATAACATATTTTACAGAAAATGGGATTTAGGAATTGTGTCCAAAAACTAAAAGAATTGTCTTAGGGACCACTGCTCCTTTTTTCCAGACCAATGTATAGCCCACTTTTCTTTTAAATTATGTTTAAAACAAAATTGAGGAAGCAGTGGTTACTTCTGAATCAAACATATTGACCCCCTCACTCAATCTGTAAGTCCTGCAACAAACATTGGAATATGCATAGATATTTGCACAGACTGGTATAAATGTCCGTAATAAATAACCAAATGCCATTTTTGTTGTTTCAAATGTGCCCAACATCTTACCAGTATGTCCTTTTAGTATGTCACAAAGGTTCCTTAATTCGTTTTACAAATGTTCCCTGTATGATATGAATGTTCCCTAAGCATGAGACGAATGTTCCATAGTTGCCCTAGCACTTCTCTCTCTCTCTCTCTCCCTCTCTCTCTCTCTCTCTCTCTCTCTCTCTCTCTCTCTCTCTCTCTCTCTCTCTCTTTCTCTCTCTCTCAATTCAGTGCATTTGTATTGTCAAAGCAATTGGACATGCAAACATACATACATACATATGGAAGATAAACAATATCATTATAAATCACAATAAGATGTAATAAAGTACAGAAAAAAACAAAATGTAATAAAATGTGATCTTTATTACACACAAATATGTATGGCTGGTCGGAAGCGTCTTGGACTCGGGTTTCTCTTCATTACTTATAATGCTTTTGCCTTTTGCTAAAGCTTTCCTTGGAGTGGAACGTGGATGAGTTTGTACCATTCTTGGGAGGCTCTGCCTTGTTGGGGCGGAGCTGTGATCCAGGTGAACAGCAGATCGGGCATAGGTGGGCATGTGGGCGGAGGAGGAGGAAGGCCGGTCAAGCAAATAAGCTTGCTAAGGTACGCAGCAGCAGCAAACAGCCCCCCCATCCAGCCAGCCAGGCAGTCTGGCTGGCAGTGACTGAGTGGTTGACAGACTGCAAGCAACGGAATGCACGTGCTCTGTGATGTCATAGCAGTCAGCTCAGAGAGAGGTTCGTGATGTCATCGCTGAGCTGGCTAGCTCTGTGTGTCTTGCTGGCTGTTTGTGTGTGTGAGAGAGAGAGATAGTGTGTGTGTGTGTGAGTGGGTGGGAGGTTGTGCTAGTGTCTGTCTGTCTGTCTGTCTGTCTCTCTCTGTCTCTCAATTCAATTCAATTCAATTCAATTCAAGGGTGCTTTATTGGCATGACAAACAGTTTTCTATGTCTCTCTCTCTCTCTCTGTCTCTCGCTCTGTAGATGCATCATAGGGAACATATGTAACAATCTCTCTTCTTGATTACTAAAAATGTTTATGAACGTATTTCAAGTGGGGCTTGCCTTAGTTGGAAACGTTTTAAGATTATTTATGAAGTGTAAATAGGATTTGTCTAAATTCTCCGTAGTTTTCAATGTATGTGCCATTCAGTAGCGTTCATGTTACAGATGTGTCCTATGCAGTGGTTTGGTCAATAAAATGTAAGTAAAACTTTATTTTAGCAATTAAAGAGGGGATCAAATGCAAATAGAGGGTCCTAACTTATTATCTAATTTACCAACAACTTTTAAAATTAGGTCTTGCGAAGCTGCAAGAAATGCTGTATAATCGTATGTGTGTTCATACACCAGCTGCTAAAGTCTGATAGCTTTTCGAGACTCTGTATAGGACGTTGAAGAATGTGTTTTGTGATAATTATATAATGTTTTATATTAATACTAGCATTAGAAGTAGTTTTGTATACAGGCTGAGCAGATTAGATTTAGCAGGACAAGTAAAGGGTCAACAAGGTCGGTTTGTTAGAAACTCCTGTCAGTAATGAAAGATTACACAGTGCCGAATTAGCCTTCAGTTGTCTGCTGTAAATTTGTTTATGACTTAACCGTTTCTCCAGATAGGCAGGAATTGTTTCTGTTAATGGGCGATTGACACTAGGTAAATGACGACCGTGGGATCGCATCTTCCTAGTGCACATCAAAGACGGACATCTGCTTTGGATCCATCACCTCTTCACGGGAGGACAGATCGTAAAACGGACCCGGACCTGTATCTTCTGATTGGATGAACGGCCATAAGATGTTATGTCATTTTTCCTATAAAGTTGTACTCATGTTTGTAAACATTAAGCCTCACTGAAGGAGTTATTCCTGACGTGGGGCTTCCGAGCAGCTCGATTGATGTTCTGTTTGCATTATCTCCATGACTTCTCTACTTATTTCTGACACGTTTCTTCAACTTGGCATAACGAACGAGGATCTGAACTTGCCTCCTCTCCCGGGACCAAAATATGGGTGAGTAGCTTTAAAAATGACCACCCTGTATATTTAATTTTGATCTCAGGATTTTGTTAGGCTCTCAGATTGTAATTTAAAGAGAACCTGTGGAGAGGTAGAGGTAAAACAAACAGAAAGGTTGACTGTACAGCGGAGGATCACAGTAGGGTGAACTCCAGGTAAGATAGATCTGCGGGGAGAGATGCCAAGGGAACCGAAAGGTACGACGAGGCCTGCTGAGCCCCAGGTTAAGCAAGGAAACCCTTGTACACCAGGGCCAGAGTCAGTGGCAGTCAATAACCAGACGGAACCAGAGGTACATAAAGTCCAGCAATATAGCCCCATCGTTGGCAAAGATAGGATTGGCATAATGGCGTTAAATAAGTGTCTGTATGTGAATTCCTACAAGTTTTAATTGTTAAACTTAAAATGGTAAAGGCAAGATAAAAAAACGACAAAGTTTCTATAATTCTTTGTCTGAATAATAAGATTTTAGAGAAGAAATTGATCATAATAGATCAAGAAAACACCAAAGCAGTGTATTTCAAAGATTATTTTACATCTGATTTTTAATAATAACAATATAACAAATTAATAAATGCTAAGGGCTGTTTGAGACACTGCAGGGTCAACAAAACACGCCACTAATCTAATATCTGAATTATCTTTGGATGTCAATCTGTATGTGCTTTGTGTGTTTATGTATATATATAGTCTGAAGTTTATGTAAGGTAAATGTCTGTTTTGTATGCTTTGTATTTTTAATATTGTGCATAGTCCAGAATAAGACTGAGAAGGGAAGTAACCAATAATTTCTGAATTATATTTACAATTACGCAGTTATTGATGTTTTAACAACAGATTCATGAGGATTTAGACATTTAACTGTATACAGAGTGCATAAAGCATCAGAAATTAGAAATGAATAATGCATTTATTATAAGAATTATGTTTAAGTAATACAAAACATACACTAAAGACATAGATAGATACAGGAAGGCCGGTCAAGCAAATAAGCTTGCTAAGGTACGCAGCAGCAGCAAACAGCCCCCCCATCCAGCCAGCCAGGCAGTCTGGCTGGCAGTGACTGAGAGGTTGACAGACGGCAAGCAACGGAATGCACGTGCTCTGTGATGTCATAGCAGTCAGCTCAGAGAGAGGTTCGTGATGTCATCGCTGAGCTGGCTAGCTCTGTGTGTCTTGCTGGCTGTGTGTGTTGAACCGTCTTAGAAATAAGTGGAGAAGTCGCGGAGATAAAGCAAACAGTACTTTAATCGAGCCGCTCGGAAGCCCCACGTCAGGAATAATTCCTTCAGTGAGGCTTAATGTTTACAGACATGAGTACAACTTTATAGGAAAAATGACGTAACATCTTATGGCCATTCATCCAATCAGAAGATACAGGTCCGGGTCCGTTTACAATCTGTCCTCCCGTGAAGAGGTGATGGATCCAAAGCAAATGTCTGTCTTTGATGTGCACTAGGATGATGCGATCCCACGGTCATCATTTACCTATTGTCAATCGCTCTTTAACAAAAACAATTCCTCCCTATCTGAAGTCATAAACAAATTCACAGCAGACATCTATAGGCTATTTCGGCACTGTATAATCTTTCATTACTGACAGGAGTTTCTAACAAACCAACCTTCTTGACCCTTTACTTGTCCTGCTAAATCTAATCTGCTCAGTCTATATACAAAACTATTTCTAATGCTAGTATTAATATAAAACATTATATAATTATCACAAAACACTTTCTTCAACTTCCTATACAGAGTCTTCATTCCCTGCTGTTTGGCAATAGAGCAAAGCGGAAAGAAGCCAAAAAGTTATGTTTGTCAGTTACAAGTAAATCCCCTTAGGGGTTAGGAAGATTTGACGCTTCTTGATTGAGGATTGCAGCTCCTTCATCCCAACCCTTCCCCGTGGGGTGTATATGTGTGTACGGCGAGTGTAAGGGTGTCCCTGCTGTCGGGGAGAGCGATAAGTGTGTGCCCCTAAGTGTGGATGTACAGAATGTCCTGAAGGCGTCTCATGGAGCTGAGTGACCTTTGTAATAGTATCTTACCAATGCATCCTTTGGTTTTCCTTGAGTCATGAGGTTTATTGCCTTTGATACTAAATCCATTTGTCCTCAGTCACATGGAGCCTCCAGAACCAAGGGGATAGAATAAGATTTGTGTCAATGGGTGTGTGAGTTTTGCTCCTCCCGAGTGAGGGACGGTGTCGTTTAGTAGAAATTTAGAGAAAGTCTGCCAACGAGGGTGTTTTAATTGCAGCTGTAACCATAGTAGATACATTATGAGGTTTACAAAGTTTTTGAGACAGTGTATTTAAGAAATAAAAAAGAAACTTACAGACATAGCAGAATATTAACTACTGATATCAATCCTTGTAACACAATCATACCCAGATTACCAAAGGTATCAGCAAGCCATCCCCAGAGGGGTTTTCCTCCGGAGGACTGGTGTATCTTTGTAGTTGCTGTCCTAATGTGCTCTATAAGATTACCAATGTGTTCAGAGTTATCTGGTATGTAAGTACAGCATTCCTGCCCTATAATGGCACATGTCCCTCCTTGTGCTGCTAGCAGGAAATCTAGAGCTAGCCTGTTCTGGAGGGCAACAGTTCGCATAGCCACTATTTCAGTTGTTAAATTGCTGAGAACTTCAGTTGTAGAAATACTTAATGTTTCTAATATACCAGCTACTAATCTGATTTCCTTTATTGCTCTTCCGACTCCATACATAGGAAATAGTATGGAAGCATACCTGTCTCCTTCCCCTATCTCACGTTTAGGGTGAGTAAATTGTTCTATATCTGGAAGGTATTTATCTTCAGTGTGGCCCAAAGCTGGCACCACAAATCCTAAATAACAAGAACCTGTGAACTTACAAGGAAGTTCCCAATATGCCCGCAAGCCGTATATCCAATAAGTCCCATTCCATGGGGCGTAAAATCGACAAGTCTGATACCTAAAGTCAGAACCATCGATAGCCACAGTGTGATTACAAGTGCTATTACCTATAAATTGGGATTGCATGGTTTGGTTATAGTATGAAACATACACAGATCCTTTGTTACTGTGAGCCAAGTCAATATATGGCATTTTAAAATCTCTTCTATTCTGATCCATCTTCGGTTCCATTCTCCTGTGATGCCTAAGGCATAATCATATGCATATCATACATTAGAGGCAACTCTAAGTTGTGAATAATCAGAAAATACTGGAAATGGAATGGGGATCATTGGAACCCCTTTCTTAGTGTCGTGTGGAATGTGGGAACAAACCCAACATTTTGTTTTATTAAGGGCATTTGCATAGGTGCGTGTAATTTGGATAAATCTGTCCATGATTCAACTAAGGACAGGCAGATCAGTCCAAATACTGTAGTGTACACAGTCGTCTTCATGCTGGATTATCTCTTAGTACCTGTAGGGGGACAAAACCTTTACCAGTTAGGGGAATGTCTCTCAAAATTCTGGAAATCTGCAACTGTTGCTTTCCTAGGAATGAGAAAAGATAAAGGTTTAGTACACAGTTCTCCTGGATTATAATTTTTTACTTGTGACCAATGTTTCCATCTAGTACCCCCCTCCTGTCCGTCAATACAGACTGAAGTGTCTGTAGAAAGAAGGACATTATGCGGTCCTGTCCATTTGGGCCTAAGCCCTGGTCTGCTTGGGATTATTTTAACCATCACTTGCGAACCAACCTCAGGAAGTGTTGTTGGCATTTCCTCTTTGAGTTCCAAGTCCCTGAGGGACTGGAGATCATGTGCTTGTGTTCTATGTTTTTTTAAGTGTGTACATAGCTGTGCTACATACTGTTTAAGATAGTCTTTGAATGGAGCACTGGGATCACTGGGACCCCAGATGCCAGCAGGGAGTTGCATAGCTCTCCCTGTCATTAACTCATATGGAGAAAGCTGAGTACTCCGATTAGGTGACGCTCTAAATTTATACAGCACAGCGGGGAGTGCTACTGTCCATCCCTTACCTGTAGTTAACAGGGCTTTTGCCAAACTTTCCTTCAGTGTCCGGTTAGTGCGCTCCACTAAGCCTGAACTCTGAGGGTGATAAGGTATATGAAATCGTTGTTTTACCCCTAGCAGTAAACATGCTTCCTTCATTACCTTACCGGTGAAATGAGTCCCTTGATCTGAGTTCATTTGACGGGGCACACCCCATCGGGGAATAACCTCAGTCACTAGGACTTGTGCTGCAGTGATGGCAGAGCAGTCCCTGCAGGGGAAAGCCTCAACCCATTTTGTGAAATGGTCAATTATTACCAAGCAATAGGATTTCCCATGACATTTTGTCAGGGGTCCTGTAAAGTCAATTTGAATATTTTCCCACGGACCTCAAGGCCGGGGCTGGTGTGATTTAGTGACTTTGATCGGTTTACCTGGGTTTACTTGTGCGCAAGGAATACACTGTTGACACCACTTCGCAGTGTCCCTGCCTATGCCAGGCCACCACCAGTGTTCACGCAATTGAGTTAACATGGCCTTGCGACCCGTGTGAGCTGGGCCATGGTACTGGTCCAGAAGCGTTGAGCTAATACACTGGGGTGCTAATACACATTGTAAGTTAGGACTTCGCCACAAACCATCTGAGTGCACTGCACCTCCCTTAACCCACTCTTGTACTTCATCCTCCTCACAGTTTTTCTGTAGCTGTGCGAGGTCAGTAGTTTCTGGTTCTCGGATGCTCACAAGTTTACTAGAGCAGGGGAATCCTGCTAACGTCACATGACTGCCTGTCTCTGCTGCCTTTTTTGCAGCTAGGTCTGCAAAGTGATTCCCACAGGTGCGCGGGCATCCATCATCAGAAAGACTCTGATGAGCTTTCACTTTAACTACTGCTACCTTTTCTGGAAGGTGTGCTGCCTCAGCTAGGGCTATAACATACTCATAATTTTGTATTACTTCTCCTGCTGTTGTTATAAACCCTCTACATTCCCAGGTTGCCATATAGTCGTGTACTACTCCAAATGCATAGCGACTGTCAGTGAAAATGTTAACTTTAATGTCTTTCGCTATTTTTAATGAATCAGTTAACACCACGAGTTCTGCCACTTGGGCTGAACAGTGTCCTGAAGGGATCCAGATTTTACGACGGTGCTATCATCCAATACCACTGCCCACCCAGTGTGGGGGACTCCATCTATTATTTTCCTGGATCCATCAACATATCGTTCCAAGTCAGGGTCTGTGAGGGGGTTTTCTAGGAAGCGACTGTGGTCCTCCTGGAGCACCAGCTCAGAGCATGTATGCTCTTCTTCCTCCCCTGCTGGGTTTACTCGTGTGTCTTTTATTATTTGTATGGATTTATCTCTGGGGAGCAAAACAGCTTCCCATCTAGCTCGTCTACGGAGACTGAACACAATTTGCTGGTGTGTAATAATTAAACTAATGTGTGTCCTGTGTGCAGAATCAACTGTGTGTTCATTACAATCGGCTCGCATGCCTGCACTGCCCAAGAGGCGCACTCTACTGCTGCCATACAGCGATGCATGCCTGCTGCTACCGTGGGTTGCTTTGTGGAGTAATAGGCGACGGGACATTGCCTATCCCCATGTTCCTGTGTCAGAACTGCTGTATAATAGATCCCATCTTGGGAACAGTAGAGGTGAAATGGTTAAGCATGATCTGGTAACCCGAGGGCGGGGGCATTGCTGAGAGCCTGTTTTATTACACGATAGGCTATTTCCTGTTCATGTCCCCAGTCTATGGGGTCCAAGGGAGCCGGGCTCCCTTTGATTAGCGCCTGTATCGGACCTGTGGCTTGTGTGAAATTAGGGATGAAAGTGCGCCAATAATTAAGGAGCCCCATAACTTTACGCACAGCCCTAACATGATGTGGTTTTGGCATATTTAGAATGGCTTCTTGCCTATTATGCGTCATAGATTTTTGTCCTTGTGAAATGTTGTGTCTGAGATATTGAACCTTAGTTAAGCCTATTTGTGCTTTCTTAGGGCTTGCTTTAAATCCTGCCTTTTGTAAGACACTGAGGACTGTAATTAATGCGCCTAAGTGTGCGGTCTCATCAGGAGATGCAATCAAAAGATCATCCACCTACTGGATGATGAAACTATTCCAGGGTGTCAGATCTATGCCTTCTAAAGTCTTGGCCATTGCCTGGTGGAAGAGTGTTGGGCTGCTGTGAAATCCCTGTTGCACTCTAGTCCATGTGTACTGTTTGTCGCATACAGTAAACGCACATTTATCTTGGGAATCAGAGTGGAGTGGCAGGCTTCAAAATCCATTGCTCATATCTAGGATCGTAAAAATAGAGTGTTCGGGTTTCAAATTAGGCATAGAATTAGTGGTTGAATGCGTTTCGTGTATTATTCCTGCATGATGCAATGTTTGAATAATTGTCTGAACTGCCGTAAAAGCTTCTGGTTTAATAGGATACTGTTTATGTGCTTTGTGTACTGGACCTGGGATAACTATAGGTTCAATTTTTGCCAACCACAATCTTGTTTATGTGTTGCCCAAACATCAGGAAATGCCTGACATACGTGTCCAAGTGGTGTGTCTGGCCATATATGAGGTGTTGACGGTGTGAGTGAGATACTAGCGCAATTTGTTGCGTATCTTTGTGTATCCTTTTTATTCCCGTGTGTATTGGTCCATATTATGCGATTATTATTAGCATCCACTAGTGCGCCGACTTCTCTAAGGATATCTATACCTAATATTGTCCCCTCTGGGTTTTTACAAACCCAAAAAGACACTGGTATGAGGAGATCGCCTATTTCTAGAAGTTGAGCTGTGCTGAGTGTGGCTGTGATACATGCGCCACCTACACCTGAGATCTGTAGTCTGCGTTTAGTCAGTGGGAGGGGAGATCGGTTATCGAGACAGAGGCGCCTGTATCCACCGACATTGAACACTGCCGACCCCTAACAGTGCACTTATGTGGAGGCGGGGATCTTCCCCTGTACCGACCTCGGGGCCGAGGCGACCTATTTCCTATTGAGTTTCTCTGTCAGATCTCGGATGATGTGCAGAAGCTCCGCGTCTCCTCTGGGCTGATCGGGGTTTGTCTTGGTCTGATTGCAGGGCGCTTGGTGTCGCCTGGAGCGCCTGCCTTCCAGCACTTGTCCCCCGTGTGCCCTGTCCTCCCACAGAAAGTGCACTTAGGGCGGGTTGATTTAGACCGACAGTCTTTAGCAATATGTCCTATTTGTCCGCAATTGTAACATTTACCTCCGTTTTGTGTTATGGCAGATATAGCGGCCACAGCAGTTATTTTTGCTTTTGACTACTTGTTTTCTACCTCTGAAGCCCATTGTACAATCTGCTGATATGTGTTTCCTACAGGCACACCCATATTGAGGATGTCTTGGTGTGCTTTACTAAACCCTTCCTGTAATCATTTTAAACAGATCACATTATCACAGTCCGGAGTGATCTCTAAAAGTAGTGAACTTTCGTTCCGCATAATCGCAGCAAGTCTCTCCTGGCTTCTGTACGAGGCCACAGACTAAACCCCAATTTCCCTGTCTTTATAGCCGCGATGAAGTGAGTGATCCTTAGATTATTATTATCATTTCCAGCTGTTATCCAGGTACCATCCTGCTGGGTTAACCTGTCCCAGATTGGCCTTGGACATTTAGTTTTAATTATTATATGTACGTCTCTAGCGTGCATTTGGTGTACATCTAACATCTCATTACATTTTACCCAGAAGTCCAGATTCCCATGATTGGGTTTAAGTTTTGGAAGGTCGCTTAATATTGTGTGTTTCTCTCCGGGTGTAAAGGAGCGATGCACCGACGTTGTTAATGCGTAAAATTGTCCGTCGGCAGAGAGATGTTGTCTAGTGCGCATCTCTGTAGGTGCTATTTGTATTTTTTCTGACTTGAATGAACTCAAATCTGGGTAAAGTTTAGACTCTGTTCTATTATCAGGGGGGTTGTCTGAATGTTTACATGGTGGAGGGGCAGAAGCACCAAACCCACATCCCCCATATTTTTCGCATTCATGTTCCCAGGCTTTTCGGTCTAAATCGTCCCAGTCGGGTTCATTTCCCTACATTATTAGATCATTCTTTATTTTTCTCTTCCTCATTTCTAATTCTTTTCTCATTATCTATCTCTGTTTGCATCTCAGCGACTTTCTCTTTTAAGTCTTTTATTGTTGCTGTATTTTCCTCATCCATTGCGATTAGTTTCTTCTCTAATTTCGCACTATATTGACAAAGAATTACGGAAGCTTTATTGGTTTTCTCTCTCTTTTCCTTCTTCCACCATTCTCTATGCTGTTTGGGAACCCAGTTAGGATCCCATCCTGCCTTTTCCATCTAAAGTTGAAGTTTTTTAAACTTCTCTTGTAGGTATTCACATATAGACACGTCTTGTAATGCCATAATGCCAACCCTATCTTTGCCAACGATGGGGCTATAACGTTGGACTTTATGTACCTCTGGTTCCGTCTGGTTATTGACTGCCACTAACTCTGGCCCTGGCATACAAGGATTTCCTTGCTTAACCTGGGGCTCAGCAGGCCTCGTCGTACCTTTCGGTTCCCTTGGTTCCATCTCTCCCCACAGATCTGTCTTACCTGGAGTTCACCCTACTGTGATCCTCCACTGTACAGTCAACCTTTCTGTTTGTTTTACCTCTACCTCTCCACAGGTTCTCTTTAAATTACAATCTGAGAGCCTCACACAATCCCGAGATCAAATCTAAATATACAGGGTGGTCATTTTAAAGGTACTCACCATTGCTTTGGTCCCGGGAGTGGAGGCAAGTTCAGATCCTCGTTCGTTATGCCAAGTTGTAGAACCGTGTCAGAAATAAGTGGAGAAGTCGCGGAGATAAAGCAAACAGAACTTTAATCGAGCCATTCGGAAGCCCCACGTCAGGAATAATTCCTTCAGTGAGACTTAATGTTTACAGACATGAGTACAACTTTATTGGAAAAATGACGTAACATCTTATGGCCGTTCATCCAATCAGAAGATATAGGTCTGGGTCCGTTTTACGATCTGTCCTCCCGTGAAGAGGTGATGGATCCAAAGCAGATGTCCGTCTTTGATGTGCACTAGGAAGATGCGATCCCACGGTCTTCATTTACCTTGTGTCAATCGCTCTTTAACAAAAACAATTCCTCCCTATCTGGAGAAACAATTCAGTCATAAACAAATTCTCAGCAGACAGCTGTAGGCTATTTCGGCACTGTGTAATCTTTCATTACTGACAGGAGTTTCTAACAAACCAACCTTGTTGACCCTTTACTTGTCCTGCTAAATCTAATCTGCTCAGTGTATATACAAAACTACTTCTAATGCTATGAATAATATAAAACATTATATAATTATCACAAAACACTTTCTTCAACTTCCTTTACAGAGTCTTCATTCCCTCCTTTTTGGCAATAGAAATGAAGCGAAATGAAGCCAAAATAATCGTGTTTGTCAGTTACAATAATTTCTTCCTCCGGAGGGGCAGGTGGTATAGTGCTGCGTGTTCAGCTCCCATTTATCCCAACCTGCCACCTACGAGGTGTGTATGTATGTACAGCGAGGTATTCAAATAATCAGGGGATAGGAATGTATTTTTATTTGCCTGGTCGGGCAAACAATTATGTCATAACTACACCTTATTGAATATTGAGCTCTTTTATGGAAATTGCAGTGGCCACCTACAATTTCCTGGAGCTTTACTGTGTATCTCAAATTATATTTCATCCTGCCCCAGGTCATAAAGGTCAATCCCCAGTTACATAATACATACATTGTTTTGCTTCTAAAGGAATACAAAAGTCAGCAAACATGTTATTTTTACAAATTCAGTTATTCACATATATTTCTGAGGCATTTTAATTGATAAACATTGTACATTCCACACCTCTCAAGAGAAGGGCAATGGACTTATTCTTACTACATGACTCTTATTCTATTCATTTGAGTAATTTGACATCTCCACCAAAAGTACATTATAAACTACCAATACAAGAATATATGCTACTGCAGATGTCATCTGTGCTGTTTTCACAATGTATTGCAGATTCCTATAATCTGGACAACCTTTAATTTCGGTATTTTAACTTATTTCTCCATTAAGTCAAGCATCACTTCAGCGTTGTGGACCTCAACATTGGTCTGTTCAAGATGCCGTGAGGCTGTCTTTAAAGCCGCGCCCTCAGCCTACTGTGTCTCAATGAGAACACCAGCGTCTTCTCCATATGCACCTCTGCCACCAGGACACGATTCATAATGTGCATATCTGCCATGTGGAATAGATCGGTCATCTGAAGACACAATGTGTGGTTCGCACAACATCAGAGATCCTCCTTATAAAAGGCATCTCTATCACATGGACAGTAGTTGACATTCACACAATCTATGAGGTTTCCAGTAAAGGGACAATTCATAATAATAATCTTGATCCCAAATTTTCACAGATTATTTCAGTACAGCACTCAGTTGTCGTCAGCAGCATCATATCTCCTGTGTTACTGAATCAACTTTACTACCTAGTGTAAATACTCTTTCTTGTGTGGAGCTGTCAAACTTTCAAAACAATGCGCTTATCTCTTTGCTTTTATCTGACTTATATATCTAAGACTATTTTAATAATTATTACAGCAGCTCTTTCAACAACAAAGTTAATAGTTGTTAGGTAAATGATCATAGTTGACCTCACAGACACTTTCACTGCCCCAACCCTACCCCCCTTTTTTTTGTTTTTTTTGTTTTGTTTGGGGGGGTGAATCCCTTCCTGATTAATAGGGTATTTCTGTTTGGGAAAGCACTATTTCCATACACTTTCATGACTTTAGATTTTAAACTATAACTCATTCAATTATTTATTTATTTTACATTAAGTTATACCTTAAGTAACTTCCTTATTTTCCCTCATATTCCATTCAATCGCCATCAAAACTCTTGTGCTGAAAGTGTCAGCACATTTCTTTCACACATACCAAACTCCCTTTTTACAGCTTCCCAAGCCTCATCGACTCTTAAACCCCTTGTCAACGTCCTCAAACCTTCATCAACATCGCTCAGACCCTCTGAAAACATCACTCTGTATCCTAACAGCTGTTCTTTCTCCTTTTCCTATTTTTTTACTACACAATTCAAGTTATATTTATTGACATGTATTATTACTATTTATACACATATTTCGCTCCATTATTTGAGTTAATAAGTTAAGATATTTTCCTAATAAAATATATTTTTAGAAAATAAGCATTTTAATTGATTTCAATAATGATTCCCAGATACCTCAGGAAAACACATTTTCAAAAAAAATGTGTTCAGTCAATGATTTCCCCAATGAAGAGCCTGCGTGGGCACTAAGACTGTCCGCCTGCAAGGCTCATATATGTCTTTATTGTGTCACTTCCTCCTATTGAAGTCCAAACTACACCGGTACATGTTCAGAAGAACTGATCCCAAAGCCTATACAGAGTCTTCAAAAGCTGTCAGACTTTATCAGCTGGTGTATGAACACACATACAATTATACAGCATTTTCTGCAGCTTCGCAAGACCTAATTTTAAACATTGTTGGTCAAGTAGATATTTAGTGAGGACCCTCTATTTCCATTTCTTCCTCCATAATTGCTAAAATAAAGTTTTACTGACATTTTATTGACCCTACCACTGCATAGGACACATCTGTTACATGAACGCTACTGAATGGCACATACATTGAAAACTACAGAGAGAGACAGAAAGACAGGCAGACAGACAGACACTAACACAGCCACCCACCCACCCACTCACACACACACAGACACAGCCAGCAAGACACAGAGCCAGCCAGCTCAGCGATGACATCACGAACCTCTCTCTGAGCTGACTGCTATGACATCACAGAGCACGTGCATTCCGTTGCTTGCCATCTATCAACCACTCAGTCACTGCCAGCCACACTGCCTGGCTGGCTGGATGGGGGGGCTGTTTGCTGCTGCTGCGTACCTTAGCAAGCTTATTTGCTTGACCGGCCTTCCTCCTCCTCTGCCCACATGCCCACCTATGCCCGATCTGCTGTTCACCTGGATCACAGCTCCGCCCCAACAAGGCAGAGCCTCCCAAGAATGGTACAAACTCATCCACGTTCCCCTCCATGAAGAGGAACCCGAGTCCAAGACGCTTCCGACCAGCCATACATATTTGTGTGTATTAAAGATCACATTTTATTACATTTTGTTTTTCTGTACTTTATTACATCTTATTGTGATTTATAATTGTATTGTTTATTTTCCATATATATGTTTGTATGTATGTATGTATGTATGTATGTATGTATGTCTGTATAAATGTATGTTTGAATGTCCAATTGCTTTGACAATACAAATGCACTGAATTTAGAGAGAGAGAGACAGAGAGAGAGACAGAGACAGACAGACAGGCACTAACACAGCCACCCACCCACCCACTCTCACACACACACACACACACACTCTCTCTCTCTCTCTCTCTCTGCATGCTGGGAGTTTATGGGGGGAGTCAGTGGTGGTGGGAGGTTTGTTTGGAGAGAGTGTGTGTGTGTGTCTTTACTACTCTTTTTCTATCGTTTTCTTGTTTTTTTATAGATACTATTAATCGTTTGTTGGTTTTAAACGATTCGGGTTTAGGTGGTTGTTTTTCGATTTAGATCAGCATGGCGTTGCGGGCGGGGAGACCCCTCCTTCATTTAATTACGAAACGCTGACCCGAAAGCACGGGTTTATACTCGTGTCCCAGGAGTAGGTGTCGGTAGAGGACTGTGCGATGGAGATCGGCAGGATGGTCGGCTTCCAGAACATCGTCTCTGCGGCTCGAATGAATAAGGGCATTGTGGTTTTCCTGAATTCTGAGGCGCTGGTGAAGGATGTGGTGGAGGAGGGGGTCACAGTGAAGGGGACCTTCCTGCCCACGCTCCCTCTGGCCACCCCGGCTGTAAAGGTGGTTACTTCCAATGTGCCCCCCTTCCTGAGCAACGATCTGCTGGCGGGGGATCTGAGTCGCTATGGCCGGCTCACCTGCGCCATTAGGAGGGTGCTGCTGGGCTGCAGCGCCCCGGAGCTGAAACACGTCCTCTCTTACCGCAGACAGGGTTTCATGGTGCTGGCGGACGGCGCCGATGAGTTAAGCCTGTCTCTGAAGTTTAAGATCGAGGGGTTAGTGTACGTGGTGTTCGTGTCAACTGATACCATGAGGTGTTTTTGTGCGGGGCACAGGGGCACATCAGTCGCTCTTGCCCTCAGGGAGAGGCTCCGGCGGCCGGGCGAGAGGAAGGTGAGGAGCAGGCAGGGCCGTCTGGTGTCGGCTCTGCCATCCAGGGGAGCGATGAGGGGGAGGCGGTGGCAAATGCTACTGGCCTCGGTGGGGACAGAGTAGGGGAGCCTAATGGGGAAGCTGCTAGCAGTGAGAATGCAGAGCAGCCACGGGCTCAGTTAGCCGAGGAGGGAGCTGCTGTTGCTGCTGATGCGGCCGCCACCAAGACTGAACACTTAGCCAGTGATGACGGGTTTAAAGTGCCCAGGAAAAGACAGCAGAAGCAGTGTGCCCTGTCTTCTGAGGCCGTTGATACAGTTGTCTAAAAAGGCGAATATTGCGAGGACGGCTGGTGAGGAGGATCCCGGAGGCGGTGTGGGGGCTGTGGTGCGGCGGGACTCGCAGTCAGGGGAGTCTGTCTGGGGGAACCTGCCGTCTCAACCCAAAGTGGCCGACCGGCTGCGGCGCCGGAAGTCTGAGTGCAGTGCTGCGGCTGTGGAGAGGGCAGACTCGGACAGCGCTGCTGAGGGGGACATCGCTGACTCCCAGGGTGAGCCCGCCTCCACTGACACTGCGGGATACAGTGCTAAAAGCATTAAGGATTTTTTAAGAGAGACCAAGGGGAAGAGGAACATAGTTTTAGAAAACTTCTTCCCTAATGCAAAGCAGTTCCTGGCATCTGCACAAGTGATCCTGCAGGATGTGGCACTCGCGGAGTTTAGTGAGCCGGAGTGCTACAGGTTAAAGAAGTGGAAAGAGTGTTGTCAGGACTGCTTTGCAATCTAATGATAATGGTTAATAGTATGTTTTTTTATGTCTCAATTTTTATTTGTACAAGAGACGCACGCAGACAGTGTGAATGAGTGTGAGTGGCAGTGGGAGTGGAAAGGAGAGAGTGTGTTTAGCCAAGGGTCTAGTGTGAGTGGGGGAGTGGGGATTTTATTTTCACACACTTTTAAAATTGATTATTTTAAGAAAACAGAGTTTGTTGGTGGAAGATTGTTGATGGTAAAGGCTGAGAGCGGGGGAAGGACCTTTGTGTTTATTAATATCTATGCCCCCAATGCTGTGAGAGACAGACTGTCAAGTGTTTTCGGTGCTCAGCAAAGCGCTAGCAGACTGTGGGGCTGAGGAGATCCTGGTTTTGGGGGGGTGATTGGAACTGTACTGTGGACTATAGATTAGATAGGAATCATTTGGAGCCCAGTCCACAGTCAGCAAAACAGCTGGAAGGTAATACACAGTTGCACAATCTGGTCGATGTCTGGAGGAATGCCAACCCAAAGGTGATACAGTACACCTGGGTGAGGCCGGGTTCTAGCATTATTTCGCTAGCCAGGCTGGATAGATTTTATACCTTTAGACATCATGTCAATTTGATCGGTGGCTGCCATTTCACCCCCACCTGACCACTGATCACTGTCTCATCACTGTGAGTGTCACCCTGCCTCCTGTCCGGCTGCGCAGTGCCTACTGGCTTTTCAATAATAGCTTGCTGCAGGACAGGATTTTTTGTAATTCTTTTCTTTTCTTTTGGCAGAGATGGAGATCAGAGCGCCCTAGGTTTGCCTCCCTGAGACAGTGGTGTGACATTGGGAAGGTTAAGACCAGGCTCTTCTGCCAGAAGTACACTGAGCATAGGACTGACAGCTTGAATGAATCTATGAAGGAGTTAGAAGGAGAGATTCAGGTGCTCCACCGAGCCTTGGATGCTGGAGATTCGGGGGCATTAGAGGACCTCAAAGCTATGCAGCAGGCATTGTCAGAACTGCTGGGGACGTGGGCTCGAGGGGCAATGGTGCGCTCGCTTTTCAAGAGCCTGACACAGATGGATGCGCCCATCAAGTTCTTCTTTGGGCTGGAATGCAGGCGGCAGCAGAGCAGGGTGATGCTCTGCCTGAGGACGGCTGAGGGCCGCGTGCTGCAGGATGGGCAAGAGATGTGTAGTCATGCCACATAGTTCTGTAGGGAGCTGTACTCCGCAGAGCCGGGCAGCCTGGAGCAGCAGCAGCAGTTTCTGTAGGGTCTGCCTAAGGTCCCACAGGATGGGGTCAAGGGGTTAGAGGCCCCACTAACCCTGGCAGAGCTGACCTGCGCAATGCAAGAGCTCAATAAGGGCTGGGCACCGGGGCTGGATGGGCTCACCTGCTCTCAGTGCTGTAGGAGGGCCTGTGAGCTGGGCTGCTGCCCATTAGCTGTCGTACAGCTGTTCTGACCCTGCTGCCCAAGAATGGGAATCTGTCCTCCATTGTGAACTGGAGGCCAGTGGCGCTGCTGTGTCAGGACTATAAGATCCTGTCTAAGGCTCTGGCTAAGCGGCTCAGAGACATCATGCCGGCCGCAGAATTTATTCAGCTTCTGTACTGTCATGTGTTCAGTGTGCTGAAGATCAATGGTGGCCTGAGTGAGCCTATCCCCATCCATGGAGGCATCAGACAGGGCTGCAGTCTGTCAGGGATGCTATACTTCCTTTCTATCGAGCCCCTGCTGCACAGGCTGAGGCAGTTGCTAGCCGGGCTGTCCATCTCTTGTCACACAGAGCAGGCGGTCAGGGTGTCGGCCTATGCTGCTGAGACACAGTCTGGCCAGTGAGACATCCAGGTCATTGTGGGAGTGTCTGGAGGAGTTCAGCAGGGCCTCCTCAGCCAGGGTCAACTGGGGCAAGAGCAGCGCTCATCTGGTTGGGGTGTGGGAGGGTTCTGCCCCCCCTGCCCTCCCTGCGGGGCTGCAGTGGTCTCTCTCAGGCCCTCGGGTGCTGGGTGTGACTTTGGGGGAGACGCAGGAGAACTGGGCTGTCCTGCTGGAGAGGGTACAGGGCCGGTTGAGGGCATGGCACTTGCTGCTGCCCCAGCTCTCCCTCAGGGGGAGAGCAATTGTTATTAATAACTTGGTGGCCTCCATGCTCTGGCACACTTATGCCTGTCTGGACCCCCCACCGGCCCTGGTGTCCCAGATACAGACCCTGCTCCTGGATTTCTTCTGGGACGGGCTGCACTGGGTGCGCAAAGCAGTGCTGTACCTGCCGCTCCAGGAGGTTGGTAGATCTGTTAAGCAGGCTGAGTGCCTTTCGGCTGCAGGCAGCTCAGAGGCTCCTGTACCCTCCAGATCCCCAGTGTCTCCCGCCCTGGACACTTGTTATGACAGACACATGTTTTTACTTAAGACACGTCCCAATATACTTCCTTCCCTGCCTGTTTTTTATAGTACTGTTTTAGAGGTGTGGCAGCGCTTCTCCCTGGGTAGGGAGCTGGGGGGCAGCTGTCTGTATTGGCTGTTAGAGGAGCCACTGCTGTATAACCCCGGTTTTAGCTGTCCACTCCTGCTCTCCAGCAGCCTCAGGTCAGTCCTGCTTAAGGTCGACGTGATCCGACGTGAGGGATTTGTTGGATTTAAACAGGGGACAGTGGGTTGGTGCCGACAGCCTGGCTGCCAGGCTGGGTATGAGGTCACTGAGAGTCGTAACCAGATTTCTCTGGGCAGTACAGAACGCCCTTCCCATAGGCGCTGTGGAGCGGCTTTTCCAGGCTCTCACGCAGCACTGCTGGCCCAAGGACCCTGACACCGTCTTTCCCCTTGTTTGTCTGTGTCTCTCAGTCCCCCCTAGCTCATCAGGCCGCCTACTGTCGCCTCACAGTCTGTGTAGTGTGCCTGTCTCCACAGCTCATTGTCAGCAGCTCTATCAGCTCAGTGTGAGGGAGCTGCACCATCAGCAGCTGCAGCCCCTCCCTGACACCCCCTGGAGGGAGCACCTGGCTCTGGGGGAAGATGCCTGCCCGGCCTGGAGGAGCCTGAACAAGCCCCCGCTTCTGCATGGCTTCTGCATGGCGTCATCGCAACAAACTCTATTGCACATACACTGGACCCCAGAGTGAGCGACACCTGCCCCTACTGCGGGGAGAGAGAGACTCTTTTTTACTGTTTCTGCCACTGCCCTAGATTAGAGCTGCTGTTCACTGCACTGGAGAGCCTGTTCAAGCAGCTGGGCCTCCTTTTCTCACGCACTGTGTATATTTTGGGAGTCCAGTACAAGCAGCGCCAATGACATGTTTGTCAGTTAGCAAACTTTCTAGTGGGGCAGGCTAAGCTGGCTATCCTGAGCAGTAGGAGAAGTCAGACTGAGCGCAGCAGCAACAGTGTGCAATCTCCCTCTTAAGGTCTCTCGTAAGCTCCAGAGTGCGATTACAATTTCTACAGCCTGACGGGAGACCTGGACACTTTTCTGCA
Source organism: Amia ocellicauda (assembly GCF_036373705.1). Lineage (NCBI taxonomy): Eukaryota > Metazoa > Chordata > Actinopteri > Amiiformes > Amiidae > Amia > Amia ocellicauda. The sequence goes on along the minus strand of NC_089855.1, from coordinate 44,468,303 downwards.
GATGTGGGGGGTCGGGGCTGCCCTCTGTGCCATTGACTTTGGACATTTAAACCAACTGGTTTAATTCACTTGAGTATTTTACTGGTAGCACGTGTGTAGTGGTTTTTATTGAGGGTTTTTAGAATAGGCTGTGTTTTTTTCATGTTTTTTATGTGTTTCTAGTTTGTTTTAAATGTTTTGTTAGTATTTCTTTAGTAAAATAAAGGTGTTAATATTCAAAAAAGGTCATTCCACCACCGAAGTCAAAACAGCAGAGTCCTTCACCTCATTCCGGCACTTGTGTAACCCTTGTGTAAGATGTAACCCTTACCCAGGGGATAACCCTAACTCTATGTTACAAATGTTCCCTTAAAGCTTATTTTGCAAGATCAATAAAGAACCTTTAAGAATTTTAAACTTTTAAAGATACACATAGGTAATACCAATGTGCTTTAACAATGCTGAAAATAATAATTTGTTTATCTTTAATAGTGAAGATATTGTATAGATGTATATCTATCATATACACAAATAGAAAAAAATGGTTTCCAAACCGAATATAGAACTGAAACTTTCAGACAGTCCATGAAAAATGGAATGTAAACATTTACACTTCTTAACAATTCTATATATCAATTATATTCATAACCCTAACCCTAACACTAACCCTAACTTTAAGTTACAAATGTTCCCTAAACACTTATTTTGCAGGATCAATAAAAAACTGTCAGGATTTTTTAAACTTTTACTGACACACATAGTTAATAGCAATGTGTTATAACTTTTCCAAAAATAATAATCCATATATCTTTAATTGTTTTGACATTATTAAGATATAATGCATCTATCACATAGGGAACATTTGTTACATAATAGGAAAAACATACAAATGATGTAACTTTGAATATATTTAATATTACAGCATACAATTTGGCAGGCTTCATAATAATGGAATTTATGACATACTCTGTTAAAATCAAGCAAATAGCATTTGTTGTTCATGAGAAAAAATATATATAATCAAAGCTATCAGACTTTAGCACGTGGTGAATGAACACACATACGATTATACAGCATTTGTTGCAGCTTCGCAAGACCTAATTTTAAACGTTGTTGGTAAATTAGATACAAAGTGAGGACCCTCTATTTGCATTTGTTCCCCTGTATTATTGCTAAAATAAAGTTTTACTGACATTTTACTGACACTACCACTGCATAGGACACATCTGTAACATGAACGCTACTGAATGGCACATACATTGAAAACTACGGAGAATTGAGACTTATCCAATTTACACTTCATCTTAAAACGTTTCCAACCAAGGCAAAACCCACTTGAAATACGTTCATTCACATTTTTGGTAAACAAAAAGAGAGATTGTTACATATGTTCCCTATGATGCATCTACAGAGACAGAGAGAGAGAGAGAGAGAGAGAGAGAGAGAGAGAGAGAGACAGACAGACAGGCAGACAGACACTAACACAGCCACCCACTCTCCCACTCACACACACACACACACACTCTATCTCTCTCTCTCTCTCTCTCTCTCTCTCTCTCTCTCTCTCTCTCAAAATTCAAATTCAAATTCAACGTGCTTTAGTGGCATGACCAAAAAGAAGTATTGCCAAAGCAATGGTGACAAACAACAGTTTATAACATATATATGTACATTTGCATACAGAAATTCACAATATGTATGTTAAAAACAGGTAACTGATTAATTTCAATTAATAAAATTCAATCATAGTTCAGAGAAACATAAAACTGATATTGATAGTAATAATTGGGTGTAGCATAGGTGTCATTGCCTGTGTCCAGGGGTGTCCCCTGTGTGAGTGGACTGAGTGTCCACTGTGTCCCTAAGGCTGTGGCAGGCAGCTGTGTACTGGGCTGCCAGTAATATGCAGCTGGTCTCCTCTCCCAGAAGGACTGGCACTTTCTCCGAGACTGGCAGGTCTTGAAATCTCTTATAGAGATCTGCTATTTTGGGGACAAAATTTGCTCATAAATGTTTATATTTTTCACATTTTAGAATAAAGTGCAGCTCTGTCTCGACCTCTCGGCGTTGGCAGTGGGGACACAGCCTGTCCTCTCTGGGCAGCCAGGTCTGCCTGTGTCGGCCCGTCTCGATGGCCAGGCTGTGCTCACTGAGCCTGTATTTGGTCAGGATCCTTTTGTGTTTTTCGTTCGTTATTAATTTAAGGTTTTCTGACAATGTGTAGTGTCTTTTTAGGGCCCGATAGCACTGCAGTTTACTTTGTGCTTGTGTGTGTGTTTCCCAATGGGTGATGTAGTTTTCTTTGTGCTGTGTGATAATTTGGTTGACTCTGATTGTGTGCATGTGTGTGTTGCTGTCCTGAGGCTGGCCGGTGTCGGTGTGTGTCTGCGCAGTGAGCCTGCGGACCAGCTGGCTGAGGGGGCTCCTCTCTGGGTTCAGCTCTTGGCATTGCAGGGCCTTGTGGTGGTAGGAGTGTGTGTCGCTGTTTATTAGATGGAGCCAGAATTTAATTGCCCTTTTGTGTATGTTGATTAACAATGGGTATTGGCCTAATTCTGCCCTGCATGCGTTGTTCGGTGTTTTCCTTTGCACCTGTAGGATATTTTTATGCAAGGTTTCTATTGGGTGTGTGTCCTATTGAGCAAACTCCTGCCCTGTGAGGGGACCCCACACCTCACTGCCATAGAGAGCAATGGGCTGGATTATGGATTCAAATATTTTTAGCCAGATTTGTACAGGTATTTTTATGCAAATGTGTCTCTTTATGGCATAGAAGGCCCTGCGCGCTTTCTCTCTCAGTGTCTTCACCGCCGTGTTGAAGCTTCCTGTTGAGCTGAGTGTGAGGCCTAGGTATGTGTAGTGGGTGCAGTGTTCGATGGTGCTGTTTGCTAAAGTGATGTGGTACCTAGTTCCCTGAGGCCTGGCCTTTTTCTGGAATATCATGGTATTTGTCTTTTTCATGTTTACTGCCAGGGCCCAGGTCTGACAGTACTGCCCCTGCTCTGTGGGCCACAGCAGCACCAGGTCATCTGCGTTGAGCAGGAACTTGACTTCTGTGTCATGTAGGGTGAGGCCGGGGGCTGCAGATTGCTCCAGCATTGTGGCCAATTCATTGATGTAAATATTGAATAGCGTTGGGGTCAGACTGCAGCCCTGCCTCACCCCACGCCTCTGAGTGAAGAACTCTGTTCTTTTATTGCCAATTTTAACTCCGCACTCGTTTCCAATATACATTAATTTGATGATGTCATATGTTTCACCCCCTACACCACTTTGGAGAAGTTTGTCAAATAAACCTTTGTGCAAGAATGAATCAAATGCTTTTTTTAAATCTATGAAACAAGCAAATATTTTATTTTTATTTTGGTTGACGTGTTTGTCAATGAGGGTGTGTAGGGTGTAAATATAATCGGTTGTGCTGTGTTTTGGGAGGAAGCCAATCTGACTCTTACTCAGGACACTGTGCTCGGTAAGGAAGGCCAGTATCCGGGCGTTGATGATTCTGCAGAACACCTTCCCCAGGTTGCTGCTCACACAGATACTACTATTTTATTGAATTTAGTATTTTTCATTATACATAAATAAAAACAATTCAAATTTTTTAATGCTTATGATTAAAATCTTTAAAATATCAATCCTTAAAATCACTTAAAATTTTTAAAATCTGTGATTTTAACAAAGAACAAAACAATTAACTCCAAAACGTGCCCAAAACAACAAAACAAACGTGATAAAAGCAAAAACTGCTCACCAACATAAAGGTCAAATACATTGAAAATAACTGAAAATGCATTGGACAAAATAAAAAAACAATTAAAAAAGTAAAAATAAAAAACAAACAAAAAAGGTCCAATGCATTTAAAATTAAATCCAAAACGGTCAATGTATTTGACAAAGGAATATAACAAAACATTAAACCAAAAACCCTAAACAATGTGGTTTAAAAGCAACTAAATCTTTAAAAACAATTAAGATTCATTTTTAAAATCTTTTTTTTAAAAACAATCATCCATAAAATCTTTAAAAGATCTTGTTTGTCAATGAGGGTGTGTAGGGTGTAAATATAATCAGTTGTGCGGTGTTTTGGGAGGAAGCCAATCTGACTCTTACTCAGGACACTGTGCTCGGTAAGGAAGGCCAGTATCCGGGCGTAAATGATACTGCAGAACACCTTCCCCAGGTTGCTGCTCACACAGATGCCCCGGTAGTTATTAGGGTCCAATTTGTCTCTACTCTTATGAATCGCGGTGATCAGTCCTTTATGCCAGCTGTCAGGGAAGTGGCCCACACTGAGCACCAGGTTGAACAGCCGTAGCAGGGCCTGCTGTAGCTCAGGGCTGCTGTGTTTCAGCATCTCGTTGGAGATGCCATCAGGCCCGCATGCTTTCCTGGGCAGCAGGGCGCGCAGCTTCTCCTGCAACTCCTGCTCAGTAATAGTTGAGTCCAGGGGATTCTGGGTGTCTTTAAATGCCAATTCCATTCTTTTTAGTTTCACACTGATGTCATGCTGAGCTGATTTCTCAGTGTGGTGAATGTTTTCATAAAGTCTTTCAAAGTGGTTTTTCCAAAAATCTCAATTTTGAATGGCCAATTCTTCAGGTTTTAATTTATTACATTTTTTCCAGTTTTCCCAGAATCAATTTGTGTTAATGGACTCTTCGATTATTGTCAGTTGCTTTCGGGTGTGTTGTACTTTTTGATCTAAGTGTTTCTTTGTTCCTCAGATCCTCCCTTATTCTATTTCACTCCTTGTCAAACCAATTCTCCTCTTTGTATTTTGTTGGGATGTTCTTTTTAATTTTCAATTTTGACTGTAAAGCTGCTTTTTCAAATATATGATTTAAGTATTTTATAGTCAGATGTATTCCTTCATTACTATGTTGATTTGGGGTGACCAGAAAGGTGTGTATTAGTGATTGGATGTCTTGATTGCCAGTTGCTTTCTGGTACTCTTGTGTGCTGTCTGGAGCCCATCTGTAGGAGTGTCCGAGGCTGTACAGCTTGCTGGGCTGTGTGTGAGCGCTGCTGCTGTGCTCTGTCCTCTTCAGGAACACAGTGATTTGGCTGTGGTCTGATAGAGGTGAATGCACTGAGAGAGAAGGGGTCTAGGTCTGTGATGGCATAGTCTACCGTGCTGCTGCCAAGAGCTGAGCTGTAGGTGTATCTTCCCAGAGAGTCTCCCCGGATCCTGCCATTCACGATATACAGTCCCAGTCCCTGACAGAGCTGCAGTAATTTTTGCCCGTTTTTATTCACTCCCCTGTCGTGGCTGTGTCTGAGGGAGCTGATGGGGGTGTTTAAGGGGGTGTGGCCGAATATGTGGCTGTCTCCCTGTGTGCTGGTGAAGTCAGGCAGGCTGCCTGTCCGGGCGTTCAGGTCCCCACAGATCAGCACACTTCTCTGGACCTGGAAGTGGCAGACCTCAGTCTGGAGGTTGGGGAAGATCTCCTCATTGTGATATGGGGATTCTGAGGGGGGAACATACACGGCACACAGGAACACATCGGTTTGTGTAGAAATTATTTAATTGCTTATTTTAAGCCATATGTGTGACTCTGCTGTTTTGATGGGCTGTATGGAGTCACTGAGCTCTGCTTTGTACCAGATTATTATGCCCCCGGAGTCCCTGCCGTGTCTGACGGAGGGCTTCTTCAGGGAGGGCACTATGACCTCTCTGTAGCCTGAGGGACAGTGACTGGACACGTCTGCCCGACACCATGTCTCTTGCAGGATGATGACATCCTTGTCTCTCACTCTATCTCTGAACTCCGGGTCTGTGCTCTTCAGCCCGAACACTGAGGAGCCCAGGCCCTGGATGGTGATAGATAGGGATCGCATTTCTTTCTACTCTAATTAAGCAATTTATATACTCCTTTGGAATGAGATATATCTGGAAATGTGTGAGGTGGAAAGTAAACATATAAATAAATAGTAATACTGGTGATATGTAAAAATAGGAAACGAATAAATTAAAAAAATAAAAAATAAAAAACTCCTGACTTACACTCCTATATACATACGCATACACACATATATCTACATATATACACATATATGTAAGCATCCATATATCTACATTATTTTTAGAAAATGTCCATATATATCATTATATAACTACATTTATACAGGGGTGATTTTCGGATGTGGTAATAGCTAGTCACCTACTGCAGTGGTTTCTTTGTTATGCACAGTTACTTATCTTATCAGTCGGGTGCAGATGAGGTTGAGCAGGTGTCGGATCTCCTGCAGCTCCCCGGTGTCGGTGTCGGCCACTCTGCTGACCGCTGCTGCGTAGTTGCGCTGGCTGTGCTGCTGGGCTGCTCTGTGCATGTTCTGGATGGGCTCCACTCTGGGTTTGCTGTTCTGTGTTCGGGCGTATCCAGGCTGGGGTCTGCGGTGTCCGGGCTGTGGAAGGTGGTGTGCAGGTGGAGGGCGGGGGCTCCCAGGGGCCGCTCTCCTGATTGGCTCAGGGTTGTTCTGGGTGGTGTGGGTGCTGGAGAACCTTCTGTGGCCATGTGGGGGGCTGTCTGGGTTTCGGCCCAGGGCAATGTCTTTGAGTGTCTTTGCGAAGACGCTCACTGCTTGTTTGTGGAGATTGACGTTGTCAAACAAGCTGTGGGCCCCAAGAGTGGGGTGGTGTGCCAGGTGCACATTTGGCATCAGAGCACATCCCCGAGAGATCTCAGCGTTGATCATGTGGATGGTGTTGGGGTGGAAGGCCTTCCTGTGCAGCAGGGTGGAGATGATGATTTTGGCGTGGGTGAAGGTCTGGGTGGCCCTCTCCACCACTCTTCTGATGGAGCTGGCCACCTTGTCCTGCTGGGTCCTCAGGTCGTTTGTGCCTGTGTGTATAATAATATGGCTGGGGGAGCCGAGGCTCTTCTCGGACAGCTGCTGAATGGCCCTCTCTGTGGTCGGACACCAGACCTTGGAGATTTTGCCATCAGGGAAGAGCCGCCTCTCATTTATGAGTTTGCCATTTGAGTCTATCAGCAGGGCTACTTCAGTGTTCTTCTTCCTGGTAGTCTTTCTACGTGAGGGGGTCTCATCTGTGTTTGGTTCAGCCTGTGTGTGTGGTGCGCAGGTTTTGTTAGTGGTTTCGGGCTCAGGGTGTGTGTGAGTGCTGGGTGCAGTGTGTGTGTCCGAGTCAGGGTGTGTGTGTGTGTTGGGTGCACTGTGTGTGTCGTGCTCAGGGTGTGTGTGTGCTGGGTGCACTCTGTGTGTTCGGGTCGGGTTGTGTGTGTGTGTTGGGTGCAGTGTGTGAGTGGTGTGTTGTGTGAGAGTCAGTATGTCTGGATGTCATTGGGGTGGGAGGGCTCTGCACATTGTGCACTGCTGGGTTTCTTGAGGGCTAGTTGTTGTGGGCAGTGAATTTGTATAGCTTCTCCTTCAGGCTCTGCACTGTCTTGTCTCTGCCTTGCAGTTCCTCTCTCAGGGCCGTCAGCTCCCTCCTCATGGCCTCCCTGTCCTGCTGCAGCTCCCTCACCTCTTCCCTCAGCTCCCTCACTGTGACCTTGTGCTCGTGTTGGACTCTGTTGAGCTGGTCTGTTAGCTGCTCTGTGGTGTTGGAGGTTGTGAGCTTGGCCAGCACCAGCTCTTTTAGCTCCATCAGCTCCACCTCCAGCAGGGACATGTTCTCCCTCAGCTGGGACACTGTGTCGGTGTCTGAGGGGTGTCCTGCGCTGGGATGCGTGTGGATTCCTCGCTGTTCTCTGGCGCGGTGCTCTCCCCTCCGTTCACTGGGCAGTGTGGGGCTGGACTCTCCTCCTGTGTGGCTGCGTCTGTGCTCTTTTGGACACGTCTCTCCTTTTTCTCTCTGTCAGCCAGCGTTTTCAGTGAGTGGAACTGATTTTCAAAGGTGCCCAGGCTGCCCTCGCTGCCCTGTATTAAGACTGTTCCAGTGTGGTACAGATTGATTGTCAGCATGGAGGTGTCTGGGTTATCCTCCTCACTGATTGACACCTGCCTTCCTTTACTGATGCCTCTCCTTTTAATGTGCCTGTACAGTTGACAGATGGCAGCGTGCCAGGCGTCGGTGTGCTCGGTGTAGAAGACCAGGTTGCTGGTGACTTGCTGGTCTCCAGTCTGAGAGAAGTCGGCTCTGAGAGTCTCTGGGTTGTCCTTCAGTATGTGTTGTCTGAGACTCTTCCTGGCCTGAGCGTTCTTCAGGTGCTCTGGGTAATGGATCGCACAGCTCCTGCTCCTGCTCATTGTATCTTTTATGAATTGATACTTTCAAATTCAAACCTCTGTCACTTTTCAAATATCAACAGCTTTTCAGTATAGACACAGTTCTGTGTTGATTATACTGTATGCTGTAATATTGAATATTTTCAAAGTTACATCATTTGTTTGTTTTTCCTATCATGTTACAAATGTTCCCTATGTGAAAGATGCATTATATCTTAACATTGTCAAAACAATTAAATATATACAGATTATTATTTTCCGTAAAGTTATATCACATTGCTTGACAGTTTTTTATTGATCCTGCAAAATTGGGAAAAGTGTTTAGGGAACAATTGTAACTTAAAGTTAGGGTTAGTGTTAGGGTTAGGGTTATGAATATAATTGATATATAGAATTGTTAAGAAGTGTAAATGTTTACATTACATTTTTCATGGATTGTCTGAAAGTTTCAGTTCTATATTCGATTAGGAAACCGTTTTTTCTATTTGTGTATATGAAAGATATACATCTATGCAATATCTTCACTATTAAAGATAAACGCATAAAAATGTTCGGCATTGTTAAAGCTCATTGGAATTACTGTGACATTAGTTTAATATTAAGAAATATAAATATATATGAAAAGGTATCGTGAAAGAAATTAGAAACACCGTATACATTATTTTACTTTATAGCAGGGAGGAATCGCTATGTGTTATGTTGTTCCCCCAAGAACATATTATTTGAGTTGCATGTTGTAAAGCCAGACAGGTTAGAGTGACGCACGTCTTTGTGTTCTGGATAGAGAGGAGTAGTGGCGCTGCACTGCTGTGCTCGGCATTGTATTTGTGACTGCAAGTCGGTTCATAAGAGACATAAACAAAAGTGCCAGGAACAATAAATTGTGTCAAGGAGTCCTGATGTAAACTGAACCCCAAACAACATGTCTACCTCCGAAGAGACTCGTTTCACGGTTTACAGACTGGCGGCAGCGAGGGATATTGTTTGCTTTAGTTTTTTCTCTACCGAGGCCGGATGCAGTGAGCTGTGCTTGCGGGTGACTGAGACAAAACCATGTCGGTGGTGAGTGAACTGTACTGTTAAAATCGGAAAATAATAATTAAAAAAACTTACGAAAGTAATAAACATCTATGTCAAGTCAATTAACCGCAAATAGCTAAGTTACACAAGTATAAAAAAAAAAAACATGGAAAATCCGATAGACAGATTGATTAATGTTGACGCAGCAAATGAAAATGAAGCGATTAATGCAGAAAGACGCACGAATATGACAGAGTAACACATGATCGTGTTGAGCTGCCTCCTTGCTTTCACGGAGATGGGAAGGATAAAGAAAGTTTCTCTCTGTGGAACACGTGTCTGGAATTGGCTGTAAAAGCTGCACAAACACAGCACCAGGATCTTGCAACACTTGTACCAACACGTTTAAGTGCTGATGCACTGTCATACTGGGTTTCTTTACCCTCTGAAATGCAAAAATACTATGCTAAAACAGTAGAGAAATTAAAATAAGTCTTTGGAAGAAAAGAATACCTACTGCATTTTCAAACTTTTGTTAATGCAAGACCCCGTCAGCCTAAAGAAGCATTAGAAGTTTATGCAGCCGAAGTAAGCAGACTTGTGCAAGAGGCGTTTCCCAATTACGGACAGCCAGCTATTGAAATGGAGCGTTTTAGACGTTTTGTTGCTGGTTTAGACCCAGTGCTGCAGGCAAAGTGTTATGAGCATGGTGCAAGTAGATTGGAGGAAGCCCTAAAAATGGCTTGCAAGTGGGAGCGGGTCAGGAAGCATTAAGAACTGCCTCTTCACATTTCTAAAGCACAATAAATGAGAAGGTTCTGGAACAACCATCTATATGTAAATCTGGAAATATCCTAACAGCTATGGTGTCAAGCAAGTCCATTTCATCTACGTCAGAGGAATCCCCCAAATTACTACAAGCTATTGCAGATTTAACTGCAGATGTTAAAGCACTCAGAGTAGAGGTGAGCCAGTTGAAGCAACAGCAAGAAAATCTCAAACATGTGCAAAGCCAGTACAAAGAGGGGAAAAAGGACTGTCAGCCCTCTCCAGAATGGATGAAACAAGAGAAATATCGTGCATCACGAAAAGCATCCCCTGATGGGTATAATTCTTCCTCTAGATCACAAAGAGATGTTTCTTCGCCTTTATAGAAACATGTCTCCTGGACCAAGACCCGGACATCATTCCCTACATAGGCAAAAATATGAAAGGTGGTCTCCATCACCAAGCAACCGTTACTATTCAATAACTAACAGTCCTAGCAATCGCTATCACTCATCTCACCCTGATCAGCACTGCAGTTCAAGATATTCTCGTAGTCCATCTGCATCCTACTCACACTCAAGGGACAGGTACACCAGGAGAACACCCAGTCCACATCACCATGAGAGAAGGCCTGATTGCAGATACAGCAAACGTCATCTTTGCTTTGATTCTGAGGATCCCACCTATCAGGGAAACAAGTGGTAGCAGGTGCTACGGGCCAAGTAGCTGCTACATTGAATTACAGGGGCCCAGAGTCTGAAGCTTCAGCGTTAAACGACTCTCCAACCTCATATTGTTTTGCTGTTATTGAAGACACTGCTGTTCAAGCCTTCATTGATACTGGTTCACAAATTTCTTTGATCAGTGAAAATTTAAGAGTGCCAATTCCAGCACTGAAGACAGTCCATCAGAAAGACATACGTGTTGGCAAGGTCAGTGACTGGTGAGTGCCTTGATACTCTTGGAACACTAACCATTAGTATTAGACTTGGAGAGGAGGTTTTTCTTCATGATGTTCAAGTGATAAAAAATTCCAATCAAGCTGTCATACTCGGATGGGATTTTCTGCAGAAACACCATGCAGTGATTGATGTACAAGGACAACTACAGTTGTGGAACTGGAAAGTCCCACTGTTGTTTTCTAAGCAAATCACACCTCTTTGTTGCAATGCTGTGACATTTGTGCCAATCTACATTCCTGCAATGACTGAGATGAATATCATGGCAAAGTTGCAGCCATTTACAGAAAATCAAATCTCAACTCCAAATTTCTTAGGAATACTGGAACCTGAAGCATGCAACTACCCAGGTCTGTTTGTTGCCAGAACAATGTCTCCAGCGACGAAAGGATTAACAACCGTTGGTGTCATGAATCCTACCAATGACGACTGCCATGTCCCAAGTAACACACCACTGGGAAATTTTTACTCTCTGATAAATCAGGGAGGTGAAGAGTTCCAGGTTATTGAGGCTACTGTGCACAATATCAGGCAGACAGAAGGCACAAAGTTACCCACAGTGGACTTCAGTCAGTCTAAATTGAGTGATCCACAAATGGACCTGCTGGAGAACTTACTTTTGAAGTATTGTGATGCGTTTAGTTCACATGAACATGACTATGGCTGCACAGATGCTGTAAAGCACCACATTCGAACTGGAGATTCCCTACCGATCCGCCAACATGCTTACAGGACTTCTCCAGCTTTGAAGCAGGAAATAGAAAAACAAGTTCAGCAGTTGCTGGCCCATGACCTCATTGAGGAGAGCTGCAGCCCTTGGGCTTCACCTGTTGTTTAAGTCAAGAAAAAGGACGGCAGCTACAGAGTTTGCAATGACTTCAAGAAATTAAACCCTGTCACCATACGGGACTCGCATCCCTTACCACGGATTTCTGAAGCTTTGGACAGCCTGGCAGGGGCATGCTGGTTTAGTACCATGGACCTGTCAAGTGGTTATTGGCAATTTCAGCTGGCATCAGAAGACCGGGAGAAGACCGCATTTACCACCGGCAGCGGCTTATACCATTTTAAGGTCATGCCAATGGGACTGACCAATGCACCACCTACCTTCCAACGTTTAATGGAGCTTTTGCTTCGTGGTCTACACTGGAAGATCTGCCTCATCTGTTTGGATGATGTTTTGTTTTTTAGCAAAACCTTTCCTGAACATCTGCAGAGTTTGGAAGATGTCTTTCTTCGCTTTTGAAAGGCAGGACTAAAGCTGAAGGCCAGTTAATGTTAGCTTGCACAGGATGAAGTCTCTTTCCTGGGACATGTAATCACCAAGGGTGGTCTCAGACCAGTATCCAGGAAGCTGGACAAAGTGAAAGATTGGCCAACACCAAGAACACCTACTGAGGTGAGAGCTTTTGTGGGTCTCTGTTCCTATTACAAACGATTTGTTAAAAACTTTGCCCAAAAAGCTGCACCACTGCATTTGCTCACTCAGAAGGGAGTTGTTTTTCAATGGACCCCTGAATGTGAAGATGCCTTTTACTCTCTGAAGTGTTCTCTAACTGAACATCCAGTAGTGGCCTATCCAGATTTTTCTCTACCATTCTTACTCTACACCGATGCTTCTCAGAATGCAATTGGCTCTGTGCTCACTCAGGTTCAAGACAGAAAAGAAAGAGTGATTGCATACGCAAGCCACACCCTCACTCCTTCAGAGAAAAAATGGTCTAAATATGATCTTGAACTCTGGGCAATAATCTGGTCTGTGTGGCACTTTAGGCACTTTCTGTCTGGCACCCCATTTAAAATTGTCACAGACCACAAACCATTGCTGAGTCTGAAGAAAAGTCCAGCTGATGGTGATCCCACAGGAAGAAGGGGACGTTGGATTCTAGAACTGGATGTGTACGACTGTGTAATTTTTCACAGGGAAGGAGCACAGCATGCCAACGCTGATGCTTTATCCAGAAGACCGGACATTTCTCAGAGTAGTAAGGGAGTGCAGTGTTTACTTGTCACCTCACAGAAACAGAAAAGTATGTCATCTACTGACATGCAAAACAGTTGGTCTTCTGAACTACAGCCTGAACAAGCTGTTCCTGTAAGACAAACCTGTGAAGATTTAGCAATAGACATTGATGAACTGAAGCAGAAACAAACAAGCGGATGTCATTCTGAGAACTGTGATGAAATGGAAAGAAATGGATAACCGAAGACCTACTGCACGACGAATCAAAATCTCCCCATCAGCTCTGAAAAAGCTCTGGTATGAGTTTCCTCGCCTGACTTTGGAAAATGGGATCCTCTGTCAAAAAATTAAAACCTTTCTGCAGAAAGCCTATACTTACCAATTGGTTCTTCCTGAATCCCTCATTCAGACAGACCTCACTTACCTACATGGAAATGTCTTCAGTGGACATTTAGGGACTGAACGAACTTTGCAGAGAGCCAGAAAAATCTGCTATTGGCCTTACATGTCACGTGACATTTACAAGTTCTGTACAGAGTGTTTAACATGTCAGACTCGCAGTGCTCCAACACCAAAAGCTAGAGCTCCTTTACAACCTATTGTGGTGGATCGTCCATTTCAGAAAATTGCTGCTGACCTCACTGAGCTACCAGTCACTTCTCAAGGCAACAGGTATGTTCTTGTTGTAATGGATGATTTTACATGCTATGTGAATCTCTTTCCTTTAAAAGATCAGCGTGCAACAAGTGTAGCTCAATGCTTGTTTGAAGACTTCATCCGTCAACATGGTATACCTGAATCCATCCACACTGACCAGGGCAGACAGTTTGAGTCTGATCTGGTGAAGCAGCTGTGTAGCAAGTTGGGAATTGAGAAGACACGAACATCTCCGTACCATGCCCAATCAGATGGCATGATGGAAAGACTGAACCGGACATTAAAAGACCAATTAGCTAAATACATCTACCAAAATGGAGGAGAATGGGACAAATACCTCTCACAGGTGGAACTTGCGTACAATTCAAGTGTACATTCCAGTACTGGATATACTCCATTTTTCCTTGCTCATGGTCAGGAACCTTGTCTGCCTGTGGACGTTTTGTTGAACTGCAGTTCATTCACTACTCAAGCAACTCCGGGCACACCAGCTGCTTATGCCCAGGATGTCTTTAATCGCCTGTCACATGCTTTTGACATGGCCGCTGAGTAGTCGAAAGAATCTAAACTACTGCTAAAGACTTACTATGATCAAAAGCTTGCTTTTAACCCCTATGCTGAAGGTGATCTTGTTTTCCTTGATGATCCTGCCAATCAAAGGAATAAACTTACTCCTAGATGGAAAGGGCCATATAGAGTTCTGAAGAGGTTGGATAAAGACGGTTGTCCTGGCGTGACCTATGAAATCACTGACCCAAAAGATCCACGATCCAAATAATGGATTGTATATTACAATCTGCTGAAGGCATACAAAGGTCCTTGGTCTGACTTACCTGCTCATCCAGAAGCGCCTCCACAGCTGTTTAGAGATCCTGATGATGCACCTGTCAGTCCGCCATCAACACTGACGGCTTTGTCTGGAGACGTCCCTTACCCATTTCCAGTTCCAGCGAGCTCCAGTCATCACTCGATGCCGTCTCTCTCTCTTCTTTCTTCCACAGCTCCTGTCCAGAGGGATATGCTACCTGTTCCAGGTGTTGTTCCGCAGCCTGCTCTAGCACTTGAGCCATGCCTAGGTGTCACCCATTCTTCCAGACTTCGGGATGCCCAAGTCACAGTGCACCCAGAGACTGTGTCTTACCTCAGCGACGGCAGACTCCTGTGGCATTACCTGCTGGATGTACCTAGTGGTCGTAAAGTTATGAAACCTGACAAGTTTAAAGATTTAGTTATTTCGTAGTACATACCTGTTTTCATGTTACATTACAGTTCAATTCAGTAATGGCTTCTAATTTGTCATTCTTAAAAAAAAAAAAAAGTTCCTATTGTACTGATATACATCTATTGTGATTAAATTACTGCAACATCAGTTTATCATTTGGAAAATCTAAGTGTATATATATATATATATATATATAAATAATGATTTATTTAATTAAGAAATGAGGACAATTTAAATAAAGTGGGGGAAGACTGAGACATTAGTCTATTATTGAAAAAAATAAATATCTATGAAAAGGTATCGTAAATGAAATTAGAAACACTTTATACATTATTTTACTTTATATCAGGGAGAAATCGCTATGTGTTATGTTGTTTCCCTAAGAACATATTTCAGTTGCATGTTGTAAAGCCGGACAGGTTAGAGTCACGCACGTCTTTGTGTTCTGGATAGAGAGGAGGTGGCGCTGCACTGCTGTGCTCGGCATTGTATTTGTAACTGCAACTTGGGCTCCAGCACCGGCACCATGTTGGTGGAAAAGCGCTAAGTGAGCTCACACTGAGCTCAGTCTAATGTCTGCTCTGGAGAGCTCACAGTGTGACCTAGTCGTGAGTTCACGTCTTTACTGGGTAGTTCTTGACAACTTAATTGACTCAATTCGTGAGCTTAATTGGTCAACATTACCATTTGTTGAAGGTATTCAGGGACTGATGTGTAGAGAGACTTATTAAACCTGCAGGATTGTGGTTTTCCCAGAACAGAATTAACCAGCTCACCACAAAGGAACATGGTAGGTGCTATTGCAACATGGATTACACAAAAACATTGAAATCCAAGTTTGCAGTGGTCCTTGGGCCATTGCGTGGTGATCCAGATCACTTCAGCACGAATTTTGCAGTGGTCTGGACTACAACTCCAGGGACTACTGTGCAGTGGTCCAGACCTCAGAAACTGTATGCATATGAACAGTGAAGTAGGCATCATAACTGTAGCCAATACTTTGTGGTTAAAATACTTAATTTAATCCCTGTATTGTACGGAATAATAATAACAACTGTAAAACATAAGAGAAGGGCCTGATAATAAATACAATACACAATAGACTAGAACCCTTAGAATGTAATAATATGAACATTTTCATGATTAGTATTATTGTACTTTGGATGATCTATTAATGCAAGTTGATAACATATTTTACAGAAAATGGGTTTTAGGAATTTTGTCCAAAAGCTAAAAAAATTGTCTTAGGGACCACTGCTCCTTTTTTCCAAACCAATGTATAGCCCACTTTTCTTTTAAATTATGTTTAAAACAAAATTGAGGAAGCAGTGGTTAGTTCTGAATCAAACATATTGACCCCCTCACTCAATCTGTAAGTCCTGCAGCAGACATTGGAATATGCATAGATATTTGCTCAGACTGGTATAAATGTCCCTAATAAATAACCAAATGCCATTTTTGTTGTTTCAAATGTGTCCAACATCTTACCAGTATGTCCTTTTAGTATGTCACAAAGGTTCCCTAATTCATTTTACAAATGTTCCCTGTATGTTAAGAATGTTCCCTAAGCATGTGACTAATGTTCCCTAGTTTATGTTACAGATGTGCCCTAGCACTTCTATCTCTCTCTTTCTCTGTCTCTCACTCTCAATTCAGTGCATTTGTATTTTAAAAGCAATTGGACGTGCATACATGCATACATGCATACATACATATATACATATATATGGAAAATTAACAATACAATTAAAAATCACAATAAGATGTAATAAAGTACAGAAAAACAAAATGCAATGAAATGTGATCTTTAATACACACAAATATGTATGGCTGGTCGGAAGCGTCTTGGACTCGGGTTCCTCTTCATTACTTATAACGCTTTTGCCTTTTGCTAAAGCTTTCCATGGAGGAGAACGTGGATGAGTTTGTACCATTCTTGGGAGGCTCTGCCTTGTTGGGGCGGAGCTGTGATCCAGGTGAACAGCAGATCGAGCATAGGTGGGCATGTGGGCGGAGGAGGAGGAAGGCCGGTCAAGCAGATAAGCTTGCTAAGGTACGCAGCAGCAGCAAACAGCCCCCCCATCCAGCCAGCCAGGCAGTCTGGCTGGCAGTGACTGAGTGGTTGACAGATGGCAAGCAACGGAATGCACGTGCTCTGTGATGTCATAGCAGTCAGCTCAGAGAGAGGTTTGTGATATCATCGCTGAGCTGGCTGGCTCTGTGTGTCTTGCTGGTTGTGTGTATGTGTGTGTGAGAGAGAGAGAGAGAGAGAGAGAGAGAGAGAGATTTTTTGATTTTTAACACCTTTATTTTACTAAAAAAAAACAATTAAAACAAACTAGAAACACATAAAAGACATGAAAAAAACTCCCGACATAAAAACACAGCCTATTCTAAAAACGCTCAATAAAAACCACTACACACGTGCTACCTATAAAATATTCAAGTGAATTAAACCAGTTGGTTTTAAATGTCCAAAGTATATGGCACAGAGGGCAGCCCCGACACCCCACATCTGCAGAAAAGTGTCCAGGTCTCCCGTCAGGCTGTAGAAATTGTAATCCAGTCGCACTCTGGAGCTTACGAGAGACCTGAAGAGGGAGAGTGCACACTGTTGCTGCACCCGCTAAGTCTGACTTCTCCTACTGCTCAGGATAGCCAGCTTAGCCTGCCCCACTAGAAAGTTTGCTAACTGACAAACATGTCTGTGGCGCTGCTTGTACTGGACTCACAAAACAAACACAGTGCTTGAGAATAGGAGGCCCAGCTGCTTGAACAGGCTCTCCAGTGCAGTGAACAGCAACTCTAATCTAGGGCAGTGGCAGAAACAGTGAAAAAGTGTCTCTCTCTCCCCGCAGTGGGGGCAGGTGTCGCTCACTCAGGGGTCCAGTGTATGTGCAAAAGAGTTTGTTGCGATGACGCCATGCAGAAGCCATGCAGAAGCGGGGGCTTGTTCAGGCTCCTCCATGCCGGGCAGGCATCTTCCCCCAGAGCCAGGTGCTCCCTCCAGGGGGTGTCAGGGAGGGGCTGCAGCTGCTGATGGTGCAGCTCCCTCACACTGAGCTGATAGAGCTGCTGATGCTGAGCTGTGGAGACAGACACACTACAGAGACTGTGAGGCGACAGAAGGCGGCCTGATGAGCTAGGGGGGACTGAGAGACACAGACAAACAAGGGGAAAGACGGTGTCAGGGTCCTTGGGCCAGCAGTGCTGCGTGAGAGCCTGGAAAAGCCGCTCCACAGCGCCTATGGGAAGGGCGTTCTGTACTGCCTAGAGAAATTTGGTTACAACTCTCAGTGACCTCATACCCAGCCTGGCAGCCAGGCTGTCGGCACCAACCCACTGTCCCCTGTTAAAATCCAACAAATCCCTCAGCCGGATCACGTCGACCTTAAGCAGGACTGACCTGAGGCTGCTGGAGAGCAGGAGTGGACAGCTAAAACTGGGGTTCCAGAGCAGTGGCTCCTCTTACAGCCAATACAGACTGCTGCCCCCCAGCCCCCTACCCAGGGAGATGCGCTGCCACACCTCTAAAACAGTACTATAAAAAACAGGCAGGGAAGGAAGTATATGGGGACGTGTCTTAAGTAAAAACATGTGTCTGTCATAACAAGTGTCCAGGGCGGGAGACACTGGGGATCGGGAGGGTACAGGAGCCTCTGAGCTGCCTGCAGCCGAAAGGCACTCAGCCTGCTTAACAGATCAACCAACCCCTGTCCCCCCTCCTGGAGCGGCAGGTACAGCACTGCTTTGCGCACCCAGTGCAGCCCGTCCCAGAAGAAATCCAGGGGCAGGGTCTGTATCTGGGACACCAGGGCCGGTGGGGGGTCCAGACATGCATAAGTGTGCCAGAGCATGGAGGCCTCCAAGATATTAATAACAATTGCTCACCCCCTAATGGAGAGCTGGGACAGCAGCCAGCGCCATGCCCTCAACCGGCCCTGTACCCTCTCCAGCAGGCCAGCCCAGTTCTCCTGCGTCTCGCCCAAAGTCACACCCAGCACCCGAGGGCCTGAGTGAGACCACTGCAGCCCCGCAGGGAGGGCAGGGGGTGCAAAAACCTCCCACACCCCAACCAGATGAGCGCTGCTCTTGCCCCAGTTGACCCTGGCTGTGGATGCCCTGCTGAACTCCTCCAGACACTCCCACAATGACCTGGACGTCTCGCCTGCCAGACTGTGTGTCTCAGCAGCATAAGCCGACACCCTGACCGCCTGCTCTGGGTGACAAGAGATGGACAGCCCGGCTAGCAACTGCCTCAGCCTGTGCAGCAGGGGCTCGATAGAAAAGGAGTATAGCATCCCTGACAGACTGCAGCCCTGTCTGATGTCTCGATGGATGTGGATATGCTCACTCAGGCCACCATTGATCTTCAGCACACTAAACACACGACAGTACAGCAGCTGAATAAATTCAACGAACCGCGGGCCGACACCAACTGCTCTCAGCACCTGAAACAGGCACTGCGGCCGGCATGATGTCTCTGAGCCGCTTAGCCAGAGCCTTATACAGGATCTTATAGTCCTGACACAGTAGCGCCACTGGCCTCATGTTCACAATGGAGGACAGATTCCCCTTCTTGGGCAGCAGGGTCAGAATAGCTCTACGACAGCTAATGGGCAGCAGCCCAGCTCACAGGCCCTCCTGCAGCACTGAGAGCAGGTCCGGGCCCAGCTCAGTCCAAAACTCTGAGAAAAACTCCACAGTGAGCCCATCCAGCCCCGGTGCCCAGCCCTTATTGAGCTCTTGCATTGCGCAGGTCAGCTCTGCCAGAGTTAGTAGGGCCTCCAGCACCTTGACCCCATCCTGTGGGAACTTAGGCAGACCCTGCAGAAACTGCTGCTGCTTCAGGCTGCCTGGCTCTGCGGAGTACAGCTCCCTATAGAACGGGGCGGCATGACTACACATCTCTTGCCCATCCTGCAGCACACGGCCCTCAGCCGTCCTCAGGCAGAGCATCACCCTGTTCTGTTACCGCCTGCATTCTATCCCAAAGAAGAACTTGATGGGCGCATCCATCTGTGTCAGGCTCTGGAACTGCGAGCGCACCATTACTCCTCGAGCCCGCGTCCTTAGCAGCTCTGACAATGCCTGCTGCATAGCTTTGAGGTCCTCTAATGCCCCCGAATCTCCAGAGTCCAAGGCTCGGTGGAGCACCTGAATCTCTCCTTCTATCTCCTTCTTAGATTCATTCAAGCTGTCAGTCCTATGCTCAGTGTACTTCTGGCAGAAGAGCCTGGTCTGAACTTTGCCAATGTCCCACCACTGTCTCAGGGAGGCAAACCTAGGGCGCTCTGATCTCCATCTCTGCCAAAAGAAAAGAAAAGAATGACAAAAAATCCTGTCCTGCAGCAAGCTATTATTGAAAAGCCAGTAGGCACTGCGCAGCCGGACAGGAGGCAGGGTGGCACTCACAGTGATGAGACAGTGGTCAGTGGTCAGGTGGGGGTGATATGGAAGCCACCGATCAGATTGACATGATGTCTAAAGGTATAAAATCTATCCAGCCTGGCTAGCGACATAATGCTAGAACCCGGCCTCACCCAGGTGTACTGTTTCACCTTTGGGTTGGCATTCCTCCAGACATCGACCAGATTGTGCAACTGTGTATTACCTTCCAGCTGTTTTGCCCACTGTGGACTGGGCTCCAAATGATTGATATCTAATCTATAGTCCACAGTACAGTTCCAATCACCCCCCCAAAACCAGGATCTCCTCAGCCCCATAGTCTGCTAGCGCTTTGCTGAGCACCGAAAACACTGACAGTCTGTCTCTCACAGCATTGGGGGCATAGATATTAATAAACACTGTAGCATTATGTTGGGTGTATTTTTATAAGAGCATTTTAGCTCTGAGCTGAAGCACTGACCTCTCCCCCCAAAGTTATCAGATTTTCATAACTCATCAGCTTGGAACTGGTGTACATCAAAGTGACAGTTTTGGGGAGGATGGCACCACAAATAGGCCAAATAGTTTGGAATCCTGCTGTGGGATGTCTGGAGAAGTGGGCCTGTAGGTAATATAACTCTTTGAACTGGAAATCCAATCTCACAAACTCAAGAACCAATCACCTATTGATCTGACAGGCGTATACAGAACAGCACACGGTCTCTCTCTCTCTCTCTCTCTCTCTCTCTCTCTCTCTCTCTCTCTCTCACCTGAACCAGAAACTCGCTGCCACAGCTCAACCTATAGCTCTGTTGCCAGAACTGGAACCAGAAGCCAACTAAGTCTTTGCCAGCAACAGAAGAGTTAAACTGGGAGAAGGAGATTGAGCCGTACGAAGAATTCTTTTAAAGGACTTTATTAAATAAAGAACTTTACAGACTGCGCTGCCCGCCTGTGCCCACCTGATCAGTGGAGTTTTTACAGCTGGACAATTGACTAAGTCGACTGTATACGAAAGTGTCAGTCATTTAAATAGCTACTGAGTCTTAAGAAACTCGATCCTTGGAACAAACAGGGCCCTGCTTTCCTCAAAGACTTTGTCTTCAAGTAACTATGGTGGAAACCCTGCTTACAAAGAAGATTTTGTGCACAACCTTGGAGCCTTCAAACCAGTGGAAAATCGGTTTGGAAAAGACTCTACATTCGTGAAACCCCAACTTCCAGGTGCATCGATTGAGTGGAAGTACTTGGACAAAGCCGAACCGGACTGCCTTTGTTCCAAACCACACGGACCTCGTGCCGTGTGCTGTTATCTGAGCCCCAAGCCAGAGAGGCCTCTCTGCGACGAAGTTCAGATAAGTTTAACAGTTTGGAGTTCATGATTCATGACATTTGAGAAATAAATTAGAAATGTTAATCTGTGATTCATAACTCTAGAATGTGTAATATCATTTAGTTTTCTTCAATATAAATGTGTGTTGCATTAAACTGTTTTGTTGATAATTTTAGAAATAAAATCTGTCAACGCCGAGAAATATCTTCTCATTCCTGTTTAACTGTTTAGTCTGAAATTGACACAAGTTAATAGACACCAGATTATAGGTGGCCCTGCCTATCCTTAATCATTGAATAATAATCAGTTAAGGGAAATTGTGGTAACAAGTAATGATAGGATCTTTCTCGGCACCTACGTAAATGAGACTGATATATATATAACGAGAAGTTACCTGACATAAATACTATCCTGCGTAGTTATTTAATGTCTGACTAACAATACTAATGAGAGACTCACCTTCGTCTTACTAACCGGTATTGTGGTCAATGTGTTTATAACCTTTTTTGTTTAACCATTTGTGTGATATCATATGCGATCACATGGTCTTTGATTTGGTCAAGGAAGTGATTTGTCTTTGAGTTGTTGATCTAGAGATGAATGTTAATTAGTTTTGCCCTTTTGTATAATTGGTGTAGTGCTACATTTAGTCTTTGTTTTTGAATAAATTTGACAATTTATATCTTTGGAATTGGAGTCTGCGTTCAATTATTACAGAAATTGAGTTCTACAAGATTCCAGGATTCGTGATAAGGTGATACTATAAATTCACTTCTTGAATTGAAATTTATAAGTGTACCTTACGCTACAATAAACAGAACTATTATTTTGAAAGTGTGCAATTTGTAGCCGAAACCGAAGCACACCGGAGCCCCGGAGCGCGGACGGATTCGGGAGTCCCGGAGTCGGATTAGCTATCAAAGATAATAACTAAAAACACAAATAGACACAGACAATAATAACAACGGTGGTGACAGCACAGCCGTGAAGCCAAATAACCGAGCAATAATAATTGTTAATAAACAATAAGCAATGCTCGTTTTTTCAGTCAATCTAAATAAATAGTTGAACTGAAAACTCATAGGTCAAATGGTTTCTCTTTTAAGATTCTTTTTAGAGGGAAGATGTGGTCAAGTCACAGATGTGCAATAATCATTTATTTTGACAAAAACAGGAAACTAATATCATTCAATTATAGTACTGAAAACAAGTAATATTAAGCTTCTGCTGGATTACAGTAAGAAACAGATAATACCCATTTTCTTCTTTCTCCTCACAGTACAGCTTATAGGCCAGTCTGGTCAGGCAGGAAGCAATGTGTCTCTCTCTGTCTCCCTCCAGCTCTCTCTTGTGTCTCGTTGCAGGATGAAGAAGTTAAGAGAACTCAAATTCTCTTTGTTTTCCCTTTTATAAGGTTTCCTTCCAACCAATAGCATTTTGCCACCACCATGACTTGGGTGCTTTATGATAATGTAATTATGAAATGGGGGTCCCTTCGAATTTGGCTAGGAACCGATAAGAGGACAGGTCCCTTTTGGTCTTCTGGACATACAGACAAGGTTACCAGGGGCTACCAGAGGCTACCAGTGGCTACAAACAAACTGTGCATTGCTTATATTTAAATAAATTCTGTTATCCAATCAAAAAACATAACAGCCATTACTGTAATCCATCAGTCTGGTGTACTGTACGCTCCTATACTGTACTATCAAGACTATGCGCTGCACACATTCATATCGGTTTCCTCTTTAAGTAAAGAGGACATTTAAAAACCTTTACATTAAATCTTCTATTTAACATTTACCAAATTTTATAATTGATAATTATATATATACAGTATGTTATTACATAATTATTTAAAAAGCTATAATTCTTCTAAATAGTTATTTCTGTTCTAATTATTGTAAATAAGCAATTATTTTTAAAAGAGAAGAGTAAGAAATTATGCAGGTTTTCCATTATGTAGAGAGGGAAAAAAAAACACAGAAACTGCATGCAACTTCCATAATGCACCATTTTGGGCAACACAAATGTTCCCATGTAAATTAGACTGAGTTGACTATCTAATTTACATAGAGGACATTTAGCACCCCCTGGATGTGCCCTGGATGTGCATCCCACAAATCTCCATCAACTGCAAGATGCTATCCTATCAATATGGGCCAACATTTCTAAAGAATGCTTTCAGCACCTTGTTGAATCAATGCCACGTAGAATTAAGGCAGTTCTGAAGGCGAAAGGGGGTCAAACACAGTATTAGTATGGTGTTCCTAATAATCCTTTAGGTGAGTGTAGATTGGACAGATATGTTGTTTGTTAATGAAATGGTCATTATCTGGTCCGGTGTCACGCTGAATCCAGTGCCCCTACGAGTCATGTGTCCCGGGTTGGTTTGTGCATGAGTAAATTCATTTTCTTAGCACAGGGCGAGTTACACAAAACATACATATTCTACAGTAAGAGAAGATCAAATACACAGTAAGATCTGTTACAGTGATGCGCTTTGTGAGCGATCACACGCCAGCAGTTCTGACAATGTATTATTATTATTATTATTATTATTATTATTATTATTATTATTATTATTATTATGTATTTGTTAGCAGACGCTCTTATCCAGGGTGACTTTCAAAACATAGGAGCATTGCTGTGTGTCTGGCAACAGGGACAATGCAACAGTAATTTTAGACCTTCATCACAGACTTCATCAATAAGCACAATATCCCATCAAAGCATTAACATCACCTGAGATGGTCCAACAGTTTATTGATCTGCCCACAATTGTGCCACAAAAACCAACAAAACAGTCGCATCCATAATCAATAGGCTAGCCAATTGTTTTTTAAATAAGAATAAAAGTAAAGATACGCCACAAAATGAATGAAAATGTGAACTGTGTGCATGGTGACGAATGCATGTGAACTAATCCTGTATTTTAGTCAATACAGTGAAAGTGTCTGAAATAGCAAATCGGTGTAAATCCCTTAATGCATCAATACCAATAAATACAAATAAAAGGCTGATCTTAGCATATTCGTATACTTGTATGTTCGTTTCTGGTTTTCTACATGTGATTTCGTGTTTTTTGTTTGGTTTTCACAATGTATCTGTGCTGTGTGTAGACGTGGAATGAGTTTGATTGTGATGTTAAACAGGGTTTAGAAACACAGTCGCCTCGGGGCTGATTATTATTGCTGTGTTTCTTCACTTCTACTCAAATACAAAATTGAGGAAGCAGTGGTTAGTTCTGAATCAAACATATTGACCCCCTCACTCAATCTGTAAGTCCTGCAGCAAACATTGGAATATGCATAGATATTTGCACACAATTCTCTCTCTCTCTCATTCTCTCTCTCTCTCTCTCAATTCAGTGCATTTGTATTGTGAAAGCAATTGGACATGCAAACATACATACATACATACATATATATGGAAAATAAACAATACAATTATAAATCACAATAAGATGTAATAAAGTACAGAAAAGCAAAATGTAATAAAATGTGATCTTTAATACAAACAAATATGTATGGCTGGTCGGAAGCGTCTTGGACTCGGGTTCCTCTTATAATGCTTTTGCCTTTTGCTAAAGCTTTCCATGGAGGGGAACATGGATGAGTTTGTACCATTCTTGGGAGGCTCTGCCTTGTTGGGGCGGAGCTGTGATCCAGGTGAACAGCAGATCGGGCAGAGCTGGGCATGAGGGCGGAGGAGGAGGAAGGCTGGTCAAGCAAATAAGCTTGCTAAGGTACGCAGCAGCAGCAAACAGCCCCCCCATCCAGCCAGCCAGGCAGTCTGGCTGGCAGTGACTGAGAGGTTGACAGACGGCAAGCAACGGAATGCACGTGCTCTGTGATGTCATAGCAGTCAGCTCAGAGAGAGGTTCATGATGTCATCGCTGAGCTGGCTGGCTCTGTGTGTCTTGCTGGCTGTGTGTGTTGAACCATCTTATAAATAAGTGGAGAAGTCGCTGAGATAAAGCAAACAGTACTTTAATCGAGCCGCTCGGAAGCCCCACGTCAGGAATAATTCCTTCAGTGAGACTTAATATTTACAGACATGAGTACAACTTTATAGGAAAAATGACATAACATCTTATGGCCGTTCATCCAATCAGAAGATACAGGTCCGGCTCCGTTTACGATCTGTCCTCCCGTGAAGGGGTGATGGATCCAAAGCAGATGTCCGTCTTTGATATGCACTAGGAAGATGCGATCCCACGGTCATCATTTACCTATTGTCAATCGCTCTTTAACAAAAACAATTCCTCCCTATCTGGAGAAATGATTAAGTCATATACAAATTCACAGCAGACATCTGTAGGCTATTTCGGCACTGTGTAATCTTTCAGTACTGACAGGAGTTTCTAACAAACCAACCTTCTTGACCCTTTACTTGTCCTGCTGAATCTAATCTGCTCAGTCTGTAAACAAAACTACTTCTAATGCTAGTATTAATATAAAACATTATATAATTATCACAAAACACTTTCTTCAACTTCCTATACAGAGTCTTCATTCCCTGCTGTTTGGCAATAGAGCAAAGTGGATAGAAGCCAAAAAGTTATGTTTGTCAGTTACAAGTAAATCCCCTTAGGGGTTAGGAAGATTTGACGCTTCTTGATTGAGGATTGCAGCTCCTTCATCCCAACCCTTCCCCGTGGGGTGTATATGTGTGTACGGCGAGTGTAAGGGTGTCCCTGCTGTCGGGGAGAGCGATAAGTGTGTGCCCCTAAGTGTGGATGTACAGAATGTCCTGAAGGCGTCTCATGGAGCTGAGTGACCTTTGTAATAGTATCTTTCCAATGCATCCTTTGGTTTTCCTTGAGTCATGAGGTTTATTGCCTTTGATACTAAATCCATTTGTCCTCAGTCACATGGAGCCTCCAGAACCAAGGGGATAGGATAAGATTTGTGTCAATGGGTGTGTGAGTTTTGCTTCTCCCGAGTGAGGGACGGTGTCGTTTAGTAGAAATTTAGAGAAAGCCTGCCAACGAGGGTGTTTTAATTGCAGCTGTAACCATAGTAGATACATTATGAGGTTTACAAAGTTTTTGAGACAGTGTATTTAAGAAATAAAAAATAAACTTACAGACATAGCAGAATATTTACTACTGATATCAATCCTTGTAACACAATCATACCCAGATTACCAAAGGTATCAGCAAGCCATCCCCAGAGGGGTTTTCCTCCGGAGGACTGGTGTATCTTTGTAGTTGCTGTCCTAATGTGCTCTATAAGATTACCAATGTGTTCAGAGTTATCTGGTATGTAAGTACAGCATTCCTGCCCTATAATGGCACATGTCCCTCCTTGTGCTGCTAGCAGGAAATCAAGAGCTAGCCTGTTCTGGAGGGCAACAGTTCGCATAGCCACTATTTCAGTTGTTAAATTGCTGAGAACTTCATTTGTTGAAATACTTAATGTTTCTAATATTCCAGCTACTAATCTGATTTCCTTTATTGCTCTTCCGACTCCATACATAGGAAATAGAATGGAAGCAAACCTGTCTCCTTCCCCTATCTCACGTTTAGGGTGAATAAATTGTTCTATATCTGGAAGGTATTTATCTTCAGTGTGGCCCAAAGCTGGCACCACAAATCCTAAATAACAAGAACCTGTGAACTTACAAGGAAGTTCCCAATATGCCCGCAAGCCGCATATCCAATAAGTCCCATTCCATGGGGCGTAAAATAGACAAGTCTGATACCTAAAGTCAGAACCATCGATAGCCACAGTGTGATTACAAGTGCTATTACCTATAAATTGGGATTGCATGGTTTGGTTATAGTATGAAACATACACAGATCCTTTGTTACTGTGAGCCAAGTCAATATATGGCATTTTAAAATCTCTTCTATTCTGATCCATCTTCGGTACCATTCTCCTGTGATGCCTAAGGCATAATCATATGCATATCGTACATTAGAGGCAACTCTAAGTTGTGAATAATCAGAAAATACTGGAAATGGAATGGGGATCATTGGAACCCCTTTCTTAGTGTCGTATGGAATGTGGGAACAAACCCAACATTTTGTTTTATTAAGGGCATTTACATAGGTGCGTGTAATTTGGATAAATCTGTCCATGATTCAACTAAGGACAGGCAGATCAGTCCAAATACTGTAGTGTACACAGTCGTCTTCATGCTGGATTATCTCTTAGTACCTGTAGGGGGACAAAACCTTTACCAGTTAGGGGAATGTCTTTCAAAATTCAGGAAATCTGCAACTGTTGCTTTCCTAGGAATGAGAAAAGATAAAGGTTTAGTACACAGTTCTCCTGG
Organism: Amia ocellicauda; assembly: GCF_036373705.1. NCBI lineage: Eukaryota > Metazoa > Chordata > Actinopteri > Amiiformes > Amiidae > Amia > Amia ocellicauda. The sequence goes on along the minus strand of NC_089855.1, from coordinate 44,440,539 downwards.
ATTATAATTTTTTACTTGTGACCAATGTTTCCATCTAGTACCCCCCTCCTGTCCGTCAATACAGACTGAAGTGTCTGTAGAAAGAAGGACATTATGCGGTCCTGTCCATTTGGGCCTAAGCCCTGGTCTGCTTGGGATTATTTTAACCATCACTTGCGAACCAACCTCAGGAAGTGTTGTTGGCATTTCCTCTTTGAGTTCCAAGTCCCTGAGGGACTGGAGATCATGTGCTTGTGTTCTACGTTTTTTTAAGTGTGTACATAGCTGTGCTACATACTGTTTAAGATAGTCTTTGAATGGAGCACTGGGATCACTGGGACCCCAGATGCCAGCAGGGAGTTGCATATAGCTCTCCCTGTCATTAACTCATATGGAGAAAGCTGAGTACTCCGATTAGGTGACGCTCTAAGTTTATACAGCACAGCGGGGAGTGCTACTGTCCATCCCTTGCCTGTAGTTAACAGGGCTTTTGCCAAACTTTCCTTCAGTGTCCGGTTAGTGCGCTCCACTAAGCCTGAACTCTGAGGGTGATAAGGTATATGAAATCGTTGTTTTACCCCTAGCAGTAAACATGCTTCCTTCATTACCTTACCGGTGAAATGAGTCCCTTGATCTGAGTTCATTTGACGGGGCACACCCCATCGGGGAATAACCTCAGTCGCTAGGACTTGTGCTGCAGTGATGGCAGAGCAGTCCCTGCAGGGGAAAGCCTCAACCCATTTTGTGAAATGGTCAATTATTACCAAGCAATAGGATTTCCCATGACATTTTGTCAGGGGTCCTGTAAAGTCAATTTGAATATTTTCCCACGGACCTCAAGGCCGGGGCTGGTGTGATTTAGTGACTTTGATCGGTTTACCTGGGTTTACTTGTGCGCAAGGAATACACTGTTGACACCACTTCGCAGTGTCCCTGCCTATGCCAGGCCACCACCAGTGTTCACGCAATTGAGTTAACATGGCCTTGCGACCCGTGGAGGCTGGGCCATGGTACTGGTCCAGAAGCGTTGAGCTAATACACTGGGGTTCTAATACACATTGTAAGTTAGGACTTCGCCACTTCGTCTGAGTGCACTGCACCTCCCTTAACCCACTCTTGTACTTCATCCTCCTCACAGTTTTTCTGTAGCTGTGCGAGGTCAGTAGTTTCTGGTTCTCGGATGCTCACAAGTTTACTAGAGCAGGGGAATCCTGCTAACGTCACATGACTGCCTGTCTCTGCTGTATTTCTTGCAGCTAGGTCTGCAAAGTGATTCCCACAGGTGCGCGGGCATCCATCATCAGAAAGACTCTGATGAGCTTTCACTTTAACTACTGCTACCTTTTCTGGAAGGTGTGCTGCCTCAGCTAGGGCTATAACATACTCATAATTTTGTATTACTTCTCCTGCTGTTGTTATAAACCCTCTACGTTCCCAGGTTGCCATATAGTCGTGTACTACTCCAAATGCATAGCGACTGTCAGTGAAAATGTTAACTTTAATGTCTTTCGCTATTTTTAATGAATCAGTTAAAACCACGAGTTCTGCCACTTGGGCTGAACAGTGTCCTGAAGGGATCCAGATTTTACGACGGTGCTATCATCCAATACCACTGCCCACCCAGTGTGGGGGACTCCATCTATTATTTTCCTGGATCCATCAACATATCGTTCCAAGTCAGGGTCTGTGAGGGGGTTTTCTAGGAAGCGACTGTGGTCCTCCTGGAGCACCAGCTCAGAGCATGTATGCTCTTCTTCCTCCCCTGCTGGGTTTACTCGTGTGTCTTTTATTATTTGTATGGATTTATCTCTGGGGAGCAAAACAGCTTCCCATCTAGCTCGTCTACGGAGACTGAACACAATTTGCCGGTGTGTAATAATTAAACTAATGTGTGTCCTGTGTGCAGAATCAACTGTGTGTTCATTACAATCGGCTCGCATGCCTGCACTGCCCAAGAGGCGCACTCTACTGCTGCCATACAGCGATGCATGCCTGCTGCTACCGTGGGTTGCTTTGTGGAGTAATAGGCGACGGGACATTGCCTATCCCCATGTTCCTGTGTCAGAACTGCTGTATAATAGATCCCATCTTGGGAACAGTAGAGGTGAAATGGTTAAGCTTGATCTGGTAACCCGAGGGCGGGGGCATTGCTGAGAGCCTGTTTTATTACACGATAGGCTATTTCCTGTTCATGTCCCGAGTCTATGGGGTCCAAGGGAGCCGGGCTCCCTTTGATTAGCGCCTGTATCGGACCTGTGGCTTGTGTGAAATTAGGGATGAAAGCGCGCCAATAATTAAGGAGCCCCATAACTTTACGCACAGCCCTAACATGATGTGGTTTTGGCATATTTAGAATGGCTTCTTGCCTATTATGCGTCATAGATTTTTGTCCTTGTGAAATGTTGTGTCTGAGATATTGAACCTTAGTTAAGCCTATTTGTGCTTTCTTAGGGCTTGCTTTAAATCCTGCCTTTTGTAAGACACTGAGGACTGTAATTAACGCGCCTAAGTGTGCGGTCTCATCAGGAGATGCAATCAAAAGATCATCCACGTACTGGATGATGAAACTATTCCAGGGTGTCAGATCTATGCCTTCTAAAGTCTTGGCCATTGCCTGGTGGAAGAGTGTTGGGCTGTTGTGAAATCCCTGTTGCACTCTAGTCCATGTGTACTGTTTGTCGCATACAGTAAACGTACATTTATCTTAAGAATCAGAGTGGAGTGGCAGGCTTCAAAATCCATTGCTAATATCTAGGATCGTAAAAATAGAGTGTTCGGGTTTCAAATTAGGCATCGTGTATTATTCCTGCATGTTGCAATGTTTGAATAATTGTCTGAACTGCCGTAAAAGCTTCTGGTTTAATAGGAAACTGTTTATGTGCTTTGTGTACTGGACCTGGGATAACTATAGGTTCAATTTTTGCCAGACCACAATCTTGTTTATGTGTTGCCCAAACATCAGGAAATGCCTGACATACGTGTCCAAGTGGTGTGTCTGGCCATATATGAGGTGTTGACGGTGTGAGTGAGATACTAGCGCAATTTGTTGCGTATCTTTGTGTATCCTTTTTATTCCCGTGTGTATTGGTCCATATTATGCGATTATTATTAGCATCCACTAGTGCGCCGGCTTCTCTAAGGATATCTATACCTAATATTGTCCCCTCTGGGTTTTTACAAACACAAAAAGACACTGGTATGAGGAGATCGCCTATTTCTAGAAGTTGAGCTGTGCTGAGTGTGGCTGTGATACATGCGCCACCTACACCTGAGATCTGTAGTCTGCGTTTAGTCAGTGGGAGGGGAGATCGGTTATCGAGACAGAGGCGCCTGTATCCACCGACATTGAACACTGCCGACCCCTAACAGTGCACTTATGTGGAGGCGGGGATCTTCCCCTGTACCGACCTCGGGGCCGAGGCGACCTATTTCCTATTGAGTTTCTCTGTCAGATCTCGGATGATGTGCAGAAGCTCCGCGTCTCCTCTGGGCTGATCGGGGTTTGTCTTGGTCTGATTGAAGGGCGCTTGGTGTCGCCTGGAGCGCCTGCCTTCCAGCACTTGTCCCCCGTGTGCCCTGTCCACCCACAGAAAGTGCACTTAGGGCGGGTTGATTTAGACCGACAGTCTTTAGCAATATGTCCTATTTGTCCGCAATTGTAACATTTACCTCCGTTTTGTGTTATGGCAGATATAGCTGCCACAGCAGTTATTTTAGCTTTTGACTACTTGTTTTCTACCTCTGAAGCCCATTGTACAATCTGCTGATATGTGTTTCCTACAGGCACACCCATATTGAGGATGTCTTGGTGTGCTTTACTAAACCCTTCCTGTAATCATTTTAAACAGATCACATTATCACAGTCCGGAGTGATCTCTAAAAGTAGTGAACTTTCGTTCCGCATAATCGCAGCAAGTCTCTCCTGGCTTCTGTACGAGGCCACAGACTAAACCCCAGTTTCCCTGTCTTTACAGCCGCGATGAAGTGAGTGATCCTTAGATTATTATTATCATTTCCAGCTGTTATCCAGGTACCATCCTGCTGGGTTAACCTGTCCCAGATTGGCCTTGGACATTTAGTTTTAATTATTATATGTACGTCTCTAGCGTGCATTTGGTGTACATCTAACATCTCATTACATTTTACCCAGAAGTCCAGATTCCCATGATTGGGTTTAAGTTTTGGAAGGTCGCTTAATATTGTGTGTTTCTCTCCGGTTGTAAAGGGGCGATGCACCGACGTTGTTAATGCGTAAAATTGTCCGTCGGCAGAGAGATGTTGTCTAGTGCGCATCTCTGTAGGTGCTATTTGTATTTTTTCTGACTTGAATGAACTCAAATCTGGGTAAAGTTTAGACTCTGTTCTATTATCAGGGGGGTTGTCTGAATGTTTACATAGTGGAGGGGCAGAAGCACCAAACCCACATCCCCCAAATTTTTCGCATTCATGTTCCCAGGCTTTTCGGTCTAAATCGTCCCAGTCGGGTTCATTTCCCTAAATTATTAGTTCATTATTTATTTTTCACTTCCTCTTTCTAATTCTTTTCTCATTATCTATCTCTGTTTGCATCTCAGCGACTTTCTCTTTTAATTATTTTATTGTTGCTGTATTTTCCTCATCCATTGCGATTAGTTTCTTCTCTAATTTCGCACTATATTGACAAAGAATTACGGAAGCTTTATTGGTTTTCTCTCTCTTTTCCTTCTTCCACCATTCTCTATGCTGTTTGGGAACCCAGTTAGGATCCCATCCTGCCTTCTAAAGTTGAAGTTTTTTAAACTTCTCTTGTAGGTGTTCAATATAGACACATCTTGTAATGCCATAATGCCAACCCTATCTTTGCCAACGATGGGGCTATAACGTTGGACTTCATTTACCTCTGGTTCCGTCTGGTTATTGACTGCCAATAACTCTGGCCCTGGCATACAAGGATTTCCTTGCTTAACCTGGGGCTCAGCAGGCCTCGTCGTACCTTTCGGTTCCCTTGGCATCTCTCCCCACAGATCTGTCTTACCTGGAGTTCACCCTACTGTGATCCTCCACTGTACAGTCAACCTTTCTGTTTGCAGAGCCCCGCAACAGAGCTTGTGCCGAGTTAACAAACTGTTTTAAATCCGGAACAATGGACTCCACATTCACCCTGTAGAACCGTGTCTGAAATAAGTGGAGAAGTCACGGAGATAAAGCAAACAGAACTTTAATCGAGCCATTCGGAAGCCCCACGTCAGGAATAATTCCTTCAGTGAGACTTAATGTTTATAGACATGAGTACAACTTTATTGGAAAAATGACGTAACATCTTATGGCCGTTCATCCAATCAGAAGATATAGGTCTGTGTCCGTTTTACGATCTGTCCTCCCGTGAAGAGGTGATGGATCCAAAGCAGATGTCTGTCTTTGATGTGCACTAGGAAGATGCGATCCCACGGTCTTCATTTACCTAGTGTCAATCGCTCTTTAACAAAAACAATTCCTCCCTATCTGGAGAAACAATTCAGTCATAAACAAATTCTCAGCAGACAGCTGTAGGCTATTTCGGCACTGTGTAATCTTTCATTACTGACAGGAGTTTCTAACAAACCAACCTTGTTGACCCTTTACTTGTCCTGCTAAATCTAATCTGCTCAGTGTATATACAAAACTACTTCTAATGCTAATAATAATATAAAACATTATATAATTATCACAAAACACTTTCTTCAACTTTCTTTACAGAGTCTTCATTCCCTCCTTTTTGGTAATAGAAATGAAGCAAAATGAAGCCAAAATAATCGTGTTTGTCAGTTACAATAATTTCTTCCTCCGGAGGGGCAGGTGGTATAGTGCTGCGTGTTCAGCTCCCATTTATCCCAACCTGCCACCTACGAGGTGTGTATGTATGTACAGCGAGGTATTCAAATAATCAGGGGATAGGAGTGTATTTTTATTTGCCTGGTCGGGCAAACAATTATGTCATAACTACACCTTATTGAATATTGAGCTCTTTTATGGAAATTGCAGTGGCCACCTACAATTTCCTGGAGCTTTACTGTGTATCTCAAATTATATTTCATCCTGCCCCAGGTCATAAAGGTCAATCCCCAGTTACATAATACATACATTGTTTTGCTTCTAAAGGAATACAAAAGTCAGCAAACATGTTATTATTACAAATTCAGTCATTCACATATATTTCTGATGCTTTTTAATTGATAAACATTGTACATTCCATACCTTTCAAGAGAAGGGCAATGGACTTATTCTTACTTCATGACTCTTATTCTATTCATTTGAGTAATTTGACATCTCCACCAAAAGTACATTATAAATTAACTACCAATACAGGAATATATGCTACTGCAGATGTCATTTGAGCTGTTTTCACAATGTATTGCAGATTCCTATAATCTGGACAACCTTTAATTTCAGTATTTTAACTTATTTCTCCATTAAGTCAAGCATCACTTCAGCGTTGAGGACCTCAACATTGGTCTGTTCAAGATGCCGTGAGGCTGTCTTTAAAGCCGTGCCCTCAGCCTACTGTGTCTCAATGAGAACACCAGCGTCTTCTCCATATGCACCTCTGCCACCACGGGTCAGACATCGATTCCTTCAGGACACGATTCATAATGTGCATATCTGCCATGTGGAATAGATCGGTCATCTGAAGACACAATGTGTGGTTCGCACAACATCAGAGATCCTCCTTATAAAAGGCATCTCTATCACATGGACAGTAGTTGACATTCACACAATCCATGAGGTTTCCAGTAAAGGGACAATTCATAATAATAATCTTGATCCCAAATTTTCACAGATTATTTCAGTACAGCACTCAGTTGTCGTCAGCAGCATCATATCTCCTGTGTTACTGAATCAACTTTACTACCTAGTGTAAATACTCTTTCTTGTGTGGAGCTGTCAAACTTTCAAAACAATGCGCTTATCTCTTTGCTTTTATCTGACTTATATATCTAAGACTATTTTAATAATTATTACAGCAGCTCTTTCAACAACAAAGTTAATAGTTGTTAGGTAAATGATCATAGTTGACCTCACAGACACTTTCACTGCCCCAACCCCACCCCCCTTTTTTTTTTTTTTTTTTTGTTTGTTTGGGGGGGTGAATCCCTTCCTGATTAATAGGGTATTTCTGTTTGGGAAAGCATTATTTCCATACACTTTCATGACTTTAGATTTTAAACTATATCTCATTCAATTATTTATTTATTTTACATTAAGTTATACCTTAAGTAACTTCCTTATTTTCCCTCATATTCCATTCAATCGCCATCAAAACTCTTGTGCTGAAAGTGTCAGCACATTTTTTTCACACATACCAAACTCCCTTTTTACAGCTTCCCAAGCCTCATCGACTCTTAAACCCCTTGTCAACGTCCTCAAACCTTCATCAACATCGCTCAGACCCTCTGAAAACATCACTCTGTATCCTAACATCTGTTCTTTCTCCTTTTCCTAATTTTTTACTAGACAATTCAAGTTATATTTATTGACATGTATTATTACTATTTATACACATATTTCGCTCCATTATTTGAATTAATAAGTTAAGATATTTTCCTAATAAAATATATTTTTAGAAAATAAGCATTTTAATTGATTTCAATGATTCCCAGATACCTCAGGAAAACAAATTTAAAAAAAAAATGTGTTCAGTCAATGATTTCCTTAATGAAGAGCCTGCGTGGGCACTAAGACTGTCCGCCTGCACGGCTCATATATGTCTTTATTGTGTCATTTCCTCCTATTGAAGTCCAATCTACACCGGTACATGTTCAGAAGAACTGATCCCAAAGCCTATAAAGAGTCTTCAAAAGCTATCAGACTTTAGCAGCTGGTGTATGAACACACATACAATTATACAGCATTTTCTGCAGCTTCGCAAGACCTAATTTTAAACATTGTTGGTCAATTAGATATTTAGTGAGGACCCTCTATTTCCATTTCTTCCTCCATAATTGCTAAAATAAAGTTTTACTGACATTTTATTGACCCTACCACTGCATAGGACACATCTGTTACATGAACGCTGCTGAATGGCACATACATTGAAAACTGGTTATTTATTAGGGACATTAATACCAGTCTGAGCAAATATCTATGCATATTCCAATGTTTGCTGCAGGACTTACAGATTGAGTGAGGGGGTCAATATGTTTTGATTCAGAACTAACCACTGCTTCCTCAATTTTGTTTTAAACATAATTTAAAAGAAAAGTGGGCTATACATTGGTCTGGAAAAAAGCAGCAATGGTCCCTAAAGCAATTCTTTTAGTTTTTTGACACAATTACTTAAACCCATTTTCTGTAAAATATGTTATCAACTTGCATTAATATATCATCCAAACTACAATGATACTAATAATGAAAATGTTCATATTATTATATTCTAAGGGTTCTAGTCTATTGTGTATTGTATTTATTATCAGGCCCTTCTCTTATGTTTTACAGTTCTTATTATTATTCCGTACAATACAGGGATTAAATTAAGCATTTTAACCACAAAGTATTGGCTACAGTTATGATGCCTACTTCAGTGTTCATATGCATACAGTTTCTGAGGTCTGGACCACTGCACAGTAGTCCCTGGAGTTGTAGTCCAGACCACTGCAAAATTCGTGCTGAAGTGATCTGGATCACCACGCAATGGCCCAAGGACCACTGCAAACTTGGATTTCAATGTTTTTGTGTAATCCTTGTTGCAATAGCACCTACCATGTTCCTTTGTGGTGAGCTGGTTAATTCTGTTCTTTAACATTGAAGAGAAAAATTAACATGAATAAACTTACTGTTGAAGATTATTATTTTATTATTTTTATTTCTTGGCAGACGCCCTTATCCAGGGCGACTTACAACATAAGTGCAAAAATACAGAGAAGTACAAGGCATCAATCATTACAAATTCAACTTAGTTAAAAAATATCGCAATTCAAAATACATTTAAAAAATTCCAATTACAATTTACACAAGTACATTAAAAGACTTCCTACATCCTGGACGGAAGTGCTCTCAAGATGTAGGGTTACAGACTAGGGCTACAGGAAAGGGAGCAAGGAGGAAAACATTCAAGAACGAGAGGAGCATAATAAGCTGAAGTGCTATCTAGCAGGGATAGAGGACTAATATTACAAGTGCGGTCGGAAGAGATGCGTCTTGAGTAAGCGCCGGAATGAGGTCAAGGACTCTGCTGTTTTGACTTTGGTGGGCAGGTCATTCCACCACCGAAGTCAAAACAGCAGAGTCCTTGACCTCATTCCGGCACTTGTGTAACCCTTGTGTAAGATGTAACCCTTACCCAGTGGCTAACCCTAACTCTATGTTACAAATTTTCCCTAAACACTTATTTTGCAAGATCAATAAAAAACCTTTAGGAATTTTAAACTTTTAAAGATACACATAGGTAATACCAATGTGCTTTCACAATGCCGAAAATAATAATTTGTTTATCTTTAATAGTGAAGATATTGTATAGATGTATATCTATCATATACACAAATAGAAAAAAACGGTTTCCAAACCGAATATAGAACTGAAACTTTCAGACAGTCCATGAAAAATGGAATGTAAACATTTACACTTCTTAACAATTCTATATATCAATTATATTCATAACCCTAACCCTAACACTAACCCTAACTTTAAGTTACAAATGATCCCTAAACACTTATTTTGCATGATCAACAAAAAACTGTCTGGATTTTTTAAACTTTTACAGACACACATAGTTAATAGCAATGTGTTATAACTTTTCCAAAAATAATAATCCGTATATCTTTAATTGTTTTGACATTATTAAGATATAATGCATCTATCACATAGGGAACATTTGTTACATAATAGGAAAAACATACAAATGATGTAACTTTGAATATATTTAATATTACAGCATACAATTTGGCAGGCTTCATAATAACGGAATTTATGACATACTCTGTTAAAATCAAGCAAATAGCATTTGTTGTTCATGAGAAAAAATATATATAATCAAAGCTATCAGACTTTAGCACGTGGTGAATGAACACACATACGATTATACAGCATTTGTTGCAGCTTCGCAAGACCTAATTTTAAACGTTGTTGGTAAATTAGATACAAAGTGAGGACCCTCTATTTGCATTTGTTCCCCTGTATTATTGCTAAAATAAAGTTTTACTGACATTTTACTGACACTACCACTGCATAGGACACATCTGAAACATGAACGCTACTGAATGGCACATACATTGAAAACTACGGAGAATTGAGACTTATCCAATTTACACTTCATAAATCATCTTAAAACGTTTCCAACCAAGGCAAAACCCACTTGAAATACGTTCATTCACATTTTTGGTAAACAAAAAGAGAGATTGTTACATATGTTCCCTATGATGCATCTACAGAGCGAGAGACAGAGAGAGAGAGAGAGAGAGAGAGAGAGAGAGAGAGAGACAGACAGACAGGCAGACAGACACTAACACAGCCACCCACTCTCCCACTCACACACACACACACACACACAGTATCTCTCTCTCTCTCACACACACACGCACACACACACACACACACGCACACACACACACACTCTATCTCTCTCTCTCTCTCTCTCTCTCTCTCTCTCAAAATTCAAATTCAAATTCAACGTGCTTTAGTGGCATGACCAAAAAGAAGTATTGCCAAAGCAATGGTGACAAACAACAGTTTTGAACATATATATGTACATTTGCATACATAAATACACAATATATATGTTAAAAACAGGTAACTGATTAATTTCAATTAATAAAATTCAATCATAGTTCAGAGAGACATAAAACTGATATTGATAGTAAAAATTGGGTGTAGCATAGGTGTCATTGCCTGTGTCCAGGGGTGTCCCCTGTGTGAGTGGACTGAGTATCCACTGTGTCCCTCAGGCTGTGGCAGGCAGCTGTATACTGGGCTGCCAGTAATATGCAGCTGGTCTCCTCTCCCAGAATGACTGGCACTTTCTCCGAGTCTGGCAGGTCTTGAAATCTCTTATAGAGATCTGCTATTTTGGGGAAAAATTTTGCTCATAAATGTTTATATTTTTCACATTTTAGAATAAAGTGCAGCTCTGTCTCGACCTCTCGGCGTTGGCAGTGGGGACACAGCCTGTCCTCTCTGGGCAGCCAGGTCTGCCTGTGTCGGCCCGTCTCGATGGCCAGGCTGTGCTCACTGAGCCTGTATTTGGTCAGGATCCTTTTGTGTTTTTCGTTCGTTATTAATTTAAGGTTTTCTGACAATGTGTAGTGTCTTTTTAGGGCCCGATAGCACTGCAGTTTACTTTGTGCTTGTGTGTGTGTTTCCCAATGGGTGATGTAGTTTTCTTTGTGCTGTGTGATAATTTGGTTGACTCTGATTGTGTGCATGTGTGTGTTGCTGTCCTGAGGCTGGCCGGTGTCAGTGTGTGTCTGCGCAGTGAGCCTGCGGACCAGCTGGCTGAGGGGGCTCCTCTCTGGGTTCAGCTCTTGGCATTGCAGGGCCTTGTGGTGGTAGGAGTGTGTGTCGCTGTTTATTAGATGGAGCCAGAATTTAATTGCCCTTTTGTGTATGTTGATTAATAATGGGTATTGGCCTAATTCTGCCCTGCATGCGTTGTTCGGTGTTTTCCTTTGCACCTGTAGGATATTTTTATGCAAGGTTTCTATTGGGTGTGTGTCCCATTGAGCAAACTCCTGCCCTGTGAGGGGACCCCACACCTCACTGCCATAGAGAGCAATGGGCTGGATTATGGATTCAAATATTTTTAGCCAGATTTGTACAGGTATTTTTATGCAAATGTGTCTCTTTATGGCATAGAAGGCCCTGCGCGCTTTCTCTCTCAGTGTCTTCACCGCCGTGTTGAAGCTTCCTGTTGAGCTGAGTGTGAGGCCTAGGTATGTGTAGTGGGTGCAGTGTTCGATGGTGCTGTTTGCTAAAGTGACGTGGTACCTAGTTCCCTGAGGCCTGGCCTTTTTCTGGAATATCATGGTATTTGTCTTTTTCATGTTTACTGCCAGGGCCCAGGTCTGACAGTACTGCTCCAGCAAAGCCAGGTTCTGCTGCAGCCCCTGCTCTGTGGGCCACAGCAGCACCAGGTCATCTGCGTTGAGCAGGAACTTGACTTCTGTGTCATCTAGGGTGAGGCCGGGGGCTGCAGATTGCTCCAGCATTGTGGCCAATTCATTGATGTAAATATTGAATAGCGTTGGACTCAGACTGCAGCCTTGCCTCACCCCACGCCTCTGAGTGAAGAACTCTGTTCTTTTATTGCCAATTTTAACTCCGCACTCGTTTCCTGTATACATTGATTTGATGATGTCATATGTTTCATCATCCAAACACCATTTTGGAGAAGTTTGTAAAATAAACCTTCGTGCCGGAATGAATCAAATTCTTTTTTTAAATCTATGAAACAAGCAAATATTTTATTTTTATTTTGGTTGACGTGTTTGTCAAAGAGGGTGTGTAGGGTGTAAATATAATCAGTTGTGCGGTGTTTTGGGAGGAAGCCAATCTGACGCTTACTCAGGACACTGTGCTCGGTAAGGAAGGCCAGTATCCGGGCGTTAATGATACTGCAGAACATCATCCCCAGGTTGCTGCTCACACAGATGCCCCGGTAGTTATTAGGGTCCAATTTGTCTCCACTCTTATGAATCGCGGTGATCAGTCCTTTATGCCAGCTGTCAGGGAAGTGGCCCACACTGAGCACCAGGTTGAACAGCCGTAGCAGGGCCTGCTGTAGCTCAGGGCTGCTGTGTTTCAGCATCTCGTTGGAGATGCCATCAGGCCCGCATGCTTTCCTGGGCAGCAGGGCGCGCAGCTTCTCCTGCAACTCCTGCTCAGTAATAGTTGAGTCCAGGGGATTCTGGGTGTCTTTAAATGCCAATTCCATTCTTTTTAGTTTCACACTGATGTCATGCTGAGCTGATTTCTCAGTGTGGTGAATGTTTTCATAAAGTTTTTCAAAATGGTTTTTCCAAAAATCTCAATTTTGAATGGCCAATTCTTCAGGTTTTAATTTATTACATTTTTTCCAGTTTTTCCAGAATCTATTTGTGTTAATGGACTCTTCGATTATTGTCAGTTGCTTTCGAGTGTGTTGTATTTTTTGATCTAAGTGTTCCTTCGTTCCTCAGTTCCTTCCTTATTCTATTGCACTCCTTATCAAATTCTCCTCTTTGTATTTTGTTGGGATGTTCTTTTTAATTTTCAATTTTGACTGTAAAGCTGCTTTTTCAAATATATGATTTAAGTATTTTATAGCCAGATGTATTCCTTCTTTACTATGTTGATTTGGGGTGACCAGAAAGGTGTGTATTAGTGATTAGATGTCTTGATTGCCAGTTGCTTTCTGGTACTCTTGTGTGCTGTCTGGAGCCCATCTGTAGGAGTGTCCGAGGCTGTACAGCTTGCTGGGCTGTGTGTGAGCGCTGCTGCTGTGCTCTGTCCTCTTCAGGAACACAGTGATTTGGCTGTGGTCTGATAGAGGTGAATGCACTGAGAGAGAAGGGGTCTAGGTCTGTGATGGCATAGTCTACCGTGCTGCTGCCAAGAGCTGAGCTGTAGGTGTATCTTCCCAGAGAATCTCCCCGGATCCTGCCATTCACGATATACAGTCCCAGTCCCTGACAGAGCTGCAGTAATTTTTGCCCGTTTTTATTCACTCCCCTGTCGTGGCTGTGTCTGAGGGAGCTGATGGGGGTGTTTAAGGGGGTGTGGCCGAATATGTGGCTGTCTCCCTGTGTGCTGGTGAAGTCAGGCAGGCTGCCTGTCCGGGCGTTCAGGTCCCCACAGATCAGCACACTTCTCTGGACCTGGAAGTGGCAGACCTCAGTCTGGAGGTTGGGGAAGATCTCCTCATTGTGATATGGGGATTCTGAGGGGGGAACATACACGGCACACAGGAACACATCGGTTTGTGTAGAAATTATTTATTTGCTTATTTTAAGCCATATGTGTGACTCTGCTGTTTTGATAGGCTGTATGGAGTCACTGAGCTCTGCTTTGTACCAGATTATTATGCCCCCGGAGTCCCTGCCGTGTCTGACGGAGGGCTTCTTCAGGGAGGGCACTATGACCTCTCTGTAGCCTGAGGGACAGTGACTGGACACGTCTGCCCGACACCATGTCTCTTGCAGGATGATGACATCCTTGTCTCTCACTCTTTCTCTGAACTCCGGGTCTGTGCTCTTCAGCCCGAACACTGAGGAGCCCAGGCCCTGGATGTTCCACATGGTGATAGATAGGGATCGCATTTCTTTCTACTCTAATTAAGCAATTTATATACTCCTTTGGAATGAGATATATCTGGAAATGTGTGAGGTGGAAAGTAAACATATAAATAAATAGTAATACTGGTGATATGTAAAAATAGGAAACGAATAAATTAAAAAAATAAAAAATAAAAAACTCCTGACTTACACTCCTATATACATATGCATACACACATATATCTACATATATACACATATATGTAAGCATCCATATATCTACATAATTTTTAGAAAATGTCCATATATATCAGTATATAACTACATTTATACAGGGGTGATTTTCGGATGTGGTAATAGCTAGTCACCTCCTGCAGTGGTTTCTTTGTTATGCACAGTTACTTATCTTATCAGTCGGGTGCAGATGAGGTTGAGCAGGTGTCGGATCTCCTGCAGCTCCCCGGTGTCGGTGTCGGCCACTCTGCTGACCGCTGCTGCGTAGTTGCGCTGGCTGTGCTGCTGGGCTGCTCTGTGCATGTTCTGGATGGGCTCCACTCTGGGTCTGCTGTTCTGTGGTCGGGCGTATCCAGGCTGGGGTCTGCGGTGTCCGGGCTGGGGAAGGTGGTGTGCAGGTGGAGGGCGGGGGCTCCCAGGGGCCGCTCTCCTGATTGGCTCGGGGTTGTTCTGGGTGGTGTGGGTGCTGGAGAACCTTCTGTGGCCAAGTGGGGGGCTGGCTGGGTTTCGTCCCAGGGCGATGTCTTTGAGTGTCTTTGCGAAGACGCTCACTGCTTGTTTGTGGAGATTGACGTTGTCAAACAAGCTGTGGGCCCCAAGAGTGGGGTGGTGTGCCAGGTGCACATTTGGCATCAGAGCACATCCCCGAGAGATCTCAGCGTTGATCATGTGGATGGTGTTGGGGTGGAAGGCCTTCCTGTGCAGCAGGGTGGAGATGATGATTTTGGCGTGGGTGAAGGTCTGGGTGGCCCTCTCCGCCACTCTTCTGATGGAGCTGGCCACCTTGTCCTGCTGGGTCCTCAGGTCGTTTGTGCCTGTGTGTATAATAATATGGCTGGGGGAGCCGAGGCTCTTCTCGGACAGCTGCTGAATGGCCCTCTCTGTGGTCGGACACCAGACCTTGGAGATCTTGCCATCAGGGAAGAGCCGCCTCTCATTTATGAGTTTGCCATTTGAGTCTATCAGCAGGGCTACTTCAGTGTTCTTCTTCCTGGTAGTCTTTCTGCGTGAGGGGGTCTCATCTGTGTTTGGTTCGGCCTGTGTGTGTGGTGCGCAGGTTTTGTGAGTGGTTTCGGGCTCAGGGTGTGTGTGTGCTGGGTGCAGTGTGTGTGTCTGAGTCAGGGTGTGTGTGTGTGCTGGGTGCACTCTGTGTGTTCGGGTCGGGTTGTGTGTGTGTGTTGGGTGCAGTGTGCGACTGGTGTGTTGTGTGAGAGTCAGTATGTCTGGATGTCATTGGGGTGGGAGGGCTCTGCACATTGTGCACTGCTGGGTTTCTTGAGGGCTAGTTGTTGTGGGCAGTGAATTTGTATAGCTTCTCCTTCAGGCTCTTGTCTCTGCGTTGCAGTTCCTCTCTCAGGGCCGTCAGCTCCCTCCTCATGGCCTCCCTGTCCTGCTGCAGCTCCCTCACCTCTTCCCTCAGCTCCCTCACTGTGACCTTGTGCTCGTGTTGGACTCTGTTGAGCTGGTCTGTTAGCTGCTCTGTGGTGTTGGAGGTTGTGAGCATGGCCAGCACCAGCTCTTTTAGCTCCATCAGCTCCACCTCCAGCAGGGACATGTTCTCCGTCAGCTGGGACACTGTGTCGGTGTCTGAGGGGTGTCCTGCGCTGGGATGCGTGTGGATTCCTCGCTGTTCTCTGGCGCGGCGCTCTCCCCTCCGTTGGCAGGGCAGTGTGGGGCTGGACTCTCCTCCTGTGTGGCTGCGTCTGTGCTCTTTTTGACACGTCTCTCCTTTTTCTCTCTGTCAGCCAGCGTTTTCAGTGAGTGGAACTGATTTTCAAAGGTGCCCAGGCTGCCCTCGCTGCCCTGTATTAAGACTGTTCCAGTGTGGTACAGATTGATTGTCAGCATGGAGGTGTCTGTGTTATCCTCCTCACTGATTGACACCTGCCTTCCTTTACTGATGCCTCTCTTTTTAATGTGCCTGTACAGTTGACAGATGGCAGCGTGCCAGGCGTCGGTGTGCTCGGTGTAGAAGACCAGGTTGCTGGTGACTTGCTGGTCTCCAGTCTGAGAGAAGTCGGCTCTGAGAGTCTCTGGGTTGTCCTTCAGTATGTGTTGTCTGAGACTCTTCCTGGCCTGAGCGTTCTTCAGGTGCTCTGGGTAATGGATCGCACAGCTCCTGCTCCTGCTCATTGTATCTTTTATGAATTGATACTTTCAAATTCAAACCTCTGTCACTTTTCAAATATCAACAGCTTTTCAGTATAGACACAGTTCTGTGTTGATTATACTGTATGCTGTAATATTGAATATTTTCAAAGTTACATCATTTGTTTGTTTTTCCTATCATGTTACAAATGTTCCCTATGTGAAAGATGCATTATATCTTAACATTGTCAAAACAATTAAATATATACAGATTATTATTTTCCGTAAAGTTATATCACATTGCTTGACAGTTTTTTATTGATCCTGCAAAATTGGGAAAAGTGTTTAGGGAACAATTGTAACTTAAAGTTAGGGTTAGTGATAGGGTTAGGGTTATGAATATAATTGATATATAGAATTGTTAAGAAGTGTAAATGTTTACATTACATTTTTCATGGATTGTCTGAAAGTTTCAGTTCTATTTGTGTATATGAAAGATATACATCTATGCAATATCTTCACTATTAAAGATAAACGCATTAAAATTTTCGGCATTGTTAAAGCTCATTGGTATTACTGTGACATTAGTTTATTATTGAAAAATATAAATATATATGAAAAGGTATCGTGAAAGAAATTAGAAACACCGTATACATTATTTTACTTTATAGCAGGGAGGAATCGCTATGTGTTATGTTGTTCCCCCAAGAACATATTATTTGAGTTGCATGTTGTAAAGCCGGACAGGTTAGAGTGACGCACGTCTTTGTGTTCTGGATAGAGAGGAGTAGTGGCGCTGCACTGCTGTGCTCGGCATTGTATTTGTAACTGCAACTTGGGCTCCAGCACCGGCACCATGTCGGTGGAAAAGCGCTAAGTGAGCTCACACTGAGCTCAGTGTAATGTCTGCTCTGGAGAGCTCACAGTGTGACCTAGTCGTGAGTTCACGTCTTTACTGGGTAGTCCTTGACAACTTAATTGACTCAATTCTTGGGCTTAATTGGTCAAAATGACCATTGGTTGAAGGTACTCAAGGACTGATGTGTAGAGAGACTTATTAAACCTGCAGGATTGTGGTTTTCCCAGAACAGAATTAACCAGTTCACCACAAAGGAACATGGTAGGTGCTATTGCAACATGGATTACACAAAAAAAATGAAATCCAAGTATGTAGTGGTCCTTGGGCCATTGTGTGGTGATCCAGATCACTTCAGCATGAATTTTGCAGTGGTCTGGACTACAACTCCAGGGACTACTGTGCAGTAGTCCAGACCTCAGAAACTGTGTGCATATGAACAGTGAAGTAGGCATCATAACTGTAGCCAATACTTTGTGGTTAAAATTCTTAATTTAATCCCTGTTTTGTACTGTAAGATATTATTTGTTAGAATGTATTTTTCTATGGGAAATTCTATACCATCTGGTTTGGTAGAGGAAACAGACCTCCTCCCTTTCATCTGGTAGCCCCTGATATCCCCTGGTAGCCCTGGTAACCCTATCTTTATGACCAGAGACCAAAAGGGACCTGTCCTCTGATTGGCTCTTAGCCAAATTCAAAATGACCCCCCACTTCTAGATTACTTTAGCATAAGACACGTCATGGTGGTGGCAAAATGCTATTGGATGGAAGGAAACCTTATAAAAGGGAAAACAACGAGAATTTGAGTTCTCTTAACTTCTTCATCCTGCAACGATAAGACTGAGCTGGAGAGGAGAGACAGAGAGAGACACATTGCTTCCTGCCTGACCAGAATGGCCTATAAGCTGTACTGTGAGGAGAAAGAAGAAAATGGGTATTATCTGTTTCTTACTGTAATCCAGCAGAACATCTGTGACTTGACCACATCTTCCCTCTAAAAAGAATCTTAAAAGAGAAACCAATTGACCTATGAGTTTTCAGTTCAACTATTTATTTAGATTGACTGAAAAAACGAGCATTCAAAATTCTCTTACAATTGTTTATTAACAATTATTATTGCTTGGTTATTTGGCTTCACGGCTGTGCTGTCACCACCGTTGTTATTATTGTCTGTGTCTATTTGTGTTATTAGTTATTATCTTTGATAGCTAATCCGACTCTGTTCCGTCCGCGCTCCGGGGCTCCGGTGTGCTTCGGTTTCGGCTACAAATTGCACACTTTCAAAATAATAGTTCTGTTTATTGTAGCGTAAGGTACACTTATAAATTTCAATTCAAGAAGTGAATTTATAGTATCACCTTATCACGAATCCTGGAATCTTGTAGAACTCAATTTCTGTAAAAATTGGACGCAGACTCCAATTCCAAAGATATAAATTGTCAAATGTATTCAAAAACAAAGACTTAATGTAGCACTACACTAATTATACAAAAGGGCAAAACTAATTAACATTCATCTCTAGATCAACAACTCAAAGACAAATCACTTCCTTGACCAAATCAAAGACCATGTGATCGCATATGATATCACACAAATGGTTAAACAAAAAAGGTTATAAACACATTGACCACAATACCGGTTAGTAAGACGAAAGTGAGTCTCTCATTAGTATTGTTAGTCAGACATTAAATAACTACACAGGATAGTATTTATGTCAGGTAACTTCTCGTTATATATATATCAGTCTCATTTACGTAGGTGCCGAGAAAGATCCTATCATTACTTGTTACCACAATTTCCCTTAACTGATTATTATTCAATGATTAAGGATAGGCAGGGCCACCTATAATCTGGTGTCTATTAACTTGTGTCAATTTCAGACTAAACAGTTAAACCGGAATGAGAAGATATTTCTCGGCGTTGACAGATTTTATTTCTAAAATTATCAACAAAACAGTTTAATGCAACACACATTTATATTGAAGAAAACTAAATGTTATTACACATTCTAGAGTTATGAATCACAGATTAACATTTCTAATTTATTTCTCAAATGTCATGAATCATGAGCTCCAAACTGTAAAACGTATCTGAACTTCGTCGCAGAGAGGCCTCTCTGGCTTCGGGCTCAGATAACAGCACACGGCACGAGGTCCGTGTGGTTTGGAACAAAGGCAGTCCGGTTCGGCTTTGTCCAAGAACTTTCACTCAGTCGATGCACCTGGAAGTTGGGGTTTCTCGAATGTAGAGTCTTTTCCAAACCGATTTTCCAGTGGTTTGAAGGCTCCAAGGTTGTGCACAAAATCTTCTTTGTAAGCAGGGTTTCCACCATAGTTACTTGAAGACAAAGTCTTTGAGGAAAGCAGGGCCCTGTTTGTTCCAAGGATCGAGTTTCTTAAGACTCAGTAGCTATTTATATGACTGACACTTTTGTATACAGTCGACATGTCCAGCTGTAAAAACTCCACTGATCAGGTGGGCACAGGCGGGCAGCGCAGTCTGTAAAATTCTTTATTTGATAAAGTCCTTTAAAAGAATTCCTCGTACGGCTCAATCTCCTTCACCCAGTTTAACTCTTCTGTTGCCGGCAAAGACTTAGTTGGTTTCTGGTCCTGGTTCAGGTTGAGCTGTGGCAGCGAGTTTCTGGTTCAGGTGAGAGAGAGAGAGAAAGAGAGAGAGAGAGAGAGAGAGAGAGAGAGACCGTGTGCTGTTCTGTATACGCCTGTCAGATCAATAGATGATTGGTTCTTGAGTATGTGAGATTGGATTTCCAGTTCAAAGAGTTATATTACCTACAGGCCCACTTCTCCAGACATGCCACAGCAGGATTCCAAACTATTTGGCCTATTCTTGGTGCTATCCTCCCCAAAACTGTCACTTTGATGTAAACCAGTTCCAAGCTGATGAGTTAAGAAAATCTGATAACTTTGGGGGGAGAAGTCAGTGCTTCAGCTCAGAGCTAAAATGCTCTTATAAAAATACACCCAACATAATGCTACAGTGTTTATTAATATCTATGCCCCCAATGCTGTGAGAGACAGACTGTCAGTGTTTTTGGTGCTCAGCAAAGCGCTAGCAGACTGTGGGGCTGAGGAGATCCTGGTTTTGGGGGGGTGATTGGAACTGTACTGTGGACTATAGATTAGATAGGAATCATTTGGAGCCCAGTCCACAGTCGGCAAAACAGCTGGAAGGTAATACACAGTTGCACAATCTGGTCGATGTCTGGAGGAATGCCAACCCAAAGGTGAAACAGTACACCTGGGTGAGGCCGGGTTCTAGCATTATGTCGCTAGCCAGGCTGGATAGATTTTATACCTTTAGACATCATGTCAATCTGATCGGTGGCTTCCATATCACCCCCACCTGACCACTGACCACTGTCTCATCACTGTGAGTGTCACCCTGCCTCCTGTCTGGCTGCGCAGTGCCTACTGGCTTTTCAATAATAGCTTGCTGCAGGACAGGATTTTTTGTAATTCTTTTCTTTTCTTTTGGCAGAGATCAGAGCGCCCTAGGTTTGCCTCCCTGAGACAGTGGTGGGACATTGGCAAGGTTCAGACCAGGCTCTTCTGCCAGAAGTACACTGAGCATAGGACTGACAGCTTGAATGAATCTAAGAAGGAGTTAGAAGGAGAGATTCAGGTGCTCCATCGAGCCTTGGACTCTGGAGATTCAGGGGCATTAGAGGACCTCAAAGCTATGCAGCAGGCATTGTCAGAGCTGCTAAGGACGCGGGCTCGAGGAGCAATGGTGCGCTCGCAGTTCCAGAGCCTGACACAGATGGATGCGCCCATCAAGTTCTTCTTTGGGTTGGAATGCAGGCGGCAGCAGAGCAGGGTGATGCTCTGCCTGAGGACGGCTGAGGGCCGCGTGCTGCAGGATGGGCAAGAGATGTGTAGTCATGCCGCCCAGTTCTATAGGGAGCTGTACTCCGCAGAGCCGGGCAGCCTGGAGCAGCAGCAGCAGTTTCTGCAGGGTCTGCCTAAGTTCCCACAGGATGGGGTCAAGGGGCTGGAGGCCCTTCTAAATCTGGCAGAGCTGACCTGCGCAATGCAAGAGCTCAATAAGGGCTGGGCATCGGGGCTGGATGGGCTCACTGTGGAGTTTTTCTCAGAGTTTTGGACTGAGCTGGGCCCGGACCTGCTCTCAGTGCTGCAGGAGGGACTGTGAGCTGGGCTGCTGCCCATTAGCTGTCGTAGAGCTATTCTGACCCTGCTGCCCAAGAAGGGGAATCTGTCCTCCATTGTGAACATGAGGCCAGTGGCGCTGCTGTGTCAGCACTATAAGATCCTGTCTAAGGCTCTGGCTAAGCGGCTCAGAGACATCATGCCGGCCGCAGTGCCTGTTTCAGGTGCTGAGAGCAGTTGGTGTCGGCCTGCGGTTCGTAGAATTTATTCAGCTGCTGTACTGTCATGTGTTTATTGTGCTGAAGATCAATGGTGGCCTGAGTGAGCCTATCCCCATCCATCGAGACATCAGACAGGGCTGCAGTCTGTCAGAGATGCTATACTCCCTTTCTATCGAGCCCCTGCTGCACAGGCTGGTAGCCGGGCTGTCGATCCCTTGTCACCCAAGGGTGTCGGCCTATGCTGCTGAGACACGCAGTCTGCGCAGCGAGACGTCCAGGTCATTGTGGGAGTGTCTGGAGGAGTTCAGCAGGTCCTCCTCAGCCAGGGTCAACTGGGGCAAGAGCAGCGCTCATCTGGTTGGGGTGTGGGAGGTTTCTGCACCCCCTGCCCTCCCTGCGGGGCTGCAGTGGTCTCTCTCAGGCCCTCGGGTGCTGGGTGTGACTTTGGGGGAGACGCAGGAGAACTGGGCTGGCCTGCTGGAGAGGGTACAAGGCCGGTTGAGGGCATGGCACTGGCTGCTGCCCCAGCTCTCCTTTTGGGGGAGAGCAATTGTAATTAATATCTTGGTGGCCTCCATGCTCTGGCACACTTATGCATGTCTGGACCCCCCACCGGCCCTGGTGTCCCAGATACAGACCCTGCTCCTGGATTTCTTCTGGGACGGGCTGCACTGGGTGCGCAAAGCAGTGCTGTACCTGCCGCTCCAGGAGGGGGGACAGGGGTTGGTAGATCTGTTAAGCAGGCTGAGTGCCTTTCGGCTGCAGGCAGCTCAGAGGCTCCTGTACCCTCCAGATCCCCAGTGTCTCCCGCCCTGGACACTTGTTATGACAGACACATGTTTTTACTTAAGACACGTCCCAATATACTTCCGTCCCTGCCTGTTTTTTATAGTTCTGTTTTAGAGGTGTGGCAGCGCTTCTCCCTGGGTAGGGAGCTGGGGGGCAGCAGTCTGTATTGGCTGTTAGAGGAGCCACTGCTGTATAACCCCGGTTTTAGCTGTCCACTCCTGCTCTCCAGCAGCCTCAGGTCAGTCCTGCTTAAGGTCGACGTGATCCGGCTGAGGGATTTGTTGGATTTTAACAGGGGACAGTGGGTTGGTGCCGACAGCCTGGCTGCCAGGCTGGGTATGAGGTCACTGAGAGTCGTAACCAGATTTCTCTGGGCAGTACAGAACGCCCTTCCCATAGGCGCTGTGGAGCGGCTTTTCCAGGCTCTCACGCAGCACTGCTGGCCCAAGGACCCTGACACCGTCTTTCCCCTTGTTTGTCTGTGTCTCTCAGTCCCCCCTAGCTCATCAGGCCGCCTTCTGTCGCCTCACAGTCTCTGTAGTGTGTCTGTTTTCACAGCTCAGCGTCAGCAGCTCTATCAGCTCAGTGTGAGGGGTCTGCACCATCAGCAGCTGCAGCCCCTCCCTGACACCCCCTGGAGGGAGCACCTGGCTCTGGGGGAAGATGCCTGCCCGGCCTGGAGGAGCCTGAACAAGCCCCCGCTTCTGCATGGCTTCTGCATGGCGTCATCGCAACAAACTCTTTTGCACATACACTGGACCCCAGAGTGAGCGACACCTGCCACTACTGCGGGGAGAGAGAGACACTTTTTCACTGTTTCTGCCACTGCCCTAGATTAGAGCTGCTGTTCACTGCACTGGAGAGCCTGTTCAAGCAGCTGGGCCTCCTTTTCTCACGCTCTGTGTTTATTTTGGGAGTCCAGTACAAGCAGCGCCACAGACATGTTTGTCAGTTAGCAAACTTTCTAGTGGGGCAGGCTAAGCTGGCTATCCTGAGCAGTAGGAGAAGTCAGACTTAGCGGGTGCAGCAACAGTGTGCACTCTCCCTCTTCAGGTCTCTCGTAAGCTCCAGAGTGCGACTGGATTACAATTTCTACAGTCTGACGGGAGACCTGGACACTTTTCTGCAGATGTGGGGGGTCGGGGCGGCCCTCTGTGCCATTGACTTTGGACATTTAAACCAACTGGTTTAATTCACTTGAATATTTTATAGGTAGCACGTGTGTAGTGGTTTGTATTGAGCGTTTTTAGAATAGGTTGTGTTTTTATGTCGGGAGTTTTTTTCATGTCTATTATGTCTTTCTAGTTTGTTTTAATTGTTTTTTTTAGTAAAATAAAGGTGTTAAAAATCAAAAAATCTCTCTCTCTCTCACACACACACATACACAGAGCCAGCAAGACACACAGAGCCAGCCAGCTCAGCGATGACATCACGAACCTCTCTCTGAGCTGACTGCTATGACATCACAGAGCACGTGCATTCCGTTGCTTGCCGTCTGTCAACCACTCAGTCACTGCCAGCCAGACTGCCTGGCTGGCTGGATGGGGGGGCTGTTTGCTGCTGCTGCATACCTTAGCAAGCTTATTTGCTTGACCGGCCTTCCTCCTCCTCCGCCCTCATGCCCAGCTCTGCCCGATCTGCTGTTCACCTGGATCACAGCTCTGCCCCAACAAGGCAGAGCCTCCCAAGAATGGTACAAACTCATCCACGTTCCCCTCCAATACAAATGCTCTGAATTGAGAGATAGAAGTGCTAGGGCACATCTGTAACATAAACTAGGGAACATTCATAACATACAGGGAACATTTGTAAAACTAATTAGGGAACCTTTGTGACATACTAAAAGGACATACTGGTAGGTGTTGGGCACTGTGGAAGGAAAGTTAGAATTATTTCCCTCATATCAATTCTACTCTCTTGTATACTTAAGAAAGATAAGGTCAAGCCAGGAGGACATGCCAGAAGGTAGCTTGTTTTCTGTTCGTTATTTAAGATGAGAACCTTGGAGACAATGTCAAACAGTACGATTGAAGTGCCTGCCCCCTAATCCATGTGTTGACCATTGAACTCTGATATATATATTCTGCTTAGCTAACTCTCTAATGATAATATAGTAATGACTCTGTGATTGTAACCAGATCTTTGTTTTTTGTGTATAAAAGCCTCTGACTTTTAAATGAAGGCAGAGCGACTTTGGGATCTTCTTGATTCACTGTTCCTCTCCACGCTGCGTGTATTAAAGGCATTGCAACGAACGTTCCAACCTGATTGAAGATGGTTTTTCTTCCACATTACATGGCGACAAGGATGGGATTGCGAACCCTGACACAGAGGACTGGAATGGCCAGACCAGTGACCAGCAAAACCGCGCCAGCAAAATAGAAAAAGGTAAAGGAACCTTTTTGAAAAATTCCCTACTGCGGTGCTTTGCTTTCACTTGTCTGCTCGCCTGGCCCTCTGACGATCAGGTAACGCAATCTATATTTTATTAAACGTTGTTGCTTGCCTTATATCAATTACTTGAAGCAGGAAATGTTTTCTTGCTTGTTAAGAAACAAAGTTTCTTAGTGTTACCATAGACTTGACTGTGTCTTCTTGTTTATGAAGTAATAGGACTGTGTCTTCCTATTTAACCTGGGTTGCCATGAACTTGACTGTGTTTTCTTGTTTGTGAAGAAACAGGACTGTGTCTTCCTGTTTGGGTTCCCGTACACAAAAGTGTGTCTGAAAAACTGCAGGGTAGGTTTGACCTACAATTAGAAAAAAAAAAAATTGTTCAATATCTGATATGCCGGTGATAATATAAATGCACGTGTTTTGTAGAACCATCAATGGTAAATGAAGAAACGTCATGAAGTTATATACAAGTTATATAAATGCAAACATATTGAAAAACATGTTTGTTATTATTCGAATATAGGATTTATTTTAATTTGTGTTTTGTTATATTTTTATTTATTTTTACTTTTTTTTCTTTTCTCCCCTGTCATTTTGTTATTATTTTGTGCTTGTATGTCATGGTAGTTGTGTACAAAACGTTACATAGAAAATGCGTGGTAACGGCTCCAGTAAAACGGGTGACCCGCCACCCAAAGGTACACATGTCAGATATATGTATGATAACTATGGAGTGAAGATGTGCGCGATGTGCACAAGTGGTTTGACTGGACAATAGGTGACAGAAAGTTAAGGTTTCCAGAAGATGGGACTTTTGATTCAGATAGACTTGAGCACCTAAAAACGGTTTTGCAAAAAATGAATACAAAACCGGGAGAAGTAAATAGTTATATTTCCCAAAAGTTAGAACCAAATTGGCACTGCTCTAAAGCCAATTCTATCGCCCAATACACTTATTATGCAATAAAACCTTTTTTTTTTAAATATGTATTATTCGTTCATTAAAAAGCATTGGCTTTGTTATCACATACATTTTTTTAGAACTAGTTTTTCACTCAATTCCCATATACAATAATACAATACACCATAGTAGCATTATTCAGTGTATCCACTTACATCACATTGAAACATCACATATCATTTCACACTTCAGTCACACATCCAAACAGCACAATTCTTTCAATCCAGTAGTCACTCTAATAAACTATGGAAAGTATAGTTCATGAAATGCCCATAGCCCCACCAGACTCTGTATCCTTGTGCTTAGATTTAAAAGAGGTTGGAGTTGTATGACTATTCATGTTTCTTCCCAATCTATTTCCATATTGTTTCTTCAGGCCTTTTCCTCAAAGATAAAATTGTTATTTTTCAGCACCTGAAATCAATCAGAAATGCATTGTTAATAATCTGTCCGTCTATTCCTGGACATCGCCACCCTCCTGTTGTCAATTGGAATCAGCAGAGTTAGTTGGTTTATTACTTTTACCAGAGTATGGTAAGCATCGTATGTTTCCACCATCCCCCTCCCTCCTGTCTGTCCACACACACTGGCATCAGTGGCCATGAGGACGGATTATGGGCTGCAGCACTTAGAGCGGAGGCCAATGTGAGAGGGGAGACTATGCACTGATGTGTCATGGCATGTGAGTAGGGAACCTGTGGACTAAATGTGAGGGAAATTCATTGTTGCTGGTTCCTGTGAAGACAGATAATAGTAGTTATTTTTCTATTGATCTGTATCAACATCAGTATTATTAGCATTAGTAATGTTACTATTCTCGATTTCCCAAAACATTACTGTCGGTTGACAATGTTGCTTGGTTTGTAGTAGTACATCTGTATTTAGTTACAAGGCAGCTCTCTTATCTCTCTCAGTGGGGAGCTGACCTCACAGACACTTTCACTGCCCCAACGCCCCCTCTGAAAACATCACTCTGTATCCTAACAACTGTTCTTTCTCCTTTCCTAATTTCTTACTAGACAATTCAAGTTATATTTATTGACATGTATTATTACTATTTATAAATATATTTCGCTCCATTATTTGAGTTAATAAATTAAGATATTTTCCTAATAAAATATATTTTTAGAAAATAAGCATTTTAATTGATTTCAATAATGATTCCCAGATACCTCAGGAAAACACATTTTCAAAAAAAATGTGTTCAGTCAATGATTTCCCCAATGAAGAGCCTGCGTGGGCACTAAGACTGTCCGCCTGCACGGCTCATATATGTCTTTATTGTGTCACTTCCTCCTATTGAAGTCCAATCTACACCGGTACATGTTCAGAAGAACTGTTCCCAAAGCCAGATTGAACTGATCAATAGTTCATTTCTTACCTACACCTTGTATTTAGGGATCCTATATCTGGGGATTTCAAAAACTCTTCATTGTGGAACTCACAGCTACCAAATGACCACACCTTTAATTTCCTGGAGTATCTGGTTATCTATGTATTTATATCTTCACCAAATTGAACTGTTTCCTCAGATTCCCATTACAAAAATTAGCTCTAATTAAATTTTCAACACAATTTTTTTTTATTTCTGTTTGGTAAAACTCATTCTAATAGTATTTTTATGTTTTATTTTCTCCTTCAAAATTATGCAATACTAATTTTAGCTCACTTATTCAATGCTTATAATTTATATTTCTATAGTATCCTTAAAATTCTTACATTTTGACTAATTCACTCATCTTAAATCCAAGGTCTAATTTTATCTTTTATTTCAGGTATTTTATGCTATGCACCAATAACCAAATATTTTCTAAAATAAGACTATAATATGTCACTATACTGTTTACATTCTCCTGCTATGGGTTTTACATCAGGCTGTCACTCAGGGCTGCACCAGAGTGCTGCTCCTGTGGATTACAGCCTTTAGTTTTCCTTTAATTTGACTTTACAGAATTTCTCCATAATATGATTTTTAACAAACAAATTATTGTTCTTCTGAGTCTTAGAGGACACCATTACTATTTATTTACGTTATTAGTATTATTAATCTATGTATTTAGTGTATGTTTTGTATTACTTTAACATTATTCTAATAATATATACATTATACATTTCTAATTTCTGATGCTTTATGCACTCTGTATACAGTTATATGTCTAAATCCTCATTAATCTGTTGTTAAAACATCAATTAACTGCGTAATTGTAAAAATAATTCAGAAATTATTGGTTACTTCCCTTCTCAGTCTTATTCTGGACTATGCACAATATTAAAAATACAAAGCATACAAAACAGACATTTACCTTACATAACCTTCAGAATATATATATATATACATAAACACACAAAGGACATACAGATTGACATCCAAAGATAATTCAGATATTAGATTAGTGGCGTGTTTTGTTGACCCTGCAGTGTCTCAAACAGCCCTTAGCATTTATTAATTTGTTATATTGTTATTATTAAAAATCAGATGTAAAATAATCTTTGAAATACACTACTTTGGTGTTTTCTTGATCTATTATGATCAATTTTTTCTCTAAATGCTTATTATTCAGACAAAGAATTATGGAAACTATGTCGTTTTTTTATCTTGCCTTTACCATTTTAAGTTTAACAATTAAAACTTGTAGGAATTCACATACAGACACTTATTTAACGCCATTATGCCAACCCTATCTTTGCCAACGATGGGGCTATATCGCTGGACTTTATGTACCTCTGGTTCCGTCTGGTTATTGACTGCCACTGACTCTGGCCCTGGTGTACAAGGGTTTCCTTGCTTAACCTGGGGCTCAGCAGGCCTCGTCGTACCTTTCGGTTCCCTTGGCATCTCTCCCCGCAGATCTATCTTACCTGGAGTTCACCCTACTGTGATCCTCCGCTGTACAGTCAACCTTTCTGTTTGTTTTACCTCTACCTCTCCACAGGTTCTCTTTAAATTACAATCTGAGAGCCTCACAAAATCCAGAAATCAAAATTAAATATACAGGGTGGTCATTTTTAAAGCTACTCACCCATATTTTGGTCCCGGGAGTGGAGGCAAGTTCAGATCCTCGTTCGTTATGCCAAGTTGTAGAACCATGTCAGAAATAAGTAGAGAAGTCATGGAGATAATGCAAACAGAACATCAATCGAGCTGCTCGGAAGCCCCACGTCAGGAATAACTCCTTCAGTGAGGCTTAATGTTTACAAACATGAGTACAACTTCATAGGAAAAATGACATAACATCTTATGGCCGTTCATCCAATCAGAAGATACAGGTCCGGGTCCGTTTTACGATCTGTCCACTTGAAGAGGTGATGGATGCAAAGCAGATGTCCGTCTTTGATGTGCACTAGGAAGATGCCATCCCACGGTCTTCATTTACCTTGTGTCAATCGCTCCTTAACAAAAACAATTCCTCCCTGTCTGGAGAAACAATTCAGTCATAAACAAATTCTCAGCAGACAGCTGTAGGCTATTTCGGCACTGTGTAATCTTTCATTACTGACAGGAGTTTCTAACAAACCAACCTTGTTGACCTTTTACTTGTCCTGCTAAATCTAATCTGCACAGCCTGTATACAATACTACTTCTAATGCTAGTATTAATATAAAACATTATATAATTATCAAAAAACACATTCTTCAACGTCCTATACAGAGTCTTCAAAAGCTATCAGACTTTAGCAGCTGGTGTATGAACACACATACGATTATACAGCATTTCTTGCAGCTTCGCAAGACCTAATTTTAAAAGTTGTTGGTAAATTAGATAATTAGTTAGGACCCTCTATTTGCATTTGATCCCCTCTATAATTGCTAAAATAAAGTTTTACTTACATTTTATTGACCAAACCACTGCATAGGACACATCTGTAACATGAACGCTACTGAATGGCACATACATTGAAAACTACGGAGAATTTAGACAAATCCTATTTACACTTCATAAATAATCTTAAAACGTTTCCAACCAAGGCAAGCCCCACTTGAAATACGTTCATAAACATTTTTAGTAAACAAGAAGAGAGATTGTTACATATGTTCCCTATGATGCATCTACAGAGCGAGAGAGAGAGACATAGAAAACTGTTTGTCATGCCAATAAAGCACCCTTGAATTGAATTGAATTGAATTGAGAGACAGAGAGAAAGACAGACACAGACAGACACTAACACAGCCACCCACCCACCCACTCACACACACACACACACACACACAGCCAGCAAGACACACAGAGCCAGTCAGCTCAGCGATGACATCACGAACCTCTCTCTGAGCTGACTGCTATGACATCACAGAGCACGTGCATTCCGTTGCTTGCCATCTGTCAACCACTCAGTCACTGCCAGCCAGACTGCCTGGCTGGCTGGATGGGGGGGCTGTTTGCTGCTGCTGCGTACCTTAGCAAGCTTATCTGCTTGACCGGCCTTCCTCTTCCTCCGCCCACATGCCCACCTATGCCCGATCTGCTGTTCACCTGGATCACAGCTCCGCCCCAAAAAGGCAGAGCCTCCCAAGAATGGTACAAACTCATCCACATTACCCTCCATGGAAAGCTTAAACAAAAGGCAAAAGCGTTATAAGTAATGAAGAGGAACCCGAGTCCAAGACGCTTCCGACCAGCCATACATATTTGTGTGTATTAAAGATCACATTTTATTACATTTTGTTTTTCTGTACTTTATTACATCTAATTGTGAATTATAATTGTATTGTTTATTTTCCATATGTATGTACGTATGTATGTTTGCATGTCCAATTGCTTTGACAATACAAATGCACTAAATTGAGAGACAGAGAGAGAGAGACAGAGAGAGAGAGAGAGAGAGAGAGACGTGCTAGGGCACATCTGTAACATAAACTAGGGAACATTCGTCACATGCTTAGGGAACATTCATAACAAACAGGGAACATTTGTAATACGAATTAGGGAACCTTTGTGACATACTAAAAATACATACTGGTAAGATGTTGGGCACATTTGAAACAACAAAAATGGCATTTGGTTATTTATTAGGGACATTTATACCAGTCTGAGCAAATATCTATGCATATTCCAATGTTTGTTGCAGGACTTACAGATTGAGTGAGGGGGTCAAAATGTTTGATTCTGAACTAATCACTGCTTCCTCAATTTTGTTTTAAACATAATTTAAAAGAAAAGTGGGCTATACATTGGTCTGGAAAAAGGGAGCAGTGGTCCCTAAGACAATTCTTTTAGTTTTTTGACACAATTCCTAAAACCCATTTTCTGTAAAATATGTTATCAACTTGCATTAATATATCATCCAAACCACAATCATACTAATCATGAAGATGTTCATATTATTATATTCTAGTCTATTGTGTATTGTATTTATTATCAGGCCCTTCTCTTATGTTTTACAGTTGTTATTATTATTCCGTACAATACAGGGATTAAATTAAGTATTTTAACCACAAAGTATTGGCTACAGTTATGATGCCTACTTCACTGTTCATGTGCATACAGTTTCTGAGGTCTGGACCACTGCACAGTAGTCCCTGGAGTTGTAGTCCAGAGCACTGCAAAATTCGTGCTGAAGTGATCTGGATCACCACGCAATGGCCCAAGGACCACTGCAAACTTGGATTTCAATGTTTTTGTGTAATCCATGTTGCAATAGCACCTACCATGTTCCTTTGTGGTGAGCTGGTTAATTCTGATCTGGGAAAACCACAATCCTGCAGGTTTAATAAGTCTCTCTACACATCAGTCCCTGAGTACCTTCAACCAATGGTCATTTTGACCAATTAAGCCCAAGAATTGAGTCAATTAAGTTGTCAAGGACTACCCAGTAAAGACGTGAACTCACGACTAGGTCACACTGTGAGCTCTCCAGAGCAGACATTACACTGAGCTCAGTGTGAGCTCACTTAGCGCTTTTCCACCGACATGGTGCCGGTGCTGGAGGCCGAGTTGCAGTTACAAATACAATGCCGAGCACAGCAGTGCAGCGCCACTACTCCTCTCTATCCACCACACAAAGACGTGCGTCACTCTAACCTGTCCGGCTTTACAACATGCAACTCAAATAATA
This sequence comes from Amia ocellicauda, assembly GCF_036373705.1. Classification (NCBI taxonomy): domain Eukaryota; kingdom Metazoa; phylum Chordata; class Actinopteri; order Amiiformes; family Amiidae; genus Amia; species Amia ocellicauda. The sequence continues at coordinate 44,408,633 of NC_089855.1, read as the reverse complement.
TGTTCTTAGGGGAACAACATAACACATAGCGATTTCTCCGTGCTGTAAAGTAAAATAATGTATACAGTGTTTCTAATTTCTTTTTTACGATACCTTTCATTGATATTTATATTTTTCAATAATAAACTAATGTCACAGTCTTCCCCCACTTTATTTGAAACGTCCTCGTTTCTTAATTAAATAAATCATACAGTATTTCTAATGTTACATTTTTATATATATATATATATATATTTACACTTAGATTTTCCAAGGGATAAACTGATGTTGCAGTAATTAAATCACAATAGATGTATGTCAGTACAATTGGAAGTTTTTCTTTTTTTTTTTTTTAAGAATGGCAAATTAGGAGCCATTACTGTATTGAACTGTAATGTAACATGAAAACAGGTATAAACCAAGAAAGAACTAAATCTTTAAACTTGTCAGGTTTTATAAATTTACGACCACTAGGTACATCCAGCAGGTAATGCCACAGGAGTCTGGGGTCGCTGAGGTAAGAGAACAGACATAGTCTCTGGGTGCACTGTGACTTGGGCATCCCGAAGGCTGGAAGAATGGGTGACACCTGGGCATGGCTCAAGTGCTAGAGCAGGCTGTGGAACAACACCTGGAACAGGTAGCATATCCCTCTGGACAGGAGCTGTGGAAAAAAAAAGAGAGAGAGACGGCATCGAGTGATGACTGGAGCTCGCTGGAACTGGAAGTGGGTAAGGGACGTCTCCAGACAAAGCCGTCAGTGTTGATGGCGGACTGACAGGTGCATCATCAGGATCTCTAAACAGCTGTGGAGGCGCTTCTGGATGAGCAGGTAAGTCAGACCAAGGACCTTTGTATGCCTTCAGCCGATTGTAATGTACAATCCATGATTTGGATCGTGGATCTTTTGGGTCAGTGATTTCATAGGTCACGCCAGGACAACCGTCTTTATCCAACCTCTTCAGAACTCTATGTGGCCCTTTCCATCTAGGAGCAAGTTTATTCCTTTGATTGGCAGGATCATCAAGGAAAACAAGATCACCTTCAGCATAGGGGTTAAAAGCAAGATTTTGATCATAGTGAGTCTTTAGCAGTAGTTTAGATTCTTTCGACTACTCAGCGGCCATGTCAAAAGCATGTGACAGGCGGTTAAAGACATCCTGGGCATAAGCAGCTGGTGTGCCCAGAGTTGCTTGAGTAGTGAATGAACTGCAGTTCAACAAAACGTCCACAGGCAGACAAGGTTCCCGACCATGAGCAAGGAAAAATTGAGTTTATCCAGTACTGGAATGTACACTTGAATTGTACGCAAGTTCCACCTGTGAGAGGTATTTGTCCCATTCTCCTCCATTTTGGTAGATGTATTTAGCTAATTGGTCTTTTAATGTCCGGTTCAGTCTTTCCACCATGCAATCTGATTGGGCATGGTACGGAGATGTTCGTGTCTTCTCAATTCCCAACTTGCTACACAGCTGCTTCACCAGATCAGACTCAAACTGTCTGCCCTGGTCAGTGTGGATGGACTCAGGTATACCATGTTGACGGATGAAGTCTTCAGACAAGCATTGAGCTTCACTTGTTGCACGCTGATCTTTAAAAGGAAAGAGATTCACATAGAATGTAAAATAATCCATTACAACAAAAACATACCTGTTGCCTTGAGAAGTGACTGGTAGCTCGGTGAGGTCAGCAGCAATTTTCTGGAATGGACGATCCACCACAATAGGTTGTAAAGGAGCTCTAGCTTTTGGTGTTGGAGCACTGCGAGTCTGACAAGTTAAACACTTTGTACAGAACTTGTAAATGTCACGTGACATGTAAGGCCAATAGCAGATTTTTCTGTCTCTCTGCAAAGTTCGTTCAGTCCCTAAATGTCCACTGAAGACATTTCCATGCAGGTAAGTGAGGGCTGTCTGAATGAGGGATTCAGGAAGAACCAATTGGTAAGTATAGGCTTTCTGAAGAAAGGTTTTAATTTTTTGACAGAGGATCCCATTTTCCAAAGTCAGGTGAGGAAACTCATACCAGAGCTTTTTCAGAGCTGACGGGGAGTTTTTGATTCGTCGTGCAGTAGGTCTTCGGTTATCCATTTCTTTCCATTCCATCGCAGTTCTCAGAATGACATCCACTTGTTGTTTCTGCTTCAGTTCATCAATGTCTATTGCTAAATCTTCACAGGTTTGTCTTACAGGAACAGCTTGTTTAGGCTGTAGTTCAGAAGACCAACTGTTTTGCATCTTTTTGGGCAACGTTTTTAACGAATCGTCTGTAATAGGAACAGAGACCCACAAAAGCTCTCACCTCAGTAGGTGTTCTTGGTGTTGGCCAATCTTTCAATTTGTCAAGCTTCCTGGAATCTGGTCTGAGACCACCCTTGGTGATTACATGTCCCAGGAAAGAGACTTCATCCCGTATAAAATGGTATAAGCCGCTGCCGGTGGTAAATGCGGTCTTCTCCCGGTCTTCTGATGCCAGCTGAACCTACCAATAACCACTTGACAGGTCCATGGTACTAAACCAGCATGCCCCTGCCAGGCTGTCCAAAGCTTCAGAAATCTGTGGTAAGGGATGCGAGTCCCGTATGGTGACAGGGTTTAATTTCTTAATGCAATGCACAATCTGTAGCTGCCGTCCTTTTTCTTGACTAAAACAACAGGTGAAGCCCAAGGGCTGCAGCTCTCCTCAATGAGGTGATGGGCCAGCAACTGCTGAACTTGTTTTTCTATTTCCTGCTTCAAAGCTGGAGAAGTCCTGTAAGCATGTTGGCGGATCGGTAGGGCATCTCCAGTTCGAATGTGTTGCTTTACAGCATCTGTGCAGCCATAGTCATGTTCATGTGAACTAAACACATCACAATACTTCAAAAGTAAGTTCTCCAGCTGGTCCATTTGTGAATCACTCAATTTAGACTGACTGAAGTCCACTGTGGGTAACTTTGTGCCTTCTGTCTGCCTGATATTGTGCACAGTAGCCTCAATAACCTGGAACTCTTCACCTCCCTGATTTATCAGAGAGTAAAAGTTTCCCAGTGGTGTGTTACTTGGCACATGGCAGTCGTCATTGGTAGGATTCATGACACCAACGGTTGTTAATCCTTTCCTCACTGGAGACATTGTTCTGGCAACAAACAGACCTGGGTAGTTGCATGCTTCAGGTTACAGTATTCCTAAGTAATTTGGAGTTGAGATTTGATTTTCTGTAAATGGCTGCAACTTTGCCATGATATACATCTCAGTCATTGCAGGAATGTAGATTGGCGCAAATGTCACAGCATTGCAACAAAGAGGTGTGATTTGCTTAGAAAACAACAGTGGGACTTTCCAGTTCCACAACTGTAATTGTCCTTGTACATCAATCACTGCATGGTGTTTCTGCAGAAAATCCCATCCGAGTATGACAGCTTGATTGGAATTTCTTATCACTTGAACATCATGATGACAAACCTCCTCTCCAAGTCTAATACTAATGGTTAGTGTTCCAAGAGTATCAAGGCACTCACCAGTCACTGACCTTGCCAACACGTATGTCTTTCTGATGGAGTTTGTCTTCAGTGCTGGAATTGACACTCTTAAATTTTCTTGATCAAAGAAATTTGTGAACCAGTATCAATGAAGGCTTGAACAGCAGTGTCTTTAATAACAGCAAAACAATATTGGAGAGGTTGGAGAGTCTTTTAAAGCTGAAGCTTCAGACTCTGGAACCCTGTAATTCAATGTAGCAGCTACTTGGCCCGCAGCACCTCCTACCACTCGTTTCCCTGATAGGTGGGATCCTCAGAATCAAAGCAAAGATGACATTTGTTGTATCTGCAATCAGGCCTTCTCTCATGGTGATGTGGACTGGGTGTTCTCCTGGTGTACCTGTCCCTTGAGTGTGAGTAGGATGCAGATGGACTACGAGAATATCTTGAACTGCAGTGCTGATCAGGGTGAGATGAGTGATAGCGACTGCTAGGACTGTTAGTTCTTGAATAGTAATGGTTGCTTGGTGATGGAGACCACCTTTCATATTTTTGCCTATGTAGGGAATGATGTCCGGGTCTTGGTCCAGGAGACATGTTTCTATAAAGGTGAAGAAACGTCTCTTTGTGATCTAGAGGAAGAATTATACCCATCAGGGGATGCTTTTCGTGATGCACGATATTGCTCTTGTTTCATCCATTCTGGATAGGCTGACGGTCCTTTCTCCCCTCTTTGTACTGGCTGTGCACATGTTTGAGATTTTCTTGCTGTTGCTTCAACTGGCTCACCTCTACTCTGAATGCTTTAACATCTGCAGTTAAATCTGCAATAGCTTGTAGTAATTTGGGGGATTCCTCTGACGTAGATGAAATGGACTTGCTTGACACCATAGCTGAACCTTCTCATTTATTGTGCTTTAGAAATGTGAAGAGGCAGTTCTTAATGCTTCCTGACCCGCTCCCACTTGCAAGCCATTTTTAGGGCTTCCTCCAATCTACTTGCACCATGCTCATAACACTTTGCCTGCAGCACTGGGTCTAAACCAGCAACAAAACGTCTAAAACGCTCCATTTCAATAGCTGGCTGTCCGTAATTGGGAAACGCCTCTTGCACAAGTCTGCTTACTTCGGCTGCATAAACTTCTAATGCTTCTTTAGGCTGACGGGGTCTTGCATTAACAAAAGTTTGAAAATGCAGTAGGTATTCTTTTCTTCCAAAGACTTATTTTAATGTCTCTACCGTTTTAGCATAGTCTTTCTGCATTTCAGAGGGTAAAGAAACCCAGTATGACAGTGCATCAGCACTTAAACGTGTTGGTACAATTGTTGCAAGATCCTGGTGCTGTTTGTGCAGCTTTTACAGCCAATTCCAGACGCGTGTTCCACAGAGAGAAACTTTCTTTATCCTTCCCATCTCCGTGAAAGCAAGGAGGCAGCTCAACACGATCATGTGTTACTCTGTCGTATTCGTGCGTCTTTCTGCATTAATCGCTTCATTTTCATTTGCTGCGTCAACATTAATTAATCTGTCTATCGGATTTTCCATGTTTTTTTTTATATACTTGTTTAACTTAGCTATTTGCGGTTAAATGACTTGACATAGCTGTTTATTACTTTCGTACGTTTTTTTGTATTATTATTTTCCGATTTTAACAGTACAGTTCACTCACCACCGACATGGTTTTGTCTCAGTCACCCGCAAGCACAGCTCACTGCATCCGGCCTCGGTAGAGAAAAAACAAAAGCAAACAATATCCCTCGCTGCCGCCAGTCTGTAAACCGTGAAACGAGTCTCTTCGGAGGTAGACATGTTGTTTGGGGTTCAGTTTACATCAGGACTGCTTGACACAATTTATTGTTCCTGGCACTTTTGTTTATGTCTCTTATGAACCGAGTTGCAGGTACAAATACAATGCCGAGCACAGCAGTGCAGCGCCACTACTCCTCTCTATCCAGAACACAAAGACGTGCGTCACTCTAACCTGTCCGGCTTTACAACATGCAACTCAAATAATATGTTCTTGGGGGAACAACATAACACATGGCGATTCCTCCTGCTATAAAGTAAAATAATGTATACGGTGTTTCTAATTTCTTTTACGATACCTTTTCATATATATTTATAATTTTCAATAATAAACTAATGTCACAGTAATACCAATGAGCTTTAATAATGCCGAAAATAATAATGCGTTTATCTTTAATAGTGAAGATATTGCATAGATGTATATCTTTCATATACACAAATAGAAAAAACGGTTTCCAAATCGAATATAGAACTGAAACTTTCAGACAATCCATGAAAAATGTAATGTAAACATTTACACTTCTTAACAATTCTATATATCAATTATATTCATAACCCTAACCCTAACAATAACCCTAACTTTAAGTTACAATTGTTCCCTAAACACTTTTCCCAATTTTGCAGGATCAATAAAAAACTGTCAAGCAATGTGATATAACTTTACGGAAAATAATAATCTGTATATATTTAATTGTTTTGACAATGTTAAGATATAATGCATCTTTCACATAGGGAACATTTGTAACATGATAGGAAAAACAAACAAATTATGTAACTTTGAAAATATTCAATATTACAGCATACAGTATAATCAACACAGAACTGTGTCTATACTGAAAAGCTGTTGATATTTGAAAAGTGACAGAGGTTTGAATTTGAAAGTATCAATTCATAAAAGATACAATGAGCAGGAGCAGGAGCTGTGCGATCCATTACCCAGAGCACCTGAAGAACGCTCAGGCCAGGAAGAGTCTCACACAACACATACTGAAGGACAACCCAGAGACTCTCAGAGCCGACTTCTCTCAGACTGGAGACCAGCAAGTCACCAGCAACCTGGTCTTCTACACCGAGCACACCGACGCCTGGCACGCTGCCATCTGTCAACTGTACAGGCACATTAAAAAGAGAGGCATCAGTAAAGGAAGGCAGGTGTCAATCAGTGAGGAGGACGACCCAGACACCTCCATGCTGACAATCAATCTGTACCACACTGGAACAGTCTTAATACAGGGCAGCGAGGGCAGCCTGGGCACCTTTGAAAATCAGTTCCACTCACTGAAAACGCTGGCTGACAGAGAGAAAAAGGAGAGACGTGTCCAAAAGAGCACAGACGCAGCCACACAGGAGGAGAGTCCAGCCCCACACTGCCCTGCCAACGGAGGGGAGAGCGCCGCGCCAGAGAACAGCGAGGAATCCACACGCATCCCAGCACAGGACACCCCTCAGACACCGACACAGTGTCCCAGCTGAGGGAGAACATGTCCCTGCTGGAGGTGGAGCTGATGGAGCTAAAAGAGTTGGTGCTGGCCATGCTCACAACCTCCAACACCACAGAGCAGCTAACAGACCAGCTCAACAGAGTCCAACACGAGCACAAGGTCACAGTGAGGGAGCTGAGGGAGGAGGTGAGGGAGCTGCAGCAGGACAGGGAGGCCATGAGGAGGGAGCTGACGGCCCTGAGAGAGGAACTGCAACGCAGAGACAAGACAGTGCAGAGCCTGAAGGAGCAGCTATACAAATTCACTGCCCACAACAACTAGCCCTCAAGAAACCCAGCAGTGCACAATGTGCAGAGCCCTCCCACCCCAATGACATCCAGACATACTGACTCTCACACAACACACCACTCACACACTGCATCCAACACACACCCTGAGCCTGACACACACACTGCACCCAACACACACACACAACCCGACCCGAACACACAGAGTGCACCCAGCACACACACACACCCCTGAGCCCGACATACACACATACCCTGACTCAGACACACACAGTGCACCCAACACACACACACACCCTGACTCAGCTGTCCGAGGAGAGCCTCGGCTCCCCCAGCCATATTATTATACACACAGGCACAAACGACCTGAGGACCCAGCAGGACAAGGTGGCCAGCTCCATCTCCACCCTGCAGCCCAGGAAGGACTTCCACCCCAACACCATCCACATGATCAACGCTGAGATCTCTCAGGGATGTGCTCTGATGCCAAATGTGCACCTGGCACACCACCCCACTCTTGGGACCCACAGCTTGTTTGACCACGTCCATCTCCACAAACAAGCAGTGAGCGTCTTCGCAAAGACACTCAAAGACATCGCCCTGGGCCGAAACCCAGCCCGCCCCCCACATGGCCACAGAAGGTTCTCCAGCACCCACACCACCCAGAACAACCCCGAGCCAATCAGGAGAGCGGCCCCTGGGAGCCCCCACCCTCCACCTGCACACCACCTTCCCCAGCCCGGACACCGCAGACCCCAGCCTGGATACGCCCGACCACAGTACAGCAGACCCAGAGTGGAGCCCATCCAGAACATGCACAGAGCAGCCCAGCAGCACAGACAGCGCAACTAAGCAGCAGCGGTCAGCAGAGTGGCCGACACCGACACCGGGGAGCTGCAGGAGATCCGACACCTGCTCAACCTCATCTGCACCCGACTGATAAGATAAGTAACTGTGCATAACAAAGAAACCACTGCAGGAGGTGACTAGCTATTACCACATCCGAAAATCACCCCTGTATAAATGTAGTTATATACTGATATATATGGACATATTTTCTAAAAATTATGTAGATATATGGATGCTTACATATATGTGTATATATGTAGATATATGTGTGTATGTGTATGTATATAGGAGTGTTTGTTTGTTTTTTATTTATTCGTTTCCTATTTTTTCATATCACCAGTATTAATATTTATTTATTTGTTTCCTTTCCACCTCACACATTTCCAGATATATCTCATTCCAAAGGAGTATATAAATTGCTTAATTAGAGTAGAAAGAAATGCGATCCCTATCTATCACCATGTGGAACATCCAGGGCCTGGGCTCCTCAGTGTTCGGGCTGAAGAGCACAGACCCGGAGTTCAGAGATAGAGTGAGAGACAAGGATGTCATCATCCTGCAAGGGACATGGTGTCGGGCAGACGTGTCCAGTCACTGTCCCTCAGGCTACAGAGAGGTCATAGTGCCCTCCCTGAAGAAGCCCTCCGGCAGACATGGCAGGGACTCCGGGGACATAATAATCTGCTACAAAGCAGAGCTCAGTGACTCCATACAGCCCATCAAAACAGCAGAGTCACACATATGGCTTAAAATAAGCAAATAAATCATTTCTACACAAGCCGATGTGTTCCTGTGTGCCGTGTATGTTCCCCCCTCAGAATCCCCATATCACAATGAGGAGATCTTAATCGACTCAATTCTTGGGCTTAATTGGTCAAAATGACCATTGGTTGAAGGTACTCAGGGACTGATGTGTAGAGAGACTTATTAAACCTGCAGGATTGTGGTTTTCCCAGAACAGAATTAACCAGCTGACCACAAAGGAACATGGTAGGTGCTATAGCAACATGGATTACACAAAAACATTGAAATCCAAGTTTGCAGTGGTCCTTGGGCCATTGCGTGGTGATCCAGATCACTTCAGCATGAATTTTGCAGTGGTCTGGACTACAACTCCAGGGACTACTGTGCACTGTGAACAGTGAAGTAGGCATCATAACTGTAGCCAATACTTTGTGGTTAAAATACTTAATTTAATCCCTGTATTGTACGGAATAATAATAACAACTGTAAAACATAAGAGAAGGGCCTGATAATAAATACAATACACAATAGACTAGAACCCTTAGAATGTAATAATATGAACATTTTCATGATTAGTATGATTGTGGTTTGGATGATATATTAATGCAAGTTGATAACATATTTTACAGAAAATGGGTTTTAGGAATTGTGTCCAAAAACTAAAAGAATTGTCTTAGGGACCACTTCTCCTTTTTTCCAGACCAATGTATAGCCCACTTTTCTTTTAAATTATGTTTAAAACAAAATTGAGGAATCAGTGGTTAGTTCTGAATCAAACATATTGACCCCCTCACTCAATCTGTAAGTCCTGCAGCAAACATTGGAATATGCATAGATATTTGCACAGACTGGTATAAATGTCCCTAATAAATAACCAAATGCCATTTTTGTTGTTTCAAATGTGTCCAACATCTTACCAGTATGTCCTTTTAGTATGTCACAAAGGTTCCCTAATTCGTTTTAAAAATGTTCCCTGTATGTTATGAATGTTCCCTAAGCATGTGACGAATGTTCCCTAGTTTATGTTATAGATGTGCCCTAGCACTTCTATCTCTCTCTTTCTCTGTCTCTCACTCTCAATTCAGTGCATTTGTATTTTAAAAGAAATTGGACATGCATACATACATACATACATACATACATACATACATACATACATACATATATATGGAAAATTAACAATACAATTAAAAATCACAATAAGATGTAATAAAGTACAGAAAAACAAAATGTAATAAAATGTGATCTTTAATACACACAAATATGTATGGCTGGTCGGAAGTGTCTTGGACTCGGGTTCCTCTTCATTACTTATAACGCTTTTGCCTTTTGCTAAAGCTTTCCATGGAGGGGAACGTGGATGAGTTTGTACCATTCTTGGGAGGCTCTGCCTTGTTGGGGCGGAGCTGTGATCCAGGTGAACAGCAGATCGGGCATAGGTGGGCATGTGGGCGGAGGAGGAGGAAGGCCGGTCAAGCAGATAAGCTTGCTAAGGTATGCAGCAGCAGCAAACAGCCCCCCCATCCAGTCAGCCAGGCAGTCTGGCTGGCAGTGACTGAGTAGTTGACAGATGGCAAGCAACGGAATGCACGTGCTCTGTGATGTCATAGCAGTCAGCTCAGAGAGAGGTTCGTGATGTCATCGCTGAGCTGGCTGGCTCTGTGTGTCTTGCTGGTTGTGTGTATGTGTGTGTGTGTGTGTGAGAGAGAGAGATAGAGTGTGTGTGTATGTGTGTGTGTGAGTGGGCGGGTGTCTGTCTGTCTGTCTGTCTCTCTCTGTCTCTCAATTCAATTCAATTCAATTCAAGGTTGCTTTATTGGCAGGACAAACAGATTCGTAGTGTTGCCAAAGCAGTTGATATATACATACATTGAAAAATAATAAAAGGTAGGAAAAAAGAAACAAAAAAAATGAAACAGTAACATTATAATTTATAAATTAAATCTTAATAGACATGTACATTTACTTTATGTTATCAGGTTACAGCTGGTGCTCATGTATGTCATGTTTTCACAGTGAGCCCCTCAGGCTGTGGCAGGCGGCTACATATTGGGCGGCCAGGGGGGCTGTGTGTCCCTACCCCAGGAGGATAGCTTTTTTTTTTTTCATTCATCAATTCAGAGAATGATTTTATAATATTTATGAATTTATTATAGAACGTGTCCCTTAATTTGGCATATTTATTGCATCGGAGGAGGAAGTGCATCTCTGTCTCGACCTCTCCTGTCTCGCAGTGACCACAGCGCCGCTCCTCTCTGGGCAGCCAGCTCTTCCTGCGTCGGCCCGTCTCTATGGCCAGGCTGTGGTCACTGAGCCTGTACTTGGTCAGGATCCATCTCTGCTTCATATCTCTGACAGTGAAGAGATATTCTGCCAGGGTGTATTCTCTGTTTAGGGCCCGATAGCAATCCAGTTTACTTTGGGATTTGGTTTCATTGTTCCAATGTTCCAGATAGGAGGTTTTGGTTATCTTTATGATTTGGTTGACTCTAATTGGGGGCAGGTAAGCAGTGCTGACCTGAAGCTGGTCTCTGTTCGCAGTATTAGCGGGGGTCAGTGCCGTGAGCTTCAGGGCCAGCTGACTCAGTGGACTCTTTTCAGGGCTGAGCTCTTGGGTTTGGAGGGCCTTGTACTGGAGTGAGTCTGACTCACTTTTCTTCAGGTGCATCCAGAATTTCAGTGTTCTTTTCTTTATATTAATGAGGGTTGGGAAGCGGCCTAATTCTGCCCTGCATGCGTGGTTTGGTGTGCTCCTGTGCACCTGCAGTATGTTTTTATAGAGTTCAGCATGCAGGGTCTCTATTGGATGTTTGTCCCACCTAGTGTAGTCCTGTTGACTGAGTGGACCCTGTACTTCATTACCGTACAGCGCAATGGGCTGGATCACACTGTCAATTAGTTTGAGACAGAAGAAGATTCTATAACATTAATATCCCATTCACAATCTGATTGCGTAGAAAGCTCTTCTTGCTTTGTCTTTGAGTGCCTTCACTGCCAGGTTAAAGCCCCCTGACGCACTAATAGTCAGGCCCAGGTAAGTGTAGTGTGAGGTGTGTTCTAGGGTAGTGTTGCCTAGCGTGAAGTGGTATTTGTTTCCCTGAGGATTTTTTTTTTGGAAAATCATGATCTTTGTCTTCTTCATGTTTACTGTCAGGGCCCAGAACTAACAGTACTGCTCAAGCAGTGCCAGGTTTTGCTGAAGCCCCTGTTCTGTGGACGACAGCAAGACTAGGTCATCCGCATAGAGCAGGAATTTGACTTCTGTGTCATTTAGGGTGAGGCCAGGGGCATCAGACTGCTCCAACACCGTTGCCAACTCATTGATGTAGATGTTGAACAGTGTTGGGCTCAGACTGCAGCCCTGCCTCACTCCCCGCCCCTGAGTGAAGAATTCTGTTCTTTTGTTGCCAATTTTTTACTGCACATTTGTTTTCGGTGTACATTGTATTTATAATATCATAGAATTTACTCCCTACACCGCTTTGAAGAATTCTGTAATAAAGTCCCTCGTGCCAAATGGAATCGAATGCCATTTTGAAATCAATGAAACAGGCAAAGATTTTGCCTTTACTTTTTTAGTGGACGTGTTTGTCTATGAGGGTGTGTAGGGTGTAAATATGATCTGTAGTGCGGTGATTTGGGAGGAAGCCAATCTGACTCTTATTCAGGACACTGTGCTCGGTAAGGAAGGCCAGTATCCGGGCGTTGATGATACTGCAGAACACCTTCCCAAGGTTACTGCTAACACAGATGCCCCGGTAGTTGTTAGGGTCGAATTTGTCTCCACTCTTATAGATTGGGGTGATCAGCCCCTGCTTCCAGATGTCAGGGAAGTAACCAGTACTGAGGACCATGTTGAACAATTTAAGCACAGCCTCCTGCAGTTGTGCGCTGCTGTGTTTGAGCATTTCAGTGCTGATGCTGTCCGGGCTGCAGGCTTTTCTGGGTGGAAGTGCCTGGAGCTTTTTAGATAGTTCCTGTAGGGTGATTGGAGCGTCATTTGGGTTTTGATTATTTTTAATTGATTGTTCGAGTATTTTCAGTTTTTCCCTGGTTTCAATTTGTTTGTGTGTCAGGTCATTTTGTTGGATATCTTTATAAAGGTTTTCAAAGTATTTTTTCCAAATGGTTCTGTTTCGTATTGCCAATTCTTGTTGTTTTGTTGAATTAAATTGTTCCACATTTCCCAGAACTGGTTTTGGTCAACAGATTTCTCTATGTCTTTGAGTGTTTTGTTTGTGTGTTTCTGTTTTTTATTTTTAAGGGTGTGTTTGTAGTGTTTTAGGGTCTCACAGTACTGTTGGCATAGTTCTGTGTCTTGTGGTTGATGATGTTTTTGATTAGATAGGTGCCTTGAATTTGTTTTTTATTGATTTACACTCATCATCAAACCATGTCTGTGTGTGTGTATGATTCTGGTTGATTTTTTCTTTGTCTTTTTAAGATTTGCCATTGTGGCTGCAATTTGAAATATTTGATTGATATCATTTATGGCCAGATTTAGTCCTGTCACATCAGGCTGGTACTGTGAGCTGAGGAAAGTGTTGATGATGTCTGTTATTTCTGTAGAACTGATTGCTTGGTTAAATTCCTCTGTGCTGTTTGGAGCCCATCTGTATGTTTGATTAAGGTTGTACAGCTTACTGGGCTGTGTCTGTGTGTTGCTGGCCTGACTTCTTCTTTTCAGGAACACTGTGATTTGGTTGTGGTCTGACAGGGGGGTTTGCTGCCTGACAGTGAATGCACTGATGAAGGAGGGGTCCATGTCAGTGAGGGCGTAGTCGACTACATTAGTCCCAAGAGCTGAGCAATACGTGAACCTCCCTAAAGAGTCCCCTCTGATCCTGCCATTAAACCCCGTCGGGGATGTTCCTCTGGGTTGTGGTGGGGGTGAGGTACAGAGGGGCCTGGCCGAACACATGGCTGTTTCCCTGTGTACCGATGCAGTTGGGCTCGGTGCCTGTCCGGGCATTGAAGTCCCCACAGAGCAGCACATTCCCCTGGGCCTGGAAATGGCCGATCTCTGTGTGGAGGGTGTTAAAAAATTCCCCATTGTAATAGGGGGATTCAGAGGTGGGGGTATACGCTGTACAAAGGTATATATGGTTCTCACACTGGGCTATTCCCTTCTTAATTTGAAGCCATGTGTGCGTTGGGCCCTGTTTGACTGGGCTGATGTGGTTCGCCAGCTCCTCTTTGTACCACACTATGATCCCCCCAGAGTCCCTGCCACGCCGCACTGTGCTCAGTTTAATTGAGGGCACAATAACCTCCCTGTAGCCCAGGGGGCAGTGTGTGGGCACCTCTGCACGGCACCATGTCTCCAACAGAACTATGATATCTAATTCTTTAATTCTTTTAATGAATTCAGGGTCTGTGCTCTTTAGCCCGAAAGGCGAGGAGTTCAGGCCCTGAATGTTCCAGCAGCTGACTGTAAATGAGCTCATTTTAGCTAACATTGTACTTGGTGGAATAAAATGCCTATCAACAATACAACTTTTTAATCTAAGGTTTTGTTTAAACTAGAATTTCAAATATAATAATTATTAGTTTTATGTAAAGTATGGTTACATTGTATGTACACAGGTATTTATTTTTAATTTACAAGTGGGGTTGTCCGTCCCTACCCGAGTTCTCTGGCTCAGCTCAGCAGTCTGGAGCAGAGGAGGCTGAGCAGGTGCTTGATCTCCCCCAGCTTGGTGGGGGCCGGAGTGGCGGCCTGGGTCAGGGCTGCGGCATAGCTGAGCGGCTTCTGATGGGCGCTGTGCCTGGTGCTCGTGGGGCGGGTGGGAGGCTGGGTGATGGGGGGCTGGCTGGTGCTGCGGCATCGTGGTACGTGTGCTCCAGTGCGGGGGGGTTGTATGTTTGGCTGGCCTCTGTTGGTATTGCTGTGTGGATAGGAGCTCATACATTCAGTGACTTCTCTCTCTCTCTCGTTCTGTAGATGCATCATAGGGAACATATGTAACAATCTCTCTTTTTGTTTACCAAAAATGTGAATGAAAGTATTTCAAGTGGGTTTTGCCTTGGTTGGAAACGTTTTAAGATAAATTATGAAGTGTGGGAGCCTTGGGAGGCTCTGCCTTGTTGGGGCGGAGCTGTGATCCAGGTGAACAGCAGATCGGGCAGAGCTGGGCATGAGGGCGGAGGAGGAGGAAGGCCGGTCAAGCAAATAAGCTTGCTAAGGTACGCAGCAGCAGCAAACAGCCCCCCCATCCAGCCAGCCAGGCAGTCTGGCTGGCAGTGACTGAGTGGTTGACAGACGGCAAGCAACGGAATGCACGTGCTCTGTGATGTCATAGCAGTCAGCTCAGAGAGAGGTTCGTGATGTCATCGCTGAGATGGCTGGCTCTGTGTGTCTTGCTGGCTTTGTGTGTGTGTGTGTGTGTGTGTGAGTGGGTTGGTGGGTGGCTGTGTTAGTGTCTGTCTGTCTCTCTCTGTCTCCCTCTCTCTCAATCTCTCTGTCTCTCGCTCTGTAGATGCATCATAGGGAACATATGTAACAATCTCTCTTTTTGTTACCAAAAATGTGAATGAACGTATTTCAAGTGGGTTATGCCTTGGTTGGAAACGTTTTAAGATTATTTATGAAGTGTAAATTGGATTTGCCTCAATTCTCCGTAGTTTTCAAAGTATGTGCCATTCAGTAGCGTTCATGTTACAGATGTGTCCTATGCAGTGGTAGGGTCAATAAAATGTCAGTAAAACTTTATTTTAGCAATTATAGTGGGTGTGCAAGAAACAACATCTTCAATCAGGTTGGAACGTTAGTTTCAATGCCTTTAATACACGCAGCGTGGAGAGGAACAGTGAATCAAGAAGATCCCAAAGTCGCTCTGCCTTCATTTAAAAGTCAGAGGCTTTTATACATAAAAATCAAAGATCTGGTTACAATCACAATGTCATTACTATATTATCTTAGAGAGTTAGCTAAGCAGAATATATATCATCATAAAACAGAGTTCATAGGTCAACACATGGATTAGGGAGCAGGCACTTCAATCATACTGTCTGACATTGTCTCCAAGATTCTCATCGTAAATAACAAACAGAAATCAAGCTACCTTCTGGCCTGTCCTTCTGGCTTGACCTTATCTTTCTTAAGTATACAAGAGAGTAGAATAGATATGAGGAAAATAATTCTAACTTTCCTTCCACAAGGGGAACAAATGCAAATAGAGGGTCCTCACTAATTATCTAATTCATGTGTGTGTGTTCATACACCAGCTGCTAAAGTCTGATAGCTTTTGAAGACTCTGTATAGGATGTTGAAGAAAGTGTTTTGTGATAATTATATAATGTTTTATATTAATACTAGCATTAGAAGTGGTTTTGTATACAGGCTGAGCAGATTAGATTTAGCAGGACAAGTAAAGGGTCAACAAGGTCGATTTGTTAGAAACTCCTGTCAGTAATGAAAGATTACACAGTGCCGAAATACCCTACAGCTGTCTGCAGTGAATTTGTTTATGACGTAATTGTTTCTCCAGATAGGGAGGAAGATTTTTTTGTTAAAGAGCGATTGACACTAGGTAAATGACGACCGTGGGATCGCATCTTCCTAGTGCACATCAAAGACGGACATCTGCTTTGGATCCATCACCTCTTCAAGTGGACAGATCGTAAAACGGACCCGGACCTGTATCTTCTGATTGGATGAACGGCCATAATATGTTACGTCATTTTTCCTATAAAGTTGTACTTATGTTTGTAAACATTAAGTCTCAATGAAGGAATTATTTCTGACAGTGGAGCTTCCGAGCGGCCGGATTAAAGTTCTGTTTGCTTTATCTCCGTGACTTCTCCACTTATTTCCCAGACGGTTCTACATAGTCTATTGTGTATTGTATTTAATATCAGGCCCTTCTCTTATGTTTTACAGTTGTTATTATTATTCCGTACAATACACAGATTAAATTAAGTATTTTAACCACAAAGTATTGGCTACAGTTATGATGCCTACTTCACTGTTCATATGCATACAGTTTCTGAGGTCTGGACCACTGCACAGTAGTCCCTGGAGTTGTAGTCCAGACCACTGCAAAATTCGTGCTGAAGTGATCTGGATCACCACGCAATGGCCCAAGGACCACTGCAAACTTGGATTTCAATGTTTTTGTGTAATCCATTTTGCAATAGCACCTACCATGTTCCTTTGTGGTGAGCTAGTTAATTCTGTTCTGGGAAAACCACAAACCTGCAGGTTTAATAAGTCTCTCTACACATCAGTCCCTGAGTACCTTCAACTAATGGTCATTTTGACCAATAAAGCCCAAGAATTGAGTCCATTAAGTTGTCAAGGACTACCCAGTAAAGACGTGAACTCACGACTAGGTCACACTGTGAGCTCTCCAGAGCAGACATTACACTGAGCTCAGTGTGAGCTCACTTAGCGCTTTTCCACCGACATGGTGCCGGTGCTGGAGCCAGAGCTGCTGCTCGGCCTGGGATCCAGCTGATCTTTTTGTGAACCGGCCCGCTTTTCCACCGGTTTAAGAATCAAACGCTGACATCACTGGATGTGGGCGTTCCCAAGCGTGGAGTAGAAGTGGAGAAACACAGCAATAATAATCAGCACCGAGGTGACTGCATCTTTAACATCACAATCAAACTCATTCCGCGTCTATGGCAAATCGTAACCCTAATGTTACAAATGTTCCCTAAATATGTGTTTTGCAGAATACACAAGCAAACGTTATGGAATATAAGCATTTTTTCGACACACATAATAGAACTTATTGTTCTTTAACATTGATGAGAATAATTAACATGAATTAACTTACTGTTGAAGATGAAACCCTTACCCAGTGGATAACCCTAACTCTATGTTAGAAATTTTGCCTAAACACTTATGTTGCAAGATCAATAAAAAACCTTTAGGAATTTGACACTTTTAAAGATACACATAGGTAATATCAATGTGCTTTCACAATGCCAAAATAATAATGCGTTTATCTTTAATAGTGAAGATGTTGTATAGATGTATATCTTTCATACACACAAATAGAAAAAAATGGTTTCCAAACCGAATATAGAACTGAAACTTGCAGACAATCCATGAAAAATGGAATGTAAACATTTACACTTCTTAACAATCCTATATATCAATTATATTCATAACCCTAACACTAACCCTAACTTTAAGTTACAAATGTTCCCTAATCACTTATTTTGCAGGATCAATAAAAAACTGTCAGGATTTTTTAAACTTTTACTGACACACATAGTTAATAGCAATGTGTTATAACTTTTCCGAAAATAATAATCCGTATATCTTTAATTGTTTTGACATTATTAAGATATAATGCATCTATCACATAGGGAACATTTGTTACATGATAGGAAAAACATACAAATGATGTAACTTTGAATATATTTAATATTACAGCATACAATTTGTCAGGCTTCATAATAATGGAATTTATGACATACTCTGTAAAAATCAAGCAAATAACATTTGTTGTTCATGAGAAAAAATATATATAATCAAAGCTATCAGACTTTAGCACGTGGTGAATGAACACACATACGATTATACAGCATTTGTTGCAGCTTCGCAAAACCTAATTTTAAACGTTGTTGGTAAATTAGATACAAAGTGAGGACCCTCTATTTGCATTATTCCCCTGTATTATTGCTAAAATAAAGTTTTACTGACATTTTACTGACACTACCACTGCATAGGACACATCTGTAACATGAACGCTACTTAATGGCACATACATTGAAAACTACGGAGAATTGAGAATTATCAAATTTACACTTCATAAATCATCTTAAAACGTTTCCAAACAAGGCAAAACCCACTTGAAATACGTTCATTCACATTTTTGGTAAACAAAAAGAGAGATTGTTACATATGTTCCCTATGATGCATCTACAGAGAGAGAGAAAGAGAGAGAGAGAGATATTTTTTTTTTACTTTAAAATGTACTTTATTACAAAAGTGCATCATTGAACACACAAAATCTACAAAAAGCATTAAAAAAAAACAATGCAGCCTACAAAAAATGCAGCTGTTAAACAACTATCCAATTACCATAAAAACAGAACAGACATCACTCTTTATATATTTAAAACCAAACCCTCATTCCCAACCAGGCAGAGAACCCTATCAAGGCACCATACCTTCTCAAACTGATCCACACTACACATTGTTTTGTGGTATTCATAATCGACAGTGATTTGAACAGCTACACTAATTTTAAAAACAGTCAAAACCTCACAAAAGACATGCTTACTCAATTTCCGTTTCCTACTCTTTTTGCCCTATCAAAAAATTGGTTAACTTGACCTTGTCTTTCAGTTGAACAATAGCACTTATACCGAACACAAACACCCTTGGAGAAAAACACAATGAGAGTTGAAAAAGGAACTTTTAACCATAGAAATAAAGGTTGTAATCTATTACAGTCTAAATAACGGTGAGCAACAGTTTTCGTTTGACCACAAAACACACAGGCATCAGTCACATCATGATCAATAATGGACAGAAAGGAATTCACTGCTAAGTGCCAGTGTAAATCCCCAGCTCTCTTATTCAGGGGGGCTGTATACAGGGTTCCCCAAGCTGGGCGAACTGCACTCTCAACTAGCAGCTTCCCTCTCCAGGGTGAATCAGGGACATCTTTTAACTGTGCAAAATTAGTCGTTTTCAATACAAATTGATACAGTGTCTTATTATTGGCACTAGAGAAAACAACATCGGAGACTTCCTTCATCTGTAAAATCAGATCTGGCCTATCCTGCCTGAGCCACATGGAAGGGGAAAGCTTCAGCTCAATGAAAAGCCTCTGTCTATCGGATTCATTGCTCCCCATCCAAACCTCCCCCTGTACACCCAGCCCCTACTCCTGCAGGGCCACACTCTACTGAGACAGCAACACCCCTACCACTCGCACTGAGTGCACCTGCAGCCTTCCTGCCAAGGCCTCCACACTCATCCAGCCACCCCCCCTCCCCATCACAACCTGCCCCAGCCTGGTCACACCTGCCTTAACCAGCCTGCTGTGCAAGCCCTGAGACTCCAACACAGGGAGCCGCAGTGCAGGGTTACACAGCAACGGCTCTCTCAAAAGCCAATAAGCCCCCAATCTCTCCATGTCTCTTCGCACCCGCACTAGCCACCACGCTTTCAAAACACTATGGTAAAAAAGTGGAACCCCTCTGAGATCCAACTGAGACATGTCTGTCACAAACAACTGCCTGTCCAGCTACAGCCACTGAGAACAGCAGCTTCTGAACTGTCTGTAACCTGAACACTGCCACCCTGCTGGTCAGGTCTAAAAGTCCCTGCCCACCTTCTGCTACTGGCAGAAAAACCACACTCTGCCTGATCCAGTGCAGCCTGTCCCAAAAGAAATGGAGCAGGATCCTCTGGAGTCTGGTGAGCACACCTGGTGGCGGCTCCACACACACTAGCCTGTGGCACAGCATTGAAGCCACCAGATTATTAATGACCAGCACCCTCCCTCTGTACAAGAGCTGGGGTAGCAGCCATCGCCAGCGCCCCAACCTCTCCTGTACCTGCTCCTCTATCCTCTACCAGTTCCTCTGCTTTGCCTTCTCTCCCCTCAGGAACACCCCCAGACACTTTAACTCCCCACTACTCCACTGCAGCCCAGCTTGCAAACCCAGGGGCTGTCTCCCCCCAACTCCCAGAGCACCACCGCACTGCTCTTCAACCAATTAACTCTTGCTGATGACACCTGCCCATATCTCTCTAGGCTCTCTTCCAAAAGCACAACGTCCCAGTCCCCCACCACACACACACACACACACACATCGTCTGCATATGCACACAACCGAACACACACCACACTGCAGGACGGGATGCTCAGACCAGTCAACACAGTCCTCAGCGTGTGCAAGAGAGGCTCTATGGACAAGGAATACAGCATTCCCGATAGCAAGCAGCCTTGTCTAATCCCTCTCTGCACTGGAAATGGGGTACTCAACCCGCCATTGATTTATAACACACTAAAAACATTATTATACAAACATTTAATCAGTGCCAAGAAATTAGGGCCCTAACCAAAAGCTTCCAAGGTATGGAACAAATACTTATGATCCACATGATCAAATGCTTTTTCTTGATCCAAGGAGATCAAACCTGCTTGAAAGCCAAACAACCTGGATGCCGACATCAGGTACCTCGCCAAAAAAATATGATCAAATATAGAGCGCTGTGGGACACAATAAGTCTGATCTGGGTGCAATAGGGATCCCATAACTGGATTGAGACGGTTGGCAAGGGCCTTTGACAAGATCTTAAAGTCACAGCACAACAATGACACAGGTCTCCAGTTGGAGATTTAACATATATCACCCTTTTTAGGGAGCAGTGTAAGTACTGCCCTCCTGCAGATCAATGGCAGCTCACCGTCCAGCACACCCTCTTCACACACACTGAGTAAGTCCATCCCTAGTACTGGCCACAGAGTCTTATAAGAACTGCACCGGCAGGCCGTCCAGTCCGGGAGCCTTTCCGTTGTTCAGGCCCTGCAGGGCAACACTGTTTTCTAGTTTTTTTTCTAGTTTTCTCAATCTAAACCTTTCCGGATTCTCAAGCTCCGCAGAGCCCCGCAACAGAGCCTGTGCCGAGTTAACAAACTGTTTTAAATCCGAAACAATGGACTCCACATTCACCCTGTAGAACCGTGTCTGAAATAAGTGGAGAGTCGTGGAGACAAAGCAAACAGAACTTTAATCGAGCCGCTCGGAAGCTCCACTGTCAGAAATAATTCCTTCAGTGAGGCTTAATGTTTACAGACATGAGTACAACTTTATAGGAAAAATGACGTAACATCTTATGGCCGTTCATCCAATCAGAAGATACAGGTCCGGGTCCGTTTTACGATCTGTCCTCCCGTGAAGAGGTGATGGATCCAAAGCAGATATCTGTCTTTGATGTGCACTAGGAAGATGCGATCCCACGGTCTTCATTTACCTAGTGTCAATCGCTCTTTAACAAAAACAATTCCTCCCTATCTGGAGAAACAATTCAGTCATAAACAAATTCTCAGCAGACAGCTGTAGGCTATTTCGGCACTGTGTAATCTTTCATTACTGACAGGAGTTTCTAACAAACCAACCTTGTTGACCCTTTACTTGTCCTGCTAAATCTAATCTGCTCAGTGTATATACAAAACTACTTCTAATGCTAGTATTAATATAAAACATTATATAATTATCACAAAACACTTTCTTCAACTTCCTTTACAGAGTCTTCATTCCCTCCTTTTTGGCAATAGAAATGAAGCGAAATGAAGCCAAAATAATCGTGTTTGTCAGTTACAATAATTTCTTCCTCCGGAGGGGCAGGTGGTATAGTGCTGCGTGTTCAGCTCCCATTTATCCCAACTTGCCACCTACGAGGTGTGTATGTATGTACAGCGAGGTATTCAAATCAGGGGATAGGATTGTATTTTTATTTGCCTGGTCGGGCAAACAATTATGTCATAACTACACCTTATTGAATATTGAGCTCTTTTATGGAAATTGCAGTGGCCACCTACAATTTCCTGGAGCTTTACTGTGTATCTCAAATTATATTTCATCATGCCCCAGGTCATAAAGGTCAATCCCCAGTTACATAATACATACATTGTTTTGCTTCTAAAGGAATACAAAAGTCAGCAAACATGTTATTTTTACAAATTCAGTTATTCACATATATTTCTGATTCATTTTAATTGATAAAAATTGTACATTCCATACCTCTCAAGAGAAGGGCAATGGACTTATTCTTACTTCATGACTCTTATTCTATTCATTTGAGTAATTTGACATCTCCACCAAAAGTACATTATAAATTAACTACCAATACAAGAATATATGCTACTGCAGATGTCATTTGAGCTGTTTTCACAATGTATTGCAGATTCCTATAATCTGGACAACCTTTAATTTCAGTATTTTAACTTATTTCTCCATTAAGTCAAGCATCACTTCAGCGTTGTGGACCTCAACATTGGTCTGTTCAAGATGCTGTGAGGCTGTCTTTAAAGCCGCGCCCTCGGCCTACTGTGTCTCAATGAGAACACCAGCGTCTTCTCCATATGCACCTCTGCCACCACGGGTCAGACATCGATTCCTTCAGGACACGATTCATAATGTGCATATCTGCCATGTGGAATAGATCGGTCATCTGAAGACACAATGTGTGGTTCGCACAACATCAGAGATCCTCCTTATAAAAGGCATCTCTATCACATGGACAGTAGTTGACATTCACACAATCTATGAGGTTTCCAGTAAAGGGACAATTCATAATAATAATCTTGAACCCAAATTTTCACAGATTATTTCAGTACAGCACTCAGTTGTCGTCAGCAGCATCATATCTCCTGTGTTACTGAATCAACTTTACTACCTAGTGTAAATACTCTTTCTTGTGTGGAGCTGTCAAACTTTCAAAACAATGCGCTTATCTCTTTGCTTTTATCTGACTTATATATCTAAGACTATTTTAATAATTATTACAGCAGCTCTTTCAACAACATAGTTAATAGTTGTCAGGTAAATGATCATAGTTGACCTCACAGACACTTTCACTGCCCCAACCCCACCCCCCTTTTTTTTTTTTTTTTTTTTTGTTTTGTTTGGGGGGGTGAATCCCTTCCTGATTAATAGGGTATTTCTGATTGGGAAAGCATTATTTCCATACACTTTCATGACTTTAGATTTTAAACTATATCTCATTCAATTATTTATTTATTTAAAATTAAGTTATACCTTAAGTAACTTCCTTATTTTCCCTCATATTCCATTCAATCACCTTTAAAACTCTTGTGCTGAAAGTGGCAGCACATTTCTTTCACACATACCAAACTCCCTTTTTACAGCTTCCCAAGCCTCATCGACTCTTAAACCCCTTGTCAACGTCCTCAAACCTTCATCAACATCGCTCAGACCCTCTGAAAACATCACTCTGTATCCTAACAGCTGTTCTTTCTCCTTTTCCTAATTTCTTACTACAGAATTCAAGTTATATTTATTGACATGTATTAATACTATTTATACACATATTTCGCTTCATTATTTGAGTTAATAAATTAAGATATTTTCCTAAAAAAATATATTTTTAGAAAATAAGCATTTTAATTGATTTCAATAATGATTCCCAGATACCTCAGGAAAACAAATTTTCAAAAAAATGTGTTCAGTCAATGATTTCCCCAATGAAGAGCCTGCGTGGGCACTAAGACTGTCCGCCTGCACGGCTCATATATGTCTTTATTGTGTCACTTCCTCCTATTGAAGTCCAATCTACACCGGTACATGTTCAGAAGAACTGTTCCCAAAGCCAGATTGAACTGATCAATAGTTCATTTCTTACCTACACCTTGTATTTAGGGATCCTATATCTGGGGATTTCAAAAACTCTTCATTGTGGAACTCACAGCTACCAAATGACCACACCTTTAATTTCCTGGAGTATCTGGTTATCTATGTATTTATATCTTCACCAAATTTCACTGTTTCCTCAGATTTCCATTTCAAAAATTAGCTCTAATTCAATTTTTAACATAATTTTTTTTTATTTCTGGTTGGTAAAACTCATTCTAATAGTATTTTTATGTTTTATTTTCTCCTTCAAAATTATGCAATACTAATTTTAGCTCACTTATTCAATGCTCATAATTTATATTTCTATAGTATCCTTAAAATTCTTACCCTTTGACTAATTCACTCTTAGAATCTAAAATCCAAAGTCTAATTTTAACTTTTATTTCAGGTATTTTATGCTATGCACCAATAACCAAATATTTTCTAAAATAAGACTATAATATGTCACTATACTGTTTACATTCTCCTGCTATGGGTTTTACATCAGGCTGTCACTCAGGGCTGCACCAGAGTGCTGCTCCTGTGGATTCCAGCCTTTAGTTTTCCTTTAATTTGACTTTACAGAATTTGTCCATAATATGATTTTTAACAAACAAATTATTGTTCTTCTGAGGCTTAGAGGACACCATTACTATTTATTTACTTTATTAGTATTATTAATTATTAAGTGTATATTTGTATTACTTTAACATTATTCTTATAATAGAATGCATGATTCATTTCTTATTTCTGATGCTTTGTGCACTCTGTATACAGTTAAATGTCTAAATCCTCATTAATCTGTTGATAAAACATCAATGACTGCGTAATTGTAAATATAATTCTGAATTTATTGGTTACTTCCCTTCTCAGTCTTATTCTGGACTATGCACAATATTAAAAATACAAAGCATACAAAACAGACATTTACCTTACATAACCTTCAGACTATATATATACATAAACACATAAGGCACATACAGATTGACATCCAAAGATAAATCAGATATTAGATTAGTGGCGTGTTTTGTTGACCCTGCAGTGTCTCAAACAGCCCTTAGCATTTATTTATTATATTGTTATTATTAAAAATCAGATGTAAAATAATCTTTGAAATACACTACTTTGGTGTTTTCTTGATCTATTATGATCAATTTCTTCTCTAAATTCTTATTATTCAGACAAAGAATTATAGAAACTTTGTCGTTTTTTTATCTTGCCTTTACCATTTTAAGATTAACATTTTAAACTTTTTGGAATTCACAAACAGACACGTATTTTAACACCATTATGCCAATCCTATCTTTGCCAACGATGGGGCTATATTGCTGGACTTTATGTACCTCTGGTTCCGTCTGGTTATTGACTGCCACTGACTCTGGCCCTGGTGTACAAGGATTTCCTTGCTTAACCTGGGGCGCAGCAGGCCTCGTCGTACCTTTCGGTTCCATTGGCATCTCTCACCGCAGATCTGTCTTACCTGGAGTTCACCCTACTGTGATCCTCCGCTGTACAGTCAACCTTTCTGTTTGTTTTACCTCTACCTCTCCACAAGTTCTCTTTAAATTACAATCTGAGAGCCTAACACAATCCAGAAATCAAATCTAAATATACAGGGTGGTCATTTTTAAAGCTACTCACCCTTGCTTTGGTCCCAGGAGTGGAGGCAAGTTCAGATCCTCGTTCGTGACGCCAAGTTGTAGAACCGTGTCTGAAATAAGTGGAGAAGTCGTGAAGATAAAGCAAACAGTACTTTAATCGAGCCGCTCGGAAGCCCCACGTCAGGAATAATTCCTTCAGTGAGACTTAATGTTTACAAACATGAGTACAACTTTATAGGAAAATGACATAACATCTTATGGCCGTTCATCCAATCAGAAGATACAGGTCCGGGTCCGTTTACGATCTGTCCTCCCGTGAAGAGGTGATGGATCCAAAGCAGATGTCCGTCTTTGATGTGCACTAGGAAGATGTGATCCCACGGTCGTCATTTAACTAGTGTCAATCGCCCATTAACAGAAACAATTCCTGCCTATCTGGAGAAACGGTTAAGTCATAAACAAATTTACAGCAGACAGCTGTAGGCTATTCCGGCACTGTGTAATCTTACATTACTGACAGTAGTTTCTAACAAACCAACCTTGTTGACCCTTTACTTGTCCTGCTGAATCTAATCTGCTCAGTCTGTAAACAAAACTACTTCTAATGCTAGTATTAATATAAAACATTATATAATTATCACAAAACAGTTTCTTCAACTTCCTATACAGAGTCTTCAAAAGCTATCAGACTTTAGCAGCTGGTAGTTGAACACACATACAATTATACAGCATTTTCTGCAGCTTCGCAAGGCCTAATTTTAAACATTGTTGATAAATTAGATAATTAGTGAGGACCCCCTATTTCCATTTCTCCCTCCATAATTGCTAAAATAAAGTTTTACTGACATTTTATTGACCCTACCACTGCATAGGACACACCTGTAACATGAACGCTACTGAATGGCACATACATTGAAAACTATGGAGAATTGAGACTAATCCAATTTACACTTCATAAATAATCTTAAAACGATTCCAACCAAGGCAAAACCCACGTGAAATACGTTCATTCACATTTTTGGTAAACAAGAAGAGAGATTGTTACATATGTTCCCTATGATGCATCTACAGAGCGAGAGACAGAGAGAGACAGAGAGAGACAGAAAGACAGACAGACAGACAGACACTAACACAGCCACCCACCCACCCACTCACACACACAAACACACACACACAGCCAGCAAGACACACAGAGCCAGCCAGCTCAGCGATGACATCACGAACCTCTCTCTGAGCTGACTGCTATGACATCACAGAGCACGTGCATTCCGTTGCTTGCCGTCTGTCAACCACTCAGTCACTGCCAGCCAGACTGCCTGGCTGGCTGGAAGGGGGGGCTGTTTGCTGCTGCTGCGTACCTTAGCAAGCTTATCTGCTTGACCGGCCTTCCTCCTCCTCCGCCCACATGCCCACCTATGCCCGATCTGCTGTTCACCTGGATCACAGCTCCGCCTCAACAAGGCAGAGCCTCCCAAGAATGGTACAAACTCATCCACATTACCCTCCATGGAAAGCTTAAACAAAATGCAAAAGCATTATAAGTAATGAAGAGGAACCCGAGTCCAAGACGCTTCCGACCAGCCATACATATTTGTGTGTATTAAAGATCACATTTTATTACATTTTGTTTATCTGTACTTTATTACATCTAATTGTGAATTAAAATTTTATTGTTTATTTTCCATATGTATGTACGTATGTATGTTTGCATGTCCAATTGCTTTGACAATACAAATGCACTAAATTGAGACAGAGAGAGAGAGACAGAGAGAGAGAGAGAGAGACGTGCTAGGGCACATCTGTAACATAAACTAGGGAACATTCGTCACATGCTTAGGGAACATTCATAACAAACAGGGAATATTTGTAAAACGAATTAGGGAACCTTTGTGACATACTAAAAATACATACTGGTAAGATGTTGGACACATTTGAAACAACAAAAATGGCATTTGGTTATTTATTAGGGACATTTATACCAGTCTGAGCAAATATCTGTGCATATTCCAATGTTTGCTGCAGGACTTACAGATTGAGTGAGGGGGTCAATATGTTTGATTCAGAACTAACCACTGCTTCCTCAATTTTGTTTTAAACATAATTTAAAAGAAAAGTGGGCTATACATTGGTCTGGAAAAAGGGAGCAGTGGTCCCTAAGACAATTCTTTTCATTTTTTGACACAATTCCTAATACCCATTTTCTATATATATATATATATATATATATATACTTAGATTTTCCAAATGATAAACTGATGTTGCAGTAATTAAATCACAATAGATGTATGTCAGTACAATAGGAATTTTTTATTTTTTTTTAAGAATGGCAAATTAGGAGCCATTACTGTATTGAACTGTAATGTAACAATAAAACAGGTATAAACCAAGAAAGAACTAAATCTTTAAACTTGTCAGGTTTAAAAACTTTACGACCACTAGGTACATCCAGCAGGTAATGCCACAGGAGTCTGGGGTCGCTGAGGTAAGAGAACAGACATAGTCTCTGGGTGCACTGTGACTTGGGCATCCCGAAGGCTGGAAGAATGGGTGACACCTGGGCATGGCTCAAGTGCTAGAGCAGGCTGTGGAACAACACCTGGGACAGGTAGCATATCCCTCTGGACAGGAGCTGTGGAAAAAAAAAGAGAGAGAGACGGCATCGAGTGATGACTGGAGCTCGCTGGAACTGGAAGTGGGTAAGGGACGTCTCCAGACAAAGCCGTCAGTGTTGATGGCGGACTGACAGGTGCATCATCAGGATCTCTAAACAGCTGTGGAGGCGCTTCTGGATGAGCAGGTAAGTCAGACCAAGGACCTTTGTATGCCTTCAGCCGATGATTGTAATGTACAATCCATGATTTGGATCGTGGATCTTTTGGGTCAGTGATTTCATAGGTCACGCCAGGACAACCGTCTTTATCCAACCTCTTCAGAACTCTATGTGGCCCTTTCCATCTAGGAGCAAGTTTATTCCTTTGATTGGCAGGATCATCAAGGAAAACAAGATCACCTTCAGCATAGGGGTTAAAAGCAAGATTTTGATCATAGTGAGTCTTTAGCAGTAGTTTAGATTCTTTTGACTACTCAGCGGCCATGTCAAAAGCATGTGACAGGCGGTTAAAGACATCCTGGGCATAAGCAGCTGGTGTGCCTGGAGTTGCTTGAGTAGTGAATGAACTGCAGTTCAACAAAACGTCCACAGGCAGACAAGGTTCCCGACCATGAGCAAGGAAAAATTGAGTATATCCAGTATTGGAATGTACACTTGAATTGTACGCAAGTTCCACCTGTGAGAGGTATTTGTCCCATTCTCCTCCATTTTGGTAGATGTATTTAGCGAATTGGTCTTTTAATGTCCGGTTCAGTCTTTCCACCATGCAATCTGATTGGGCATGGTACGGAGATGTTCGTGTCTTCTCAATTCCCAACTTGCTACACAGCTGCTTCACCAGATCAGACTCAAACTGTCTGCCCTGGTCAGTGTGGATGGACTCAGGTATACCATGTTGATGGAAGAAGTCTTCAAACAAGCATTGAGCTACACTTGTTGCACGCTGATCTTTAAAAGGAAAGAGATTCACATAGCATGTAAAATAATCCATTACAACAAGAACATACCTGTTGCCTTGAAAAGTGACTGGTAGCTCGGTGAGGTCAGCAGCAATTTTCTGGAATGGACGATCCACCACAATAGGTTGTAAAGGAGCTCTAGCTTTTAGTGTTGGAGCACTGCGAGTCTGACATGTTAAACACTCTGTACAGAACTTGTAAATGTCACGTGACATGTAAGGCCAATAGCAGATTTTTCTGTCTCTCTGCAAAGATCGTTCACTCCCTAAATGTCCACTGAAGACATTTCCATGCGGGTAAGTGAGGGCTGTCTGAATGAGGGATTCAGGAAGAACCAATTGGTAAGTATAGGCTTTCTGAAGAAAGGTTTTAATTTTTTGACAGAGGATCCCATTTTCCAAAGTCAGGTGACGAAACTCATACCAGAGCTTTTTCAGAGCTGACGGGGAGTTTTTGATTCGTCGCGCAGTAGGTCTTCGGTTATCCATTTCTTTCCATTCCATCGCAGTTCTCAGAATGACATCCGCTTGTTGTTTCTGCTTCAGTTCATCAATGTCTATTGCTAAATCTTCACAGGTTTGTCTTACAGGAACAGCTTGTTCAGGCTGTAGTTCAGAAGACCAACTGTTTTGCATCTTTTTGGGCAAAGTTTTTAACGAATCGTCTGTAATAGGAACAGAGACCCACAAAAGCTCTCACCTCAGTAGGTGTTCTTGGTGTTGGCCAATCTTTCAATTTGTCAAGCTTCCTGGAATCTGGTCTGAGACCACCCTTGGTGATTACATGTCCCAGGAAAGAGACTTCATCCCGTGCAAGCTGACATTTACTGGCCTTCAGCTTTAGTCCTGCCTTTCAAAAGCGAAGAAAGACATCTTCCAAACTCTGCAGATGTTCAGGAAAGGTTTTGCTAAAAACCAAAACATCATCCAAACAGATGAGGCAGATCTTCCAGTGTAGACCACGAAGCACAAGCTCCATTAAACGTTGGAAGGTAGGTGGTACATTGGTCAGTCCCATTGGCATGACCTTAAAATGGTATAAGCCGCTGCCGGTGGTAAATGCGGTCTTCTCCCGGTCTTCTGATGCCAGCTGAACCTACCAATAACCACTTGACAGGTCCATGGTACTAAACCAGCATGCCCCTGCCAGGCTGTCCAAAGCTTCAGAAATCCGTGGTAAGGGATGCGAGTCCCGTATGGTGACAGGGTTTAATTTCTTAATGCAATGCAAAATCTGTAGCTGCAGTCCTTTTTCTTGACTAAAACAACAGGTGAAGCCCAAGGGCTGCAGCTCTCCTCAATGAGGTCATGGGCCAGCAACTGCTAAACTTGTTTTTCTATTTCCTGCCTCAAAGCTGGAGAAGTCCTGTAAGCATGTTGTCGGATCGGTAGGGCATCTCCAGTTCAAATGTGTAGCTTTACAGCATCTGTGTAGCCATAGTCATGTTCAAGTGAACTAAACACATCACAATACTTCAAAAGTAAGTTCTCCAGCTGGTCCATTTGTGGATCACTCAATTTAGACTGACTGAAGTCCACTGTGGGTAACTTTATGCCTTCTGTCTGCCTGATATTGTGCACAGTAGCCTCAATAAACTGGAACTCTTCACCTCCCTGATTTATCAGAGAGTAAAAGTTTCCCAGTGGTGTGTTACTTGGCACATGGCAGTCGTCATTGGTAGGATTCATGACACCAATGGTTGTTAATCCTTTCTCACTGGAGACATTGTTCTGGCAACAAACAGACCTGGGTAGTTGCATGCTTCAGGTTACAGTATTCCTAAGTAATTTGGAGTTGAGATTTGATTTTCTGTAAATGGCTGCAACTTTGCCATGATATTCATCTCAGTCATTGCAGGAATGTAGATTGGCGCAAATGTCACAGCATTGCAACAAAGAGGTGTGATTTGCTTAGAAAACAACAGTGGGACTTTCCAGTTCCACAACTGTAATTGTCCTTGTACATCAATCACTGCATGGTGTTTCTGCAGAAAATCCCATCCGAGTATGACAGCTTGATTGGAATTTCTTATCACTTGAACATCATGATGACAAACCTCCTCTCCAAGTCTAATACTAATGGTTAGTGTTCCAAGAGTATCAAGGCACTCACCAGTCACTGACCTTGCCAACACTTATGACTTTCTGATGGACTTTGTCTTCAGTGCTGGAATTGACACTCTTAAATTTTCACTGATCAAAGAAATTTGTGAACCAGTATCAATGAAGGCTTGAACAGCAGTGTCTTCAATAATATCAAAACAATATTGGAGAGGTTGGAGAGTCTTTTAAAGCTGAAGCTTCAGACTCTGGACCCCTGTAATTCAATGTAGCAGCTACTTGGCCCGCAGCACCTGCTACCACTCGTTTCCCTGATAGGTGGGATCCTCAGAATCAAAGCAAAGATGACGTTTGCTGTATCTGCAATCAGGCCTTCTCTCATGGTGATGTGGACTGGGTGTTCTCCTGGTGTACCTGTCCCTTGAGTGTGAGTAGGATGCAGATGGACTACGAGAATATCTTGAACTGCAGTGCTGATCAGGGTGAGATGAGTGATAGCGATTGCTAGGACTGTTAGTTATTGAATAGTAACGGTTGCTTGGTGATGGAGACCACCTTTCATATTTTTGCCTATGTAGGGAATGATGTCCGGGTCTTGGTCCAGGAGACATGTTTCTATAAAGGTGAAGAAACATCTCTTTGTGATCTAGAGGAAGAATTATACCCATCAGGGGATGCTTTTCGTGATGCAAGATATTGCTCTTGTTTCATCCATTCTGGATAGGGCTGACGGTCCTTTTTCCCCTCTTTGTACTGGCTGTGCACATGTTTGAGATTTTCTTGCTGTTGCTTCAACTGGCTCACTTCTACTATGAATGCTTTAACATCTGCAGTTAAATCTGCAATAGCTTGTAGTAATTTGGGGGATTCCTCTGACGTAGATGAAATGGACTTGCTTGACACCATAGCTGTTAGGATATTTCCAGATTTACATATAGATGGTTGTTCCAGAACCTTCTCATTTATTGTGCTTTAGAAATGTGAAGAGGCAGTTCTTAATGCTTCCTGACCCGCTCCCACTTGCAAGCCATTTTTAGGGCTTCCTCCAATCTACTTGCACCATGCTCATAACACTTTGCCTGCAGCACTGGGTCTAAACCAGCAACAAAACGTCTAAAACGCTCCATTTCAATAGCTGGCTGTCCGTAATTGGGAAACGCCTCTTGCACAAGTCTGCTTACTTCGGCTGCATAAACTTCTAATGCTTCTTTAGGCTGACGGGGTCTTGCATTAACAAAAGTTTGAAAATGCAGTAGGTATTCTTTTCTTCCAAAGACTTATTTTAATGTCTCTACTGTTTTAGCATAGTCTTTTTGCATTTCAGAGGGTAAAGAAACCCAGTATGACAGTGCATCAGCACTTAAACGTGTTGGTACAATTGTTGCAAGATCCTGGTGCTGTTTGTGCAGCTTTTACAGCCAATTCCAGACGCGTGTTCCACAGAGAGAAACTTTCTTTATCCTTCCCATCTCCGTGAAAGCAAGGAGGCAGCTCAACACGATCATGTGTTACTCTGTCGTATTCGTGCGTCTTTCTGCATTAATCGCTTCATTTCCATTTGCTGCGTCAACATTAATCAATCTGTCTATCGGATTTTCCATATATATTTTTTTATATACTTGTTTAACTTAGCTATTTGCGGTTAAATGACTTGACATAGCTGTTTATTACTTTCGTACCTTTTTTTTTATTATTATTTTCCGATTTTAACAGTACAGTTCACTCACCACCGACATGGTTTTGTCTCAGTCACCCGCAAGCACAGCTCACTGCATCCGGCCTCGGTAGAGAAAAAACAAAAGCAAACAATATCCCTCGCTGCCGCCAGTCTGTAAACCGTGAAACGAGTCTCTTCGGAGGTAGACATGTTGTTTGGGGTTCAGTTTACATCAGGACTCCTTGACACAATTTATTGTTCCTGGCACTTTTGTTTATGTCTCTTATGAACCGAGTTGCAGGTACAAATACAATGCCGAGCACAGCAGTGCAGCGCCACTACTCCTCTCTATCCAGAACACAAAGACGTGCGTCACTCTAACCTGTCCGGCTTTACAACATGCGACTCAAATAATATGTTCTTGGGGGAACAACATAACACATAGCGATTCCTCCCTGCTATAAAGTAAAATAATGTATACGGTGTTTCTAATTTCTTTTACGATACCTTTTCATATATATTTATATTTTTCAATAATAAACTAATGTCACAGTAATACCAATGAGCTTCAACAATGCCGAAAATAATAATGCGTTTATCTTTAATAGTGAAGATATTGTATAGATGTATATCTTTCAAATACACAAATAGAACAATCCATGAAAATGTAATGTAAACATTTACACTTCTTAACAATTCTATATATCAATTATATTCATAACCCTAACCCTATCACTAACCCTAACTTTAAGTTACAATTGTTCCCTAAACACTTATTTTGCAGGATCAATAAAAAACTGTCAGGATATTTTGAACTTTTACTGACACACATAGTTAATAGCAATGTGATATAACTTTACGGAAAATAATAATCTGTATATATTTAATTGTTTTGACAATGTTAAGATATAATGCATCTTTCACATAGGGAACATTTGTAACATGATAGGAAAAACAAACAAATGAAAATATTCAAAATTACAGCATACAGTATAATCAACACAGAACTGTGTCTATACTGAAAAGCTGTTGATATTTGAAAAGTGACAGAGGTTTGAATTTGAAAGTATCAATTTATAAAAGATACAATGAGCAGGAGCAGGAGCTGTGCGATCCATTACCCAGAGCACCTGAAGAACGCTCAGGCCAGGAAGAGTCTCAGACAACACATACTGAAGGACAACCCAGAGACTCTCAGAGCCGACTTCTCTCAGACTGGAGACCAGCAAGTCATCAGCAACCTGGTCTTCTACACCGAGCACACCGACGCCTGGCACGCTGCCATCTGTCAACTGTACAGGCACATTAAAAAGAGAGGCATCAGTAAAGGAAGGCAGGTGTCAATCAGTGAGGAGGACGACCCAGACACCTCCATGCTGACAATCAATCTGTACCACACTGGAACAGTCTTAATACAGGGCAGCGAGGGCAGCCTGGGCACCTTTGAAAATCAGTTCCACTCACTGAAAACGCTGGCTGACAGAGAGAAAAAGGAGAGACGTGTCCAAAAGAGCACAGACGCAGCCACACAGGAGGAGAGTCCAGCCCCACACTGCCCTGCCAACGGAGGGGAGAGCGCCGCGCCAGAGAACAGCGAGGAATCCACACGCATCCCAGCACAGGACACCCCTCAGATACCGACACAGTGTCCCAGCTGAGGGAGAACATGTCCCTGCTGGAGGTGGAGCTGATGGAGCTAAAAGAGCTGGTGCTGGCCATGCTCACAACCTCCAACACCACAGAGCAGCTAACAGACCAGCTCAACAGAGTCCAACACGAGCACAAGGTCACAGTGAGGGAGCTGAGGGAGGAGGTGAGGGAGCTGCAGCAGGACAGGGAGGCCATGAGGAGGGAGCTGACGGCCCTGAGAGAGGAACTGCAACGCAGAGACAAGACAGTGCAGAGCCTGAAGGAGCAGCTATACAAATTCACTGCCCACAACAACTAGCCCTCAAGAAACCCAGCAGTGCACAATGTGCAGAGCCCTCCCACCCCAATGACATCCAGACATACTGACTCTCACACAACACACCACTCACACACTGCACCAAACACACACACACAACCCAACCCGAACACACAGAGTGCACCCAGCACACACACACACCCTGAGCACAACACACACAGTGCACCCAACAC
The DNA here is from genome assembly GCF_036373705.1 of Amia ocellicauda. Classification (NCBI taxonomy): domain Eukaryota; kingdom Metazoa; phylum Chordata; class Actinopteri; order Amiiformes; family Amiidae; genus Amia; species Amia ocellicauda. The sequence continues at coordinate 44,373,708 of NC_089855.1, read as the reverse complement.
ACACACACACCCTGACTCAGACACACACACTGCACCCAGCACTCACACACACCCTGAGCCCGAAACCACTCACAAAACCTGCGCACCACACACACAGGCTGAACCAAACACAGATGAGACCACCTTACGCAGAAAGACTACCAGGAAGAAGAACACTGAAGTAGCCCTGCTGATAGACTCAAATGGTAAACTCATAAATGAGAGGCGGCTCTTCCCTGATGGCAAGATCTCCAAGGTCTGGTGTCCGACCACAGAGAGGGCCATTCAGCAGCTGTCCGAGGAGAGCCTCGGCTCCCCCAGCCATATTATTATACACACAGGCACAAACAACCTGAGGACCCAGCAGGACAAGGTGGCCAGCTCCATCTCCACCCTGCAGCCCAGGAAGGACTTCCACCCCAACACCATCCACATGATCAACGCTGAGATCTCTCAGGGATGTGCTCTGATGCCAAATGTGCACCTGGCACACCACCCCACTCTTGGGGCCCACAGCTTGTTTGACCACGTCCATCTCCACAAACAAGCAGTGAGCGTCTTCGCAAAGACACTCAAAGACATCGCCCTGGCCCAAACCCAGCCAGCCCCCCACATGGCCACAGAAGGTTCTCCAGCACCCACACCACCCAGAACAACCCCGAGCCAATCAGGAGAGCGGCCCCTGGGAGCCCCCGCCCTCCACCTGCACACCACCTTCCCCAGTCCGGACACCGCAGACCCCAGCCTGGATACGCCCGACCACAGAACAGCAGACCCAGAGTGGAGCCCATCCAGAACATGCACAGAGCAGCACAGCAGCACAGCCAGCGCAACTACGCAACAGCGGTCAGCAGAGTGGCCGACACCGACACCGGGGAGCTGCAGGAGATCCGACACCTGCTCAACCTCATCTGCACCCGACTGATAAGATTAGTAACTGTGCATAACAAAGAAACCACTGCAGGAGGTGACTAGCTATTACCACATCCGAAAATCACCCCTGTATAAATGTAGTTATATACTGATATATATGGACATATTTTCTAAAAATTATGTAGATATATGGATGCTTCCGTATATGTGTATATATGTAGATATATGTGTGTATGTGTATATAGGTATATAGGAGTGTAAGTCAGGAGTTTTTTTTTTTGTTTGTTTTTTATTTATTCGTTTCCTATTTTTTCATATCACCAGTATTAATATTTATTTATTTGTTTCCTTTCCACCTCACACATTTCCAGATATATCTCATTCCAAAGGAGTATATAAATTGTTTAATTAGAGTAGAAAGAAATGCGATCCCTATCTATCACCATGTGGAACATCCAGGGCCTGGGCTCCTCAGTGTTCGAGCTGAAGAGCACAGACCCGGAGTTCAGACAGAGAGTGAGAGACAAGGATGTCATCATCCTGCAAGAGACATGGTGTCGGGCAGACGTGTCCAGTCACTGTCCCTCAGGCTACAGAGAGGTCATAGTGCCCTCCCTGAAGAAGCCCTCCGTCAGACACGGCAGAGACTCCGGGGGCATAATAATCTGGTACAAAGCAGAGCTCAGTGACTCCATACAGCCCATCAAAACAGCAGAGTCACACATATGGCTTAAAATAAGCAAAGAAATCATTTCTACACAAACCGATGTGTTCCTGTGTGCCGTGTATGTTCCCCCCTCAGAATCCCCATATCACAATGAGGAGATCTTAATCGACTCAATTCTTGGGCTTAATTGGTCAAAATGACCATTGGTTGAAGGTACTCAGGGACTGATGTGTAGAGAGACTTATTAAACCTGCAGGATTGTGGTTTTCCCAGAACAGAATTAACCAGCTCACCACAAAGGAACATGGAAGGTGCTATAGCAACATGGATTACACAAAAACATTGAAATCCAAGTTTGCAGTGGTCCTTGGGCCATTGCGTGGTGATCCAGATCACTTCAGCACGAATTTTGCAGTGCTCTGGACTACAACTCCAGGGACTACTGTGCAGTGGTCCAGACCTCAGAAACTGTATGCATATGAACACTGAAGTAGGCATCATAACTGTAGCCAGTACTTTGTGGTTAAAATACTTAATTTAATCCCTGTATTGTACAGAATAATAATAATGACTCTAAACATAAGAGAAGGGCCTGAGAATAAATACAATACACAATAGACTGGAACCCTTAGAATATAATAATATGAACATCTTCATGATTAGTATGATTGTAGTTTGGATGATATATTAATGCATGTTGATAACATATTTTACAGAAAATGGGATTTAGGAATTGTGTCAAAGAACTAAAAGAATTGTCTTAGGGACCACTGCTCCTTTTTTCCAGACCAATGTATTGCCCACTTTTCTTTTAAATTATGTTTAAAACAAAATTGAGGAAGCAGTGGTTAGTTCTGAATCAAACATATTGACCCCCTCACTCAATCTGTAAGTCCTGCAAAAAACATTGGAATATGCATAGATATTTGCACAGACTGGTATAAATGTCCCTAATAAATAACGACATGCCATTTTTGTTGTTTCAAATGTGCCCAACATCTTACCAGTATATGTCCTTTTAGTATGTCACAAAGGTTCCTTAATTCGTTTTACAAATGTTCCCTGTATGATATGAATGTTCCCTAAGCATGTGACGAATGTTCCCTAGTTTATGTTACAGATGTGCCCTAGCACTTCTCTCTCTCTCTCTCTCTCTCTCTCTCTCTCTCTCTCTCTCTCTCTCTCTCTCTCTCTTTCTCTCTCTCTCAATTCAGTGCATTTGTATTGTCAAAGCAATTGGACATGCAAACATACATACATACATATGGAAAATAAACAATATCATTATAAATCACAATAAGATGTAATAAAGTACAGAAAAAAACAAAATGTAATAAAATGTGATCTTTATTACACACAAATATGTATGGCTGGTCGGAAGCGTCTTGGACTCGGGTTCCTCTTCATTACTTATAATGCTTTTGCCTTTTGCTGAAGCTTTCCTTGGAGGGGAACGTGGATGAGTTTGTACCATGCTTGGGAGGCTCTGCCTTGTTGGGGCGGAGCTGTGATCCAGGTGAACAGCAGATCGGGCATAGGTGGGCATGTGGGCGGAGGAGGAGGAAGGCCGGTCAAGCAAATAAGCTTGCTAATGTACGCAGCAGCAGCAAACAGCCCCCCCATCCAGCCAGCCAGGCAGTCTGGCTGGCAGTGACTGAGTGGTTGACAGACGGCAAGCAACGGAATGCACGTGCTCTGTGATGTCATAGCAGTCAGCTCAGAGAGAGGTTCGTGATGTCATCGCTGAGCTGGCTGGCTCTGTGTGTCTTGCTGGCTGTGTGTATGTGTGTGTGTGAGAGAGAGAGAGATTTTTTGATTTTTAACACCTTTATTTTACTACAAAAAACAATTAAAACAAACTAGAAACACATAAAAGACATGAAAAAAACTCCCGACATAAAAACACAACCTATTCTAAAAACGCTCAATAAAAACCACTACACATGTGCTACCTATAAAATATTCAAGTGAATTAAACCAGTTGGTTAAAATGTCCAAAGTCAATGGCACAGAGGGCCGCCCCGACCCCCCACATCTGCAGAAAAGTGTCCAGGTCTCCCGTCAGGCTGTAGAAATTGTAATCCAGTCGCACTCTGGAGCTTACGAGAGACCTGAAGAGGGAGAGTGCACACTGTTGCTGCACCCGCTAAGTCTGACTTCTCCTACTGCTCAGGATAGCCAGCTTAGCCTGCCCCACTAGAAAGTTTGCTAACTGACAAACATGTCTGTGGCGCTGCTTGTACTGGACTCCCAAAATAAACACAGAGCGTGAGAAAAGGAGGCCCAGCTGCTTGAACAGGCTCTCCAGTGCAGTGAACAGCAGCTCTAATCTAGGGCAGTGGCAGAAACAGTGAAAAAGTGTCTCTCTCTCCCCGCAGTAGGGGCAGGTGTCGCTCACTCTGGGGTCCAGTGTATGTGCAAAAGAGTTTGTTGCGATGACGCCATGCAGAAGCCATGCAGAAGCGGGGGCTTGTTCAGGCTCCTCCAGGCCGGGCAGGCATCTTCCCCCAGAGCCAGGTGCTCCCTCCAGGGGGTGTCAGGGAGGGGCTGCAGCTGCTGATGGTGCAGCTCCCTCACACTGAGCTGATAGAGCTCCTGACGCTGAGCTGTGAAAACAGACACACTACAGAGACTGTGAGGCTACAGAAGGCGGCCTGATGAGCTAGGGGGGACTGAGAGACACAGACAAACAAGGGGAAAGACGGTGTAAGGGTCCTTGGGCCAGCATTGCTGCGTGAGAGCCTGGAAAAGCCGCTCCACAGCGCCTATGGAAAGGGCGTTCTGTACTGCCCAGAGAAATCTGGTTACGACTCTCAGTGACCTCATACCCAGCCTGGCAGCCAGGCTGTCGGCACCAACCCACTGTCCCCTGTTAAAATCCAACAAATCCCTCAGCCGGATCACGTCGACCTTAAGCAGGACTGACCTGAGGCTGCTGGAGAGCAGGAGTGGACAGCTAAAACCGGGGTTATACAGCAGTGGCTCCTCTAACAGCCAATACAGACTGCTGCCCCCCAGCTCCCTACCCAGGGAGAAGCACTGCCACACCTCTAAAACAGAACTATAAAATACAGGCAGGGACGGAAGTATATTGGGACGTGTCTTAAGTAAAAACACGTGTCTGTCATAACAAGTGTCCAGGGCGGGAGACACAGGGGATCTGGAGGGTACTGGAGCCTCTGAGCTGCCTGCAGCCGAAAGGCACTCAGCCTGCTTAACAGATCTACCAACCCCTGTCCCCCCTCCTGGAGCGGCAGGTACAGCACTGCTTTGCGCACCCAGTGCAGCCCGTCCCAGAAGAAATCCAGGAGCAGGGTCTGTATCTGGGACACCAGGGCCGGTGGGGGGTCCAGACATGCATAAGTGTGCCAGAGCATGGAGGCCACCAAGATATTAATAACAATTGCTCTCCCCCTAAAGGAGAGCTGGGGCAGCAGCCAGTGCCATGCCCTCAACCGGCCCTGTACCCTCTCCAGCAGGCCAGCCCAGTTCTCCTGCGTCTCCCCCAAAGTCACACCCAGCACCCGAGGGCCTGAGAGAGACCACTGCAGCCCCGCAGGGAGGGCAGGGGGTGCAGAAACCTCCCACACCCCAACCAGATGAGCGCTGCTCTTGCCCCAGTTGACCCTGGCTGAGGAGGCCCTGCTGAACTCCTCCAGACACTCCCACAATGACCTGGACGTCTCGCTGCCCAGACTGCGTGTCTCAGCAGCATAGGCCGACACCCTTGGGTGACAAGGGATGGACAGCCCGGCTAGCAGCCTGTGCAGCAGGGGCTCGATAGAAAGGAAGTATAGCATCCCTGACAGACTGCAGCCCTGTCTGATGTCTCGATGGATGGGGATAGGCTCACTCAGGCCACCATTGATCTTCAGCACACTAAACACACGACAGTACAGCAGCTGAATAAATTCTATGAACCGCGGGCCGACACCAACTGCTCTCAGCACCTGAAACAGGCACTGCGGCCGGCATGATGTCTCTGAGCCGCTTAGCCAGAGCCTTAGACAGGATCTTATAGTCCTGACACAGTAGCGCCACTGGCCTCATGTTCACAATGGAGGACAGATTCCCCTTCTTGGGCAGCAGGGTCAGAATAGCTCTACGACAGCTAATGGGCAGCAGCCCAGCTCACAGTCCCTCCTGCAGCACTGAGAGCAGGTCCGGGCCCAGCTCAGTCCAAAACTCTGAGAAAAACTCCACAGTGAGCCCATCCAGCCCCAGTGCCCAGCCCTTATTGAGCTCTTGCATTGCGCAGGTCAGTTCTGCCAGATTTAGAAGGGCCTCCAGCCCCTTGACCCCATCCTGTGGGAACTTAGGCAGACCCTGCAGAAACTGCTGCTGCTGCTCCAGGCTGCCTGGCTCTGCGGAGTACAGCTCCCTATAGAACTGGGCGGCATGACTACACATCTCTTGCCCATCCTGCAGCACGCGGCCCTCAGCCGTCCTCAGGCAGAGCATCACCCTGCTCTGCTGCCGCCTGCATTCCAACCCAAAGAAGAACTTGATGGGCGCATCCATTTGTGTCAGGCTCTGGAACTGCGAGCACACCATTGCTCCTCGAGCCCGCGTCCTTAGCAGCTCTGACAATGCCTGCTGCATAGCTTTGAGGTCCTCTAATGCTCCTGAATCTCCAGAGTCCAAGGCTCGGTGGAGCACCTGAATCTCTCCTTCTAACTCCTTCTTAGATTCATTCAAGCTGTCAGTCCTATGCTCAGTGTACTTCTGGCAGAAGAGCCTGGTCTGAACCTTGCCAATGTCCCACCACTGTCTCAGGGAGGCAAACCTAGGGCGCTCTGATCTCTGCCAAAAGAAAAGAAAAGAATGACAAAAAATCCTGTCCTGCAGCAAGCTATTATTGAAAAGCCAGTAGGCATTGCGCAGCCGGACAGGAGGCAGGGTGACACTCACAGTGATGAGACAGTGGTCAGTGGTCAGGTGGGGGTGATATGGAAGCCACCGATCAGATTGACATGATGTCTAAAGGTATAAAATCTATCCAGCCTGGCTAGCGACATAATGCTAGTACCCGGCCTCACCCAGGTGTACTGTTTCACCTTTGGGTTGGCATTCCTCCAGACATTGACCAGATTGTACAACTGTGTATTACCTTCCAGCTGTTTTGCCGACTGTGGACTGGGCTCCAAATGATTCCTATCTAATCTATAGTCCACAGTACAGTTCCAATCACCCCCCCAAACCAGGATCTCCTCAGCCCCACAGTCTGCTAGCGCTTTGCTGAGCACCAAAAACACTGACAGTCTGTCTCTCACAGCATTGGGGGCATAGATATTAATAAACACTGTAGCATTATGTTGGGTGTATTTTTATAAGAGCATTTTAGCTCTGAGCTGAAGCACTGACCTCTCCCCCCAAAGTTATCAGATTTTCTTAACTCATCAGCTTGGAACTGGTTTGCATCAAAGTGACAGTTTTGGGGAGGATAGCACCAAGAATAGGCCAAATAGTTTGGAATCCTGCTGTGGCATGTCTGGAGAAGTGGGCCTGTAGGTAATATAACTCTTTGAACTGGAAATCCAATCTCACAAACTCAAGAACCAATCACCTATTGATCTGACAGGCGTATACAGAACAGCACACGGTCTCTCTCTCTCTCTCTCTCTCTCTCTCTCTCTCTCTCTCTCTCTCTCTCTCTCTCTCTCTCTCACCTGAACCAGAAACTCGCTGCAACAGCTCAACCTGTAGCTCTGTTGCCAGAACCAGAACCAGAAACCAACTAAGTCTTTTCCGGCAACAGAAGAGTTAAACTGGGAGAAGGAGATTGAGCCGTACGAAGAATTCTTTTAAAGGACTTTATCAAATAAAGAATTTTACAGACTGCACTGCCCGCCTGTGCCCACCTGATCAGTGGAGTTTTTACAGCTGGACAATTGACTAAGTCGACTGTATACGAAAGTGTCAGTCATTTAAATAGCTACTGAGTCTTAAGAAACTCGATCCTTGGAACGAACAGGGCCCTGCTTTCCTCAAAGACTTTGTCTTCAAGTAACTATGGTGGAAACCCTGCTTACAAAGAAGATTTTGTGCACAACCTTGGAGCTTTCAAACCACTGGAAAATCGGTTTGGAAAAGACTCTACATTCGAGAAACCCCAACTTCCAGGTGCATCGACTGAGTGAAAGTTCTTGGACAAAGCCGAACCGGACTGCCTTTGTTCCAAACCACATGGACCTCGTGCCGTGTGCTGTTATCTGAGCCCGAAGCCAGAGAGGCCTCTCTGCGACGAAGTTCAGATAAGTTTAACAGTTTGGAGTTCATGATTCATGACATTTGAGAAATCAATTAGAAATGTTAATCTGTGATTCATAACTCTAGAATGTGTAATATCATTTAGTTTTCTTCAATATAAATGTGTGTTGCATTAAACTGTTTTGTTGATAATTTTAGAAATAAAATCTGTCAACGCCGAGAAATATCTTCTCATTCCTGTTTAACTGTTTAGTCTGAAATTGACACAAGTTAATAGACACCAGATTATAGGTTGCCCTGCCTATCCTTAATCATTGAATAATAATCAGTTAAGGGAAATTGTGGTAACAAGTAATGATAGGATCTTTCTCGGCACCTACGTAAATGAGACTGATATATATATAACGAGAAGTTACCTGACATAAATACTATCCTGCGTAGTTATTTAATGTCTGACTAACAATACTAATGAGAGACTCACCTTCGTCTTACTAACCGGTATTGTGGTCAATGTGTTTATAACCTTTTTTGTTTAACCATTTGTGTGATATCATATGCGATCACATGGTCTTTGATTTGGTCAAGGAAGTGATTTGTCTTTGAGTTGTTGATCTAGAGATGAATGTTAATTAGTTTTGCCCTTTTGTATAATTAGTGTAGTGCTACATTTAGTCTTTGTTTTTGAATAAATTTGACAATTTATATCTTTGGAATTGGAGTCTGCGTCCAATTATTACAGAAATTGAGTTCTACAAGATTCCAGGATTCGTGATAAGGTGATACTATAAATTCACTACTTGAATTGAAATTTATAAGTGTACCTTACGCTACAATAAACAGAACTATTATTTTGAAAGTGTGCAATTTGTAGCCGAAACCGAAGCACACCGGAGCCCCGGAGCGCAGACGGAACAGAGTCGGATTAGCTATCAAAGATAATAACTAATAACACAAATAGACACAGACAATAATAACAACGGTGGTGACAGCACAGCCGTGAAGCCAAATAACCGAGCAACAATAATTGTTAATAAACAATTGTAAGAGAATTTTGAATGCTCGTTTTTTCAGTCAATTTAAATAAATAGTTGAACTGAAAACTCATAGGTCAATTGGTTTCTCTTTTAAGATTCTTTTTAGAGGGAAGATGCGTTCAAGTCACAGATGTGCAATAATCATTTATTTTGACAAAAACAGGAAACTAATATCATTCAATTATATTACTGAAAATAAGTAATATTAAGCTTCTGCTGGATTACAGTAAGAAACAGATAATACCCATTTTCTTCTTTCTCCTCACAGTACAGCTTATAGGCCAGTCTGGTCAGGCAGGAAGCAATGTGTCTCTGTCTGTCTCTCCTCTCCAGCTCAGTCTTATCGTTGCAGGATGAAGAAGTTAAAAGAAAACTCAAATTCTCGTTGTTTTCCCTTTTATAAGGTTTCCTTCCAACCAATAGCATTTTGCCACCACCATGACTTGGGTGCTTTATGATAATGTAATTATGAAGTGGGGGTCCCTTCGAATTTGGCTAGGAACCGATAAGAGGACAGGTCCCTTTTGGTCTTCTGGACATACAGACAAGGTTACCAGGGGCTACCAGAGGCTACCAGTGGCTACAAAGGAACTGTCCATTGCTTATATTTAAATAAATTCTGTTACCTAATCAAAAAACATAACAGCCATTACTGTTACCCGTCAGTCTGGTGTACTGTACGCTCCTATACTGTACTATCAAGAGTATGCGCTGCACACATTCATATCGGTTTCCTCTTTAAGTAAAGATGACATTTAAAAACCTTTACATTAAATCTTCTATTTAACATTTACCAAATTTTATAATTGATAATTATATATATACAGTATGTTATTACATAATTATTTAAAAAGCTATAATTCTTCTAAATAGTTATTTCTGTTCTAATTATTGTAAATAAGCAATTATTTTTAAAAGAGAAGAGTAAGAAATTATGCAGGTTTTCCATTATGTAGAGAGGGAAAAAAAAACACAGAAACTGCATGCAACTTCCATAATGCACCATTTTGGGCAACACAAATGTTCCCATGTAAATTAGACTGAGTTGACTATCTAATTTACATAGAGGACATTTAGCACCCCCTGGATGTGCCCTGGATGTGCATCCCACAAATCTCCATCAACTGCAAGATGCTATCCTATCAATATGGGCCAACATTTCTAAAGAATGCTTTCAGCACCTTGTTGAATCAATGCCACGTAGAGTTAAGGCAGTTCTGAAGGCAAAAGGGGGTCAAACACAGTATTAGTATGGTGTTCCTAATAATCCTTTAGGTGAGTGTAGATTGGACAGATATGTTGTTTGTTAATAAAATGGTCATTATCTGGTCCGGTGTCACGCTGAATCCAGTGCCCCTACGAGTCATGTGTCCCGGGTTGGTTTGTGCATGAATAAATTCATTTTCTAAGCAATGGCCGAGTTACACAAAACATACATATTCTACAGTAAGAGAAGATCAAATACACAGTAAGATCTGTTACACTGATGTGCTTTGCGAGCGATCACACGCCAGCAGTTCCGACAATGTATTATTATTATTATTATTATTATTATTATTATTATTATTATTATTATCATGTATTTGTTAGCAGACGCTCTTATCCAGGGTGACTTTCAAAACATAGGAGCATTGCTGTGTGTCTGGCAACAGGGACAATGCAACAGTGATTTTAGACCTTCATCACAGACTTCATCAATAAGCACAATATCCCATCAAAGCATTAACATCACCTGAGATGGTCCAACAGTTTATTGATCTGCCCACAATTGTGCCGCAAAAACCAACAAAACAGTTGCATCCATAATCAATAGGCTAGCCAATTGTTTTTTAAATAAGAATAAAAGTAAAGATACGCCACAAAATGAATGAAAATGTGAACTGTGTGCATGGTGACGAATGCATGTGAACTAATCCTGTATTTTAGTCAATACAGTGAAAGTGTCTGAAATAGCAAATCGGTGTAAATCCCTTAATGCATCAATACAAATAAATACAAATAAAAGGCTGATCTTTGCATATTCGTATACTTGTATGTTCGTTTCTGGTTTTCTACATGTGATTTCGTGTTTTTTGTTTGGTTTTTACAATGTATCTGTGCTGTGTGTAGACGTGGAATGAGTTTGATTGTGATGTTAAATAGGGTTTAGAAACACAATCGCCTCGGGGCTGATTATTATTGCTGTGTTTCTTCACTTCTACTCAAATACAAAATTGAGGAAGCAGTGGTTAGTTCTGAATCAAACATATTGACCCCCTCACTCAATCTGTAAGTCCTGCAGCAAACATTGGAATATGCATAGATATTTGCACACAATTCTCTCTCTCTCATTCTCTCTCTCTCTCTCAATTCAGTGCATTTGTATTGTGAAAGCAATTGGACATGCAAACATACATACATACATACATACATATATATGGAAAATAAACAATACAATTATAAATCACAATAAGATGTAATAATGTACAGAAAAACAAAATGTAATAAAATGTGATCTTTAATACACACAAATATGTATGGCTGGTCGGAAGCGTCTTGGACTCGGGTTCCTCTTATAACGCTTTTGCCTTTTGCTAAAGCTTTCCATGGAGGGGAACGTGGATGAGTTTGTACCATTCTTGGGAGGCTCTGCCTTGTTGGGGCGGAGCTGTGATCCAGGTGAACAGCAGATCGGGCATAGGTGGGCATGTGGGCGGAGGAGGAGGAAGGCCGGTCAAGCAAATAAACTTGCTAAGGTACGCAGCAGCAGCAAACAGCACCCCCATCCAGCCAGCCAGGCAGTCTGGCTGGCAGTGACTGAGAGGTTGACAGACGGCAAGCAACGGAATGCACGTGCTCTGTGATGTCATAGCAGTCAGCTCAGAGAGAGGTTCATGATGTCATCGCTGAGCTGGCTGGCTCTGTGTGTCTTGCTGGCTGTGTGTGTTGAACCGTCTTAGAAATAAGTGGAGAAGTCGCGGAGATAAAGCAAACAGTACTTTAATCGAGCCGCTCGGAAGCCCCACGTCAGTAATAATTCCTTCAGTGAGACTTAATGTTTACAAACATGAGTACAACTTTATAGGAAAAATGACATAACATCTTATGGCCGTTAATCCAATCAGAAGATACAGGTCTGGCTCCGTTTACGATCTGTCCTCCTGTGAAGAGGTGATGGATCAAAAGCAGATGTCCGTCTTTAATGTGCACTAGGAGGATGCGATCCCACGGTCATCATTTACCTATTGTCAATCGCTCTTTAACAAAAACAATTCCTCCCTATCTGGAGAAATGATTAAGTCATGAACAAATTCACAGCAGACATCTGTAGGCTATTTCGGCACTGTGTAATCTTTCATTATTGACAGGAGTTTCTAACAAACCAACCTTCTTCTCCCTTTACTTGTCCTGCTGAATCTAATCTGCTCAGTCTGTAAACAAAACTACTTCTAATGCTAGTATTAATATAAAACATTATATAATTATCACAAAACACTTTCTTCAATGTCCTATACAGAGTCTTCAAAAGCTATCAGACTTTAGCAGCTGGTGTTTGAACACACATACGATTATACAGCATTTTCTGCAGCTTCGCAAGACCTAATTTTAAACGTTGTTGATAAATTAGGTAATTAGTGAGGACCCTCTATTTGCATTTCTTCCTCCATAAATGCTAAAATAAAGTTTTACTGACATTTAATTGACCCTACCACTGCATAGGACACATCTGTAACATGAACGCTACTGAATGGCACATACATTGAAAACTACAGAGAATTGAGACAAATCCAATTTACACTTCATAAATAATCTTAAAACGTTTCCAAACAAGGCAAAACCCACTTGAAATACGTTCATTCACATTATTGGTAAACAAAAAGAGAGATTGTTACATATGTTCCCTATGATGCATCTACAGAGCGAGAGACAGAGACAGAGAGAGACAGAGACTAACACAGCCACCCACTCACACATACATACATACACACACACACTCACTCTATCTCTCTCTCTCTCTCTCTCACACACACATACACACAGCCAGCAAGACACACAGAGCCAGCCAGCTCAGCGTTGACATCACATGACAAACCTCTCTCTGAGCTGACTGCTATGACATCACAGAGCACGTGCATTCCGTTGCTTGCCGTCTGTCAACCACTCAGTCACTGCCAGCCAGACTGCCTGGCTGGCTGGAAGGGGGGGCTGTTTGCTGCTGCTGCGTACCTTAGCAAGCTTATTTGCTTGACCGGCCTTCCTTCTCCTCTACCCACATGCCCACCTATGCCAGATCTGCTGTTCACCTGGATCACAGCAAAACCCCAACAAGGCAGAGCCTCCCAAGAATGGTACAAACTCATCGACGTTCCCCTCCATGAAGAGGAACCCGAGTCCAAGACGCTTCCGACCAACTATACATATTTGTGTGTATTAAAGATCACATTTTATTACATTTTGTTTTCCTGTACTTTATTACATCTTATTGTGATTTATAATTGTATTGTTTCTTTTCCATATATATGTTTGTATGTATGTATGAATGTATGTATAAATGTATGTTTGAATGTCCAATTGCTTTGACAACACAAATGCACTGAATTGAGAGAGAGAGAGACAGAGAGAGAGACAGAGACAGACAGACACAGAAGACAGACAAACAGGCCACCCACCCACCCACCCACTCTCACACATACACACACACACTCTCTCTCTCTCTCTCTCTCTCTCTCTCTCTCTCTCTCTCTCTGCATGCTGGGAGTTTATGGGAGGAGTCAGTGGTGGTGGGAGGTTTGTTTGGAGAGAGTGTGTGTGTGTGTTTTTACTACTCTTTTTCTTTCCTTTTCTTGTTTTTTTATAGATACTTTTAATCGTTGGTTGGTTTTAAACGATTCTGGTTTAGGGGGTTGTGTTTCGATTTAGATCAGCATGGCGTTGCGGACGGGGAGACCCCCCCTTCATTTAATTACGAAACGCTGACCCGAAAGCATGGGCTTATACTCGTGTCCCAGGAGTAGGTGTCGGTAGAGGACTGTGCGATGGAGATCGGAAGGATGGTCGGCTTCCAGAACATCGTCTCTGCGGCTCGAATGAATAAGGGCATCGTGGTTTTTCTGAATTCTGAGGCGCTGGTGAAGGATGTGATGGAGGAGGAAGTCACAGTGAAGGGGACCTTCCTGCCCACGCTCCCTCTGTCCACCCCGACTGAAAAGGTGGTTACTTCCAATGTGCCCCCCTTCCTGAGCAACGATCTGCTGGCGGGGGATCTGAGTCGCTATGGCCGGCTCACCTGCGCCGTTAGGAGGGTGCTGCTGGGCTGCAGCGCCCCGGAGCTGAAACACGTCCTCTCTTACCGCAGACAGGGTTTCATGGTGCTGGCGGACGGCGCCGATGAGTTAAGCCTGTCTCTGAAGTTTAAGATCGAGGGGTTAGTGTACGTGGTGTTCGTGTCAACTGATACCATGAGGTGTTTGAGGTGCGGGGCGCAGGGGCACATCAGTCACTCTTGCCCTCAGGGAGAGGCTCCGGCGGCCGGGCGAGAGGAAGGTGAGGAGCAGGCAGGGCCGTCTGGTGTCGACTCTGCCGTCCGGGAGAGCGATGAGGGGGAGGCGGTGGCAAACGCTACTGGCCTCGGTGGGGACAGAGTAGGGGAGCCTAGTGGGGAAGCTGCTAGCAGTGAGAATGCAGAGCAGCCACGGGCTCAGTTAGCCGAGGAGGGAGCTGCTGTTGCTGCTGATGCGGCCGCCACCAAGACTGAACACTTAGCCAGTGATGATGGGTTTAAAGTGCCCAGGAAAAGACAGCAGAAGCAGTCTGCCCCGTCTTCTGAGGCCGTTGATACAGTTGTCTAAAAAGGCGAATATTGCTAGGGCGGCTGGTGAGGAGGATCCCGGAGACGGTGTGGGGGCTGTGGTGCGGTGGGACTCGCAGTCAGGGGAGTCTGTCTGGGGGAACCTGCCGTCTCAACCCAAGGTGGCCGACCGGCTGCGGCGCCGGGAGTCTGAGTGCAGTGCTGCGGCTGTGGAGAGCGCAGACTCGGACAGCGCTGCTGAGGGGGACATCGCTGACTCCCAGGGCGAGCCCGTCTCCACTGACACTGCGGGATACAGTGCTAAAAGCATTAAGGATTTTTTAAGAGAGACCAAGGGGAAGAGGAACATAGTTTTAGAAAACTTCTTCCCTAATGCAAAGCAGTTCCTGGCATCTGCACAAGTGATCCTGCAGGATGTGGCACTCGCGGAGTTTAGTGAGCCGGAGTGCTACAGGTTAAAGAAGTGGAAAGAGTGTTGTCAGGACTGCTTTGCAATCTAATGATAATGGTTAATAGTATGTTTTTTTATGTCTCAATTTTTATTTGTACAAGAGACGCACTTAGACAGTGTGAATGAGTGTGAGTGGCAGCGGGAGTGGAAAGGAGAGAGTGTGTTTAGCCAAGGGTCTAGTGTGAGTGGGGGAGTGGGGATTTTATTTTCACACACTTTTAAAATGGATTATTTTAAGAAAACAGAGTTTGTTGGTGGAAGATTGTTGATGGTAAAGGCATCAATGCCCACCTATGCCCGATCTGCTGTTCACCTGGATCACAGCTCCACCCCAACAAGGCAGAGCCTCCCAAGAATGGTACAAACTCATCCACATTCCCCTCCATGGAAAGCTTTAACAAAAGGCAAAAGCGTTATAAGTAATGAAGAGGAACCCGAGTCCAAGACGCTTCCGACCAGCCATACGTATTTGTGTGTATTAAAGATCACATTTTATTACATTTTGTTTTTCTGTACTATATTACATCTTATTGTGATTTATAATGATATTGTTTATTGCTTTGACAATACAAATGCACTGAATTGAGAGAGAGAGATAGAGAGAGAGAGAGAGAGTGAGAGAGAGAGAGAGAGAGAGAAGTGCTAGAGCACATCTGTAACATAAACTAGGGAACATTCGTCACATGCTTAGGGAACATTCATATCATACAGGGAACATTTGTAAAATGAATTAGGGAACCTTTGTGACATACTAAAAGGACATATACTTGTATGATGTTGGGCACATTTGAAACAACAAAAATGGCATTTGGTTATTCATTAGGGACATTAATACCAGTCTGTGCAAATATCTATGCATATTCCAATGTTTGCTGCAGGACTTACAGATTGAGTGAGGGGGTCAATATGTTTGATTCAGAACTAACCACTGCTTCCTCAATTTTGTTTTAAACATAATTTAAAAGAAAAGTGGGCTATACATTGGTCTGGAAAAATGCAGCAATGGTCCCTAAAGCAATTCTTTTAGTTTTTTGACACAATTCCTTAAACCCATTTTCTGTAAAATATGTTATCAACTTGCATTAATATATCATCCAAACTACAATGATACTAATAATGAAAATGTTCATATTATTATATTCTAATGGTTCTAGTCTATTGTGTATTGTATTTATTATCAGGCCCTTCTCTTATGTTTTACAGTTCTTATTATTATTCCGTACAATACAGGGATTAAATTAAGCATTTTAACCACAAAGTATTGGCTACAGTTATGATGCCTACTTCAGTGTTCATATGCACACAGTTTCTGAGGTCTGGACCACTGCACAGTAGTCCCTGGAGTTGTAGTCCAGACCACTGCAAAATTCGTGCTGAAGTGATCTGGATCACCACGCAATGGCCCAAGGACCACTGCAAACTTGGATTTCAATGTTTTTGTGTAATCCATGTTGCAATAGCACCTACCATGTTCCTTTGTGGTGAGCTGGTTAATTCTGTTCTTTAACATTAAAGAGAAAAATTAACATGAATAAACTTACTGTTGAAGATTATTATTTCATTATTTTTATTTCTTGGCAGACGCCCTTATCCAGGGCGACTTACAACATAAGTGCAAAAATACAGAGAAGTACAAGGCATCAATCATTACAAATTCAACTTAGTTAAAAAATATCGCAATTCAAAATACATTTTAAAAATTCCAATTACAATGTACACAAGTACAGTAAAAGACTTCCTACATCCTGGACGGTGAAAGCTAAGTGCTGTCAAGATGTAGGATTACAGACTAGGGCTACAGGAAAGGGAGCAAGGAGGAAAACATTCAAGAACGAGAGGAGCATAATAAGCTGAAGTGCTATCTAGCAGGGATAGAGGACTAATATTAGAAGTGCGGTCGGAAGAGATGCGTCTTGAGTAAGCGCCGGAATGAGGTCAAGGACTCTGCTGTTTTGACTTTGGTGGGCAGGTCATTACACCACCGAAGTCAAAACAGCAGAGTCCTTGACCTCATTCTGGCACTTGTGTAACCCTTACCCAGTGGCTAACCCTAACTCTATGTTACAAATGTTCCCTAAAAGCTTATTTTGCAAGATCAATAAAGAACCTTTAGGAATTTTAAACTTTTAAAGATACACATAGGTAATACCAATGAGCTTTAACAATGCCGAAAATAATAATGCGTTTATCTTTAATAGTGAAGATATTGTATAGATGTATATCTTTCATATACACAAATAGAAAAAAAACGGTTTCCAAACCGAATATAGAACTGAAACTTTCAGACAGTCCATGAAAAATGGAATGTAAACATTTACACTTCTTAACAATTCTATGTATCAATTATATTCATAACCCTAACCCTAACACTAACCCTAACTTTAAGTTACAAATGTTCCCTAAACACTTATCTTGCAGGATCAATAAAAAACTGTCAGGATTTTTTAAACTTTTACTGACACACATAGTTAATAGCAATGTGTTATAACTTTTCCAAAAATAATAATCCGTATATCTTTAATTGTTTTGACATTATTATGATATAATGCATCTATCACATAGGGAACATTTGTTACATGATAGGAAAAACATACAAATGATGTAACTTTGAAAATATTCAGTATTACAGCATACAGTATAATCAACACAGAACTGTGTCTATACTGAAAAGCTGTTGACATTTGAAAAGTGACAGAGGTTTGAATTTGAAAGTATCAATTCATAAAAGATACAATGAGCAGGAGCAGGAGCTGTGCGATCCATTATCCAGAGCACCTGAAGAACGCTCAGGCCAGGAAGAGTCTCAGACAACACATACTGAAGGACAACCCAGAGACTTTCAGAGCCGACTTGTCTGGAGACCAGCAAGTCACCACCAACCTGGTCTTCTACACCAAGCACACCGACGCCTGGCACGCTGCCATCTGTCAACTGTACAGGCACATTAAAAAGAGAGGCATCAGTAAAGGAAGGCAGGTGTCAATCAGTGAGGAGGACGACCCAGACACCTCCATGCTGACAATCAATCTGTACCACACTGGAACAGTCTTAATACAGGGCAGCGAGGGCAGCCTGGGCACCTTTGAAAATCAGTTCTACTCACTGAAAACGCTGGCTGACAGATAGAAAAAGGAGAGACGTGTCCAAAAGAGCACAGACGCAGCCTTACAGGAGGAGAGTCCAGCCCCACACTGCCCTGCCAACGGAGGGGAGAGCGCCGCGCCAGAGAACAGCGAGGAATCCACACGCAGCCCAGCGCAGGACACCCCTCAGACACCCGACACAGTGTCCCAGCTGAGGGAGAACATGTCCCTGCTGGAGGTGGAGCTGATGGAGCTAAAAGAGCTGGTGCTGGCCATGCTCACAACCTCCAACACCACAGAGCAGCTAACAGACCAGCTCAACAGAGTCCAACACGAGCACAAGGTCACAGTGAGGGAGCTGAGGGAGGAGGTGAGGGAGCTGCAGCAGGACAGGGAGGCCATGGGGAGGAAGCTGACGGCCCTGAGAGAGGAACTGCAACGCAGAGACAAGACAGTGCAGAGCCTGAAGGAGAAGCTATACAAATTCACTGCCCTCAACAACTAGCCCTCAAGAAACCCAGCAGTGCACAATGTGCAGAGCCCTCCCACCCCAATGACATCCAGACATACTGACTCTCACACAACACACCACTCACACACTGCATCCAACACACACCCTGAGCCTGACACACACACTGCACCCAACACACACACACAACCTGACCCGAACACAGTAGCCCTGCTGATAGATTCAAATGGCAAACTCATAAATGAGAGGCGGCTCTTCCCTGATGGCAAGATCTCCAAGTTCTGGTGTCCGACCACAGAGAGGGCCATTCAGCAGCTGTCCGATGAGAGCCTCGGCTCCCCCAGCCATATTATTATACACACAGGCACAAACGATCTGAGGACCCAGCAGGACAAGGTGGCCAGCTCCATCAGAAGAGTGGCGGAGAGGGCCACCCAGACCTTCCCCCACGCCAAAATCATCATGTCCACCCTGCTGCCCAGGAAGGACTTCCACCCCAACACCATCCACATGATCAACGCTGAGATCTCTCGGGGATGTGCTCTGATTCCAAATGTGCACCTGGCACACCACCCCACTCTTGGGGCCCACAGCTTGTTTGACCAAGTCCATCTCCACTAACAAGCAGTGAGCGTCTTCGCAAAGACACTCAAAGACATCGCTCTGGGCCGAAACCCAGCCCGCCCCCCACATGGTCACAGAAGGTTCTCCAGCACCCACACCACCCAGAACAACCCCGAGCCAATCAGGTTCTCCACCTGCACACCACCTTCCCCAGCCCGAACACTGCAGACCCCAACCTGTATACGCCTGACCACAGGACAGCAGACCCAGAGTGGAGCCCATCCAGAACATGGACAGAACAGCCCAGCAGCACAGCCAGCGCAACTACGCAGCAGCGGTCAGGAGAGTGGCCGACACCGGGGAGCTGCAGGAGATCCGACACCTGCTCAACCTCATCTGCACTGATAAGATAAGTAACTGTGCATAACAAAGAAACCACTGCAGGAGGTGACTAGCTATTACCACATCTGAAAATCACCCCTGTATAAATGTAGTTATATACTGATATATATGGACATATTTTCTTAAAATTATGTAGATATATGGATGCTTACATATATGTGTATATATGTAGATATATGTGTGTATGGGTATGTATATAGTAGTGTAAGTCAGGAGCTTTTTATTTTTTTATTTATTCGTTTCCTATTTTAATATATCACCAGTATTACTATTTATTTATTTGTTTACTTTCCACCTCACACATTTCCAGATATATCTCATTCCAAAGGAGTATATAAATTGCTTAATTAGAGTAGAAAGAAATGCGATCCCTATCTATCACCATGTGGAACATCCAGGGCCTGGGCTCCTCAGTGTTCGGGCTGAAGAGCACAGACCTGGAGTTCAGAGAGAGAGTGAGAGACAAGGATGTCATCATCCTGCAAGAGACATGGTGTCGGGCAGACGTGTCCAGTCACTGTCCCTCAGGCTACAGAGAGGTCATAGTGCCCTCCCTGAAGAAGCCCTCCGTCAGACACGGCAGGGACTCCGGGGGCATAATAATCTGGTACAAAGCAGAGCTCAGTGACTCCATACAGCCCATCATAACAGCAGAGTCACACATATGGCTTAAAATAAGCAAAGAAATCATTTCTACACAAACCGATGTGTTCCTGTGTGCCACGTATGTTCCCCCCTCAGAATCCCCATATCACAATGAGGAGATCTTCCCCAACCCTCAGACTGAGGTCTGCCACTTCCAGGTCCAGGGAAGTGTGCTGATCTGTGGGGACCTGAACGCCCGGACAGGCAGCCTGCCTGACTTCACCAGCACACAGGGAGACAGCCACATATTCGGCCACACCCCCTTAAACACCCCCATCAGCTCCCTCAGACACAGCCACGACAGGGGAGTGAATAAAAACGGGCAAAAATTACTGCAGCTCTGTCAGGGACTGGGCCTGTATATCGTGAATGGCAGGATCCGGGGAGACTCTCTGGGAAGATACACCTACAGCTCAGCTCTTGGCAGCAGCACGGTAGACTATGCTATCACAGACCTAGACCCCTTCTCTCTCAGTGCATTCACCTCTATCAGACCACAGCCAAATCACTGTGTTCCTGAAGAGGACAGAGCACAGCAGCAGCGCTCACACACAGCCCAGCAAGCTGTACAGCCTCGGACACTCCTACAGATGGGCTCCAGACAGCACACAAGAGTACCAGAAAGCAATTAGCAATCAAGACATCCAATCACTAATACACACCTTTCTGATCACCCCAAATCAACATAGTAAAGAAGGAATACATCTGGCTATAAAATACTTAAAACATATATTTGAAAAAGCAGCTTTACAGTCAAAATTGAAAATTAAAAAGAACATCCCAACAAAATACAAAGAGGAGAATTGGTTTGACAAGGAGTGCAATACAATAAGGAAGGAACTGAGGAACGAAGGAACACTTAGATCAAAAAGAACAACACACCCGAAAGCAACTGACAATAATCGAAGAGTCCATTAACACAAATAGATTCTGGGAAAACTGGAAAAAATGTAATAAATTAAAACCTGAAGAATTGGCCATTCAAAATTGAGATTTTTGGAAAAACCATTTTGAAAAACTTTATGAAAACATTCACCACACTGAGAAATCAGCTCAGCATGACATCAGTGTGAAACTAAAAAGAATGGAATTGGCATTTAAAGACACCCAGAATCCCCTGGACTCAACTATTACTGAGCAGGAGTTGCAGGAGAAGCTGCACGCCCTGCTGCCCAGGAAAGCATGCGGGCCTGATGGCATCTCCAACGAGATGCTGAAACACAGCAGCCCTGAGCTACAGCAGGCCCTGCTACGGCTGTTCAACCTGGTGCTCAGTGTGGGCCACTTCCCTGACAGCTGGCATAAAGGACTGATCACCGCGATTCATAAGAGTAGAGACAAATTGGACCCTAATAACTACCGGGGCATCTGTGTGAGCAGCAACCTGGGGAAGATGTTCTGCAGTATCATTAACGCCCGGATACTGGCCTTCCTTACCGAGCACAGTGTCCTGAGTAAGAGTCAGATTGGCTTCCTCCCAAAACACCGCACAACCGATCATATTTACACCCTACACACCCTCATAGACAAACACGTCAACCAAAATAAAAATAAAATAGTTGCTTGTTTCATAGATTTAAAAAAAGCATTTGATTCATTCTGGCACGAAGGTTTATTTTACAAACTTCTCCAAAGTGGTGTAGGGGGTGAAACATATGACATAATCAAATCAATGTATACAGGAAATGAGTGCGGAGTTAAAATTGGCAATAAAAGAACAGAGTTCTTCACTCAGAGGTGTGGGGTGAGGCAGGGCTGCAGTCTGAGCCCAACGCTATTCAATATTTCATCAATGAATTAGCCACAATGCTGGAGCAATCTGCAGCCCCCGGCCTCACTCTACATGACACAGAAGTCAAGTTCCTGCTCAACGCAGATGACCTGGTGCTGCTGTGGCCCACAGAGCAGGGGCTGCAGCAGAACCTGGCACTGCTGGAGCAGTACTGTCAGACCTGGGCCCTGGCAGTAAACATGAAAAAGACAAATACCATGATATTCCAGAAAAAGGCCAGGCCTCAGGGAACTAGGTACCACGTCACTTTAGCAAACAGCACCAACGAACACTGCACCCACTACACATACCTAGGCCTCACACTCAGCTCAACAGGAAGCTTCAACGCAGCAGTGAAGACACTGAGAGAGAAAGCACGCAGGGCCTTCTATGCCATAAAGAGACACATTTGCATAAAAATACCTGTACAAATCTGGCTAAAAATATTTGAATCCATAATCAAGCCCATTGCTCTCTATGGCAGTGAGGTGTGGGGTCCCCTCACAGGGCAGCAGTTTGCTCAATGGGACAAACACCCAAAAGAAACCTTGCATGCAGAGTTCTGCAAAAATATCCTACAGGTGCAAAGGAAAACACCGAACAACGCATGCAGGGCAGAATTAGGCCAATACCCATTATTAATCAACATACACAAAAGAGCAATTAAATTCTGGCTCCATCTAATAAACAGCGACACACACTCCTACCACCACAAGGCCCTGCAATGCCAAGAGCTGAACCCAGAGAGGAGCCCCCTCAGCCAGCTGGTCCGCAGGCTCACTGCGCAGACACACACCGACACCGGCCAGCCTCAGGACAGCAACACACACATGCACACAATCAGAGTCAACCAAATTATCACACAGCACAAAGAAAACTACATCACCCATTGGGAAACACACACACAAGCACAAAGTAAACTGCAGTGCTATCGGGCCCTAAAAAGACACTACACATTGTCAGAAAACCTTAAATTAATAATGAACGAAAAACACAAAAGGATCCTGACCAAATACAGGCTCAGTGAGCACAGCCTGGCCATCGAGACGGGCCGACACAGGCAGACCTGGCTGCCCAGAGAGGACAGGCTGTGTCCCCACTGCCAACGCCGAGAGGTCGAGACAGAGCTGCACTTTATTCTAAAATGTGAAAAATATAAACATTTATGTGCAAAATTTTTCCCCAAAATAGCAAATCTCTATAAGAGATTTCCAGACCTGCCAGACTCGGAGAAAGTGCCAGTCATTCTGGGAGAGGAGACCAGCTGCATATTACTGGCAGCCCAGTATACAGCTGCCTGCCACAGCCTGAGGGACACAGTGGATACTCAGTCCACTCACACAGGGGACACCCCTGGACACAGGCAATGACACCTATGCTACACCCAATTATTACTATCAATATCAGTTTTATGTCTCTCTGAACTATGATTGAATTTTATTAATTGAAATTAATCAGTTACCTGTTTTTAACATATATATTGTGTATTTATGTATGCAAATGTACATATAAATGTTCAAAACTGTTGTTTGTCACCATTGCTTTGGCAATACTTCTTTTTGGTCATGCCAATAAAGCACGTTGAATTTGAATTTGAATTTTGAGAGAGAGAAAGAGAGAGAGAGAGAGAGAGAGATAGTGTGTGTGTGTGTGTGTGTGTGTGTGTGTGTGTGAGAGAGAGAGAGAGAGAGAGATAGTGTGTGTGTGTGTGTGTGTGTGTGTGTGTGTGTGTTTGTGAGTGGGAGGGTGGGTGGCTGTGTTAGTGTCTGTCTGCCTGTCTGTCTGTCTGTCTGTCTGTCTGTCTGTCTCTCTCTCTCTCTCTCTCTCTCTCTCTCTCTCTCTCTCTGTCTCTCGCTCTGTAGATGCATCATAGGGAACATATGTAACAATCTCTCTTTTTGTTTACCAAAAATGTGAATGAACGTATTTCAAGTGGGTTTTGCCTTGGTTGGAAACGTTTTAAGATGATTTATGAAGTGTAAATTGGATAAGTCTTAATTCTCCGTAGTTTTCAATGTATGTGCCATTCAGTAGCGTTCATGTTACAGATGTGTCCTATGCAGTGGTAGTGTCAGTAAAATGTCAGTAAAACTTTATTTTAGCAATCATACAGGGGAACAAATGCAAATAGAGGGTCCTCACTTTGTATCTAATTTACCAACAACGTTTAAAATTAGGTTTTGCGAAGCTGCAACAAATGCTGTATAATCGTATGTGTGTTCATTCAGCACGTGCTAAAGTCTGATAGCTTTGATTATATATATTTTTTCTCATGAACAACAAATGTTATTTGCTTGATTTTTACAGAGTATGTCATAAATTCCATTATTATGAAGCCTGCCAAATTGTATGCTGTAATATTAACTATATTCAAAGTTACATCATTTGTATGTTTTTCCTATCATGTAACAAATGTTCCCTATGTGATAGATGCATTATATCTTAATAATGTCAAAACAATTATAGATATACGGATTATTATTTTCGGAAAAGTTATAACACATTGCTATTAACTATGTGTGTCAGTAAAAGTTTAAAAAATCCTGACAGTTTTTTATTGATCCTGCAAAATAAGTGTTTAGGGAACATTTGTAACTTAAAGTTAGGGTTAGTGTTAGGGTTAGGGTTATGAATATAATTGATATATAGAATTGTTAAGAAGTGTAAATGTTTACATTCCATTTTTCATGGACTGTCTGAAAGTTTCAGTTCTATATTCGGTTTGGAAACCTTTTTTTTCTATATGTGTATATGAAAGATATACATCTATACAATATCTTCACTATTAAAGAAAACGCATTATTATTTTCGGCATTGTTAAAGCTCATTGGTATTACTGTGACATTAGTTTATTATTGAAAAATATAAATATCTATGAAAAGGTATCGTAAAAGAAATTAGAAACACTTCATACATTATTTCACTTTATAGCAGGGAGAAATCGCTATGTGTTATGTTGTTCCCCGAAGAACATATTATTTCAGTTGCATGTTGTAAAGCCGGACAGGTTAGAGTGACGCATGTCTTTGTGTGGTGGATAGAGAGGAGTAGTGGCGCTGCACTGCTGTGCTCGGCATTATATTTGTAACTGCAACTCGGCCTCCAGCACCGGCACCATGTCGGTGGAAAAGCGCTAAGTGAGCTCACACTGAGCTCAGTGTAATGTCTGCTCTGGAGAGCTCACAGTGTGACCTAGTCGTGAGTTCACGTCTTTACTGGGTAGTCCTTGACAACTTAATTGACTCAATTCTTGGGACTAATTGGTCAAAATGACCATTGGTTGAAGGTACTCAGGGACTGATGTGAAGAGAGACTTATTAAACCTGCAGGATTTTTGTTGTTTCAAATGTGCCCAACATCTTACCAGTATGTTCTTTTAGTATGTCACAAAGGTTCCCTAAGCATGTGACGAATGTTCCCTAGTTTATGTTACAGATGTGCCCTAGCACTTCTCTCTCTCTCTCTCTCTCTCACTCTCAATTCAGTGGATTTGTATTTTAAAAGCAATTGGACATGCATATATACATACATACATATATATGGAAAATAAACAATACAATTAAAAATCACAATAAAATGTAATAAAGTACAGAAAAACAAAATGTAATAAAATCTGATCTTTAATACACACAAATATGTATGGCTGGTCGGAAGCGTCTTGGACTCGGGTTCCTCTTCATTACTTATAACGCTGTTGCCTGTTGCTAAAGCTTTCCATGGAGGGGAACGTGGATGAGTTTGTACCATTCTTGGGAGGCTCTGCCTTGTTGGGGCGGAGCTGTGATCCAGGTGAACAGTAGATCGGGCATAGGTGGGCATGTGGGTAGAGGAGGAGGAAGGCCGGTCAAGCAAATAAGCTTGCTAAGGTACACAGCAGCAGCAAACAGCCCCCCCATCCAGCCAGCCAGGCAGTCTGGCTGGCAGTGACTGAGTGGTTGACAGATGGCAAGCAATGGAATGCACGTGCTCTGTGATGTCATAGCAGTCAGCTCAGATTTGTGATGTCATCGATGAGCTGGCTGGCTCTGTGTGTCTTGCTGGTTGTGTGTATGTGTGTGTGTGTGTGTGAGAGAGAGAGATAGAGTGTGTGTGTATGTGTGTGTGTGAGTGGGCGGGTGGCTGTGTTAGTGTCTGTCTGTCTGTCTGTCTCTCTCTGTCTCTCAATTCAATTCAATTCAATTCAAGGTTGCTTTATTGGCAGGACAAACAGATTCGTAGTGTTGCCAAAGCAGTTGATATATACATACATTGAAAAATAATAAAAGGTAGGAAAAAAGAAACAAAAAAAATGAAACAGTAACATTATAATTTATAAATTAAATCTTAATAGACATGTACATTTACTTTATAGTTATCAGGTTACAGCTGGTGCTCATGTATGTCATGTTTTCACAGTGAGCCCCTCAGGCTGTGGCAGGCGGCTACATATTGGGCGGCCAGGGGGGCTGTGTGTCCCTCCCCCAGGAGGATAGCTTTTTTTTTTTCGTTCATCAATTCAGAGAATGATTTTATAATATTTATGAATTTATTATAGAACGTGTCCCTTAATTTGGCATATTTATTGCATCGGAGGAGGAAGTGCATCTCTGTCTCGACCTCTCCTGTCTCGCAGTGACCACAGCGCCGCTCCTCTCTGGGCAGCCAGCTCTGCCTGTGTCGGCCCGTCTCTATGGCCAGGCTGTGGTCTTGGTCAGGATCCATCTCTGCTTCATATCTCTGACAGTGAAGAGATATTCTGCCAGGGTGTATTCTCTGTTTAGGGCCCGATAGCAATCCAGTTTACTTTGGGATTTGGTTTTATTGTTGCAATGTTCCAGATAGGAGGTTTTGGTTATCTTTATGATTTGGTTGACTCTGATTGGGGGCAGGTAAGCAGTGCTGACCTGAAGCTGGTCTCTGTTCGCAGTATTAGCGGGGGTCAGTGCCGTGAGCTTCAGGGCCAGCTGACTCAGTGGACTCTTTTCAGGGCTGAGCTCTTGGGTTTGGAGGGCCTTGTACTGGAGTGAGTCTGACTCACTTTTCTTCAGGTGCATCCAGAATTTCAGTGTTCTTTTCTTTATATTAATGAGGGTTGGGAAGCGGCCTAATTCTGCCCTGCATGCATGGTTTGGTGTGTTCCTGTGCACCTGCAGTATGTTTTTATAGAGTTCAGCATGCAGGGTCTCTATTGGATGTTTGTCCCACCTAGTGTAGTCCAGTTGACTGAGTGGACCCTATACTTCATTACCGTACAGCGCAATGGGCTGCATCACACTGTCAATTAGTTTGAGACAGAAGAAGATTCTATAACATTAATATCCCATTCACAATCTGATTGCGTAGAAAGCTCTTCTTGCTTTGTCTTTGAGTGCCTTCACTGCCAGGTTAAAGCCCCCTGACGCACTAATAGTCAGGCCCAGGTAAGTGTAGTGTGAGGTGTGTTCTAGGGTAGTGTTGCCTAGCGTGAAGTGGTATTTGTTTCCCTGAGGAATTTTTTTTTGGAAAATCATGATCTTTGTCTTCTTCATGTTTACTGCCAGGGCCCAGGACTAACAGTACTGCTCTAGCAGTGCAAGGTTTTGCTGAAGCCCCTGTTCTGTGGACGACAGCAAGACTAGGTCATCCGCATAGAGCAGGAATTTGACTTCTGTGTCATTTAGGGTGAGGCCAGGGGCATCAGACTGCTCCAACACCGTTGCCAACTCATTGATGTAGATGTTGAACAGTGTTGGGCTAAGACTGCAGCCCTGCCTCACTCCCCGCCCCTGAGTGAAGAATTCTGTTCTTTTGTTGCCAATTTTTACTGAACATTTGTTTTCGGTGTACATTGTATTTATAATATCATAGACTTTACCCCCTACACCGCTTTGAAGAATTCTGTAATAAAGTCCCTTGTGCCAAATGGAATCGAATGCCATTTTGAAATCAATGAAACAGGCAAAGATTTTGCCTTTACTTTCTTAGTGGACGTGTTTGTCTATGAGGGTGTGTAGGGTGTAAATATGATCTGTAGTGCGGTGATTTGGGAGGAAGCCAATCTGACTCTTACTCAGGACACTGTGCTCGGTAAGTTAGGCCAGTATCCGGGCGTTGATGATACTGCAGAACACCTTCCCCAGGTTACTGCTAACACAGATGCCCCGGTAGTTGTTAGGTTCGAATTTGTCTCCACTCTTATAGATTGGGGTGATCAGCCCCTGCTTCCAGATGTCAGGGAAGTAACCAGTTCTGAGGACCATGTTGAACAATTTAAGCACAGCCTCCTGCAGTTGTGCGCTGCTGTGTTTGAGCATTTCAGTGCTGATGCTGTCCGGGCTGCAGGCTTTTCTGGGTGGAAGTGCCTGGAGCTTTTTAGATAGTTCCTGTAGGGTGATTGGAGCGTCATTTGGGTTTTGATTATTTTTAATTGATTGTTCGAGCAATTTCAGTTTTTCCCTGGTTTCAATTTGTTTGTGTGTCAGATCATTTTGTTAGATATCTTTATAAAGGTTTTCAAAGTATTTTTTCCAAATGGTTCCGTTTCGTATTG
This sequence comes from Amia ocellicauda, assembly GCF_036373705.1. NCBI lineage: Eukaryota > Metazoa > Chordata > Actinopteri > Amiiformes > Amiidae > Amia > Amia ocellicauda. Next base: position 44,345,264 of record NC_089855.1, on the reverse strand, counting down.
CCAATTCTTGTTGTTTTGTTGAATTTAAATTGTTCTACATTTCCCAGAACTGGTTTTGGTCAACAGATTTCTCTATGTCTTTGAGTGTTTTGTTTGTGTGTTTCTGTTTTTTATTTTTAAGGGTGTGTTTGTAGTGTTTAAGGGTCTCACAGTACTGTTGGCATAGTTCTGTGTCTTGTGGTTGATGATGTTTTTGATTGGATAGGTGCCTTAAATTTGTTTCTTATTGATTTACACTCATCATCAAACCATGTCTGTGTGTGTGTATGATTCTGGTTGATCTTTTTCTTTGTCTTTTTAAGATTTGCCATTGTGGCTGCAATTTGAAATATTTGATTGATATCATTTATGGCCAGATTTAGTCCTGTCACGTCAGGCTGGTACTGTGAGCTGAGGAAAGTGTTGATGATGTCTGTTATTTCTATAGAACTGATTGCTTTGTTAAATTCCTCTGTGCTGTTTGGAGCCCATCTGTATGTTTGATTAAGGTTGTACAGCTTACTGGGCTGTGTCTGTGTGTTGCTGGCCTGACTTCTTCTTTTCAGGAACACTGTGATTTGGTTGTGGTCTGACGGGGGGTTTGCTGCCTGACAGTGAATGCACTGATGAAGGAGGGGTCCATATCAGTGAGGGCGTAGTCGACTACATTAGTCCCAAGAGCTGAGCAATACGTGAACCTCCCTAAAGAGTCCCCTCTGATCCTGCCATTAAACCCCGTCGGGGATGTTCCTCTGGGTTGTGGTGGGGGTGAGGTACAGAGGGGCCTGACCGAACACATGGCTGTTTCCCTGTGTGCCGATGAAGTTGGGCTCGGTGCCTATCCGGGCATTGAAATCCCCACAGAGCAGCACATTCCCCTGGGCCTGGAAATGGCCGATCTCTGTGTGGAGGGTGTTAAAAAATTCCCCATTGTAATATGGGGATTCAGAGGTGGGGGTATACGCTGTACAAAGGTATATATGGTTCTCACACTGGGCTATTCCCTTCTTAATTTGAAGCCATGTGTGCGTTGGGCCCTGTTTGACTGGGCTGATGTGGTTCGCCAGCTCCTCTTTGTACCACACTATGATCCCCCCAGAGTCCCTGCCACGCCGCACTGTGCTCAGTTTAATTGAGGGCACAATAACCTCCCTGTAGCCCAGGGGGCAGTGTGTGGGCACCTCTGCACGACACCATGTCTCCAACAGAACTATGATATCTAATTCCTTAATGCTTTTAATGAATTCAGGGTCTGTGCTCTTTAGCCCGAAAGGCGAGGAGTTCAGGCCCTGAAAGTTCCAGCAGCTGACTGTAAATGAGCTCATTTTAGCTAACATTGTACTTGGTGGAATAAAATGCCTATCAACAATACAACTTTTTAATCTAAGGTTTTGTTTAAACTACAATTTCAAATATAATAATTATTAGTTTTATGTAAAGTATGGTTACATTGTATGTACACAGGTATTTATTTTTAATTTACAAGTGGGGTTGTCCGTCCCTACCCGAGTTCTCTGGCTCAGCTCAGCAGTCTGGAGCAGAGGAGGCTGAGCAGGTGCTTGATCTCCCCCAGCTCGGTGGGGGCCGGAGTGGCGGCCTGGGTCAGGGCTGCGGCATAGCTGAGCGGCTTCTGATGGGCGCTGTGCCTGGTGCTCGTGGGGCGGGTGGGAGGCTGGGTGATGGGGGGCTGGCCGGTGCTGCGGCATCGTGGTACGTGTGCTCCAGTGCGGGGGGATGTATGTTTGGCTGGCCTCTGTTGGTATTGCTGTGTGGATAGGAGCTCATACATTCAGTGACTTATCTCTCTCTCTCTCTCTCTCTCTCTCTCTCTCTCTCGTTCTGTAGATGCATCATAGGGAACATATGTAACAATCTCTCTTTTTGTTTACCAAAAATGTGAATGAACGTATTTCAAGTTGGTTTTGCCTTGGTTGGAAACGTTTTAAGATGATTTATGAAGTGTAAATTGGATAAGTCTCAATTCTCCGTAGTTTTCAATGTATGTGCCATTCAGTAGCGTTCATGTTACAGATGTGTCCTATGCAGTTGTAGTGTCAGTAAAATGTCAGTAAAACTTTATTTTAGCAATAATACAGGGGAACAAATGCAAATAGAGGGTCCTCACTTTGTATCTAATTTACCAACAACGTTTAAAATTAGGTTTTGCGAAGCTGCAACAAATGCTGTATAATCTTATGTGTGTTCATTCACCACGTGCTAAAGTCTGATAGCATTGATTATATATATTTTTTCTCATTAACAACAGATGTTATTTGCTTGATTTTTACAGAGTATGTTATAAATTCCATTATTATGAAGCCTGCCAAATTGTATGCTGTAATATTAAATATATTCAAAGTTACATAATTTGTATGTTTTTCCTATCATGTAACAAATGTTCCCTATGTGATAGATGCATTATATCTTAATAATGTCAAAACAATTAAAGATATACGGATTATTATTTTCGGAAAAGTTATAACACATTGCTATTAACTATGTGTTTCAGTAAAAGTTTAAAAAATCCTGACAGTTTTTTATTGATCCTGCAAAATAAGTGTTTAGGGAACATTTGTAACTTAAAGTAAGGGTTAGTGTTATGAATATAATTGATATATAGAATTGTTAAGAAGTGTAAATGTTTACATTCCATTTTTCATGGACTGTCTGAAAGTTTCAGTTCTATATTCAGTTTGGAAACCGTTTTTTTTCTATTTGTGTATATGAAAGATATACATCTATACAATATCTTCACTATTAAAGATAAACGCATTATTAATTTTGGCATTGTTAAAGCACATTGGTATTACCTATGTGTATCTTTAAAAGCTTAAAATTCCTAAAGGTTCTTTATTGATCTTGCAAAATAAGTGTTTAGGGAACATTTGTAACATAGAGTTAGGGTTAGCCACTGGGTAAGGGTTACATCTTACACAAGGGTTACACAAGTGCCGGAATGAGGTCAAGGACTCTGCTGTTTTGACTTCGGTGGTGGAATGACCTGCCCACCAAAGTCAAAACAGCAGAGTCCTTGACCTCATTCCGGCACTTACTCAAGACGCATCTCTTCCGACCGCACTTGTAATATTAGTCCTCTATCCCGGCAAGATTGCACTTCAGCTTATTATGCTCCTCTCGTTCTTGAATGTTTTCCTCCTTGCTCCCTTTCCCGTAGCCCTAGTCTGTAACCCTACATCTTGACAGCACTTAGCTTTCACCGTCCAGGATGTAGGAAGTCTTTTACTGTACTTGTGTAAATTGTAATTGGAATTTTTAAAATGTATTTTGAATTGCGATATTTTTTTGCTAAGTTGAATTTGTAATGATTGATGCCTTGTACTTCTCTGTATTTTTGCACTGATGTTGTAAGTCGCCCTGGATAAGGGCGTCTGCCAAGAAATAAAAATAATGAAATAATAATCTTCAACAGTAAGTTTATTCATGTTAATTTTTCTCTTCAATGTTAAAGAACAGAATTAACCAGCTCACCACAAAGGAACATGGTAGGTGCTATTGCAACATGGATTACACAAAAACATTGAAATCCAAGTTTGCAGTGGTCCTTGGGCCATTGCGTGGTGATCCAGATCACGTCAGCACGAATTTTGCAGTGGTCTGGACTACAACTCCAGGGACTACTGTGCAGTGGTCCAGACCTCAGAAACTGTATGCATATGAACAGTGAAGTAGGCATCATAACTGTAGCCAATACTTTGTGGTTAAAATGCTTAATTTAATCCCTGTATTGTACAGAATAATAATAACAACTGTAAAACATAAGAGAAGGGCCTGATAATAAATACAATACACAATAGACTAGAACCCTTAGAATATAATAATATGAACATTTTCATTATTAGTTTTATTGTAGTTTGGATGATATATTAATGCATGTTGATAACATATTTTACAGAAAATGGGTTTAAGGAATTGTGTCAAAAAACTAAAAGAATTGCTTTAGGGACCATTGCTGCATTTTTCCAGACCAATGTATAGCCCACTTTTCTTTTAAATTATGTTTAAAACAAAATTGAGGAAGCAGTGGTTAGTTCTGAATCAAACATATTGACCCCCTCACTCAATCTGTAAGTCCTGCAGCAAACATTCGAATATGCATAGATATTTGCTCAGACTGGTATAAATGTCCCTAATAAATAACCAAATGCCATTTTTGTTGTTTCAAATGTGCCCAACAACTTACCAGTATATGTCCTTTTAGTATGTCACAAAGGTTCCCTAATTCGTTTTACAAATGTTCCCTGTATGATATGAATGTTCCCTAAGCATGTGACGAATGTTCCCTAGTTTATGTTACAGATGTGCCCTAGCACTCTCTCTCTCTCTCTCTCTCTCTCTCTCTCTCTCTCTCTCTCTCTCTCAATTTAGTGCATTTGTATTGTCAAAGCAATAAACAATATCATTATAAATCACAATAAGATGTAATAAAGTACAGAAAAACAAAATGTAATAAAATGTGATCTTTAATACACACAAATATGTATGGCTGGTCAGAAGCGTCTTGGACTCGGGTTCCTCTTCATTACTTATAACGCTTTTGCCTTTTGTTAAAGCTTTCCATGGATGGGAATGTGGATGAGTTTGTACCATTCTTGAGAGGCTCTGCCTTGTTGGGGCGGAGCTGTGATCCAGGTGAACAGCAGATCGGGCATAGGTGGGCATGTGGGCCGAGGAGGAGGAAGGCCGGTCAAGCAAATAAGCTTGCTAAGGTACGCAGCAGCAGCAAACAGCACCCCCATCCAGCCAGCCAGGCAGTCTGGCTGGCAGTGACTGAGTGGTTGACAGACGGCAAGCAACGGAATGCACGTGCTCTGTGATGTCATAACAGTCAGCTCAGAGAGAGGTTCGTGATGTCATCGCTGAGATGGCTGGCTCTGTGTGTCTTGCTGGGTTTGTCTATGTGTGTGTGTGTGTGTGTGTGTGAGAGAGACAGAGAGAGAGAGAGATTTTTTGAATATTAACACCTTTATTTTACTAAAGAAATACTAACAAAACATTTAAAACAAACTAGAAACACCTAAAAAACATTAAAAAAACACAGCCTATTCTAAAAACCCTCAATAATAACCACTACACACGTGCTACCAGTAAAATATTCAAGTGAATTAAACCAGTTGGTTTAAATGTCCAAAGTCAATGGCACAGAGGGCAGCCCCGACCCCCCACATCTGCAGAAAAGTGTCCAGGTCTCCCGTCAGGCTGTAGAAATTGTAATCCAGTCGCACTCTGGAGCTTACAAGAGACCTGAAGAGGGAGAGTGCACACTGTTGCTGCCGCGTTCAGTCTGACTTCTCCTACTGCTCAGGATAGCCAGCTTAGCCTGCCCCACTAGAAAGTTTGCTAACTGACAAACATGTCTGTGGCGCTGCTTGTACTGGACTCCCAAAATAAACACAGTGCGTGAGATAAGGAGGCCCAGCTGCTTGAACAGGCTCTCCAGTGCAGTGAACAGCAGCTCTAATCTAGGGCAGTGGCAGAAACAGTGAAAAAGTGTCTCTCTCTCCCCGCAGTAGGGGCAGGTGTCGCTCACTCTGGGGTCCAGTGTATGTGCAATAGAGTTTGTTGCGATGACGCCATGCAGAAGCCATGCAGAAGCGGGGACTTGTTCAGGCTCCTCCAGGCCGGGCAGGCATCTTCCCCCAGAGCCAGGTGCTCCCTCCAGGGGGTGTCAGGGAGGGGCTGCAGCTGCTGATGGTGCAGCTCCCTCACACTGAGCTGATAGAGCTGCTGACGCTGAGCTGTGGAGACAGACACACTACAGAGACTGTGAGGTGACAGAAGGCGGCCTGATGAGCTAGGGGGGACTGAGAGACACAGACAAACAAGGGGAAAGACGGTGTCAGGGTCCTTGGGCCAGCAGTGCTGCGTGAGAGCCTGGAAAAGCCGCTCCACAGCGCCTATGGGAAGGGCGTTCTGTACTGCCCAGAGAAATCTGGTTACGACTCTCAGTGACCTCATACCCAGCCTGGCAGCCAGGCTGTCGGCACCAACCCACTGTCCCCTGTTAAAATCCAACAAATCCCTCAGCCGGATCACGTCGACCTTAAGCAGGACTGACCTGAGGCTGCTGGAGAGCAGGAGTGGACAGCTAAAACCGGGGTTCCAGAGCAAAGTTACAAATGTTCCCTAAAAGCTTATTTTGCAAGATCAGTAAAGAACCTTTAAGAATTTTAAACTTTTAAAGATACACATAGGTAATACCAATGTGCTTTCACAATGCCAAAAATAATAATGCGTTTTTCTTTAATATTGAAGATATTGTATAGATGTATATCTTTCATATACACATATAGAAAAAAAAACAGTTTCCAAACCGAATATAGAACTGAAACTTTCAGACAGTCCATGAAAAATGGAATGTAAACATTTACACTTCTTAACAATTCTATATATCAATTATATTCATAACCCTAACCCTAACACTAACCCTAACTTTAAGTTACAAATGTTCCCTAAACACTTATTTTGCAGGATCAATAAAAAACTGTCAGGATTTTTTAAACTTTTACTGACACACATAGTTAATAGCAATGTGTTATAACTTTTCCAAAAATAATAATCCGTATATCTTTAATTGTTTTGACATTATTAAGATATAATGCATCTTTCACATAGGGAACATTTGTTACATGATAGGAAAAACATACAAATGATGTAATTTTGAATATATTTAATGTTACAGCATACAATTTGTCAGGCTTCATAATAATGGAATTTATGACATACTCTGTAAAAATCAAGCAAATAGCATTTGTTGTTCATGAGAAAAAATATATATAATCAATGCTATCAGACTTTAGCACGTGGTGAATGAACACACATACGATTATACAGCATTTGTTACAGCTTCGCAAGACCTAATTTTAAATGTTGTTGGTGAATTAGATAATTAGTGAGGACCCTCTATTTGCAATTGATTCCCTGTATTATTGCTAAAATAAAGTTTTACTGACATTTTACTGACACTACCACTGCATAGGACACATCTGTAACATGAACGCTACTGAATGGCACATACATTGAAAACTACGGAGAATTGAGACTTATTCAATTTACACTTCATAAATCATCTTAAAACGTTTCCAACCAAGGCAAAACCCACTTGAAATACGTTCATTCACATTTTTGGTAAACAAAAAGAGAGATTGTTACATATGTTCCCTATGATGCATCTACAGAGCGAGAGAGAGAGAGATAGACAGACGGACAGACAGAGAGACAGACAGGCAGACAGACACTAACACAGCCACCAACACTCCCACTCACACACACACACACACACACACACACACACACACACATACACACACACACACACACACACACACACACACTATCTCTCTCTCTCTCTCTCTCTCTCTCTCTCTCTCTCTCTCTCTATCTCTCTCTCTTTCTCTCTCCCAAAATTCAAATTCAAATTCAACGTGCTTTATTGGCATGAACAAAAAGAAGTATTGCCAAAGCAATGGTGACAAACAACAGTTTTGAACATTTATATGTACATTTGCATACATAAATACACAATATGTATGTTAAAAACAGGTAACTGATTAATTTCAATTAATTAAATTCAATCATAGTTCAGAGAGACATAAAACTGATATTGATAGTAATAATTGGGTGTAGCATAGGTGTCATTGCCTGTGTCCAGGGGTGTCCCCTGTGTGAGTGGACTGAGTGTCCACTGTGTCCCTCAGGCTGTGGCAGGCAGCTGTATACTGGGCTGCCAGTAATATGCAGCTGGTCTCCTCTCCCAGAAGGACTGGCACTTTCTCCGAGTCTGGCAGGTCTGGAAATTTCTTATAGAGATCTGCTATTTTGGGGAAATATGTTGCTCATAAATGTTTATATTTTTCACATTTTAGAATAAAGTGCAGCTCTGTCTCGACCTCTCGGCGTTGGCAGTGGGGACACAGCCTGTCCTCTCTGGGCAGCCAGGTCTGCCTGTGTCGGCCCGTCTCGATGGCCAGGCTGTGCTCACTGAGCCTGTATTTGGTCAGGATCCTTTTGTGTTTTTCGTTCGTTATTAATTTTAGGTTTTCTGACAATGTGTAGTGTCTTTTTAGGGCCCGATAGCACTGCAGTTTACTTTGTGCTTGTGTGTGTGTTTCCCAATGGGTGATGTAGTTTTCTTTGTGCTGTGTGATAATTTGGTTGACTCTGATTGTGTGCATGTGTGTGTTGCTGTCCTGAGGCTGGCCGGTGTCGGTGTGTGTCTGCGCAGTGAGCCTGCGGACCAGCTGGCTGAGGGGGCTCCTCTCTGGGTTCAGCTCTTGGCATTGCAGGGCCTTGTGGTGGTAGGAGTGTGTGTCGCTGTTTATTAGATGGAGCCAGAATTTAATTGCCCTTTTGTGTATGTTGATTAATAATGGGTATTGGCCTAATTCTGCCCTGCATGCGTTGTTCGGTGTTTTCCTTTGCACCTGTAGGATATTTTTGCAGAACTCTGCATGCAAGGTTTCTTTTGGGTGTGTGTCCCATTGAGCAAACTCCTGCCCTGTGAGGGGACCCCACACCTCACTGCCATAGAGAGCAATGGGCAGGATTATGGATTCAAATATTTTTAGCCAGATTTGTACAGGTATTTTTATGCAAATGTATCTCTTTATGGAATAGAAGGCCCTGCGCGCTTTCTCTCTCAGTGTCTTCACCGCCGTGTTGAAGCTTCCTGTTGAGCTGAGTGTGAGGCCTAGGTATGTGTAGTGGGTGCAGTGTTCGATGGTGCTGTTTGCTAAAGTGACGTGGTACCAAGTTCCCTGAGGCCTGGCCTTTTTCTGGAATATCATGGTATTTGTCTTTTTCATGTTTACTGCCAGGGCCCAGGTCTGACAGTACTGCTCCAGCAGTGCCAGGTTCTGCTGGAGCCCCTGCTCTGTGGGCCACAGCAGCACCAGGTCATCTGCGTTGAGCAGGAACTTGACTTCTGTGTCATGTAGAGTGAGGCCGGGGGCTGCAGATTGCTGCAGCATTGTGGCCAATTCGTTGATGTAAATATTGAATAGCGTTGGGCTCAGACTGCAGCCCTGCCTCACCCCACGCCTCTGAGTGAAGAACTCTGTTCTTTTATTGCCAATTTTAACTCCGCACTCGTTTCCTGTATACATTGATTTGATGATGTCATATGTTTTACCCCCTACACCACTTTGGAGAAGTTTGTAAAATAAACCTTCGTGCCAGAATGAATCAAATGCTTTTTTTAAATCTATGAAATATGCAAATATTGTATGCCCGCAGACTTTCCTGGGCAGCAGGGCGCGCAGCTTCTCCTGCAACTCCTGCTCAGTAATAGTTGAGTCCAGGGGATTCTGGGTGTCTTTAAATGCCAATTCCATTCTTTTTAGTTTCACACTGATGTCATGCTGAGCTGATTTCTCAGTGTGGTGAATGTTTTCATAAAGTTTTTCAAAATGGTTTTTCCAAATATCTCAATTTTGAATGGCCAATTCTTCAGGTTTTAATTTATTACATTTTTTCCAGTTTTCCCAGAATCTATTTGTGTTAATAGACTCTTCGATTATTGTCAGTTGCTTTCGAGTGTGTTGTTCTTTTTGATCTAAGTGTTCCTTCGTTCCTCAGTTCCTTCCTTATTGTATTGCACTCCTTGTCAAACCAATTCTCCTCTTTGTATTTTGCTGGGATGTTCTTTTCAATTTTCAATTTTGACTGTAAAGCTGCTTTTTCAAATATATGTTTTAAGTATTTTATAGCCAGATGTATTACTTCTTTACTATGTTGATTTGGGGTGACCAGAAAGGTGTGTATTAGTGATTGGATGTCTTGATTGCCAGTTGCTTTCTGGTACTCTTCTGTGCTGTCTGGAGCCCATCTGTAGGAGTGTCTGAGGCTGTACAGCTTGCTGGGCTGTGTGTGAGCGCTGCTGCTGTGCTCTGTCCTCTTCAGGAACACAGTGATTTGGCTGTGGTCTGATAGAGGTGAATGCACTGAGAGAGAAGGGGTCTAGGTCTGTGATGGCATAGTCTACCGTGCTGCTGCCAAGAGCTGAGCTGTAGGTGTATCTTCCCAGAGAGTCTCCCCGGATCCTGCCATTCACGATATACAGGCCCAGTCCCTGACAGAGCTGCAGTAATTTTTGCCCGTTTTTTTTAACTCCCCTGTCGTGGCTGTGTCTGAGGGAGCTGATGGGGGTGTTTAAGGGGGTGTGGCCGAATATGTGGCTGTCTCCCTGTGTGCTGGTGAAGTCAGGCAGGCTGCCTGTCCGGGCGTTCAGGTCCCCACAGATCAGCACACTTCCCTGGACCTGGAAGTGGCAGACCTCAGTCTGGAGGTTGGGGAAGATCTCCTCATTGTGATATGGGGATTCTGAGGGGGGAACATACACGGCACACAGGAACACATCGGTTTGTGTAGAAATGATTTCTTTGCTTATTTTAAGCCATATGTGTGACTCTGCTGTTTTGATGGGCTGTATGGAGTCACTGAGCTCGGCTTTGTACCAGATTATTATGCCCCCGGAGTCCCTGCCGTGTCTGACGGAGGGCTTCTTCAGGGAGGGCACTATGACCTCTCTGTAGCCTGAGGGACAGTGACTGGACACGTCTGCCCGACACCATGTCTCTTGCAAGATGATGACATCCTTGTCTCTCACTCTCTCTCTGAACTCCAGGTCTGTGTTCTTCAGCCCGAATACTGAGGAGCCCAGGCCCTGGATGTTCCACATGGTGATAGATAGGGATCGCATTTCTTTCTACTCTAATTAAGCAATTTATATACTCCTTTGGAATGAGATATATCTGGAAATGTGTGAGGTTGAAAGGTAACAAATAAATAAATAGTAATACTGGTGATATGTAAAAATAGGAAATGAATAAATAAAAAAATAAAAAACTCCTGACTTACACTCCTATATACATACGCATAAACACATATATCTACATATATACACATATATGTAAGCATCCATATATCTACATAATTTTTTAAAAATATGTCCATATATATCAGTATATAACTACATTTATACAGGGGTGATTTTCGGATGTGGTAATAGCTAGTCACCTCCTGCAGTGGTTTCTTTGTTATGCACAGTTACTAATCTTATCAGTGCAGATGAGGTTGAGCAGGTGTTGGATCTCCTGCGGCTCCCCGGTGTCGGTGTCGGCCACTCTGCTGACCGCTGCTGCGTAGTAGCGCTGGCTGTGCTGCTGGGCTGCTCTGTGCATGTTCTGGATGGGCTCCACTCTGGGTCTGCTGTTCTGTGGTCGGGCGTATCCAGGCTGGGGTCTGCGGTGTCCGTGCTGGGGAAGGTGGTGTGCAGGTGGAGGGTGGGGGCTCCCAGGGGCCGCTCTCCTAATTGGCTCTGGGTTGTTCTGGGTGGTGTGGGTGCTGGAGAACCTTCTGTGGCCATGTGGGGGGCGGGCTGGGTTTCGGCCCAGGGCAATGTCTTTGAGTGTCTTTGCGAAGACGCTCACTGCTTGTTTGTGGAGATTGACGTTGTCAAACAAGCTGTGGGCCCCAAGAGTGGGGTGGTGTGCCAGGTGCACATTTGGCATCAGAGCACATCCCCGAGAGATCTCAGCGTTGATCATGTGGATGGTGTTGGGGTGGAAGGCCTTCCTGGGCAGCAGGGTGGAGATGATGATTTTGGCGTGGGGGAAGGTCTGAGTGGCCCTCTCCGCCACTCTTCTGATGGAGCTGGCCACCTTGTCCTGCTGGGTCCTCAGGTCGTTTGTGCCTGTGTGTATAATAATATGGCTGGGGGAGCCGAGGCTCTCCTCGGACAGCTGCTGAATGGCCCTCTCTGTGGTCGGACACCAGACCTTGGAGATCTTGCCATCAGGGAAGAGCCGCCTCTCATTTATGAGTTTGCCATTTGAGTCTATCAGCAGGGCTACTTCAGTGTTCTTCTTCATGGTAGTCTTTCTGCGTGAGGGGGTCTCATATGTGTTTGGTTCAGCCTGTGTGTGTGGTGCGCAGGTTTTGTGAGTGGTTTCGGGCTCAGGGTGTGTGTGAGTGCTGGGTGCAGTGTGTGTGTCTGAGTCAGGGTGTGTGTGTGTGTTGGGTGCACTGTGTGTGTCGGGCTCAGGGTGTGTGTGAGTGCTGGGTGCAGTGTGTGTGTCTGAGTCAGGGTGTGTGTGTGTGTTGGGTGCACTGTGTGTGTTGTGCTCAGGGTGTGTGTGTGTGCTGGGTGCACTCTGTGTGTTCGGGTCGGGTTGTGTGTGTGTGTTGGGTGCAGTGTGTGAGTGGTGTGTTGTGTGAGAGTCAGTATGTCAGTATGTCATTGGGGTGGGAGGGCTCTGCACATTGTGCACTGCTGGGTTTCTTGAGGGCTGGTTGTTGTGGGCAGTGAATTTGTATAGCTTCTCCTTCAGGCTCTGCACTGTCTTGTCTCTGCGTTGCAGTTCCTCTCTCAGGGCCGTCAGCTCCCTCCTCATGGCCTCCCTGTCCTGCTGCAGCTCCCTCACCTCCTCCCTCAGCTCCCTCACTGTGACCTTGTGCTCGTCTTGGACTCTGTTGAGCTGGTCTGTTAGCTGCTCTGTGGTGTTGGAGGTTGTGAGCTTGGCCAGCACCAGCTCTTTTAGCTCCATCAGCTCCACCTCCAGCAGGGACATATTCTCCCTCAGCTGGGACACTGTGTCAGGTGTCTGAGGGGTGTCCTGCGCTGGGCTGCGTGTGGATTCCTCGCTGTTCTCTGGCGCGGCGCTCTCCCCTTCGTTGGCAGGGCAGTGTGGGGCTGGACTCTCCTCCTGTGTGGCTGCGTCTGTGCTCTTTTGGACACGTCTCTCCTTTTTCTCTCTGTCAGCCAGCGTTTTCAGTGAGTGGAACTGATTTTCAAAGGTGCCCAGGCTGCCCTCGCTGCCCTGTATTAAGACTGTTCCAGTGTGGTACAGATTGATTGTCAGCATGGAGGTGTCTGGGTCGTCCTCCTCACTGATTGACACCTGCCTTCCTTTACTGATGCCTCTCTTTTTAATGTGCCTGTACAGTTGACAGATGGCAGCGTGCCAGGCGTCGGTGTGCTCGGTGTAGAAGACCAGGTTGCTGGTGACTTGCTGCTCTCCAGTCTGAGAGAAGTCGGCTCTGAGAGTCTCTGGGTTGTCCTTCAGTATGTGTTGTCTGAGACTCTTCCTGGCCTGAGCGTTCTTCAGGTGCTCTGGGTACTGGATCGCACAGCTCCTGCTCCTGCTCATTGTATCTTTTATGAATTGATACTTTCAAATTCAAACCTCTGTCACTTTTCAAATGTCAACAGCTTTTCAGTATAGACACAGTTCTGTGTTGATTATACTGTATGCTGTAATATTGAATATTTTCAAAGTTACATCATTTGTTAGTTTTTCATATCATGTTACAAATGTTCCCTATGTGAAAGATGCATTATATATTAACATTGTCAAAACAATTAAATATATACAGATTATTATTTTCCGTAAAGTTACATCACATTGCTTGACAGTTTTTTATTGATCCTGCAAAATTGGGAAAAGTGTTTAGGGAACAATTGTAACTTAAAGTTAGGGTTAGTGATAGGGTTAGGGTTATGAATATAATTGATATATAGAATTGTTAAGAAGTGTAAATGTTTACATTACATTTTCATGGATTGTCTGAAAGTTTCAGTTCTATTTGTGTATATGAAAGATATACATCTATACAATATCTTCACTATTAAAGATAAACGCATTATTATTTTAGGCATTGTTTGAGCTCATTGGTATTACTGTGACATTAGTTTATTATTGAAAAATATAAATATATATGAAAAGGTATCGTAAAAGAAATTAGAAACACCGTATACATTATTTTACTTTATAGCAGGGAGGAATCGCTATGTGTTATGTTGTTCCCCCAAGAACATATTATTTGAGTCGCATGTTGTAAAGCCGGACAGGTTAGAGTGACGCACGTCTTTGTGTTCTGGATAGAGAGGAGTAGTGGCGCTGCACTGCTGTGCTCGGCATTGTATTTGTACCTGCAACTCGGTTCATAAGAGACATAAACAAAAGTGCCAGGAACAATAAATTGTGTCAAGGAGTCCTGATGTAAACTGAACCCCAAACAACATGTCTACCTCCGAAGAGACTCGTTTCACGGTTTACAGACTGGCGGCAGCGAGGGATATTGTTTGCTTTTGTTTTTTCTCTACCGAGGCCGGATGCAGTGAGCTGTGCTTGCGGGTGACTGAGACAAAACCATGTCGGTGGTGAGTGAACTGTACTGTTAAAATCGGAAAATAATAATAAAAAAAAACTTACGAAAGTAATAAACCGCTATGTCAAGTCATTTAACCGCAAATAGCTAAGTTACACAAGTATAAAAAAAAAAACATGGAAAATCCGATAGACAGATTGATTAATGTTGACGCAGCAAATGGAAATGAAGCGATTAATGCAGAAAGACGCACGAATACGACAGAGTAACACATGATCGTGTTGAGCTGCCTCCTTGCTTTCACGGAGATGGGAAGGATAAAGAAAGTTTCTCTCTGTGGAACACGCGTCTGGAATTGGCTGTAAAAGCTGCACAAACAGCACCAGGATCTTGCAACAATTGTACCAACACGTTTAAGTGCTGATGCACTGTCATACTGGGTTTCTTTACCCTCTGAAATGCAAAAAGACTATGCTAAAACAGTAGAGACATTAAAATAAGTCTTTGGAAGAAAAGAATACCTACTGCATTTTCAAACTTTTGTTAATGCAAGACCCCGTCAGCCTAAAGAAGCATTAGAAGTTTATGCAGCCGAAGTAAGCAGACTTGTGCAAGAGGCGTTTCCCAATTACGGACAGCCAGCTATTGAAATGGAGCGTTTTAGACGTTTTGTTGCTGGTTTAGACCCAGTGCTGCAGGCAAAGTGTTATGAGCATGGTGCAAGTAGATTGGAGGAAGCCCTAAAAATGGCTTGCAAGTGGGAGCGGGTCAGGAAGCATTAAGAACTGCCTCTTCACATTTCTAAAGCACAATAAATGAGAAGGTTCTGGAACAACCATCTATATGTAAATCTGGAAATATCCTAACAGCTATGGTGTCAAGCAAGTCCATTTCATCTACGTCAGAGGAATCCCCCAAATTACTACAAGCTATTGCAGATTTAACTGCAGATGTTAAAGCATTCAGAGTAGAGGTGAGCCAGTTGAAGCAACAGCAAGAAAATCTCAAACATGGGCACAGCCAGTACAAAGAGGGGAGAAAGGACCGTCAGCCCTATCCAGAATGGATGAAACAAGAGAAATATCGTGCATCAAGAAAAGCATCCCCTGATGGGTATAATTCTTCCTCTAGATCACAAAGAGATGTTTCTTCACCTTTATAGAAACATGTCTCCTGGACCATGACCTGGACATCATTCCCTACATAGGCAAAAATATGAAAGGTGGTCTTCATCACCTAGCAACCATTACTATTCAAGAACTAACAGTCCTAGCAATCGCTATCACTCATCTCACCCTGATCAGCACTGCAGTTCAAGATATTCTCGTAGTCCATCTGCATCCTACTCACACTCAAGGGACAGGTACACCAGGAGAACACCCAGTCCACATCACCATGAGAGAAGGCCTGATTGCAGATACAGCAAACGTCATCTTTGCTTTGATTCTGAGGATCCCACCTATCAGGGAAACGAGTGGTAGCAGGTGCTGCGGGCCAAGTAGCTGCTACATTGAATAACAGGGACCCAGAGTCTGAAGCTTCAGCGTTAAAAGAGTCTCCAACCTCATATTGTTTTGCTGTTATTGAAGACACTGCTGTTCAAGCCTTCATTGATACTGGTTCACAAATTTCTTTGATCAGTGAAAATTTAAGAGTGTCAATTCCAGCACTGAAGACAAAGTCCATCAGAAAGTCATACGTGTTGGCAAGGTCAGTGACTGGTGAGTGCCTTGATACTCTTGGAACACTAACCATTAGTATTAGACTTGGAGAGGAGGTTTTTCATCATGATGTTCAAGTGATAAGAAATTCCAATCAAGCTGTCATACTCGGATGGGATTTTCTGCAGAAACACCATGCAGTGATTGATGTACAAGGACAATTACAGTTGTGGAACTGGAAAGTCCCACTGTTGTTTTCTAAGCAAATCACACCTCTTTGTTGCAATGCTGTGACATTTGCGCCAATCAACATTCCTGCAATGACTGAGATGAATATCATGGCAAAGTTGCAGCCATTTACAGAAAATCAAATCTCAACTCCAAATTACTTAGGAATACTGGAACCTGAAGCATGCAACTACCCAGTTCTGTTTGTTGCCAGAACAATGTCTCCAGCGAAGAAAGGATTAACAACCGTTGGTGTCATGAATCCTACCAATGACGACTGCCATGTCCCAAGTAACACACCACTGGGAAACTTTTACTCTCTGATAAATCAGGGAGGTGAAGAGTTCCAGTTTATTGAGGCTACTGTGCACAATATCAGGCAGACAGAAGGCACAAAGTTACCCACAGTGGACTTCAGTCAGTCTAAATTGAGTGATCCACAAATGGACCAGCTGGAGAACTTACTTTTGAAGTATTGTGATGCGTTTAGTTCACATGAACATGACTATGGCTGCACAGATGCTGTAAAGCACCACATTCGAACTGGAGATGCCCTACCGATCCGCCAACATGCTTACAGGACTTCTCCAGCTTTGAAGCAGGAAATAGAAAAACAAGTTCAGCAGTTGCTGGCCCATGACCTCATTGAGGAGAGCTGCAGCCCTTGGGCTTCACCTGTTGTTTTAGTCAAGAAAAAGGACGGCAGCTACAGATTTTGCAATGACTTCAAGAAATTAAACCCTGTCACCATACGGGACTCGCATCCCTTACCACGGATTTCTGAAGCTTTGGACAGCCTGACAGGGGCATGCTGGTTTAGTACCATGGACCTGTCAAGTGGTTATTGGCAGGTTCAGCTGGCATCAGAAGACCAGGAGAAGACCGCATTTACCACCGGCAGCGGCTTATACCATTTTAAGGTCATGCCAATGGGACTGACCAATGCACCACCTACCAACGTTTAATGGAGCTTGTGCTTCGTGGTCTACACTGGAAGATCTGCCTCATCTGTTTGGATGATGTTTTGGTTTTTAGCAAAACCTTTCCTGAACATCTGTAGAGTTTGGAAGATGTCTTTCTTCGCTTTTGAAAGGCAGGACTAAAGCTGAAGGCCAGTAAATGTCAGCTTGCATGGGATGAAGTCTCTTTCCTGGGACATGTAATCACCAAGGGTGGTCTCAGACCAGATTCCAGGAAGCTGGACAAAGTGAAAGATTGGCCAACACCAAGAACACCTACTGAGGTGAGAGCTTTTGTGGGTCTCTGTTCCTATTACAGACGATTCGTTAAAAACTTTGCCCAAAAAGCTGCAAAACAGGTATGTTCTTGTTGTAATGGATTATTTTACATGCTATGTGAATCTCTTTCCTTTAAAAGATCAGTGTGCAACAAGTTTGAAGACTTCATCCGTCAACATGGTATACCTGAGTCCATCCACACTGACCAGGGCAGACAGTTTGAGTCTGATCTGGTGAAGCAGCTGTGTAGCAAGTTGGGAATTGAGAAGACACAAACATCTCCGTACCATGCCCAATCAGATGGCATGGTGGAAAGACTGAACCGGACATTAACAGACCAATTAGCTAAATAAATCTACCAAAATGGAGGAGAATGGGATAAATACCTCTCACAGGTGGAACTTGCGTACAATTCAAGTATACATTCCAGTACTGGATATACTCAATTTTTCATTGCTCATGGTCAGGAACCTTGTCTGCCTGTGGACGTTTTGTTGAACTGCAGTTCATTCACTACTCAAGCAACTCCGGGCACACCAGCTGCTTATGCCCAGAAAGTCTTTAACCGCCTGTCACATGCTTTTGACATGGCCACCGAGTAGTCGAAAGAATCTAAACTACTGCAAAAGACTCACTATGATCAAAAGCTTGCTTTTAACCCCTATGCTGAATTTGATCTTGTTTTCCTTGATGATCCTGCCAATCAAAGGAATAAACTTGGTCCTAAATGGAAAGGGCCATATAGAGTTCTGAAGAGGTTGGATAAAGACGGTTGTCCTGGCGTGACCTATGAAATCAATGACCCAAAAGATCCACGATCCAAATCATACAATCGGCTGAAGGCATACAAAGGTCCTTGGTCTGACTTACCTGCTCATCCAGAAGCACCTCCACAGCTGTTTAGAGATCCTGATGATACACCTGTCAGTCCGCCATCAACACTGACGGCCATGTCTGGAGACGTCCCTTACCCACTTCCAGTTCCAGCGAGCTCCAGTCATCACTCGATGCCGTATCTCTCTCTTCTTTCTTCCACAGCTCCTGTCCAGAGGGATATACTACCTGTTCCAGGTGTTTTTCCACAGCCTGCTCTAGCACTTGAGCCATGCCCAGGTGTCACCCATTCTTCCAGCCTTCGGGATGCCCAAGTCACAGTGCACCCAGAGACTGTGTCTTACCTCAGCGACCGCAGACTCCTGTGGCATTACCTGCTGGATGTACCTAGTGGTCGTAAAGTTATGAAACCTGACAAGTTTAAAGATTTAGTTATTTCGTAGTACATACCTGTTTTCATGTTACATTACAGTTCAATTCAGTAATGGCTTCTAATTTGTCATTCTTAAAAAAAAAAAAAAAAGTTCCTATTGTACTGATATACATCTATTGTGATTTAATTACTGCAACATCAGTTTATCATTTGGAAAATCTAAGTATATATATATATATATATATATATATATATGTAAATGTATAAAAATGTAACATTAGAAATACTGTATGATTTAATTAATTAAGAAACGAGATCGTTTATAATAAAGTGGGGGAAGACTGAGACATTAGTCTATTTTTGAAAAATTTAAATATCTATGAAAAGGTATCGTAAAAGAAATTAGAAACACTTTAAGCATTATTTTACTTTATAACCGAGAGAAATCGCTATGTGTTATGTTGTTCCCCTAAGAACATATTTCAGTTGCATGTTGTAAAGCCGGACAGGTTAGAGTGACGCACGTCTTTGTGTTCTGGATAGAGAGGAGGTGGCGCTGCACTGCTGTGCTCGGCATTGTATTTGTAACTGCAACTCGGGCTCCAGCACCGGCACCATGTCGGTGGAAAAGCGCTAAGTGAGCTCACACTGAGCTCAGTGTAATGTCTGCTCTGGAGAGCTCACAGTGTGACCTAGTCGTGAGTTCACGTCTTTACTGGGTAGTTCTTGACAACTTAATTGACTAAATTCTTGGGCTTAATTGGTCAAAATGACCATTGGTTGAAGGTACTCAGGGCCTGATGTGTAGAGAGACTTATTAAACCTGCAGGATTGTGGTTTTCCCAGATCAGAATTAACCAGCTCACCACAAAGGAACATGGTAGGTGCTATTGCAACATGGATGACACACAAAAAATGAAATCCAAGTATGTAGTGGTCATTGGGCCATTGTGTGGTGATCCAGATCACTTCAGCACGAATTTTGCAGTGGTCTGGACTACAACTCCAGGGACTACTGTGCAGTGGTCCAGACCTCAGAAACTGTATGCATATGAACACTGAAGTAGGCATCATAACTGTAGCCAATACTTTGTGGTTAAAATGCTTAATTTAATCCCTGTATTGTACGGAATAATAATAACAACTGTAAAACATAAGAGAAGGGCCTGATAATAAATACAATACACAATAGACTAGAACCCTTAGAATGTAATAATATGAACATTTTCATGATTAGTATGATTGTAGTTTGGATGATCTATTAATGCAAGTTGTTAACATATTTTACTGAAAATGGGTTTTAGGAATTGTGTCCAAAAACTAAAAGAATTGTCTTAGGGACCACTGCTCCTTTTTTCCAGACCAATGTATAGCCCACTTCTCTTTTAAATTATGATTAAAACAAAATTGAGGAAGCAGTGGTTAGTTCTGAATCAAACATATTGACCCCCTCACTCAATCTGTAAGTCCTGCAACAAACATTGGAATATGCATAGATATTTGCTCAGACTGGTATAAATGTCCGTAATAAATAACCAAATGCCATTTTTGTTGTTTCAAATGTGCCCAACATCTTACCAGTATGTCCTTTTAGTATGTCACAAAGGTTCCCTAATTCGTTTTACAAATGTTCCCTGTATGTTATGAATGTTCCCTAAGCATGTGACGAATGTTCCCTAGTTTATGTTACAGATGTGCCCTAGCACTCTCTCTCTCTCTCTCTCTCTCTCTCTCTCTCTCTCTCTCTCTCTCTCTCTCTCAATTCAGTGCATTTGTATTGTCAAAGCAATTGGACATGCAAACATACATACATACATACATGCATACATACATACATACATACATACATATGTATGGAAAATAAACAATATAATTATAAATCACAATAAGATGTAATAAAGTACAGAAAAACAAAATGTAATAAAATGTGATCTTTAATACACACAAATATGAATGTATTTGCCTTTTGCTAAAGCTTCCATGGAGGGGAACGTGGATGAGTTTGTACCATTCTTGGGAGGCTCTGCCTTGTTGGGGCGGAGCTGTGATCCAGGTGAACAGTAGATCGGGCATAGGTGGGCATGTGGGCGGAGGAGGAGGAAGGCCGGTCAAGCAAATAAGCTTGCTAAGGTACGCAGCAGCAGCAAACAGCCCCCCCATCCAGCCAGCCAGGCAGTCTGGCTGACAGTGACTGAGTGGTTGACAGATGGCAAGCAACGGAATGCACATGCTCTGTGATGTCATAGCAGTCAGCTCAGAGAGAGGTTCGTGATGTCATCGCTGAGCTGGCTGGCTCTGTGTGTCTTGCTGGCTGTGTGTGTTGAACCGTCTTAGAAATAAGTGTAGAAGTCGCGGAGATAAAGCAAACAGAACTTTAATCAAGCCGCTCGGAAGCCCCACATCAGGAATAATTCCTTCAGTGAGACTTAATGTTTACAAACATGAGTACAACTTTATAGGAAAATGACATAACATCTTATGGCCGTTCATCCAATCAGAAGATACAGGTCCGGGTCCGTTTACGATCTGTCCTCCCGTGAAGAGGTGATGGATCCAAAGCAGATGTCCGTCTTTGATGTGCACTAGGAAGATGCGATCCCACGGTCTTCATTTACCTTGTGTCAATCGCTCTTTAACAAAAACAATTCCTCCCTATCTGGAGAAACAATTCAGTCATAAACAAATTCTCAGCAGACAGCTGTAGGGTATTTCGGCACTGTGTAATCTTTCATTACTGACAGGAGTTTCTAACAAACCAACCTTCTTGACCCTTTACTTGTCCTGCTGAATCTAATCTGCTCAGTCTGTAAACAAAACTACTTCTAAAGCTAGTATTAATATAAAACATTATATAATTATCACAAAACACTTTCTTCAATGTCCTATACAGAGTCGTCAAAAGCTTTCAGACTTTAGCAGCTGGTGTTTGAACACACATACGAGTATACAGCATTTTCTGCAGCTTCGCAAGACCTAATTTTAAACGTTGTTGATAAATTAGATAATTAGTGAGGACCCTCTATTTGCATTTCTTCCTCCATGAATGCTAAAATAAAGTTTTACTGACATTTTATTGACCCTACCACTGCATAGGACATTCACATTTTTGGTAAACAAATAGAGAGATTGTTACATATGTTCCCTATGATGCATCTACAGAGCGAGAGACAGAGAGAGAGAGAGAGATTTTTTTTACTTTAAAATGTACTTTATTACAAAAGTGCATCATTCAACACACAAAATCAACAAAAAGCATTAAAAAATTAAAACAATGCAGCCTCCAAAAAATGCAGCTGTTAAACAACTATCCAATTACCATAAAAACAGAACAGACATCACTCTTTATATATTTAAAACCAAACCCTCCTTCCCAACCAGGCAGAGAACCCTATCAAGGCACCATACCTTCTCAAACTGATCCACACTACACATTGTTTTGTGGTATTCATAATCGACAGTGATTTGTACAGCTACACTAATTTTAAAAACAGTCAAAACCTCAAAAAACACATGGCCACTCAATTTCCGTTTCCTACTCTTTTTGCCCTATCAAAAAATTGGTTAACTTGACCTTGTCTTTCAGTGGAACTTCAGTGGAGAAAAACACAATGAGAGTTGAAAAAGGAACTTTTAACCATAGAAATAAAGGTTGTAATCTATTACAGTCTAAATAACGGTGAGCAACAGTTTTCGTTTGATCACAAAACACACAGGCATCAGTCACATCATGATCAATAATGGACAGAAAGGAATTCACTGCTAAGTGCCAGTGTAAATCCCCAGCTCTCTTATTCAGGGGGGCTGTATACAGGGTTCCCCAAGCTGGGCGAACTGCACTCTCAACTAGCAGCTTCCCTCTCCAGGGTGAATCAGGGACATCTTTTAACTGTGCAAAATGAGTTGTTTTCAATACAAATTGATACAGTGTCTTATTATTGGCACTAGAAAAAACAACATCGGAGACTTCCTTCATCTGTAAAATCAGATCTGGCTTATCCTGCCTGAGCCGCATGGAAGGGGAAAGCTTCAGCTCAATGAAAAGCCTCTGTCTATCGGATTCATTGCTGCCCATCCAAACCTCCCCCTGTACACCCAGCCCCTACTCCTGCAGGGCCACACTCTACTGAGACAGCAACACCCCTACCACTCGCACTGAGTGCACCTGCAGCCTTCCTGCCAAGGTCTCCACACTCATCCAGCCACCCCCCCTCCCCATCACAACCTGCCCCAGCCTGGTCACACCTGCCTTAACCAGCCTGCTGTGCAAGCCCTGAGACTCCAACACAGGGAGCCGCAGTGCAGGGTTACACAGCAACGGCTCTCTCAAAAGCCAATAAGCCCCCAACCTCTCCATGTCTCTTCGCACCCGCACTAGCCGCCACGCTTTCAAAACACTATGGTAAAAAAGTGGAACCCCTCTGAGATCCAACTGAGACATGTCTGTCACAAACAACTGCCTGTCCAGCTACAGCCTCTGAGAACAGCAGCTTCTGAACTGTCTGTAACCTGAACACTGCCACCCTGCTGGTCAGGTCTAAAAGTCCCTGCCCACCTTCTGCTACTGGTAGAAAAAGCACTCTCTGCCTGATCCAGTGCAGCCCGTCCCAAAAGAAATGGAGCAGGATCCTCTGGAGTCTGGTGAGCACACCTGCTGGCGGCTTCACACACTAGCCTGTGCTACAGCATTGAAGCCACCAGATTACTAATGACCAGCACCCTCCCTCTGTACGAGAGCTGGGGGAGCAGCCATCGCCAGCGCCCCAACCTCTCCTGTACTTGCTCCTCTATCCTCTCCCAGTTCCTCTGCTTTGCCTTCTCTCCCCCCAGAAACACCCCCAGACACTTTAACTCCCCACTACTCCACTGCAGCCCAGCTTGCAAAGCCAGGGGCTGCCGCCCCCCCCCCCCACTCTACGAGCAGCACCGCACTGCTCTTCATTCAATTAACTCTTGCTGATGACACCTGCCCATATCTCTCTAGGCTCTCTTCCAAAAGCACAACGTCCAAGTCCCCCACTACACACACACACATCGTCTGCATATGCACACAACCGAACACACACCACACTGCAGGACGGGATGCTCAGACCAGTTAACACAGTCCTCAGCGTGTGCAAGAGAGGCTCTATGGACAAGGAATACAGCATTCCCGATAGCAAGCAGCCTTGTCTAATCCCTCTCTGCACTGGAAATGGGGTACTCAACCCGCCATTGATTTTTAACACACTAAAAACATTATTATACAAACATTTAATCAGTGCCTAGAAATTAGGGCCCAAACCAAAAGCTTCCAAGGTATGGAACAAATACTTATGATCCACACGATCAAATGCTTTTTCTTGATCCAAGGAGATCAAACCTGCTTGAAAGCCAAACAACCTGGATGCCGACATCAGGTACCTCGCCAAAAATGATCAAATATAGAGCGCTGTGGGACACAATAAGTCTGATCTGGGTGCACTAGGGATCCCATAACTGGATTGAGACGGTTGGCAAGGGCCTTTGACAAGATCTTAAAGTCACAGCACAACAATGACACAGGTCTCCAGTTGGAGATTTAACATAAATCACCCTTTTTAGGGAGCAGTGTAAGTACTGCCCTCCTGCAGCTCAATGGCAGCACACCGTCCAGCACACCCTCTTCACACACACTGAGTAAGTCCATCCCTAGTACTGGCCACAGAGTCTTATAAGAACTCCACCAGCAGCCCGTCCAGTCCTGGAGCCTTTCCGTTGTTCAGGCCCTGCAGGGCAACACTGTTTTCTAGTTTTTTTTCTAGTATTCTCAATCTAAACCTTTCCGGATTCTCAAGCTCCGCAGAGCCCCGCAACAGAGCTTGTGCCGAGTTAACAAACTGTTTTAAATCCGAAACAATGGACTCCACATTCACCCTGTAGAACCGTGTCTGAAATAAGTGGAGAGTCGTGGAGACAAAGCAAACAGAACTTTAATCGGGCCGCTCGGAAGCTCCACTGTCAGAAATAATTCCTTAAGTGAGGCTTAATGTTTACAGACATGAGTACAACTTTATTGGAAAAATGACGTAACATCTTATGGCCGTTCATCCAATCAGAAGATACAGGTCCGGGTCCGTTTTACGATCTGTCCTCCCGTGAAGAGGTGATGGATCCAAAGCAGATGTCTGTCTTTGATGTGCACTAGGAAGATGCGATCCCACGGTCGTCATTTACCTAGTGTCAATCGCTCTTTAACAAAAACAATTCCTCCCTATCTGGAGAAATGATTAAGTCATAAACAAATTCACAGCAGACATCTGTAGGCTATTTCGGCACTGTGTAATCTTTCATTACTGACAGGAGTTTCTAACAAATCGACCTTGTTGACCCTTTACTTGTCCTGCTAAATCTAATCTGCTCAGTCTATATACAAAACTATTTCTAATGCTAGTATTAATATAAAACATAATATAATTATCACAAAACACTTTCTTCAACTTCCTATACAGAGTCTTCAAAAGCTATCAGACTATAGCAGCTGCTGTATGAACACACATACAATTATACAGCATTTTCTGCAGCTTCGCAAGACCTAATTTTAAACGTTGTTGGTAAATTAGATAATTAGTGAGGACCCTCTATTTCCATTTCTTCCTCCATAATTGCTAAAATAAAATTTTATTGACATTTTATTGACCCTACCACTGCATAGGACACATCTGTAACATGAATGCTACTGAATGGCACATACATTGAAAACTACGGAGAATTGAGACAAATCCAATTTACACTTCATAAATAATCTTAAAACGTTTCCAACCAATGCAAAACCCACGTGAAATACGTTCATTCACATTTTTGAAAAACAAAAAGAGAGATTATTACAAATGTTCCCTATGATGCATCTACAGAGCGAGAGACAGAGAGAGACAGAAAGACAGACAGACAGACAGACACTAACACAGCCACCCACCCACCCACTCACACACACACACACACACTCTATCTCTCTCTCTCACACACACACACAGCCAGCAAGACACACAGAGCCAGCCAGCTCAGCGATGACATCACGAACCTCTCTCTGAGCTGACTGCTATGACATCACAGAGCACGTGCATTCCGTTGCTTGCCGTCTGTCAACCACTCAGTCACTGCCAGCCAGACTGCCTGGCTGGCTGGATGGGGGGGCTGTTTGCTGCTGCTGCGTACCTTAGCAAGCTTATTTGTTTGACCGGCCTTCCTCCTCCTCCGCCCACATGCCCACCTATGCCCGATCTGCTGTTCACCTGGATCACAGCTCCGCCCCAACAAGGCAGAGCCTCCCAAGAATGGTACAAACTCATCCACGTTCTCTTCCATGGAAAGCTTTAGCAAAAGGCAAAAGCATTATAAGTAATGAAGAGGAACCCGAGTCCAAGACGCTACCGACCAGCCATACATATTTGTGTGTATTAAAGATCACATTTTATTACATTTTGTTTTTCTGTACTTTATTACATCTTATTGTGATTTTTAATTGTATTGTTTATTTTCCAAATATATGTATGTATGTATGTATGTATGTATGCATGTCCAATTGCTTTTAAAATACAAATGCACTGAATTGAGAGTTAGAGACAGAGAAAGAGAGAGAGAGAGAAGTGCTAGGGCACATCTGTAACATAAACTAGGGAACATTTGTCACATGCTTAGGGAACATTCATAACATACAGGGAACCTTTGTGACATACTAAAAGGACATATACTGGTAAGATGTTGGGCACATTTGAAACAACAAAAATGGCATTTGGTTATTTATTAGGGACATTTATACCAGTCTGAGCAAATATCTATGCATATTCCAATGTTTGCTGCAGGACTTACAGATTGAGTGAGGGGGTCAATATGTTTGATTCAGAACTAACCACTGCTTCCTCAATTTTGTTTTAAACATAATTTAAAAGAAAAGTGGGCTATACATTGGTCTGGAAAAAAGGAGCAGTGGTCCCTAAGACAATTCTTTTAGTTTTTTGACACAATTCCTAAAACCCATTTTCAGTAAAATATGTTATCAACTTGCATTAATATATCATCCAAACTACAATCATACTAATCATGAAGATGTTCATATTATTATATTCTAAGGGTTCTAGTCTATTGTGTATTGTATTTATTATCAGGCCCTTCTCTTATGTTTTACAGTTGTTATTATTATTCCGTACAATACAGGGATTAAATTAAGCATTTAAACCACAAAGTATTGGCTACAGTTATGATGCCTACTTCAGTGTTCATATGCATACAGTTTCTGTAGTCCAGACCACTGCAAAATTCATGCTGAAGTGATCTGGATCACCACGCAATGGCCCAAGGACCACTGCAAACTTGGATTTCAATGTTTTTGTGTAATCCATGTTGCAATAGCAACTACCATGTTCCTTTGTGGTGAGCTGGTTAATTCTGATCTGGGAAAACCACAATCCTGCAGGTTTAATAAGTCTCTCTACACATCAGTCCCTGAGTACCTTCAACAAATGGTCATTTTGACCAATTAAGCCCAAGAATTGAGTTAATTAAGTTGTCAAGGACTACCCAGTAAAGATGTGAACTCACGACTAGGTCACACTGTGAGCTCTCCAGAGCAGACATTACACTGAGCTCAGTGTGAGCTTACTTAGCGTTTTTCCACCGACATGGTGCCGGTGCTGGAGCCCGAGTTGCAGTTACAAATACAATGCCGAGCACAGCAGTGCAGCGCCACTACTCCTCTCTATCCAGAACACAAAGACGTGCGTCACTCTAACCTGTCCGGCTTTACAACATGCAACTGAAATATGTTCTTAGGGGAACAACATAACACATAGCGATTCCTCCCTGCTATAAAGTAAAATAATGTATACGGTGTTTCTAATTTCTTTTTCGATACCTTTTCATATATATTTATATTTTTCAATAATAACCTAATGTCACAGTAATACCAATGAGCTTCAACAATGCCGAAAATAATAATGCGTTTATCTTTAATAGTGAAGATATTGCATAGATGTATATCTTTCATATACACAAATAGAAAAAACGGTTTCCAAATCGAATATAGAACTGAAACTTTCAGACAATCCATGAAAAATGTAATGTAAACATTTACACTTCATAACAATTCTATATATCAATTATATTCATAACCCTAACCCTAACACTAACCCTAACTTTAAGTTACAATTGTTCCCTAAACACTTTTCCCAATTTTGCAGGATCAATAAAAAACTGTCAAGCAATGTGATATAACTTTACGGAAAATAATAATCTGTATATATTTAATTGTTTTGACAATGTTAATATATAATGCATCTTTCACATAGGGAACATTTGTAACATGATAGGAAAAACAAACAAATGATGTAACTTTGAAAATATTCAATATTACAGCATACAGTATAATCAACACAGAACTGTGTCTATACTGAAAAGCTGTTGATATTTGAAAAGTGACAGAGGTTTGAATTTGAAAGTATCAATTCATAAAAGATACAATGAGCAGGAGCTGTGCGATCCATTACCCAGAGCACCTGAAGAACGCTCAGGCCAGGAAGAGTCTCAGACAACACATACTGAAGGACAACCCAGAGACTCTCAGAGCCGACTTCTCTCAGACTAGTGAGCAGCAAGTCACCAGCAACCTGGTCTTCTACACCGAGCACACCGACGCCTGGCACGCTGCCATCTGTCAACTGTACAGGCACATTAAAAAGAGAGGCATCAGTAAAGGAAGGCAGGTGTCAATCAGTGAGGAGGACGACCCAGACACCTCCATGCTGACAATCAATCTGTACCACACTGGAACAGTCTTAATACAGGGCAGCGAGGGCAGCCTGGGCACCTTTGAAAATCAGTTCCACTCACTGAAAACGCTGGCTGACAGAGAGAAAAAGGAGAGACGTGTCCAAAAGAGCACAGACGCAGCCACACAGGAGGAGAGTCCAGCCCCACACTGCCCTGCCAACGGAGGGGAGAGCGCCGCGCCAGAGAACAGCGAGGAATCCACACGCATCCCAGCACAGGACACCCCTCAGACACCGACACAGTGTCCCAGCTGAGGGAGAACATGTCCCTGCTGGAGGTGGAGCTGATGGAGCTAAAAGAGTTGGTGCTGGCCATGCTCACAACCTCCAACACCACAGAGCAGCTAACAGACCAGCTCAACAGAGTCCAACACGAGCACAAGGTCACAGTGAGGGAGCTGAGGGAGGAGGTGAGGGAGCTGCAGCAGGACAGGGAGGCCATGAGGAGGGAGCTGACGGCCCTGAGAGAGGAACTGCAACGCAGAGACAAGACAGTGCAGAGCCTGAAGGAGCAGCTATACAAATTCACTGCCCACAACAACTAGCCCTCAAGAAACCCAGCAGTGCACAATGTGCAGAGCCCTCCCACCCCAATGACATCCAGACATACTGACTCTCACACAACACACCACTCACACACTGCATCCAACACACACCCTGAGCCTGACACACACACTGCACCCAACACACACAAACAACCCGACCCGAACACACAGAGTGCACCCAGCACACACACACACCCCTGAGCCCGACATACACACATACCCTGACTCAGACACACACAGTGCACCCAACACACACACACACCCTGACTCAGCTGTCCGAGGAGAGCCTCGGCTCCCCCAGCCATATTATTATACACACAGGCACAAACGACCTGAGGACCCAGCAGGACAAGGTGGCCAGCTCCATCTCCACCCTGCAGCCCAGGAAGGACTTCCACCCCAACACCATCCACATGATCAACGCTGAGATCTCTCGGGGATGTGCTCTGATGCCAAATGTGCACCTGGCACACCACCCCACTCTTGGGGCCCACAGCTTGTTTGACCACGTCCATCTCCACAAACAATCAGTGAGCGTCTTCGCAAAGACACTCAAAGACATCGCCCTGGGCCGAAACCCAGCCCGCACCCCACATGGCCACAGAAGGTTCTCCAGCACCCACACCACCCAGAACAACCCCGAGCCAATCAGGAGAGCGGCCCCTGGGAGCCCCCACCCTCCACCTGCACACCACCTTCCCCAGCCCGGACACCGCAGACCCCAGCCTGGATACGCCCGACCACAGTACAGCAGACCCAGAGTGGAGCCCATCCAGAACATGCACAGAGCAGCCCAGCAGCACAGCCAGCGCAACTACGCAGCAGCGGTCAGCAGAGTGGCCGACACCGACACCGGGGAGCTGCAGGAGATCCGACACCTGCTCAACCTCATCTGCACCCGACTGATAAGATTAGTAACTGTGCATAACAAAGAAACCACTGCAGGAGGTGACTAGCTATTACCACATCCGAAAATCACCCCTGTATAAATGTAGTTATATACTGATATATATGGACATATTTTCTAAAAATTATGTAGATATATGGATGCTTACATATATGTGTATATATGTAGATATATGTGTGTATGTGTATGTATATAGGAGTGTAAGACAGGAGTTTTTTTTTTTGTTTGTTTTTTATTTATTCGTTTCCTATTTTTTCATATCACCAGTATTAATATTTATTTATTTGTTTCCTTTCCACCTCACACATTTCCAGATATATCTAATTCCAAAGGAGTATATAAATTGCTTAATTAGAGTAGAAAGAAATGCGATCCCAATCTATCACCATGTGGAACATCCAGGGCCTGGGCTCCTCAGTGTTCGGGGTTCTGAGATAGAGTGAGAGACAAGGATGTCATCATCCT
This sequence comes from Amia ocellicauda, assembly GCF_036373705.1. Taxonomy (NCBI): domain Eukaryota; kingdom Metazoa; phylum Chordata; class Actinopteri; order Amiiformes; family Amiidae; genus Amia; species Amia ocellicauda. The sequence goes on along the minus strand of NC_089855.1, from coordinate 44,315,128 downwards.
GCAAGGGACATGGTGTCGGGCAGACGTGTCCAGTCACTGTCCCTCAGGCTACAGAGAGCTTATAGTGCCCTCCCTGAAGAAGCCCTCCGTCAGACATGGCAGGGACTCCGGGGACATAATAATCTGGTACAAAGCAGAGCTCAGTGACTCCATACAGCCCATCAAAACAGCAGAGTCACACATATGGCTTAAAATAAGCAAAGAAATCATTTCTACACAAGCCGATGTGTTCCTGTGTGCCGTGTATGTTCCCCCGTCAGAATCCCCATATCACAATGAGGAGATCTTAATCGACTCAATTCTTGGGCTTAATTGGTCAAAATGACCATTGGTTGAAGGTACTCAGGGACTGATGTGTAGAGAGACTTATTAAACCTGCAGGATTGTGGTTTTCCCAGAACAGAATTAACCAGCTCACCACAAAGGAACATGGTAGGTGCTATTGCAACATGGATTACACAAAAAAAATGAAATCCAAGCATGAATTTTGCAGTGGTCTGGACTACAACTCCAGGGACTACTGTGCAGTGGTCCAGACCTCAGAAACTGTATGCATATGAACAGTGAAGTAGGCATCATAACTGTAGCCAATACTTTGTGGTTAAAATACTTAATTTAATCCCTGTATTGTACGGAATAATAATAACAACTGTAAAACATAAGAGAAGGGCCTGATAATAAATACAATACACAATAGACTAGAACCCTTAGAATGTAATAATATGAACATTTTCATGATTATTATGATTGTGGTTTGGATGATATATTAATGCAAGTTGATAACATATTTTACAGAAAATGGGTTTTAGGAATTGTGTCCAAAAACTAAAAGAATTGTCTTAGGGACCACTGCTCCTTTTTTCCAGACCAATGTATAGCCCACTTTTCTTTTAAATTATGTTTAAAACAAAATTGAGGAATCAGTGGTTTGTTCTGAATCAAACATATTGACCCCCTCACTCAATCTGTAAGTCTTGCAGCAAACATTGGAATATGCATAGATATTTGCACAGACTGGTATAAATGTCCGTAATAAATAACCAAATGCCATTTTTGTTGTTTCAAATGTGTCCAACATCTTACCAGTATGTCCTTTTAGTATGACACAAAGGTTCCCTAATTCGTTTTACAAATGTTCCCTGTATGATATGAATGTTCCCTAAGCATGTGACGAATGTTCCCTAGTTTATGTTACAGATGTGCCCTAGCACTTCTATCTCTCTCTTTCTCTGTCTCTCACTCTGAATTCAGTGCATTTGTATTTTAAAAGCAATTGGACATGCATACATACATACATACATACATACATACATACATACATACATACATACATACATACATACATACATATATATGGAAAATTAACAATACAATTAAAAATCACAATAAGATGTAATAAAGTACAGAAAAACAAAATGTAATAAAATGTGATCTTTAATACACACAAATATGTATGGCTGGTCGGAAGCGTCTTGGACTCGGGTTCCTCTTCATTACTTATAACGCTTTTGCCTTTTGCTAAAGCTTTCCATGGAGGGGAACGTGGATGAGTTTGTACCATTCTTGGGAGGCTCTGCCTTGTTGGGGCGGAGCTGTGATCCAGGTGAACAGCAGATCGGGCATAGGTGGGCATGTGGGCGGAGGAGGAGGAAGGCCGGTCAAGCAGATAAGCTTGCTAAGGTACGCAGCAGCAGCAAACAGCCCCCCCATCCAGCCAGCCAGGCAGTCTGGCTGGCAGTGACTGAGTGGTTGACAGACGGCAAGCAACGGAATGCACGTGCTCTGTGATGTCATAGCAGTCAGCTCAGAGAGAGGTTCGTGATGTCATCGCTAAGCTGGCTGGCTCTGTGTGTCTTGCTGGTTGTGTGTATGTGTGTGTGTGTGTGTGTGAGAGAGAGAGAGATAGAGTGTGTGTGAGTGGGCGGGTGGCTGTGTTAGTGTCTGTCTGTCTGTCTCTCTCTGTCTCTCAATTCAATTCAATTCAATTCAAGGTTGCTTTATTGGCAGGACAAACAGATTCGTAGTGTTGCCAAAGCAGTTGATATATACATACATTGAAAAATAATAAAAGGTAAGAAAAAAGAAACAAAAAAAATGAAACAGTAACATTATAATTTATAAATTAAATCTTAATAGACATGTACATTTACTTTATAGTTATCAGGTTACAGCTGGTGCTCATGTATGTCATGTTTTCACAGTGAGCCCCTCAGGCTGTGGCAGGCGGCTACATATTGGGCGGCCAGGGGGGCTGTGTGTCCCTCCCCCAGGAGGATAGCTTTTTTTTTTTCATTCATCAATTCAGAGAATGATTTTATAATATTTATGAATTTATTATAGAACGTGTCCCTTAATTTGGCATATTTATTGCATCGGAGGAGGAAGTGCATCTCTGTCTCGACCTCTCCTGTCTCGCAGTGACCACAGCGCCGCTCCTCTCTGGGTAGCCAGCTCTGCCTGTGTCGGCCCGTCTCTATGGCCAGGCTGTGGTCACTGAGCCTGTACTTGGTCAGGATCCATCTCTGCTTCATATCTCTGACAGTGAAGAGATATTCTGCCAGGGTGTATTCTCTGTTTAGGGCCCGATAGCAATCCAGTTTACTTTGGGATTTGGTTTCATTGTTCCAATGTTCCAGATAGGAGGTTTTGGTTATCTTTATGATTTGGTTGACTCTGATTGGGGGCAGGTAAGCAGTGCTGACCTGAAGCTGGTCTCTGTTCGCAGTATTAGCGGGGGTCAGTGCCGTGAGCTTCAGGGCCAGCTGACTCAGTGGACTCTTTTCAGGGCTGAGCTCTTGGGTTTGGAGGGCCTTGTACTGGAGTGAGTCTGACTCACTTTTCTTCAGGTGCATCCAGAATTTCAGTGTTCTTTTCTTTATATTAATGAGGGTTGGGAAGTGGCCTAATTCTGCCCTGCATGCGTGGTTTGGTGTGCTCCTGTGCACCTGCAGTATGTTTTTATTGAGTTCAGCATGCAGGGTCTCTATTGGATGTTTGTCCCACCTAGTGTAGTCCTGTTGACTGAGTGGACCCTGTACTTCATTACCGTACAGCGCAATGGGCTGGATCACACTGTCAATTAGTTTGAGACAGAAGAAGATTCTATAACATTAATATCCCATTCACAATCTGATTGTGTAGAAAGCTCTTCTTGCTTTGTCTTTGAGTGCCTTCACTGCCAGGTTAAAGCCCCCTGACGCACTAATAGTCAGGCTCAGGTAAGTGTAGTGTGAGGTGTGTTCTAGGGTAGTGTTGCCTAGCGTGAAGTGGTATTTGTTTCCCTGAGGAATTTTTTTTTGGAAAATCATGATCTTTGTCTTCTTCATGTTTACTGCCAGGGCCCAGGACTAACAGTACTGCTCAAGCAGTGCAAGGTTTTGCTGAAGCCCCTGTTCTGTGGACGACAGCAAGACTAGGTCATCCGCATAGAGCAGGAATTTGACTTCTGTGTCATTTAGGGTGAGGCCAGGGGCATCAGACTGCTCCAACACCGTTGCCAACTCATTGATGTAGATGTTGAACAGTGTTGGGCTCAGACTGCAGCCCTGCCTCACTCCCCGCCCCTGAGTGAAGAATTCTGTTCTTTTGTTGCCAATTTTTTACTGCACATTTGTTTTCGGTGTACATTGTATTTATAATATCATAGAATTTACTCCCTACACCGCTTTGAAGAATTCTGTAATAAAGTCCCTCGTGCCAAATGGAATCGAATGCCATTTTGAAATCAATGAAACAGGCAAAGATTTTGCCTTTACTTGTTTAGTGGACGTGTTTGTCTATGAGGGTGTGTAGGGTGTAAATATGATCTGTAGTGCGGTGATTTGGGAGGAAGCCAATCTGACTCTTACTCAGGACACTGTGCTCGGTAAGGAAGGCCAGTATCCAGGCGTTGATGATACTGCAGAACACCTTCCCAAGGTTACTGCTAACACAGATGCCCCGGTAGTTGTTAGGGTCGAATTTGTCTCCACTCTTATAGATTGGGGTGATCAGCCCCTGCTTCCAGATGTCAGGGAAGTAACCAGTACTGAGGACCATGTTGAACAATTTAAGCACAGCCTCCTGCAGTTGTGCGCTGCTGTGTTTGAGCATTTCAGTGCTGATGCTGTCCGGGCTGCAGGCTTTTCTGGGTGGAAGTGCCTGGAGCTTTTTAGATAGTTCCTGTAGGGTGATTGGAGCGTCATTTGGGTTTTGATTATTTTTAATTGATTGTTCGAGTATTTTCAGTTTTTCCCTGGTTTCAATTTGTTTGTGTGTCAGGTCATTTTGTTGGATATCTTTATAAAGGTTTTCAAAGTATTTTTTCCAAATGGTTCTGTTTCGTATTGCCAATTCTTGTTGTTTTGTTGATTTAAATTGTTCCACATTTCCCAGAACTGGTTTTGGTCAACAGATTTCTCTATGTCTGTGAGTGTTTTGTTTGTGTGTTTCTGTTTTTTATTATTAAGGGTGTGTTTGTAGTGTTTTAGGGTCTCACAGTACTGTTGGCATAGTTCTGTGTCTTGTGGTTGATGATGTTTTTGATTGGATAGGTGCCTTGAATTTGTTTTTTATTGATTTACACTCATCATCAAACCATGTCTGTGTGTGTGTATGATTCTGGTTGATCTTTTTCTTTGTCTTTTTAAGATTTGCCATTGTGGCTGCAATTTGAAATATTTGATTGATATCATTTATGGCCAGATTTAATCCTGTCACATCAGGCTGGTACTGTGAGCTGAGGAAAGTGTTGATGATGTCTGTTATTTCTGTAGAACTGATTGCTTGGTTAAATTCCTCTGTGCTGTTTGGAGCCCATCTGTATGTTTGATTAAGGTTGTACAGCTTACTGGGCTGTGTCTGTGTGTTGCTGGCCTGACTTCTTCTTTTCAGGAACACTGTGATTTGGTTGTGGTCTGACAGGGGGGTTTGCTGCCTGACAGTGAATGCACTGATGAAGGAGGGGTCCATGTCAGTGAGGGCGTAGTCGACTACATTAGTCGCAAGAGCTGAGCAATACGTGAACCTCCCTAAAGAGTCCCCTCTGATCGTGCCATTAAACCCCGTCGGGGATGTTCCTCTGGGTTGTGGTGGGGGTGAGGTACAGAGGGACCTGGCCGAACACATGGCTGTTTCCCTGTGTGCCGATGCAGTTGGGCTCGGTGCCTGTCCGGGCATTGAAGTCCCCACAGAGCAGCACATTCCCCTGGGCCTGGAAATGGCCGATCTCTGTGTGGAGGGTGTTCAAAAATTCCCCATTGTAATAGGGGGATTCAGAGGTGGGGGTATACGCTGTACAAAGGTATATATGGTTCTCACACTGGGCTATTCCCTTCTTAATTTGAAGCCATGTGTGCGTTGGGCCCTGTTTGACTGGGCTGATGTGGTTCGCCAGCTCCTCTTTGTACCACACTATGATCCCCCCAGAGTCCCTGCCACGCCGCACTGTGCTCAGTTTAATTGAGGGCACAATAACCTCCCTGTAGCCCAGGGGGCAGTGTGTGGGCACCTCTGCACGGCACCATGTCTCCAACAGAACTATGATATCTAATTCTTTAATGCTTTTAATGAATTCAGGGTCTGTGCTCTTTAGCCCGAAAGGCGAGGAGTTCAGGCCCTGAATGTTCCAGCAGCTGACTGTAAATGAGCTCATTTTAGCTAACATTGTACTTGGTGGAATAAAATGCCTATCAACAATACAACTTTTTAATCTAAGGTTTTGTTTAAACTAGAATTTCAAATATAATAATTATTAGTTTTATGTAAAGTATGGTTACATTGTATGTACACAGGTATTTATTTTTAATTTACAAGTGGGGTTGTCCGTCCCTACCCGAGTTCTCTGGCTCAGCTCAGCAGTCTGGAGCAGAGGAGGCTGAGCAGGTGCTTGATCTCCCCCAGCTCGGTGGGGGCCGGAGTGGCGGCCTGGGTCAGGGCTGCGGCATAGCTGAGCGGCTTCTGATGGGCGCTGTGCCTGGTGCTCGTGGGGCGGGTGGGAGGCTGGGTGATGGGGGGCTGGCTGGTGCTGCGGCATCGTGGTACGTGTGCTCCAGTGCGGGGGGGTTGTATGTTTGGCTGGCCTCTGTTGGTATTGCTGTGTGGATAGGAGCTCATACATTCAGTGACTTCTCTCCCTCTCTCGTTCTGTAGATGCATCATAGGGAACATATGTAACAATCTCTCTTTTTGTTTACCAAAAATGTGAATGAAAGTATTTCAAGTGGGTTTTGCCTTGGTTGGAAACGTTTTAAGATAAATTATGAAGAGTGGGAGCCTTGGGAGGCTCTGCCTTGTTGGGGTTTTGCTGTGATCCAGGAGAACAGCTGATCGGGCAGAGCTGGGCATGAGGGCGGAGGAGGAGGAAGGCCGGTCAAGCAAATAAGCTTGCTAAGGTACGCAGCAGCAGCAAACAGCCCCCCCATCCAGCCAGCCAGGCAGTCTGGCTGGCAGTGACTGAGTGGTTGACAGACTGCAAGCAACGGAATGCACGTGCTCTGTGATGTCATAGCAGTCAGCTCAGAGAGAGGTTCGTGATGTCATCGCTGAGATGGCTGGCTCTGTGTGTCTTGCTGGCTTTGTGTGTGTGTGTGTGTGTGTGAGTGGGTTGGTGGGTGGCTGTGTTAGTGTCTGTCTGTCTCTTTCTGTCTCCCCCTCTCTCTCTCTCTCTCTCTGTCTCTCGCTCTGTAGATGCATCATAGGGAACATATGTAACAATCTCTCTTTTTGTTACCAAAAATGTGAATGAACGTATTTCAAGTGGGTTATGCCTTGGTTGGAAACGTTTTAAGATTATTTATGAAGTGTAAATTGGATTTGTCTCAATTCTCCGTAGTTTTCAATGTATGTGCCATTCAGTAGCGTTCATGTTACAGATGTGTCCTATGCAGTGGTAGGGTCAATAAAATGTCAGTAAAACATTATTCTGATAACTTTGATTATTATTTTTTTTCTCATAAACAACAAATGCTGTTTGCTTGATTTTTACAGAGTATGTCATAAATTCCATTTTTATGAAGCCTGACAAATTGTATGCTGTAATATTGAATATTTTCAGTTATATCAATTGTTTGCTTTTCCTATCATGTTACAAATGTTCCCTATGTGAAAGATGCATTATATCTTAATAACGTCAAAACAATTAAAGATATACGGATTATTATTTTCGGTAAAGTTATAACACATTGCCATTAACTATGTGTGTCAGTAAAAGTTTAAAAAATCCTGACAGTTTTTTATTGATCCTGCAAAATAAGTGCTTAGGGAAGATTTGTAACTTAAAGTTAGGGTTAGTGTTAGGGTTAGGGTAATTAATATATTTGATATATAGAATTGTTAAAAAGTGTAAATGTTTACATTCCATTTTTCATGGTTTGTCTGAAAGTTTCAGTTCTATATTCGGTTTGGAAACCGTTTTTTTATATATATATATATATATATATATATATATATATATATATATATATATATATATATATATACTTTATTCTATACAATATCTTCACTATTAAAGATAAACGCATTATTATTTTCGGCAGTGTTAAAGCACATTGGTATTACCTATGTGTATCTTTTAAAGTTTTAAATTCCTAAAGGTTTTTTATTAATCTTGCAAAATAAGTGTTTAGGGAAAATTTGTAACATAGAGTTAGAGTTAGCCACTGGGTAAGGATTACATCTTCAACAGTAAGTTAATTCATGTTAATTATTCTCATCAATTTTATTCAATACAGTAAAAGTATCTGAAATAGCAAATCGGTGTTAATCCCTTAATGCATCAATAAAAATAAATACAAATAAAAGGCTGATCTTAGCATATTTGTATACTTGTATGTTCGTTTCTGGTTGTCTACATGTGATTTCGAGTTTTTTATTTGGTTTTTACAATGTATCTGTGCTGTGTGTAAACGCAGAATGAGTTTGATTGTGATGTTAAATAGGGTTTAGAAACGCAGTCGCCTCGGTGCTGATTATTATTGCTGTGTTTCTCCACGCTTGGGAACGCCCACATCCAGTGACGTCAGCGTTCGATTCCAAGACCGGTGGAAAAGTGGGCCAGTTCACAAAAAGATCAGCTGGATCCCAGGCCGAGCAGCGGCTCTGGCTCCAGCACCGGCACCATGTCGGAGGAAAAGCGCTACATGAGCTCACACTGAGCTCAGTGTAATGACTGCTCTGGAGAGCTCACAGTGTGACCTATTCGTGAGTTCATGTCTTTACTGGGTAGTCCTTGACAACTTAATCGACTCAATTCTTTGGCTTAATTGGTCAAAATTACCATTGGTTGAAGGTACTCAGGGACTGATGTGTAGAGAGACTTATTAAACCTGCAGGATTGTGGTTTTCCCAGAACAGAATTAACCAGCTCACCACAAAGGAACATGGTAGGTGCTATTGCAACATGGATTACACAAAAACATTGAAATCCAAGTTTGCAGTGGTCCTTGGGCCATTGCGTGGTGATCCAGATCACTTCAGCACGAATTTTGCAGTGGTCTGGACTACAACTCCAGGGACTACTGTGCAGTGGTCCAGACCTCAGAAACTGTATGCATATGAACAGTGAAGTAGGCATCATAACTGTAGCCAATACTTTGTGGTTAAAAAACTTAATTTAATCCCTGTATTGTAAGGAATAATAATAACAACTGTAAAACATAAGAGAAGGGCCTGATAATAAATACAATACACAATAGACTAGAACCCTTAGAATATAATAATATGAACATCTTCATGATTAGTATGATTGTAGATTGGATGATATATTAATGCAAGTTGATAAAATATTTTACAGAAAATGGGTTTTAGGAATTGTGTCCAAAAATTAAAGAATTGTATTAGGGACCACTGCTCCTTTTTCCAGACCAATGTATAGCCCACTTTTCTTTTAAATTATGTTTAAAACAAAATTGAGTAAGCAGTGGTTAGTTCTGAATCAAACATATTGACCCCCTCACTCAATCTGTAAGTCCTGCAGCAAACATTGGAATATGCATAGATATTTGCACAGACTGGTATTAATGTCCCTAATAAATAACCAAATGCCATTTTTGTTGTTTCAAATGTGCCCAACATCATACCAGTATATGTCCTTTTAGTATGTCACAAAGGTTCCCTAATTTGTTTTACAAATGTTCCCTGTATGATATGAATGTTCCCTAAGTATGTGATGAATGATCCCTAGTTTATGTTACAGATGTGCCCTAGCACTTCTCTCTCTCTCTCTCTCTGTCTCTCAAATTAGTGCAGTTGTATTGTCAAAGCAATTGGACATTCAAACATACATACATACATATGGAAAATAATGAATAAAATTATCAATCACAATAAGATGTAATGAAGTACAGAAAAACAAAATGTAATAAAATGTGATCTTTAATACACACAAATATGTATGGCTGGTCGGAAGCGTCTTGGACTCGGGTTCCTCTTCATTACTTATAACGCTATTGCCTTTTGTTTAAGCTTTCCATGGAGGGGAACGTGGATGAGTTTGTACCATTCTTGGGAGGCTCTGCCTTGTTGGGGCGGAGCTGTGATCCAGGTGAACAGCAGATCGGGCATAGGTGGGCATGTGGGCGGAGGAAGAGGAAGGCCGGTCAAGCAAATAAGCTTGCTAATGTACGCAGCAGCAGCAAACAGCCCCCCCATCCAGCCAGCCAGGCAGTCTGGCTGGCAGTGACTGAGTGGTTGACAGACGGCAAGCAACGGAATGCACGTGCTCTGTGATGTCATAGCAGTCAGCTCAGAGAGAGGTTCGTGATGTCATCGCTGAGCTGGCTGGCTCTGTGTGTCTTGCTGGCTGTGTGTATGTGTGTGTGTGAGAGAGAGAGAGATTTTTTGATTTTTAACACCTTTATTTTACTACAAAAAACAATTAAAACAAACTAGAAACACATAAAAGACATGAAAAAAACTCCCGACATAAAAACACAACCTATTCTAAAAACGCTCAATAAAAACCACTACACATGTGCTACCTATAAAATATTCAAGTGAATTAAACCAGTTGGTTAAAATGTCCAAAGTCAATGGCACAGAGGGCCGCCCCGACCCCCCACATCTGCAGAAAAGTGTCCAGGTCTCCCGTCAGGCTGTAGAAATTGTAATCCAGTCGCACTCTGGAGCTTACAAGAGACCTGAAGAGGGAGAGTGCACACTGTTGCTGCACCCGCTAAGTCTGACTTCTCCTACTGCTCAGGATAGCCAGCTTAGCCTGCCCCACTAGAAAGTTTGCTAACTGACAAACATGTCTGTGGCGCTGCTTGTACTGGACTCCCAAAATAAACACAGAGCGTGAGAAAAGGAGGCCCAGCTGCTTGAACAGGCTCTCCAGTGCAGTGAACAGCAGCTCTAATCTAGGGCAGTGGCAGAAACAGTGAAAAAGTGTCTCTCTCTCCCCGCAGTAGGGGCAGGTGTCGCTCACTCTGGGGTCCAGTGTATGTGCAAAAGAGTTTGTTGCGATGACGCCATGCAGAAGCCATGCAGAAGCGGGGGCTTGTTCAGGCTCCTCCAGGCCGGGCAGGCATCTTCCCCCAGAGCCAGGTGCTCCCTCCAGGGGGTGTCAGGGAGGGGCTGCAGCTGCTGATGGTGCAGCTCCCTCACACTGAGCTGATAGAGCTCCTGATGCTGAGCTGTGAAAACAGACACACTACAGAGACTGTGAGGCTACAGAAGGCGGCCTGATGAGCTAGGGGGGACTGAGAGACACAGACAAACAAGGGGAAAGACGGTGTAAGGGTCCTTGGGCCAGCAGTGCTGCGTGAGAGCCTGGAAAAGCCGCTCCACAGCGCCTATGGAAAGGGCGTTCTGTACTGCCCAGAGAAATCTGGTTACGACTCTCAGTGACCTCATACCCAGCCTGGCAGCCAGGCTGTCGGCACCAACCCACTGTCCCCTGTTAAAATCCAACAAATCCCTCAGCCGGATCACGTCGACCT